>NC_080109.1:39788652-40460883 GCF_950005125.1 Chionomys nivalis
AGGCAGTATGCTTTTTGCATGATAAATAAACCTTTAAAAAAATTAGTTTGGGGCTGGAGAGATGGCTCAGTGGTTAAGAGCATCACCTGCTCTTCCAAAGGTCCTGAGTTCAATTCCCGGCAACCACATGGTGACTCACAACCATCTGTAATGAGGTCTGGTGCCCTCTTCTGGCCTGCAGGAATGAATACACGCAGACAGAATATTGTATACATAATAAATAAATAAATAAATAAATAAATAAATAAATAATTTAGTTTGTATTCTTGGAACATTAAATTGATCAGAAATCAGAAAACTAGCGTAAACTGATCTTTATTTTTTTTTTAGCAGGCAAATATAATTTTGTACAAGTAAGGTGTTCAAAATTTCTGCATTTCCGTCTAATTACTGTGTGTTGTAGAAAAACTTGCTAAATTATATAATTAATATGTAATATTGAAGATAATGTACCTTCTTATAGGGAATGGTTCCATTTGTATTTGTTGGCACTAAAGAAAGTATTGGAAACGTTCAAGTTCTTCTAGAATATCACATTGCTTACTTAAAGGTATGTATACAGTTCACATTGTATTCTTATATCTCCCCTGCATTTATTGTGTGAATGTTGTATACTTGCTATAAATAAGGAATCTACATGTTGAACATGCTGATTTATAGTAATGTTTGGGTATTTAAATGTTTTAAATTTACTTAAGTTTTGCTTGGTTTTTGTTGAAAACGTAGAGAATAAAATGTTCTTTGCCCTAATACTTTTTCTGGAGAAGGGACCCCTCTGATTTTTTGTCTTTTTTTTTTTTAAGGTTCTTTTTAAAGAAATGACTATTTTTGGAGATTTGTGAGAGTTTGTCATTATTTACAATAGCTATGTGCAGGCCAGTTCGTTTCCTTTTTCCTCCCTCATTTTAACTGTCGGCATAAAGGTGAAATTGGACATCTTTGATATCTCTGACATTTTTTGAGTCAACATCCAATAGTTGTTGTTCATCAATTCCGAGTGGGGTAGTGGGTTGCTGGAGATGTAAACCAAAGCCAAGTGCATGGTAAACAAAATTGGAATCAGTCTTCAAGCTACACCCTCAGCCTCCATTTGTTAGATTTGAAACATAATACACAAGAGTTGTAGAAAAAGACGTACCTGTAAGTTAGTATCACAGTTGTTTTTCATTTTCTTTTTGTTGTTGTTGTTCATAGTAATATTCTCAAATGTTCTCTAGTATATTTTGTTTTCAGTCTCTGATATTCGTTGTATTAGTATTTTATGTCATTCCGTGTTTTTCAATTCTGTCAGTCCTAACCTTGTAAACAAATGCTTTGTCTTCTATTCTTCCTCTAAGCCAAAAGTTTTGTTTCGACGGTTACCTTCACATGTTGTAGGACCTCAATTTTTTATTTTATTTTATTTATTTAATTTTTTTTTTTGATTTTTTTTTTTTTTTCGAGACAGGGTTTCTCTGTGGTTTTGGAGCCTGTCCTGAAACTAGCTCTTGTAGACCAGGATGGTCTCGAACTCACAGAGATCTGCCTGCCTCTGCCTCCCGAGTGCTGGGATTAAAGGCGTGCGCCACCACCGCCTGGCGGACCTCAATTTTTAAATGGTCAAGTCTGTAGCTCATTAATGTTGCCTTTAAAGAGATTATTAACTCTCTGTTACAGAGACAGTGTGTAGCCAGTGATCTGGCTCAGTGGATAAAGGTTACTTGCAGCCAAGCCTTACAACCTCCATTGTGGAAGGAGATGTTGAAGTGGTAGATCTCCACAGGCACACGGTAGCACACACATTTATGTGTGCACACACACAAGCGTTCAAGAGTGAAAAAGGACAGTATTTGGTAATAGGATTAGCAATTAACAGATAGGTTTATTATACAGTCACTTGAAGCAAGAGAGGTATATATACTGTATGCTTATAGCAATGTGTTGGACACACTATCGAGCATTCAGTGTTTCTTGAGTTGACCAGCAAATGACCTTATGAATACGATACTGCTTTATGAGATGATTTCAAAGAACACGGTTTGTTTCTTTGGTAGATTGTAAAATTCTAGCTCTAGGCCAACACACACACACACACACACACACACCCAACAAACTTGTATAGAACTTGGGTCAATAGGTAGGGTAAAAGTGTTTGTCTCAGGTCTCAGAGGGCATGATATGTGTACATGTGCACTAATAGCAAAAATGATTCTTTTTTGATTGTAGGAAGTGGAACAACTAAGAATGGAACGCCTGCAGATTGATGAACAGCTGCGACAGATTGGTATGGGTTTCAGACCTTCTTCCACCAGAGGGCCTGAAAAAGAGAAAGGATATGCCACTGATGAAAGTCCCGTCTCTTCTGTACAAGGTTCTAGGTCTTATAGTGGAAGAGGCAGAGGTCGTCGGGGCCCTAATTACACCTCCGGTTATGGTAAAAAGAACATTGTTTTATTTCTGTAATAGTGTGTAGTAGTGTTCTAGTTTAGATGCTGTGTGTATTTTCATACTAGCTCTAATTTGTTTTTGAGGGTGAAAGGTAGTTCTAAGGTCTGTATGTTACTACTGTTATATACTAGTGACAGTAAAAGGTAGTTTATAAACAGTTATAAAACGAAGCTTAATTTAAAGCTGGAATAAAGGGGTGAATGGGTATAGGACCTGTGTTCTAAATAGTGTGGTTTCGTACATTTCCTGTAGAATCTTAGTATGTACTGCTACCTGTAATGAAAACAGAAGTGAAAAATAAACTGATGACTAGTTCAGCACCATACACAGCAAGTCTCCAGCAGCTTTGAAATAAACTTCGCTGATTTGGCCGGTTTGAGTGTTTACACACCTTGTGTAAACTATTTGTATAGAGTAACATTTTGTGGTAATAAAGAGAGTTAGCATTTTATAACGAACATCTTTATAAACTATACTTTCACTTTGAAGCTGGGGCCTAGTCTGGGTAGGAAAGGATCAGTGGATCCTGTGGCCATCAACAGTTCTCTAATCTTAAATTCTCATTTATTCTTACTCAGCTCTGGAGTTGTTTCATCTTTCTCCATTTGGACTTGGATCATAGCAGTGACCTGATCCTTCTGCCCATCCCTCCTCATTTCCTTTTCTGTTCTTTTATCTTCTCTTCTCCCTGTGTTAATCTTGTTTTGAGGAAATACTTGTGAACGTGAGCCAAAACAGGAAATATTTACAGAAAGTAAAGATGAATGCAGGTTTGCAGCATGCAGGTTCAGATCCAGACTTTTTAATTGAGGAATCTAATGGTGCTAGAATTGTAAACCTGTATTGTCTTTCATTTGTTGTACAGGTGCATGGCTAAGTATCCCTTCTCTTTCTTAGTATAACCTTATGTTCCATTATCCCATTTTCTTGATGCATTTTCATTAACACAGCATTGAAGTTCTAAATAAAATCCTAAAAGTATATGTTCACTATGTAAAAGATGGAGAATTGTAAGCTAATGCTGTATTTCCAAAAGTATATTTAATGACAGTAATTAAATAGAAATCAGGTATATTTACATTTTAATGCTAAATTAACATAATCAGATGTAGCTTTGTATGGCAAGAGTGAGAAAAGCCATTGAACATCTTGATTAGTGTCTGGGACCTTTGCTTATTGATGAGGGAATTACTCTGGTAAATGAATGAGGAGTAGATAATAAAATGTATGGGAAAATGGCAAAGGAATCCTTTGGGTTAGAGAACGCTATACAGATCCTTCAGCAGATGGCAGACTTAGCTTTGTGGAACTAGAGACATTGTTGTTTCTTGAAGTAACTTGAGAAGACGCTTTGAATTACAAATGTTCTTGTACCTATCAGAAGGACTAAGCAGCAATAAATATAAGACACATTTACTAGTAGAACATTTCTAAAGTCATGCTAAATTTAGTTTGAATCTTAATCTTGGTTATGATAAGACATAGTTATTGTAAGCATTTAGCACATTAGCATTTGAAGTGATTGGAACCGTCTTGATAAAAGTAGTAGTTATTAGTTGTAAAGTTAAAAGAAAAGCCTGATCATGAAATTTGTCTACAAACAAGTTGTGATTGTCATGGCTCATTTTTAAAAACTTTTCTGGGATTTCTTTCCTGGTATCTTGCTTGTACTTTCCAACATTGAGAGGTTGAAATGTCTGTATTGTTTCCAACAGAACAGTAGTTAATAATCTACAGCAACTTAGAGATGTGGGCAGCACAGCTTTATCATCATAAAGCTCACCGTTGCCTCATTGGCTAACCTCTTACACATCACCTGGACTGTGGGTGTTTTGTTTGGTTGAAAGTTAGACAGAACTTGCTCGCTTGTCATTTCCAGATTCTAACAAGACTTTTGTTTCTTGGTTTATGACCACCTGCCTATAGTTCTTAAAATGCCAACGACTATAGGGTTCTTGGGCTGTCATCTTTATAACGTGAGAAAGCTTTAAGGACCTATGAGATATTTGGGGGCCACCTAGATATTTTAGGACAATCTCCTCATGTCATGCCTGAACCTTATCCTTGACTTTGTGGTCATAAAAGACCTGAGTATTAGCCAGTTCATCAGAAACTTTGTGTTTTGTAATGTTTGTCTCACAAAATAAATACTGAGTGTATGTTTTTTTTGTTTTTTTTTTTTGGTTTTTCGAGACAAGGTTTCTCTGTGGTTTTTGGAGCCTGTCCTGGAACTAGCTCTTGTAGACCAGGCTGGTCTCGAACTCACAGAGATCCGCCTGCCTCTGCCTCCCGAGTGCTGGGATTAAAGGCGTGCGCCACCATCGCCCGGCCTACTGAGTGTATGTTAAGGAATAATTTCCTTGCTCTTTTCCTTGGGTAAGGTAAAATAGTTTACTAGGCTTATCTCCTTTACATTTTAACACAGATTTGTTTTACTACTCATGAAATGATTATTGTCTACATTTTGACAGTTTTATAGTATACAATTAATGTTTTTTGGCATTTGGACAAATAATTGTTAAATGGTTACTTTATTCCCTTCCATGATGTTTTCATTCTTAACAAATACTTGAGAATGAAAAATAAACTGGATTTTTTTTTTCTAAAATGTTTTTTCTTTTCCTCTGTAATTTGTATTGGTAGACTTCTTTATTCTTGCACCTTGTTATTTCCATTTTAATATCTAAGGAGGACTAATGTTTTACTACTATTTTTAAATACTCAAGGAGTTTAAATACAACCAATGTTTAGGTATTCCATTCAACAGATTCATTCATCAGCAGGGGATTTTTTGCACATTACAACACATTTGGGACCCTGATAGGATAAAGATGAAGTTTTGCATTTTGGCTAGACCAACAGAGAAGAATGTTGAGAACAGTAGCATGTGGCACGATACAGACAGACAGTCCTTCAGGGAAAGGTTCCATTTTCAGTTAGATTGGTACGAATTTACAACTCAACTATTTTTGAACGAGATTAGTCATGTGAACTTGATTCAGTCTCTCTTAGTCGTTGTTAGGTAGTAACTGTTTTCTCAGAAACATTGTTATGCTAATCTGAGGCAGCAGTAAAACATTTTATGTATATTAGCTGACCAGAACTTCTAGCTTTAAGAAGTGTTCTGATTTTAGAAATGCTAAAATGTGAGGGGAAAATACACATTCAAGTCAGTAATAATAGACTATTGGTTAAAATTAAAATTTTTCTGGATGGCCGGGCGGTGGTGGCGCACGCCTTTAATCCCAGCACTCGGGAGGCAGAGGCAGGCGGATCTCTGTGAGTTCGAGACCAACCTGGTCTACAAGAGCTAGTTCCAGGACAGGCTCCAAAACCACAGAGAAACCCTGTCTCGAAAAACCAAAAAAAAAAAAAAGAAAAAAAAAGAAAATTTTTCTGGATGTGATGAAATTTATTTTAGGTATTGGGTAACATTTATTGTACTGATGATTTAGGCCATCAATATAAAAATGAGCAAAACCTTGACATTAATTGCATTTTCATAGTGTACCTTTCCTCTAATTGTTAGTTGAATTTAATTAGATATTAAATTTAAAGTTTTTAATTTGGCTGTCTTCAGAACAATTACTGTGCTTACTTTAAATGATACTTAAGCATCTATATATGTGCACCTAATCACTTTACAAACTATCTTTTTCCTAAGGTACAAATTCTGAGCTGTCTAACCCCTCCGAAACAGAATCTGAGCGTAAAGATGAGCTGAGTGATTGGTCGTTGGCAGGAGAAGATGACCGAGAGACTCGGCATCAGCGAGACAGCAGGAGACGCCCAGGAGGAAGAGGCAGAAGTGTTTCGGGGGGTCGAGGTCGTGGTGGACCACGTGGTGGCAAATCTTCCATCAGTTCTGGTAGTCTTTTTACATACTATGTCAGCGTTCATGCTTTGTAAACAGTATAACCCTACAAAAATCATTTCTTCCCTCAGCCAAACATTTTTGGAAGTTTATGATTCTGGTTACTATCTTAGAAATAATAGTAGACTGTGTAGCAATTAATACAGGAAAATTTGTGTAGATTAATTCTGAGTGAAGGCTTACATAAGAATATGTAGGTGAGAACTTTCAGTTGACCGGTTTCCTTTGCTTCGGGGTCTTTGGTAATTAGGTAATATTAGGTAATTTTTCCCAAGAATTTTTTGCTACAGTTTGAGGACAGAGAAAAAGGTACACTCAATTTTGTTTTATTTTTCTGAGAAATTGAACTATAAAGAGGAATATAGAGGGACTGGAAAGGTGACTCAGCAATTAAGAACAGTTATAGCTGTTGTAGAGTAGGGAGTAAAGTTCCTAGCACCCACTGCTCACAACCCTGTAAAGGCCTTTCTGATGCCCTCTTGTGGTCTCTGGTCACTTGCTCATATGGGTGTGCATAGGCACACCACATGTTTACAGATACAGAGTAGAGACAAAGATGTCATATGCTCAAGCATCTCTCGCCTCTGGTCATTTGATGTTTTTTGTTTTTTACCATGAGGTGGTAATAGTTGCCAGAATGTTCTTTCTGAGCAGAATGACGAGGGGAGGGTTTCCAGAGATAATATGGACTAGATTATTTTAAAGCACTGTACAGTAGCATTATTATTTCTTTGTCATTTAAGAAGGTTATACTTTATAATGATTAGATATCTCATTGAAAATATTAATATATTTAAAGTAATGTTTTAAATCTTTTAGAAAATTAGACTTTGCATATTAAAGCCAGGCCATTGTGGTACACACCTTTAATTCTAGCACTTGGGAGGCAGAGGCAGGTGGATCTCTTGAGTTCGAGACTAGTCTCGTCTACAGAGTGAGTTCCAGGACAGCCAAGGCTACTCTTGTCTCCCACCCTGACCCCTACCCCAAAAAATCCAAACATGTTAACCTACAGTGGAGCAAATCAGCATAAAATGGAGGATGTATATTTAGCTCTAATTGGATCCCACTTTTCATTGGGCCCTAAGTTTTATTTAGAAAAGTTTAGCTTAGTTTTTACAGAAAAACTATTTTGTATTAAAATGTACAATGTATACTGTTACTATTAAACCATTAAATTTTGTGGAAATGCAAAATGAATGTATTTTACCTAGTGTTTATGATTAATAGATGAATTGAGCATCTTTTGTAAAGATGCTAGCTGTTACCAAAGGAAACTTAAGAGTAATAGAGACTAGGTGAATTCCTTCTGTAATTGAGTGTTGGAAGCAGTAGATGCACATAGGTAAGAGAGGTGCTTTTCTTTTCTTTGTAACTTTACAAAACACTTTGTTTTCAGAGTTAGGATGCAAGTTAACATCTGGTTTAACGTTGTCTTTTCCATAACAGTTATTATATAAGCCTAATTTACTTTGATACCTGAGTAGACTTGTTTTGGTTGCTTCAGTTCATAAAGCTGATTTTTGTTAGGTCTTGGGTGCAGTTACTGAATTTTATTTGGAAATAGTTCACAAGAAGCAGTTTAAAGAGAAACAAAAGGTTCTCAGAATCACTACATAATAGTTGGATATTTCTCTACATTTTTATTTCTACCCTCTGGGTAGGGTAAGAGTATGACTGTCAAGCCGGTAATGTTAGTGCACACTTTTTAATCCCAGCTCTCAGGAGGCAGAGGCAGGCGGATCCATATGAGTTCGAGGCCAGCCTGGTCTATATAGTGAGTTCTAGGACAGTCAGGGCTGTTACACAAAGAAACCCTGTCTCGGAAAAGAAAAGAGTGAATGTCAGAATTAGATAGTATTTTCTGATATCGTTATCCTTCAGTATCTCTGGAGGATTGGTCTCAGTAACCTCCACAAAATTTTTTTTTAAATCCTTTATGAAAGCTTATACAATATTAATACATCATCTGTGCATACTGTTCTATATTATCTCTAGATTACCTCTGTCTGCAAAAATGCCATGTAAGTTATTTAAGTTTGAGGGACACTAGTAAGAAAAAAAATTATGCAGGACTAAAACTGTGTTTAATACAGCTGTATCCCCTTCATAGTTTTAGTGAGGGTACAGAGACCTGACTGTATTTGTAAGACAATTCAAAGAAAACATTACAAAGCTGAAAAATAACCTTAACTTTTGCTTTACAATTTTTCATTCCCATTAAAATTTCACTTATTCATCATAATAATTTTCAGGTAAATTATAGTGATAAGGAAACTTCAGGCCTATATTTATATTGGGGGGATTGGAATTTATGTATGGTTAGTTGATGTAGTTCAGTAAATCAAGTATTTTAACTTCAGCCGTCTTAAATGAATATTTCTTGCCTCTGACATGAATATAGTGCTCAAAGATCCAGACAGCAATCCATACAGCTTACTTGATAATACAGAATCAGATCAGACTGCAGACACTGACGCCAGCGAATCTCATCACAGTACTAACCGTCGTAGGCGGTCTCGTAGACGAAGGACTGATGAAGATGCTGTTCTGATGGATGGAATGACTGAATCTGATACAGCCTCAGTAAATGAAAATGGGCTAGGTATGTAAGCATTTAGGGAAAAGTTGTGTGTGTGTGTGAGAGAGATTGTATTATACCGATAATAGATGAGGTTTTTTGTTTATGTATGCAATTCACAAATTTTTTTTTAGTGTTTCCTTTTAATGGGGAAGATAGCTTGCTTGTCTTGGGTGTCTTATTTTTTATATTCGTCAAACTATCTGAAACTGGGAGGATTAATTAAAGTGCCCTTTTATAACATTAATCATCAGTACAAATACTCAGTTGATCTTACTGTGTACAAATAAAACTTAACTCTTTTAGCGCCCCCTTTGAATAATTGTGGTACATTTTGGGAGATGCATAGAATGAGCATTAATTATTACGGGGCTAAAATGTCATTAACTTTGGAACACAAAATATGTTGGAGAGAAACCTTTTATTCTGAATAACAGTGGTAGTTCCGGTTATGTATGGCAGTTTATTATGGGTTAAAGCCCTCTTTATTTCCAGAGAGGAATGGTTTATGCTACAAAAATGTATATAATCCTTTTGTTGCTAGTGTATGCTTTACCTTTAATGTCTAACTAAAAGTTTTTCTTTTTTAAATAAGGAAAGAAGTTTTTTGTTTTGTTATTTTTTTGCCAGAATAGTTGATGGTAAACTTTGCAATTGCAGATGATAGTGAAAAAAAACCCCAGCGACGCAATCGTAGCCGCAGGCGTCGTTTCAGGGGTCAGGCAGAAGATAGACAGCCAGGTAACTTGAGTGGGCCTGTTGGTGTCAGGCCACAAGCATGAAAAAAATGTCATGTGTCTGCATTCTAAATATAATTACATGTTCACATGTGTGTATATGCATTCAGAATTTGCATTGCATAAGCTATTCAACTAATGACACTGCTAAGAAAATGCATTCTTCCTTCACGGTATAAATGTTTAGTATCCAGTCTTAAGTGAACTAATGTTGTGTCTTAATTTCTTACATGGAAATACTGCAGTTGGCAGATTCCTCAAACTTAAGATGGGGACTGCCATTTCAGGGACTGTGGTGTGGATTGGGTTTGAGGTTGATGGTGCCTGCTTACTATATCTAGATTGGGCGCCTCATTTTGATGGGAATTAAAATACTCAAAATTTAAAAAGAAAATGTATAAGTGTCTTTTTCCTTAAAAGAGGGTGCATGTTAATGTTCTTGTGTTATTGTAGTGTGCGTTTTCCTTTACACATACTAATCATTCAAATAGTTTTTACTCCAGTTTCATTCAGTATTTTATGTTGTCATAAGTTTTGGTAACTGGAAAGAAACTTGTTTGCTATGTCATTATTTTGAAAACAGTTCACTTCTTATTGTACAGAGAATCACTGTATATTCACCATGAAGAAACTGTGCAGTAGAAATAAACCCCTTTCAAACTAACCAATTTTTGCATTCTTTCCAAAACATGGTCTTTCATGTGTCCCCCTCTCCCCAACAAATAATGTAAATCGTAAATCTTTAAGTATAGAGGTTGTAAAGACATTTGAGAAGTCTAGATAAGGACATTAATTCCTAATCTGAAGAATTTGTGTTTTAAAGATAGAGGGACATGCAAAAAGAATCAAACACTATCAAAGAATTTGTTTTGCCTTTATATTTCTTCTACCCCTTTTTAATGTTAGAATTGTATTTTAATTGAAGAGGTCATGAATTTCAGTTTTGAAGGTGGCACCGCAATGAGTATTTTCTGGCCCTCCTTTGTAAAGAAGAAAATTCAGGCTATCAGTATGAGCTCATTAACCTGGAATACATTTCAGCATAACTTAAGCTAGTGATCCTGGCTAAGGATACAGACATAAAAACATCCCACAAAATTTTTTCTAAATGAATTAGATGTTTTTGATTGGAATTAACTGAAATGACTGATTTGGAGTTTTGACAGCAATGTGCTGTTGCATACTACATCTGATCCTGACTTCCCTGTTCTTAGGAACCATTGTGTTTCCTCTTACCAAATTCCTTTATTTCCAGTCACCCATTTTTCCAAAGTTTCTTCATGTCACAGCAGTCAGGGAGACAGCCTTCAAAGTTGATAGTAGTTCTTCCTTTGTCTACAATTCCTAGTTGCTCTTTGTTCTCTATGAATTAACTGTTGAGTGGTCTTTTCTACACTTAGACATTACAGAGGTATCCATTCATTCTTAAGCCCACACAGGAAATTACAGGGTCCCGATTATGCCACAAAATTGCCTAGATTTTTTTCCTTGAAATTTCAGTTTCTATTGAAATTTAAGGGGCTGTATTCCATAAGAATTATAAAACAAATTTCTTAACTGGCTTCCTTTGTTTGGGGACAAGGAACAGAACTAAGTGCCACTTAGCTTTGGACTCAAAGAAGCTACATCAAGATTTTCATTCTATGTAGGTGAAAGGGTCTAAGAACTGTTTGCACACATTTACATTGAGCAATATGCCTATCTGTGCAGTAACATCTTGAAGTTGATGCATTCCTCCAGGTGTCACTGAAGTCTACACTATGAAAACAAAATAATCCATTAGAAGGTCCCCTTCCCGTGGTTACAGTCATTCTCAAGACAGTTGTATTGCCCAAATAGAGTAGACAAAATGAATAGGTTATACTAATCTCCCAGGAATATTGCTAAACATAAAAAGTTCTTGGCAATAGGCTTCAGAATGAGCCTACGGAATTCCTTATAATCTGGAAGGAAAGCAGTTTCAGATTTGAAATGTATGTAGTTTTCTAATAAATCTTGATCCAAGATGTTTAATTATGTTTAAGGTTCATTTAAAGTAATGAATTACTAGAGTTCTTCAAACTTAACGTTAGTACATGAATTATTAATATAAATTGTAAAATACAATTCAGCCTTTTATTGTATTAAGTGATTTTTTGAGCTGCATGTAGTATAAATCTAATAAACTAATTCTCCCCGGGCATGGTGGTGGCTTTATAAATAATATAAAATTGACCTGTTTTTAGTTTTTAATAATTGGGATTTTTCTTAAAACTAGACTGATAGAAAATGATTATGCTAAATTAAGAATATTGAGTTTCAAGTTCTTAAGTCAGTGCATAAACTAATACTTAATGTGATTAGATGGGACAGCATCTCTTTTTACTCTGTTCCTTTCCCACCCTGACAAGTGTCTAACCACATTAGGATTGTCTTAGTTTGCCTTGCACTTCTTAAAATTTGAAAATCAGATAATTTAAATGCTGCCTAGCATGAAATGTTAGGAAGAAACCACAAATACCACAGTTCAATATCTTAATTGTGCTGTTTTTCATGGGCCAAAGGGACAACCAAAAACATAAAACATTAAAAATTTTAACTATCCCATCATTTGTGCCAACATCCTCCTCCCCCCCCATATACACACACACACTAATAACTGCAAACACCACTCTGTACTTAAAACACTGCCTTGAAGTGTTTGTTCTTGGTGGTAGGTTGCTACACCACATTCATCGCAGAGTCTTAGACTCAGCCAGGAGATGGCTGGTTTCTTGAACAAAAGGACTTCAATCTAGATTTCCTCAAGTTCCAGCTTGAATTTTTCTATTGTCAGCACTAAAATCATAGGCACATTTTCCCAAGCTATGCTTTTGTTCAGATGTGGGTACCTAGCGTAAATTTTTGAAATTGGGTTACCCACCATTAGTTTAGTTTAATAGTGAAATTATTCTTATCCATAATAAAATTTAGAAATATTTTTCAACACCTGTAATTTTTTTCTCATCTTTAACAGTCACAGTTGCAGATTATATTTCTAGAGCTGAGTCTCAGAGCAGACAAAGAAACCTCCCAAGGGAAACTTTGGCTAAAAACAAGAAAGAAATGGTAAGGAGAATTTAACCTGTAGGGTTTTTGTTTTGTTTTTATTATTTTGTATTGCTTAGACTTAATTATTTTTTACTTATTACTGTATGGTCACTTGTTTCACCTGAAAGATATTTAAAGAAGATCTTGGTTCTGTCCCAGGCCCCTACTGAGTGAAGATGTGCATGCTTGAGTCTGAGACACTTGCCACATAGATAGCATGGCAGTATTTACCTCTTGTCAGTAGTGGGAATAGACTCTTTAAGTTTCAATTCATTTAAATGTTTTCAGTGATTAATACAGAAATAGGAGTTTTGAAAGGTGAGTAAAATGGGTGATTGTTGTTTTACCTACTGTATTTATTGACTGTTTGCACCATTTATATGGTGTACTTCCCAGTGGTTTAAAATAATACTAGATACAGGTTTCCTTGAACAGTGCCGATGCTTTCTGTGATGTGATGTGGGCATTCATAGGTACTAGAGATAATGTAGTTTAAAAACCCTGAGACTGGAGTGCATTGGCATTTGTTTAAAATGCTTTCTGTATGGCATATGAAAGTTATCCTTTTTTAAGCTAATGTTTATGTAGTCATTTTCTTCCTCAGCTACAGATTTCTTTATAAAGATGTTGAAAAAGTTGTCTCCCTTTGACAGGCAAAAGATGTGATTGAAGAGCATGGTCCTTCAGAAAAGGCAATAAATGGTCCAACTAGCGCTTCTGGCGATGAAATTCCTAAACTACCGCGTACTCCAGGAGAAGAAAAGACTAAGAACTTAAAAGAAGAAAGCACTCAAGAAGCAGCAGTCCTGAATGGTGTTTCATAACTGAAGGAAGTTCCTAGTTTACAGTTCTTTTACATTACAGTTACAATAGTGCTTGTACAAGCTTGCCAAAGATAGAATTCGGATCGCCAGTCTTACATCGCACTTTCAGTTCCTCCATTTGGAATTCAGAAAGGGGGAGGGATCCTGAAGAAATCATATGTTAAACATACTTTGACACCTACTGTGTTAAAAATATATCATCAGATGTGCCTTGAGAATAGTATATGTAACATTAAAAAAAGTTGCTGGCTATAGGAAATGTTATTTTGTTTTCAAAATATGGCAGAGATGGGAGGTGGGTGGGGTGGGGTCCCTAACGTAATATTCTTTATGAAAGCATTAGCTGCTTTTGTTACATTTTTAATAATATGCAACCACTTCTTCACCTGAGGAAAACTAGAATGAAGCAGTTTAAAATATTTTGCACTGAATTGTAATTTCTTCATTAGTTTAGTCTGGAAACTGGTCTGTTATGTGTTTTAAATGCTGTTTGTAGAGGCAAGTCTGCAGACCACTGGAATACATATGTTAACTCATCTGCAGGGACACGGGGTGATATTGGCAGTGACTGTTCTACATTGAGGCTTTGTTTGGTTTATTTATTAAAGTGTACAGTATTTAAAAAAAAATCAAACATAGCTTTAGTTGAAACACTAAGCTGATTAGTCATGTCCATTCATAGCCTGAACTACTGAAAAGATCAATTTCCAGAGGGTTTATTCTGTAAAAACTACATGTTTAGTCTTTAGAGTATCTTTCACATTTTCTTTTCCTCCCTTTTTTTCCTTTTTCCCCCCTTTTTTGATTTTGGTTGTTTGATGTGCAATATGTTTTTGTATGCAGGTAGTAAATAAACTTTGATCTTCCATTTGCTGATTTTAACTTTCTACTTTTTATGCCAATTGTTTCAAAGAAGTAGGACTACGTCACAGACCTAGAATAGATAGCATTCTTGGATTGCTCTTCAAAAGCATTTATTCTGCCACAGATCTAGTGTTAAAATGCTAACCATTTACTCTAAAGTCTTAACACTTAATTTTAACTGTTAAATGGTTTAGAGTATATGTCTTTGCTGTTAGAGAAACATATTTATATTAAAGTCTAATCTACAGGAAGTTGTGGAAGATGTGGGAGGCAGAAGATAAGCATTTTACTTTTGCTTTTAGTTCTTCATTTAAAAACTTTTAAAGGTATGATAAGCCGTTTTTAAGTGATAGGCCAATAATGTTGTTTTTGATTGACAAGGAAATAATTTTGAAGGTTTTCATACCAGTGATTGAAAATCAGTAAAAGATTAAAAATATTTTCTTCAGAAGACCTAATGTTATGAAAGATTTTTCAGATGGAAGTTTAATGATAAATGTATATTTCTGTGGTTGTTGAAATATTTGTGAAGGCTCCATGTGTTACATAGACTCCTGGAAGTGCTTTAGTTTTGTCATTTGAAAAGTTTTTATGTGCATAATTTATTATGTTCATAAAAATATTGAGCTTTTTTAATGAGCTTAGGGATAATTCACATAGTTAGAACAGACAATTTGCTTATTGGTATGTGTGTAGCCATACCCAGTCACATTCTAATTAAGAGTGACATGCACTGATACTGGAGTTTTTTTTTTTTTTTCTTGAATAGATGTGATAATAGAACTTGAAAGTGAGGTGTGTATAGTGAACTTGCACTTCGTATACCAGATTAAATAACCATAACCTCCTTTTGAAAGTTTTGAAAACAAGTTAAATAATTGGTTTCTTAATTACTTAGTTCTCTGTATGTAGGTTACAAATTTAACCATGAAGTACTGGACAAAAAGAATTTTGTGTCTGATGGGAATTGATGTTTTACCACTATGCTACATCCCTAGCCCACAAAGAATATTAATTCCCAAGCTGGGAAACATGATGCTCAGTGTAATTTTTCATTTTTCCAATGCCAGATCCCCTACAGTGTTTTTGTCATAAAAATTAAACTATCTTAATTAAGTCAAGTATTGCTGAAACACTTGAGCAGGATTTAGTAATCAATTCTTTAAGAGAGCTGAGATTTCATTACCTGAAAATAGCCACTCAGTGACTTGCCCTTTAAGAATTGGCACCAAAGCACTGTCAATCAGTTTTTCTTGCAGATTGCTTGGTCAGAGGGACCATTGATTCAGGTTCCTTTTGGTACTTTGGCTGCCCCCTTGGTTAGATTATGAGTGGGAATCCTTGCCCTAGCACGTACTATAAAATGTGAAAGCAGAACGTATATTCTGAAAAGTTTTGACAGCTCAAAGCACTGAGGTATGGAGACCCATGAGGTTACGTGTAAAACCTAAACTGAATGTGAAGTAGGAATGCATATTATATCAGGGTCAAAAATGATCTGGTTTTCCTGATTGGGGGAGGGTAAGGTAAGGATTCTGGGATTCTTGTGTGTCCCACCCCTCCAAAAAATGCAAGCAAGGATGCAAATAAAAAATTCCTTCTAAAATTTTAATGTGAAGTTCAACAGAATGTCAGTCCAGTGAGTTCTTGGGAAATTACTTGTGGTGCTGCTGAGACAAAGTCTTAAATGAAGTACATTTTAAAAGTGCAGGTATAATACTTAGTAAAATGAAGAAATCAATAGTGAGGCACTGAGTCTGAAGTGGGAAGCATTAGGTGGTTTACTCTTGAGTCCTAGCACCCTTAAGCCAGAGTGAATGCTGTAGCTGATTGTGATTTGACTTGGGCATTGTAACCTGAGGAAAATCTGAAAAAGTTGGTTTGTCCTCTTCAGACATTCCAGTTTTCTTATGACTCAAATAATTGGAATTCTTAAGGACCAAGTCTAGCATATGAATGCTAAGGAAAACAAATGGGAACCTCACCATAATGTGGCATGGTTTTTGTTGGTAAAGGGACATTGTATTTGTTTCTGGAGCTTTGTAGAATTTGAAAAGGAGAGCATGTTTTAATAGCTCATTCATTCTTAATTTGCTTTTTTATGGCTTGGGTTCCCCCATATAAATTCATTACCTCCTAAGTTGTTTAATTGGAGTGTTACAATTGCTCCTTACCCTTTTAATAGAAGGTAAGAGTTTGGGTTTAATCTGTTGGAATTAATCCCAGTCAAATATAGTCAATGTTTGAACAGGTGTTCACTTGAAAGTATTGTACTGCTGGTTGAAACACACCATTACATTAGTGTTATTGTTAGTTCCTTGTGAATTACTACTCTTAGGCGTCAAAAATGACCAGCTATTGATAGGTTTTGGGTTTTGTTTTTTGTTTTTTTTTTGTTTGTTTGTTTTGTTTTTGTTTTTTGGTTTTTCGAGACAGGGTTTCTCTGGTTTTGGAGCCTGTCCTGGAACTAGCTCTTGTAGACCAGGCTGGTCTCGAACTCACAGAGATCCGCCTGCCTCTGCCTCCCAAGTGCTGGGATTAAAGGCGTGCGCCACCACCGCCCAGCAGGTTTTGTTTTGTTTTTGTCAACCTAATTAAGTAAAAGCACTAGAAATTTAGTAAGGAGTTGTCCTTCATCTCGATGATAGAGGCACATGTAATCTGTAAGAAAATAATACCTTTTTAAAAATTAATTTTTGGTGATATTGGGGATTGGAGCCAGGAACCTCTGTAAGAAATACTTTGACACAAACTTTTGTCCATAGTATTTTTTTTTTAAACTGTTTTTAAGATTTGAGAGAGGTCTATAGTCCATTGCGGCTTTAAACTCTGAAGTGATCTTCCTGTCTCAGGTCTTTGGTGCTGTGATTGCTTGGGACCAGCCTGTCTACCTGAGCCACCATGTCTATCTGGCTGTGTCAAATGACTAGGTTTAGCCTTCTGTTCTACCCTTCTCTGAGTACCTGAGAATGCAGGTGACCTGACCATGATTTCCTACAGACTTCAAACATTTGAGATGTTACAGATAAAAAGCATATACTTAGGAGCCATTGTGTGTTAGTCTCTGTATTTTGGAGTTAAGAGTAGCATTTTAACCATATGTTGTTGTAGGAGCTGCTGGCTGCGTTCCTGCCACCCTGCTCCCGGCCACCTGGCTAGCATATGCCCCGAAATAACACACAAACTGTATTCTTTTAAACACTGCCTGGCCCATTATATCTAGCCTCTTCTAGGCTAATTCTCACGTATTAATTTAGCCCATTTCTAATAATCTGCGTAGCACCACCACTAGGTGCGCTTACCCGGAAAGATTCAGCATGTCTGACCTGGCGGCTGGCTACATAGCGACTGGCTCTGAGAGGAGCTGCCCTGCATCTGAGCTCACTTCCTCTTCCAGCATTCTGTTCTGTTTACTCCACCCACCTATGTTCTAACCTATGAGGCCAAGCAGTTTCTTTATTAATTAACCAATGACCTTCCTCCATCAATATGTCTCATAGCCTTGTGAGTATGAAAGTACTTGTAGTGGTGTATGTTGGGTATGCCCATTCCTGACATTCAGTTAGGCTCAACACAAAAGAATCCCTTCTTACACAGCCTGACAGCCATAAGTAGTAAGTAATCATTTGCTTCACTGCCACACTTAAAAGATTTCCAACTTTCTCTGTATTTTGGTAGTTGTATCTTAATATTCTAAAGTTACTCTGTTTACTAAATTGCAGTTTGAAACCATTTTTACCAAACAAAAAGATTTCTACTAGGTATAAATATAAATTAATCCATATTGATTACCTAGGCTTCTGTGTGGGTTCTGGGATAAAATTGAGGTTGCCAGGCTGGCCCCAAGTACCTTCACCCATTGAGCCATCTTGCCTAGGTTGATGTCTCCTATTCTCAGGGTTACTTGTTCTAATGTTCTCAGCTGTTGAGCTTATTAAATATTTTTTTGACATTGCCTGTGAATTTTTTTAATGTGCTGTTAATTGGACTTGAGCCAAGATGTAAATTCCTCGTAACTATTAACGAGGGTGGTGGCAATTTAATCTCAGGTTTCTGAATTGAAAACTTACCCTTATAGGTCATTACCAGAAAAAGATTTGTTATGAATTCCCATATCCAAGACTATATTCTGGTTAGTAATTTTTACTATCACTTATTTGTCTTTTTATTTTAATCATTTGTATGTAAGGTTTAAGGTAGGACATATTCAGACTGAGAAGCTGTACAGGATGGCAGTTCACAGGTTTAGGGTTTTGCCTGAAATTTTTTTAAAGTATGTTTTTCTAAGTGTGGGATGCTTGTGCCATGGAACCCATGGAAGTCAAAGGTATCTTGGGGGTCATTCACTCCTTCAACTCAACTACAAGCCAGGCCGAGTAACTGGACTTGCCTGGCTTGTAGGAAGTGTCTGTACTCAGTGAACCATTTACTGGCTCTAGTTTTTACCTTTTTAGACAGCAACTCATTGTAATTTCCCCTAGTACTTCGGTGGTTCTGAATATACAGGTGGAAAGGGTCTCAGATAACACTGTGGGTTTACAAAATTTGACAGTTTTTGTATTACTCTTCCTTAAGTACTCCTTTCATTTGGAGAAAGCTTGAAGGTAAAATTTCCTAAAAATCCATGGTGTCCAAAGATAATTGACTTTCAGGATAATGCTAAGGTGTACTTGGCATTATCAGAGAAAAAAAAATGTCAACATCACAGGTAACCTATGGACAGAGAGCCAAACTGTAAGTGGACATGATAAACTGGGGAAGATAGGCCCAGGATCAATCATTATTCATTAGCTAATCATTTTATTATTAATAAAATATGGAGGAATCCTTAAATTTTCATTTCATATATCCCTCTGTAAGGACTTGCTCACAGCTACCTAGGGGCTGGGAACAAAGCTCTGTCAGTAAAGTGTTTGCCGCGTAAATGTGGTTTAAATTCAATCCCCACATTAAAAAGTCAAGTGTTGGAAGTTCAGAGTTTTGATCCCAGCATTGGGAGAGTGGAGACAGAATGTTTGTGTTCACTTACTGCCCACCCCCATTCTAATAAGAATTAAGACCGAGTTAAGTCCCAATGAAATCCTGTCTCAAAAAAACAAGCTGGATGGTTCCTGGGGGGAAAAATATTCAATAGTGTTTGGCCTACACATTTTAGCCTTCCTGCCAGGTTCCTGGTCCTAAGTTGTAGCTATTCCTTTGCCACTGATCTGCACCTAACCCTTCACCGCCATTTACAATACCTGATAGCAATGTTGGCAACTGCTTGCCTAGCTTATGGCAAAACGGTCCAATCCTTGGCACTTTATATGTATGTGTAAACAGCTGGATGCTTAGATGATTGGATTCGAACTGGAAGGTCACAGACGTTAGGGGCATGGAACTGTGAGTCTGAAAAGAAGTAGGTTTTCCTATTTGACCTTGTCTCCATGGACTCATTCTCTAAACTTTGGTTCTCTTGGGTTAAACACATAATAGTTGAGATACACTAAGAATGCTTAGCACAGTGCAGGTGGCTTTAAGCTCTTAATAGCACAGAGAAGGCCCTTTATAGGTCCTATTCCTAAGAGCCCTTACATATGTGACATTTAAACATCATATCTAGAGCTTCCAATGAAATAGATTCTTAAGCTTGACAAAGGTAAGCCTAGAGAAATAAAAATTACTGTCAAAGAATGAATGACTCCTTGGTATGAAAGAAAGGCTTTCAGTGTTTTGGCGCTTGTTTCCTTACAGGTATGCATAGCGTTTAACATTCAAAGGTACTTAAGCCTACAGTGCTCAGTCTTCTGCAGTTAATGGTGACAAAATGTGGGCATATCAGAGCACTATGTTTCAAACATCTGCTTTTACATCTTAACCAAACTGCTTTATTATTCATAGGAACATTTAGAATTTGAATTTTCTATGTATGGGTGTTTTGCTTGCAGATATCTATCTAACATTTAGAATTTGAATTTTCTATGTATGGGTGTTTCGCTTGCAGATATCTATCTATCTAATCTATCTATGCAGATATGATATATCTGCATCATGTGAAGGCTGTGTCCAAGGAGGCCAGAAGATGGTACCATAGCCCGTGTTTTAGGAATCAAACCTGGGTCCTCTGAAGAGCAGACAGGGTTGATGAGCCATGTTTGCAGCCCTGAATGAATTTATTTTTGTTAGTTCAAATGGCTAAACAAGAGGTTAGTAAACCATGATTTGACTACTCTCACCTGTGGATTCCTTAAGTGCATTTACCTGATTGCTAACATAAAGCCCACATCAACACTCCGCTGCTTTGTTGATCATTTCTAATGCCTTCAGGTAAGGCATTGCAGTGTGTATTCCCTGCTTGTGCTTGTATTGATTTTTCTAATCTTCCTGTGTGCTGTAGTGCTGTGTCCTCAAAATAAGACAAGAAAGGCTGTATATGCCAAAGTTACGCTGTAATGCTTCCAACTTGAAAGTACTGATGAAGTGAGAAATAGGCTGCCTAGAAACTCACAGGAACCTCTTCCCATTAGGAACAGAATTGCCGGCATTTGCTAGTTGAGATCAGTGACTTTACAGAACACAGCTGCTGTAAGAATCAATTGTGCCTTCCCCTAGATCTGGCCTCTTCCCTAGTGTGATGGGGCTTAGGAGTGTTTCTGCTACCAAAATCTCTAGAAGCTAGTTTTCATCACACTCAAACTCAACTCTTTATTTGTAAGGACTTACTTTGAACAAGGATACAAAATAGGAAGGCTATTTACTATTAATTACTGTTACGTGTCCACTATTAACACCCTTAGTGCCCTTGAGCACTTTAACACACCACCCTGTCTCCCTCTGCCTGCTGATTAACTGAAAGTTGCAAATACTACAGGGACCACCAGCTAGGGATTTTACCTCCTGATCTATGCAAGTCCGTACATACTTTAATATACTAAAAGTTACCTGCCTTCACGTGTTACTTGGATGTAAATGTTAATAGTTGAGGCTGAAAATCAAAAGCTTTTCACATGCTGGGATTAAAGACCTGCACTACAACTGGCTCTTGGTATTTTAATATTGAGTGAGAGGACTTTAAATTCACATATAAGCTTTGTCATTCAGATGAACTGTGTAGAAAGCAAAACAGGGACAACTTAAGTATTTTAAAGAGACTAGCTAAATAGGAATTAAAAACAGGAGCTATACACGGAAATGCTTCTATTATAGTTTTAATGTAGCACTTGGGAGGAGACAAGTAGATCTCGAGTTCATAGTTAAGGACAGCAGTGTTATTTAGTAAAGAAAGTTTTAGTGTATTGATGAAATGTGAATTGTCAGTGAACTAAGAAATTTCTTAGATGGAAATTATAGCTAAATTAGTAAATTTGAATTATAGTGTACTTGGACAGGCATCATGCCTGGAATTTCACACACACACACACACAAATCCCTGCTTCAGTAGTTTACGCTGCCTGGCTTAGTAAACTGCAGTGGCGCATTCTCAGAGCAAAGCCTTGAAGAGCAACGTAAGTACTAAAATTTCTTTAAGAACAATGTTTATATTTAGATAGTGTGTATCTGTAATCATAATTGCTAATACTATAGTCTCAATTCAGAAATCCTAAAATTCGAACAAAATATACCAAGACACTGATGCCAAATCATTTCACAAATTATAGCTCTGAGGTATTTTATTACAAAAGCATATACATAGACTAATGGACTTAAAATTCACCACATTTATTTTTTAGCTTGACCTTCTAGTAAGTCTTTAGCTTCATTGATTTTTGCTGCTATATAAGGAGATCCTCCTATAGAAGAAAGGGGGGGGGAGACATAGTTTAGAGCACAGGTTCTAAGTCTGTCAAAAGCTACTTGCATTTCAAGGACCCCAGGCCTTAATAGAGATACTATCTTCATTTTCTGAAAAGCAACTATGATACTATAAGTAGGTCACAGAATTACAGCGTAAAGGTATTTGACCAATGGGAAAGGAGGTGTTTTCACACAAAAATTTTGCCTTTAAAAAACTTAAAATCTGACTGACATAGGACTTGGCCCTTCCCACACATGTACCTGAAACTAAAGCTGTTCATTACTGCACATGTGAACATAGTACATGGTTTTAAGTGTTCCCAGGGAGCTTATTTTGGAAAGACCTATTGCTTTACATCCTCTTCTGCTTCAGTGTTCTTGCTACTCGCTGACCCTTTCTAACGTCATCTAAGAGTTGCTGTTTTACTAACCTGATGAAGCAGTGTGGTCCTAAGCCCATCAAAGAGCATCAAGAGGATGCTGGTAGAATGTGTGTGTATGGACTCTACCTACACATCCGCAACAGAAGACCTTAAGTAATTCAAGCTAAATTCCTTACACTGTAAAGTTACATACTAAACAGCTATCCTGTTTAAACTTGTCAAAACCTTTTTTCCTACAAACAAAAAAGATTGGTACATGGCAATAGATTTTTACGTTTTTTAGTCAAAGTAATCCCTTTTACCATTGAAAACTACTTTGAGGTGTATCAAAAGCAAACAGCTCGAAGGCTTCCAAATAATTTTCTGTTCCAAGCACCCACTACAAGGGGAAGCCTCTTAAAATTTTTCTCCCAATTAAAATTTAGCACTTGGTTATTTATGAATCTAAGCAGATATACAGCAAAACTCAAAAATACACCACAACAAAACTCATCCAAGAGTTGGTATGTACACGTTTAATCCCACCAGTTGGGGCTGAGGCAGAATGGTCAAGAGGTTTACACCAACCTTGACTATGTAGCAAGATGTCATAAAAACCAAAATATCTAGTATTTGTGACCATTACTGGAAGATATTTTATCAAACAACCTAAAAGTACTATTAAATTTTTTTATTACTCCCAAATCACAATGGCTCTTTTATTCATTATACCTTTGTTTTGGCGAGATAAGGTATCGGACTGCTTCGCACTGTTGGCCCTTGATCCTCTCGTCTCAGCCCCCCTCCCAGAGTACTGGGATTACAGAGTGTTACCATATCTGGTGGATTTTATTTATATAAGACTACTATGTGACCCATGCCTGGGAGACGGTTCGTATGTACATTTAGACATAAAGCTGCCAAGAATTAGTTATCCCCTTAACAGCAGTCCAACAACATGCTTAACAAAAGCTGAGCCATTACTTACCCTTGTCTGGGTGGTTTAAGAGCATAATCCGTCTGTGAGCATCCCTGATCTTTCCTTTATTGGCAGTAGGGCTAATATGAAAAGGGAAACAATTTTTTTACTTTATTTAAAATCACACACAGACTATACAGAAGGGTCAAATTTTAAGTTTATAAGCCTCACAGGTATAAAATGCATTTTCTAAATCAGAACCAAATTACAGTGCTTAAAAACAAAACTAGATGTTGTTGGCCTGACAGTCCCTATTCAACACTTCATCTGGAAATGGGGGCAGAATTTAACTGCAGATCACTCCAGGCAGGCAGCAGTGAGCACTATCATAATCTGTTACATATCCCTCAGTGAGAGTTGTGTACTTCTGCAGGCATGTTAGGCTTAAAGATTTTCATGGAAGGAGCTGACCAATATAAAAATCAGTGTCATCTTGTGACAAAAACCCTAATCACTACCTTATTCTCAATTGTAGGAAAATACTAATAGAAACTATCCTACCCTACATCTATTAATGAGTAAAAATCTTACCTTACACCTAGTATTAATGCTGCCTCCCGTTTTGTCATTTTGGGTTCAAACCCACCTTTATAGTACCCACCACTGAAGGCCTGAAAGGGAAATTGAATTGAAAGATTAATGAAGTAAATGGAAGGTTGGTTAAATCAAAAAGAGAATAGTACATTTCAAAGACCTACAAGTGTATTTCCCAAGGTATTTTAGCTTGATTAGTGGTAGCTATTGCAATAAGCATTAAACATCCATTTCCTCTGGCCAAACCAGAACTGTCTCGAGGACTTAAAACCAGGAGTGAATGGAGGCCATTGTCATCCATATTCCTCATAAAAAGCAGTATCATATCTCGTTCAAAGAAACCACTAACTGTATGGCAGTGTGGGGGAAATTATGCCATCAGGACCTTAATTTAACCTTGGGCAGCATGGTTTCTGCTGTCTATAACATGGATCCTCATAGTCCTGAAGAGCAGCAGCTGTGTGTGCTGTACCCAGTTAAGATTCATTCTCAACATGACGGTGTGGTGTCTGAATGCAGTTACATCTAAGAGCACTGCAGAGCTACCTGTGTCTCGTGACAGCAGATGAGGGAAGGCAGGTTAGCAGTGTGCGAGTAATAATTAAACCTGAAGGTCACCCACCCTCAGTTGTCACCTAAGGTTTGCAACCCCTTCCTCACTGAACATGGACCTGTGGGATTCAGGCTACAGGGCAGCTCCAGGCTTCAAATACAGACAATACATTTACCAAAAAAAAAGTTGTCTTACAGATTTTGGTAGGCTTTGAAACACTTGTTTTACTTGAGGCTCCACATGCTTCATGGCTTGTAAAGCATAACGGCCTAAAACCAAAATCAATAGGATAAGCAAGTCAATCCATAACCAGTCTATTCTTCCACCCCCAACCATAAACCAACCTGCAAATCCTGCAGCGGCAATAGTCAGTCCAACTGCTACCACTGTGCTGGCCTGGGAAGGGGAAAAGAGTACATCTTTACTTCTATGATTGCACCTAGCCTGCATCCAAACATGACAGCCTTCTTCAGTGAAAGGTGCGTTATTTTTCCCTTTCTGGCAAGGACTAGGGATGAAACCTAGGATTTTACACATGGAAGACGCTATACTGGTGGGACTACATCTCCACCCTTTTATTCTGGGGTGGGGACTTGCTAAATTGTCCAGGTTGGCCATGAATTTGCGATCTTTAAGCCTCAGTTTCCTCCCTAAGTAGCTGAAACTCTATGGAGTGCAGCACCACGACTGCTGGAAGAAAATTTTTTGATAAAAATGTTTTGTCTTTAAAACACTGCAATTTGACGTTGTACACAATGGTGGCCTTTCAATGCCATTTACTCCCGGCACCTAGAAGCCACTGGCAGGTGGATCTGAGCTCTGGGGCAGCCAAGTTACATAGTGAGACCCTGCCTCAAAAAAAAAAAAAAAAAAAATAAGCCACTGCAATGTTTATACACAATTTACTGTGGGGTGTGCCATTTTCACTAAGAAGAAAAGGGTAAGTCAACTTGCTTACCCACAACAACAAGGGTGACTTTTTCAGAGGTCGAAGAGAACTTTAACCCACAGGCACTTGAACCTTATTCAAGTTTAAACAAGACCGGTGAGAATTAAGATTTCTGCTGGATTAGAAAACAGTGCTTGCAAAGCTCCCTGCAAGAGTCCCACAAGGCAATTCCACCGTAAAGGATTTGTTGGGGGTTAACGGGCCGACCTCCCAGGAGGCGCAAGCGTTTGCCTTCAGCAGAGACAGGCTGTCGGCTGGAGCCGGCGGAGGCCGGAGCGAAGGTCAGTCTTGGCGTCCGCCCGGGCCGGCCAGCGCCACGTCGGGGCTCGTCAGCGCCGGCCACTCACCATGACTCCGCTGCGCGGCCCGGCAGCGCGCGCTCATCCCCGCGCGAGCACACCGCCACAGCACGCCGTGCAGACCGCCGCGACCGCACCAACCGCGCCGCCGGCTCCGGCTGCGCCGCGCAACACGGCAAGAGCGCCGTAAAGCGCGTCGGGAACTGTCGCACAAGATGCTGCAAAAGGGACCAAGCAACTCGTGTTGACTGAAAGGTCGGTCGGGGGCGGGACTTGCGGTGCCCTCCGCCCCGGGCTTCTGATTCGGAAGTCTAAGGCCTGGCACAGAGCGCATCTTCCGGTTAAAACATCGCTCACACTTTGATTTTATAGAGTTTTTTGTCCACCCCGTGAAAGCAGCGCTGTTTTTCAGATGACAGTATTCTTATACTACTGTTTTTTGTTGTTGTTGTTTTTTGGTTTTCTCTTCACGTCTCACGTCTCAGCGCCCTTTTTGCTATGCTGTTTTTGCTATCAGGAAGCCAGGAGAGTGATCTTCACGCCCTGCAGCAATATCTTTCTTCTTCCCGCTTAGAACTTGGTTAAGTCTATGAGTAGATCAAAAATTATAAGGGAAGTTAATGTTTCCATTTTCTTGGTGTTTTATTTGTATTTTATTTTATTTATTATTTTTTGGTTTTTGTTTTTCAGTCCTGGAACTCACTTTGTAAACCAGGCTGGCCTGGAACTCACTGAGATCCTCCTGCCTCTGCCTCCGGAGTGCTGGGATTAAAGGCGTGCGCCACCACCGCCTGGCTCTTGGTGTCTTCTTTAGGCTACATGAGTTTGTTCCCTAAAGAATACAACTTCTGTTGTGTGTGTTCATTGTTTATTTTCTCTCTCCTGTTTTAACCTGAGTTAACTACTTTTCCAAAAGAACGTCTGTATCTGCATTGCTCTGAGCGTGTGATTGGTTAACCCAAGAACGCCAATGTCTTGACCAGAAGGAAAGGGATGGGGAGGCGTCTTTCTGCGTGAAGGCTCTAGGTTGTGAGAAAATACAAGCCATGTGTGACCTCAGCAGAAGCTTGGAAACTGAGGTAGCCTAACTTTTCCATGAAGTTTCCTTGCCTACTCTCGGTTTCATTTTATCACGGTGTCTTTGCCTGCGGTCCCCCTAAGCTTCCCCCGTTTTAGCCAGAGGTCCATTCTATGAGTGGATCATATTTTGCTTATCTTCTCATTTACTCAGGGGTTGCTGCTGTGACGTAGCTATTGTGAATGGCGTTTCTGTGGGCGTGGATGCTCAGAAACTAGGCTGACACTTTGATTTCAGTTCTCTTTACTGGGTAGGCAGACATGAAATCTGTGTATCCTGTGATACTTTTCATTGCTGTAATGGTTTGAGTCTGAACTGCCTCTCAGGAGCTTGTGGTCTTTGTGTGTGTGTGTGTGTGTGTGTGTGTGGTGTGTGTGTTGAAGGCAGATCAGTGGGTTAGTCAGTGATGGGTCATGAACTGTTGGGTGGTGCTGGAGGAGGCTTAGCTGAATCATAGTTATACTGGGCAGGTCCTTGTCTCTAGTTCCTTTCTCTCTCTTCCTCTTGGCCATAATTCATCTCTGCTTTAAGACTCTGTGTTCCCTGCCCTGAAGTTCTGCTTCACCACATATCCAGGACAGTGGAACCAGATGATCAGGGATTGTAAACTCTGAGACTGTGTGAACGCAAGAGGTTTCTGTCCAGCGTGAGTGAATTCAGTCCTTTCACCACTGCAGTGGGAAGGTAACCTCTTTACATTCCTGCAAAGCAACTTCGCTGGCAGATGAGAGTCTTGGATCACATTCTTGTCCACATCTGATATTTTCTGGTTTTATTTAATAGTAGTTGTGCTAATGAGTATGAGGTAGTAACTCATTGTACCTTTGACTTGAGTTTCTCTTGATCAGTAATATGGAATGCCTTTTTATGTGCTTGATAAACATGCACACACCTCTTTGGGGAAATGGCTATTCAAATCTTTTACCCATTTTTGGGGGGTTGGAATTTGTATTTGTTGTTAAGATTCAGTTTTTTATGTATTCTGGGTATCAGTCCCTTATCAATTACATGATTTTATATTATTTCCCCATCTCTCTGATGCCCTTTGACTCTGTTGCTAGTATGTCTAAAAACTTTATAAAGTCCAGTTCTCTGACTCTGGTTCTTTGTTGTTGTTACCCGGGGCTTTGAGTCACACCCAAAAGCCAATGTCATGAATAATTTGCCTTGGGTTTTCTTTTAGGGCTTTTGTAGTTTTCTGTCTTTGATCTAATGTGAGTTGCTTTTTCTGTTGAGCATTAGGCAAGTGTTCCACCATTTTGCACACATGTGAGTAGTGTCCCAAGCATTGCTTGTGGAGACAGTTCTTTACTCTTTAAATGGTAGAAGTTATGCTAAGCTTTCCGGAACCACCTAGTATGGCGAGTGCTAGTGAGTGTCTGATAGGTTTTTGTTCTCTAGGACCACCACAATGGATTTCCACAGGCAGGGAGGTTAATACAACAAAAATATGTTTCTTTAAATTCTAGAGGCTGGACATGTAAGGTCAAGACACTAGTAGGTGTATAGTTTCTCTTCTGTGTGGCTTGTAAAGTTTAAAAATAAGAGAAAAGGAAAACTTACAGTCACCTTCTCAAATTATGGCCATTGCTGGCTACTCTTGCCCGACTGAGTGATGGATGGCTACGTGTCAGAACTACTCCGACTTTGCTTCCCTACTACTGAAAGCAGGTCCTCAGCCCACGGAGGCAGCTGACTGAACATTTCCAACCGATCACTCGTCTGGTTTACAAGCAAAGAAGTGATAACAGAAGTTAAATATCATCTTTCTAAGAAAATATCCCTCCCACCGTGCTAACCAGAACTCCTCTTTAATGCCAGACTCCAGGTCTGCTTTGCAAAGCTGTGGCCCCTGCCAGTTCACTTTGTGCCAGGTCATGATTGTCGTATTGTCGTATTTCCCTAGGTAAAGCTGGAACATTCGATCAGGAAGTTCTAGGAAAATGATGTGTCATTTGATGGATATTAGGGTGGCCTAAGATGCCTATTAAAGGAAGTGATGTTCTCACGTTTGGCCTGGCCTGTTTCTGGAGAGGAACCTCTTTTTTTGTTGTTTGTAAGTTCGTTGTTTTGTTTTTTGAGATAGGGTTTCTCTAACTTTGGAGCCTGTCCTGGAACTTACTCTGTAGAGCAGGTTGGCCTTGAACTCACAGAGATCCACCTGCTTTTGCCTCCTGAGTACTGGGATTAAAGGCATGTGTCACCACCGCCCAGCGGAGAGGACCCTCTTTTGGAATGGTTTTGATTTGGGTTTTCTGTAATCATTTGAACGAATTCAGGGAGCATCCAGAGTATTCTTGTTGGGCTAGGGCTTGGGGAGGACTGGAGCTCGCTTGCAATCGGGTGTTTCAGTGCACCCTGAAACATACAGCAGCAGGGTGGACTTTGTTCTACTCCCCTTTTCTAAAAAGAGCTTTGAGTGAGCCACGCGGACCTCTCTTTTGATTGTGCATCTACCTGAATTACCATCTGCTCTTTGGAAATTGTGACTCATTTCGAAATTTGCATTTAAATATAAGTCATGCAGGACACACAAATCTGCATCTGCATAAGAGAATTATTATTCTTGTTTGGGCTCGCTATTCTGTCCAGTACCTTGGTCACTCCGTGGAATCCCAAATGTGTCTTTAAAACTCTTTTGGTGGACAGAGGCAGGGACTGCTTGCTAGTCTGTCCCCAGTTTCCCTGATCCACAGTACCACTCAGTTATTGAGGACACAGTTTTATGTTACATGGTCATGGTCTTCCATTAAAGGAAAGCTGCCAAGGGTGATGGATCCAAATGTGACTTTTTCTCCTAAATGCGTCCAAGCTTTGCCAAGATCTGCCTGCATCCTTACATGACTATGATTTTAATGGTTGGTGTACTGCCGGCTGACTCGGGACTCCAGCCCTTGGGTCTGATGGTGGGGTCCAGTACTGTGTGCTGCTCTTTACTGTGCTCACGGAGACATGAGCAGCACCCAGCAATGAGTTTAGGACCAATAGCAGCTGAGTTAGGGCATCACTGCCTTGGAGAGTTTCCCAGAGAGTTGGTAGTTTTCAGTGGATGCAACAGTTGAAGCTGGGTTGGCAGCCTCGTGTTTCCATGATGCCGGCTAAGCTGCTCTTCTGCCTCTGAATCTTCTCATTTGTAAACGGAGAGGTTGAAAGGGGTCCTTTCCTTTCACTTCTTCCACTCCATCTACCCCGCTTTCATTCTTCTTTACAATACTGGGGCTTGAAACCAAGGCTTCATACATGCTAGCTAAATACTCCCCCGCTGAGGTACACTGTAGCCTGCAAACTTCTTGTAGATGATAATTGTGGAGAACACTTTTTTTTTTTTGGTTAGCACACTTTGATACATGGAAATGCAATCATGATTGTATTAAAATCCAGGCATGATGCCAGCGAAATAGGAGAAGAGTTTTTAGTCTTCATTCCCCACAGGATTGCCAGTTTTGAATGAAACAGAAAGATGAGAGTTTCTTTGTTAGAGCCAAGGAGTTCAGAGGAGAAAGAGGGGTGGGGAAGGGGGAGGGAGGAAAGGAACAAATGTGAAGGGACCAAATGGGACAAACACATCCTCTCCTCCAGCGCTGCACAGCTCCGTGCCCTGAGACACAATGCTGGCCCTGAATTTCTGCTAAGACTGTAGTGAGTCTGTGTCCTTCCCAGTGATGGGGACACTCCCACCCCCAAAGAGTCTTACTGAGTTCTTACCTCATTTGGAGTACTGAGGGGTTTGGCAGCAATGAATAGTTTGTAGGCCACAAGCACCAAGAGGTTGAGACGTAAAGGGTCAAGCAGCTGAGTCCAGTGCCAGTGGCCATGTCAGGAGCAGCAGGTGGTAGTTGGCTTCAGGGCCGGGTCCAACACGAAGCAAGGCTCAGATGGGTGACTCTCGGATCAGCAAGGCCCCGACAGCCTTGGCCCCAGAGTTTGCTGCTACCATTTTTCTCTGGTATCTGGTATAGGGTGAATGGGTGTGTGTGTGTGGGAATCCCACTGGCCTTAAGGTAATGTGATTATCTCATGAAAATATCGTGTTCTGCTGGGCATTTTACCTGTGAATTAATTTTATTTTTATTTATTTATTTATTTATTTATTTTGGTTTTTTGAGACAGGGTTTCTCTGTGGCTTTGGAGCCTGTCCTGGAACTAGCTCTTGTAGACCAGGCTGGTCTCGAACTCACAGAGATCCGCCTGCCTCTGCCTCCCGAGTGCTGGGATTAAAGGCGTGCGCCACCATCGCCCGGCTTTTACCTGTGAATTATTAAGAAGAGGATTTCCTCTTAAGCTGTACTGTTTAAAGTGTTGCCCCCTGCTGTGAAATAATCCTTGTACACTGTGACTATGTATTACTCTCATTGTTAATAAAGACCTGACTGGCCAGTAGCTAGGCAGGAGAGGATGTCAAGAAGAAGAAAGGCAGAGTCACGAGGAGTTGTCAGTCATACACAGAGGAAGCAGGAGATGAACATGCTGTGCTTCAAAAAAAAAAAAAAAAAAGGTATCCCCACCCCTGAGAAGACAGGGGCTGTATAATATAAAAAATAGAACAAAGAAATGTCACACAGCTAGTTTTTCTTGGGGAGCCATGTAGACTGTGGCTTAGGGTAATAATTAAGAAAAACGATTGAGTCCCAGAAACTAAGTTAGCATTCTTTTAATGTTGGGAGATGTTGTCACAGTGTGCATCATAGCTGAAACAAAGCTTTAAATAATGACAAGGTTAGGCTAAGATTTTTTTAATAGCTTTGAAATAGAAAATATAGAAAATCTAAAATTTAGAAAAACACATAGTTGAATAGGAGCTCATTAAGGTCAAAAACAAGAATAGAGCAGCCTGGTTATTGTTAACTCATGAGTTGGTGATCAGCAATGATGACTGTGCCCAGTTCTTCCCTCGGGTTCCTGATACAAACTGTTGATGAGTGGGCATGCACTGTTGTGGGATATTAGTTTAAGTTGTGTTACATTTGTTTATGCTGTGGAACATTTGTTTAATGATGCAAAGATGTGTTGCATTCTTTTGTGTTGCATTTGTTTAACTCTGTGAAGCTGTGTTACCTTGCCTGCCTAAAACACCTGATTGGTCTAATAAAGAGGTGAATGGCCAATAGCTAAGCAGGAGAAAGGATAGGCAGCTCTGTCGTGCAGAAAGAAGAAAGAGGAGAAGAATTCTAGAAAAGAGTGAGTAGGGAAAATACCAGGGGCTAGTCATTGAGTAAGAAGGAAAGAAAATATATAGAATAAAAAAAAAAAAAGTGGAAAATGCTGAGGCAAAATGTAGTTAAAGAGAAATGCGATAATTTAACTTAGCAATGCTGGCTAGAAACAAGCCAAGCTAAGGCTGAACATTCATAAGAATAAGTCTCTGAGCCAGGCAGTGGTGTGCCTGCCTTTAATCCCAGCACTCAGAAGGCAGAGGCAGGTGAATTCGAAGCCAGCCTGGTCTTCAAGAACTAGTTCTAGGACAGGCTCCAAAGACACACAGAGAAACCCTGTATCAAAAAATAAAACAAAACAACAACAACAAAACAAACAAACAAAAAAGAATAAGACTTTGTATTCATTTGTGAGCTAGATGGTGGGCCTCCATAGAGAAAAAAAATCAACCAATCACAATTCATCCTGAGGATTTAAAATTTAAAGTGGAGCTATTTTCATAGGTAAAAGTTTAGATTTGTGATTCTTTTAAGACTTTTTATAAGATTACCTTTTGAGATAACTAGTAAATGATTGGTCTTTGCTTTGTAACTGCAAAATGTAGTCTGCCAGCAAAAGAACTGGCTGAGAAAAATACCTTGCTTGCTTACACTCTGTTAATCTATAACAAGTTGCTTGCGTATGAATGTATGTGGGTTCTTAGGACAACTTGTTTTTCACCTGTAATACATAAAATGTCTAATCATGTAAGGGATACGGATAACATTCTGTTTTTTATTTGTAGTCATTGAAATCATTCACTTGAAAAATAGAATATAACCACATTGTAAATTTTATATTGCTTGAAAGATTCTATTGGGGTATATAAGCTATAAGAGGAGAGAGGAGAAGAGAGAGAGAGGCAGATGACAGAAGGAAAAATACCAGAAAAGATGCAAAAGAAAAGCTAGAAGGAAAACATCAAGAGAGACAGAAGGAAAACACCAGGTTAGAAAACCAGAGCAGAAAAGGAATAGAATAAAACAAGCAATGAAAATAATAATAAAATGAAGAATTAAGCTTTGGTCCTCAGAAAAGTTCTTGCGTGTCTGTTTGTCTGTCCAGTAGCTCACCTGCTCTACATCTCTTGAGTTTCTCTGACCTGCGGAAGGCTTGCCATCAGCATCCTTAGTGAGATCCTGACATGTTGGAGATGAATGTGTGTATTTGTGTGTGTTTTTCCCATTTTTTGTCAGCCCAAGAGTGTTAAAATTAGCTCCCTTTGCTGGCCTCAGAGAATTAAGTTTTACTCCCTCAGATAGAAAAGTCAAGGTGAGTTATTGTCTGCTCACTTGGCTCATTCCCCTCAAGCCTGAGCTACTGGAAACTGGTCCTCGTGGCAGCAGCAGCCCAGGGACTGAACAGACAACAGAGGTTTCTGCTAACTATAGACACAAGTTTCTGTACCTTTTCTTAGTAAGGCATTCTTATCTTGCTTCTTCTGTGTCTGGCTTGCAACTGTGTCTCTGCCTTTCCTCTTCCCAGAGTTCTCCTAGTCTAATCAACCTGCCTATACTTCCTGCCTGGCTACAGGCCAATCAGCATTTTATTAAACCAATATGTGTGACAAATCTTTACAGTGTACAGAGCATTATCCCACAGCATTTCCCCTTTTTTTCTTTTCACAGCAAAAAATCTGAATCTAACCTCCTTTGTTTAGCTTTTCTTCTGATCATTATCTGTAACAACTTGTAATCAACATGGTAAAGACAAACATTCATAATCATTGGGAATGTGGGCATAGTTTTCTAGATTACTTCCTGCTGACTGGGGGCACTGATAATCTTATGGGGACCTAATGTAGAATGGGAAATGTAGGGTTATGGCCAAGTCCTGATGGGAGCATTCTGTGAAGCTGGGTCGTCTCAGCCAGCAGTCTTGAAGTTGCTCTAGATGTAGAACTCAGAAGAAACTGAAACAGACGTGCTGTGAGGTGGAGGCTTAAAGTTCAGAGGCTCAGACCATCGTGGTGATGAACATGGTGGCAAGCAGGCAGACATGGTGCTGAAGAGGTAACTGAGTTCTACATCTTGCAAACAACAAAAAGTAATTGGATCATTTGGGCCATCTGTTCCCAGTAGAAATTTTTCAGGGGGTCTTTCTTGATCAAACCAGATTTTTCTTAACCCAGAATGAATTCACAACCTCTCATTTCCTGTGGGAGGGTGGGGGGAGCAAAACCTCTTCTCCAAAGTAACATATCTTTGGACTTAACATATCTTTTGAAGTCAAGGCATTTTCAAAATATATACGTTGGATTAATCCAGCAGCATTTATAATCAAATGTCTTTTAGCAGCTGTTGTTCCCTCCTCAGCAGTTATACAATTCAAAGACAACACATATTAATAATATACAGTGTTCAGACTCACTGTGTATTTTCCATCTTTACATGGCTTTTTAGCTCATTTGTACTTTTATTTTGATTTTTTGGTTTTTTGAGACAGGATTTCTCCATATATCTTTGGCTGTCCTGGAAGTCACTCTGTAGTCCAGGCTGGCTTTGAACTCATAGAGATCCACCTGCCTCTGCCTCCTAAGTGCTGGGATTAAAGGTGTGCACCTCACACTGCTATTCTATTTCTTTTTTAAAGGATTTTCTCTATTCTTTTTCTTCTCTCTCCCATGCCTATGCATATTTTTAAACACACTGTAAACTATTTAGAGGGGGTTTTCCCATCTGATTCTGTCTTTACGTATATCTTTATATTTTTCTGACCACGAGTCTTTAATCTGCTAAATGGCATGGCTAGGATTAAAACTGTGGCTCTGAAGGCTGGCTCTGCCCTATTCCTTAGCTTTCTGAGAGTCCAGCTTCATGGCAGAGCTACTACTCGTAGCCATGTTTATTGCCACAGCTCTGTGGGGGTTCTAGGTCTACGCCGTCACCAAGAAGCATGCTGCCTGCTGCTCATAGACACCATTTAAGTGTTTGGTGGCAGAGTCTCCTTAAAAGAGCTGCTGTTTTTGCTGCTAACACTGAGTTTGGAAGCCTCTTTTAAAGGAGCCACACCTCTGCTCGCTGCCAGTAAACAGAACCTACTGGAGTAAAGATAGTTACCAAGAAACTGCACTTGACTGTGCTTTTATCTGCCTATAATCTTTTTTTTTTAAGCTTTCTCGGGCTTTATGTGAAAATTCTTACCAAACATTTGGGCACCATTTGTAGACACAAGTTTCTATCCCCCCTTTTCTTATAAGTCATTCTTATCTTGCTTCCTCTGCATCTGGCTTGTGATTGTGTCCCTGCCTTTCCTCTTCCCAGAATTCTCCTAGTTTGGTTGCACCGCTTATACTTACTGCCTGGCTACTGGCCTTTCAGCATTGTAAGAAAACCAATGCAAGTGACAAATCTTCAGTGTACAAGAGCATTATCCCACAGCAGCTAACCAGCTAACCATGACAAAAAGTAACAGCCCTTGGTGGGGGTGATCTGATGCTCTCTCTTGGCCTCAGTGGGCACCTGCACACACTTAACACACACACACACACACTCATGCGCACAAACACAAAAGTAAAAATATTTCAGTCTTCCTAAGTGGCCCAGAGATCCAGGTAGGTTGTTTTCACCCCATTTCCAGCTGCCTCCATAGATTGCCCCAAAATCAAGCTAGACGCTTGTTAGAGGCCAGTGTCTACTCCTAGCCCATCTTCTTCCTTTTGGGACTAACCAGAGCCCTGTCAGTTATCTGATAGGAACACTACAGTTAATCCATGTCTGTAGAGCAGTCTGCAGTGCCGGGGGAATGTATTTCATGGTCCTTGACAAAGCTGCTGAAGGCACCAGACTGTAAGTGACAATCAGAAAACATGAAATAGAGACTTAGACCTGAATACCAGACAAGCAAAGTAAGTGGAAATCTCAGCTCTGCTATGAACCAGCTCCGTTCTGAACATTGCTAAAAGGAGAAAGGTAACATAAACAAAAAAGAAAAGAAAAGAAAGAAAAATTGAACCAGGGAACTCCAGATAAACAAATCCCACTATGCATAGAAAAACCAAAATAACACGTCTCCTCTAAAAAAAAAAAAAAAAAAAATGGAAATCACATAATAATGACCTAAATAAAAATGACATGGAATAATTTTCCTGAAAAGAGTTCAAAATAATGACTATAAATACAGAAAAAATAACAACAAACTATTCAAGGATGACAAAGAAACTAATGAAACAAGTCAATCCCAAGACTTGAAAATAGAGTTCAAGTTGCTGAAGGAAACCCAGCTGAACAACTAAACAAACCAAGTAAAAACTACAGTGTAAAGTCTCACCAACTTTGTGGATCAAAGACAGAGTTAGGAATGGAAGATAAAGGAGAGACATTGAGTCTCTCAGTACATGTCAATGAGCAAACTAACAGAATGGAACATGGGATGCTTTCGGGACACCATGAAGAGACCTACTGTTCTAACTGTGGGCATAGAAGAAGGAGAAGAACGCCATGGTGAAGACACAGTAAATATCTTCAGTAAAATAATAGAAGAAACTTTCTCAAACCCAGAGAAAAAGATGCCCATCCATGTACAGGAAGACCACAGAACACCAAATAGTCAGGACAAGAAAAGAAATTCTCCATATTTCAGTTAAAACATTAAAAACACAGAATAAAGAAAGGGCGTTGAAAGTTGCCAGAGAGAAAGATTAAGTCACTTCTGACTAGAATAACACCTTTTGTAGCACAAATAATAAAAACCCAGAGACAGATATTGGGGTTCAAGCTGAAGACCAAAAAAGCAAAACAGCTAAGCCACTAGAGAAGTCTTACCCCTGCCAAGGCTGAGCAACAGCAGACTGAGCCCTGATCCTCTGTCTCCTCCTGTCTTATATACCCTTCCAGTGCTGAGATTAAAGGTGTGTGACTCCCTAATACTGTGATTAAAGGTGTGTGCCACCACTGTCTGGCCTCTAGAGGCTTAGTTTTGCCCTCTGATTTTCAGATGAGCTTTTTATTTTATATATATATATATATATATATATATATATATATATATATATATAAACATATTATATATCCAACAGAAATCTTTAAGACCAGAAACATTTGGAAAAACGTATTCTAAGTTCTAAAAGATCATCAACTCGGATATTATACCCAGCAAAAATATCCATTGAAATTAAGGAGAAATAAAAATGTTCCATGATTAAAATCAGATTAAGGGAAACATATGACTACCGAGCCAATTCTACAGAGAATACTAGAAGAAACTGAGTTCAAAGTGACTAAAAACTGATATGCAAAACTATTAGTAGGACTTGTAGGGGAAGCTCCTTGACATTGGTCTGGGCAGCAACACCTCTGATGTGATCTCCAAATGCAGGAAATGAAAGCACAAATACAGAGATAGGATAACACCAAAGTGCAATGCTCTAAACAGCAAAGAACAGCTGAGTACAGACCAGCTCACAGGACAGAAAACAGTACCGCAAGCCACACACCTGAGGCTTTCTATGGTCTGGACATGGTGTGTGTCCCCAAAGAGTCATGTGCTGCCGGACTGATCCAGAGTGGCAATGCTGTGAGGTGGTAGGACCTCGAGGTGGAAATCAGTGGGAGATAACTCAGTCCTTGATGACACCACCCTCAGGAAGGATGACGCCGTTCCGAAGGGCTCAGAGTCATTCCAAGAGTGGGTTGCTATCACATGGGCAAGCTTGGCTCCTGGGTTCCTCTGGCTTCCTGTCTTGTCATAGAATCTCACTAGTTCCCATCATTGTGATGTCATCAACCATATGGCTAAACAGATGTGGGTGCTTGGTAGATTATCAACTTTTAAAACCATGAGTTAGATTTTCATGGAGGTACATTTGGGATGTTATGCAGGAAGATGCCTGAGAGTTTGGGGCCAGTAGTTGTAAAGCAGATCCTGTCTAAAACAAACAAACAAACAAAAAAACAAAAAAAACTCCAGAAACAGCGAACTTTCTTTTTTATTCCAAGACAGGGTTTCTCTTTGTAGCCTTGACTGTCCTGGAACTCACTCTGTAGACCAGGCTGGCCTCAGACTCGTAGAGAGCCACCTGCCTCTGTCTCCCAAGTGCTGGGATTAAAGGTGTGTATCACTACCACCTGGGGTCTCCTTCTCTTTAAAGCATACACACCTCAGGTATCTTGTCATATCAGCAAAAGTGGATAATTATTAGAAGTTGATACCTAAACTGTATAAGGAACTCAAACAACTCTATTGGAAGATAACATGTAACCTGAATAAAAAATAGGCATTTTCCAAAGAAGATGCACATGGCTAATAGATGCACATGAAAGGATGTTCAGCATTACTTAGAGAAGTTAGAGAAAGGCAGTCAAAACCAGTGCGATGGATACTACCTCCCATCTGTTGGAATAGCTACTGTATACTGTCAGTGGGATTGGGAGGGTGCAACCATTATCTAAAAGTGCACGGAGGTTCCTCAAAGGTTACAATGACCCACTACTACTTCTAGCTGTGCATCCACAGGAAATGATGCCAACATTGGCAAGAGGAATCTACATGCCTAGGTTCACTGCAGCACATTGACCAGGATGTGGAAGAGAGACCAGTATCTTAATGACTGAGTGAATGATAAAGACACTCTCTCTCTCTCTCTCTCTCTCTCTCTCTCTCTCTCTCTCTCTCTCTCCTCACAAACACACATACAGAGGGAAAGAATAAAGGAGGGAGGTAGAGAGTGAGGAGTCCATTAACCCTTAAAAATGGATTCTGAATGGATTCCTATTACATGTTACAATATGGGTGGCCCTTGAGATTATATTCAGTGACGTCAGCCAGAGGCAAGTGCTGCATGGTATGGATGTCACCAAAGCAGGGAGTAGAATGGTTTGTTCTTAGGGGCTGAGAAAGGTGACATCAGGAGATGCTGGTCATGGGTACAGTTTCAGTTACAGCAGATAGAAAGAGAATGTAGTGTGTACTACAGTAGCTCCCAATACTCTCTAGTGTACTGGACACTTGCTAAGGCAGTTGTCGAGGTTTGAATGGGATGCCCCCATAGCCTTAGGCACCTGAATACTTAATCCACAGTTAGTGGTGCTGTTTGGATAGGTTTAGGAGCCATGACTTTGCTGGAGGAAGTATGTCCCTGGGGTCACAATTTGAGAACTTAAAACCTTACCCTATTTCCAGTTTTCTTCCTCTGCTTTGTGTTTGCTGTTGAAGCTGTGAGCTCTCAGCTTCTAGCTTCTCCGGTCATGCCTGCTGCTTGCTGCCAGGCTTCTCCACTGCGGTAGAATCCCATCCTAGAACCATAAGTCTAAATAATCTCTTCTGTAAGTCACCTTGGTCACGCTGTTTTATGAGAGCAACAGAAAAGTCGCTAATGCAAGAGTGAACCAGGTGTTTCAACACAGTCACGACCCACGTTCTTGACGGGTACACTAATTAACTCCATCATACCAACCTCTTAACAACACGCACATGTATCAAAGCAGCAAATCCTCAAACATGCGAGATGTTATATATCAAACAAACCTGGAGTCACACTGTAAATCTTTACATAAACTGAATTTCTTGATCTACACTTATATAGTTTTTATTTTATTTTTTTTTGTTTTGGGTGGTGTTGAGGATAAAACCTAGGGCCTTGCACATGCTCAGCCAACATCTCCGGTCCTAGAATCAGTGTTATGGAAGAGTATTTAAATGTAAAAAATAAAGCTAGACATGTATTGTGCTAGAAGAAATCAATATATATGTAACTTAATTTAGGAAAGTGAACAAACCACCTATTGAAAGTTGCATTTGGTTTTGATTTAGATATGGGGAAGTTTTCTTATTTGCTGGCATGCGTAATCAATAGTACAACATCGTCATTCAATGGTTTAATCTATCTTTTTTAGTTTATGTACAAATATAAAATAAATGCAAGGTGAGTTATTGGAGATGGCACACTTCATAAGAAGTTAAGCTGGTGTCAAAATACTTAAATTCTGGCATAAGAATTTGAAGTGGATATATAGTGTGCTATAAACATTTTTAGTTCTTATGGAGAAATAAGGTCACAAAATGTATTTATTTCCAATATACTATTTATTCTATTCTCTTTCTAAACGTGTCAGGCCTATGAGTGCTTGTTGGGAATGGGGCCAGATTTGAACTGTATGCAAGAGACTGGAATTTCAGAAAGTAAAGCTGAGAGCTCAGAGAGGCGGTGTCCAGTGTGCTGGCGAGTATACGGTGTGAATTCGATAGAACTAGAATCACCAGACAGTATTGAGAGAGGTCTTTGGGTGTGCTTGTTAGTTTTTATGTCAACTTGGCATAGGCTAGAGTCATCTGGGAAGAGAAAATCTCAATTGGAAAAGTGTTCCCACAAGACTGGCCTGTGGGGCATTTTCTTAGTTAGTAGTTAGTGTGAGAGTGCTCAGTCCTTTGTGGGCAATACTACTTCTGGGTCCATGTTTCTGGGTATTACAAGAAATCAGGTTGAGCGAGCTGTTGGGAATAAGGCCATAGACAGTGTTCTTTCACAGCTGCTGTATCAGGGGCTGCCTCCAGGTTCCTGCCTTGAGTTTCTGCCCTATCTTCCCTGGCTGATGGATTATAAGTTATAAAATGAAATATACTCTTTCCTCCCCAGGTTGCTTTTGGGCATGGTGTTTTACCGCAGCAATAGAAACTCTAAGACACGGGATATGCCTGTGGGGATTATCTTGATTATGCTAAGCCATGTGGGAAGACCCAAGGGAACACTGGCAGCACCATTCTCTGAACTGTACAAAATATAGACCTCCTTTTACAGGGTGGACAGGGCAATAATGCAAAGCCCTGAACCACCATCCGGTAAGGATGCGGTAGGACTGTGGAGAGAACTTTGGTGAAGCACTTCTCAAGTTCATTGTCGTCTGTTCCGAGCATGTGTGAGGCGATCACAGAAGTTCACCGCTAAGGAGACACTAAACAGTTAGCAGGACCTAAAGCAACGTAAAATCATTTTGTTCGTCGGCATCAATTATCTGTCTGTTTCACCCTGGAGTATTTATATGGGACCTCTTCTTATCCGTTACCTTGATGAACTTAATGTAGCTGGTGCTGGCAGCTTAGTCTAGCCTAGGCTAATGGAGGAACAGTCATCCATCTCTCTGTCTGCGCCTGCACTTATGTCCTTGTCAGGGTGAAGAGGCTCTGTGTCAGGAAGAGAAATACACATAGTTTACTGGGAGAAAACGGGCCTACCCCTCATCAGGCTTACTCCCTTTTGCCTGTATTGTTTGGCCTAGATGTTTTCTAACTGATGCTTAATGCCCTTGATACCTTCAGGGGCAGAGGCAGGAACTGAGGCAAGCCTGCTTCTAGCATCCACTGACTCTAAAATATTTTTTTAAATTCTTAAACATTTACTTATTTTATGTGCTTGAGGGTTTTGCTTTCATGTGTGGATGGGCACAAGGTGGATGCATGATAGCTGTGGGGTTCAGGATAAGTCACTGGGTTCCCTGGAACTGGAGTTATGGATGATTGTGAGCCATGTTTGTGGGTGCTGGGAACTGAACCCCCAGGTCCTCTGCAAGAGCAGCAAGTGCTCTTAACCAATGAGCAGCCTCTTCAGCCGCTAAATATATATATATATTTTAACATTAACAGAAGACCAATACAAATACAACTTAGGCTGGGGCTTTCTGTCACCCTTCATGGCCCTCACCTGCCCCTGGTCACTGTTAGGGAAGGGGCTGTGGCGATTCCCATCAGTGGAGACCGCCTTCTTCTCTGGCAGCAATTCTCAACCTGTGGGACTCAACCCTTTCACAGGAATTGCCTAAGACCATCAGAAAACACAGGTATTTACATTACAGTTCGTAACAGTAGCAAATTTACAGTTATGAAGTAGCAACAAAATGATTTTGTGGTTGGGGTCACCACAACACGAGGGACTGTGGTAAAGGGTTACGGCGTCAGGAAGGGTGAGGACCACTGCGCTATGGGGAGCTGCAGTAGGTGTTGCCTGCAGCCTTCCCACGCCTTTGCTTTTGAGCACACTGTGGTAGCAAGCCCTGCAGTGCCTCCCGAAGACTCACCACCACCAAACTTGGTATTATATCCTCATTTCCTAGGGACTCTGCTTTTGTCTCTAAGTGACATGTTTGGTTTGGCTCTTTCCCTTTTATCTAATTTTCCTTGTTTTAGCCCCTTACAGAGTTTGTTCACATGTTGACCTAAGTAATCCTGGTCTGCAGAAACCTCACTTTCCAAAGGTTGTGTCCTAACATGGGACTCAGCAAAACCTCTACAGCTCCTTCCTGGTCCCCAGGTCTCTGATAAATCCATCCCTTTATTAACTTTTTTCTTCCTTATTTTTTCTGAGACAGGGTCTCTCTGTGTGTAGTCCTCGCTGCTCCGTAGACCAAGCTGGCCTCGAACTCACAGAGATCCACATGCCTACTTCCCAAGTGCTGGGATTAAAGGCGTGCACCACCATACCTGACTTCCTTTATCAACTCTTATATGAACAAATTCTTCTCTGATACTGTGGGCTGAGCATCAAATACTTAATTTTATGTTTAATTTTTTAATTATCTTTATCTTATTTTTCTCTCTTTCTCTTTACTATCAAACTCCGTGGATTCTAAGTTTTGGAACCTAGGTGGGGGTGGGGTGGGGGGTTGCAGTGGCTTCACAGTTGGTACGGCCCCATCAGAGGGAGCGCAGGGCACCCCGTTGCAGCTTTTCTGTATACGTGCCTGTCCTTTCTTTGCTCTGTGGTTGCCCTGGTCAGGTTTGCAGGACCAAGCAGTGCAGGACAAAGCAGATTCCGCCTTGTGGATGATCCACCCCGAGGCTCTTCAGCCTCAGATTCATGAGTGTGCCACCCACAACCAGGACAGGTAGTGGTCACTCCGCCAACTCCTCTTTGGTTCTGTCGGCCCATGTTCAGGAGCCATTTATATTGTGTGTCACTATTCCCTGAGGGAACCAATGTCTGCTCATCCCAGATAATCAATGACTGATCAGAGTACTGATCCCACCAAAGCCCAGTTTGCAGTGATTTTTACTGAGTTTTCTTAAAGGAATATGGCTGAGGGATTACAGGACGAGAAATGACTCAAAGATAGCTACATCTCCAAAGCCCACCTCAGCATTAGTGATAGCCCACAGACATTGAAACCTGGACCGCATTGCACAATCTGCAGGCCCCTCGACATGGTGGAGAGCATCCTCTCTAGGTAGCTCTGTTGCTCAGAGTCTCTTCTAGGCACCGCAACTGGTCTCTGCTTCTTCCAGACATCTCGGCTTGTCTGAGAGTGTCTCTCAGCAGTCCCCAGTGCATATATAAGCCTGAGGATTGAGGGGCCTAGTGTGTCTGGTCATTTTAAAGGCTTTTCTGAAGCTATTGAATTCTTTACTTCCTCATTCTAATGGATTTCCCCGCAGGATGGGAAAGTTTCACCTCCCCTTAGAACAATGGTTCTCAACCTTTCTTTTTCATTGCTACTTCATAACTGCTAATTTTGCTGTTGAGTGGTGTCTCAGTTCCAAGGATCATTGGAAATGTATTTTCTGGCAATTGTGCCTCCCCAGGTTGAGAACTGCTGTCTTAGAACATTCTCTAATTTCACCTACTCTTTGACATATGAGGTTTTAACAAGCTCGCCTTCAAGAAGGTTTTAATTCTGGAGGAAACTACTGCATATCCGGTACTAGGGGGAATTAAAATATGCAACATTATAAAAAATACTGATGTGAGGAGCAGGGCATTGGATCCCAGCAAAGGGCAGGAACTGGAGAAACCATAGAGTCCAGATAATGGGAAGTAGAGTGGAGGGGGTGCTCACCTGATTTGGTAGGAGTCGGAGACCAAGGTCACCAGGCAGAACCTGAATGCTTGCCGATCAGGCCCCACTGGTTCCAATGTCCCTTCTAGCTTCCAAACCAGGTTAGTGTTTTTTCCAGATGAATGCCTATCTGTTATTAGACATATATCAAGGGGCAGGTGAGAGGATCAGCCAGTAGTAAAGAATTTGCCATGCAAGCACAAAGACCCATTTAATTTCTAGAACCTGTTGGGCCAGGCTTAGTGGCTCATGCCCTTAATGCCAGTACTTTGGAGATAGAGGCAAGCAGACTCTGTGAGTTCAAGGCCAGGATAGTCTACATAGTGAGTTCCAGGACAACTGGGGCTACAGGAGACCCTATCTAAAATGAGAGAGAGGGAGAGAGAGAGAAAGGAAGAGAAGAGGAGAAGAAAAGAGAAGAGAAAAGAAGAGAAGACCTAGATATGGCAGAGCCTGTGATCCTGACCATGGGAAGGCAAGGTTAGGGATTCCTGGAGGTTGCCGGCCAGCCAGCCCACCCAACTTAGCACAGGCACCACGAGAGACTTTCTTCCACATGTGCGTATGTACGTGTGTATCTACACATATGCAGTGTATGAAGACTCACCCCACCACAGGCACATGTGTGTACCTCAGGGCACCATCTTGTACTTCCCAAATGAGTGAATGTGTGTTGACATGAGTCAGCCATGTCACAGACACCAGAGCCTCAGATCCATGGAGCAACAGCAAAGCTGTCTCCCGGGGTGAGGCTTCCTCTGGTCCTTGTGTGGAAGTTGACTGTGTGTGTGGAACATGTCCAGCACAGCTTTCTCCCCGCCTTGCTCTCCTGCAGGGAATGCTTTCACTTGAGTTACTAAACCTGTTCCGTGATAAAAGCTGCCTCCCCATTGTTGATGGCACTGCCTCTTTGAGCTACTCCATGTAATAAACCCCCTGAGCTTCCAGGGCGCTACCGCGAGAGTCTAGGCTGTCTGACCTCTGCTTTTCGTTGGTGCATCTGTTTGTGTCTTCTGTCTTTTCTCCATTCCCGCACCGCTTAAGGCAGGTCTCTCTCTGAGTCTGTGCTGGATGTGACACCAAATGGACATTGTAATCGTGAATTCTCATCAAATGATATTAATAAAATAGGTTGGTTTCCTCCCATATAAATTAGCTGCTGCGAGGACTTTCTTTACATTGCACATAACTGGGAAATCAACTATTTTCAGAGATTCAACAAAAATTAGAATAAAAAAAAGCTTAAAAAAAGATTTTCATTTATTTTTTATCTTGTGGGAATGGATGTTTGCCTGCATGCGTGTCTGTGTACCACATGCATGCAGCGACCACAGAGGCCATCAGATTCCATGCGACTGGACTTCTAGGTGATGACGGAGCTTCCCTGTGGGTGCTGGGAGTCGAGTCCAGGTTCTCTGGGAGAGCAGCCAGGGCTCTTAACAGCTGAGCCATCCCCCCCCCCCCCCGCAGCCCTGAAAATTGTTTTTAAAGTTAGTATAAGACTGTGGTCTGTGACAGGCGGAACACAGTAGAGGGTGGCTTCAGTGATTGACAGTTCTTCCTGGAGGAATGACACTGTGCTGCAGAGCAGGGAGGAGAAACCAAGGCAACCTGGTGGCTTCCTGGTGTTGATGGGACAAATCAGAGCTCAGGTACACCTAGGCTGCTGGAGCTTGGGGACAGGAGTATTGGAGAAGGGGGCTCTGTTAAGAGGCTGCATGGGGGCGGGTAGGAAAGAGCGGAACTCATGAAGACCAGGGAAAAGCAGACACAGAATTAGCTCCATGTCTGGAGTCCTCCAAGTCTAGACCTTGCTCCCATCATATGCATGGAAGTCCTCACATGTGCAGCCGTCCCGAGTCCCCAGGGTGCCTCAGGTCTAGGAGAAAGACCTCTCTGAATGGTCCTCAAGAAAGTTCATCCCTGGGAGGCTTCAGTGAGCCTTGGAATGGACCCAATCCTCTTGAAACGTAGACAACAAAATCCAGTATGTAACAGAGTATGTGTAGAACCACAATGTCTCACATTGCCACTGAGAGAGAAAAAGGGTCAGATAAAAAGGAACCATGGGGAAGAAAATCAGCTAATAGAAATGTGGTCAGAAACGATGAAATCAGTCGACGGTAGCAGAAATATCAACTATATGTTTTACAAGTACACTCAAGGGTCTGAGGGGAAACACAAGGACGGTCAAGAAAGAAACTGAAGCTGTAAAAGGACCCAATAGAAATTTCTACACAGAAAACTTACGGTGTGGCGTGGGCTTCTGCTGGGCATGTGACTTACTGACAACATGGCTCCCACCCTGCTTGACTGTGGGCAGGCGCTGCACAGTTTACCAACTGATTTTCATGAAGCCATTCAAAGAACTGAGGTCATACAGAGAACAGGTAAACCCAAGAGCAAGATCTCTTCTAGGGGCTGGAGTGATGGTTCACTGGCTAAATAAAGGCTTTTGCCACCAAGCCTGAGGACCCGAGTTCAAGTCCATGCGCCTAACTGGTGATGGGGGAAACTGACTGTTCAGGTTGTCTGACTTCCACACACACCCCTCATACTAAATCAATCTGTCCATCAACTGATAAATATGGAAAAAAGCTTTAATTTAAAAAGAAAAGAAAGAGAAACCGGTCACCAAGATGTTTTGCCTGTGGTAGATCTTCAGAAGAAGAAAGAGTTGGAACTGTCAAACACCTATCTTCCAAGGGATGGAGAGCTGGCTCATTTGGTAAAGTCCTTACCACATGGGCCAGAACTTATGTAGAAAGTCTGGCCTCTGTGAGCTCTGCACGTATGTGCGCAGTGTGCAAACCCACAGCAGTCAGGCATGCAATGCATGATTAAAACCAAAAATACATTTTAGAAAAAGTATATATAAAAGCTAGAATTTTAACAAATTCTTCCAGGCCAACCAAGTTAACAAATGGATCTAATCGTGGGTGTTCCAGGAGTGAGATCAGACAGACTGGTCTGCTGTTCGGGTTTTGTGGGCCTCCCTTGGATGCTGTGGGAAGAGCTTGGGGAGGGTAGACACTGGCTCGCTTCCATTGGTACTCTCCAGTGTTGGAGGAGGGCCCACTTGTTCATTTCTTGGTTGCCCAGACCCCCGAAATAATCACACAGAAACTGTATTCATTAAATCTCTGCTTGGCCCATTAGCTCTAGCTTCTTATTGGCTAACTCTTACATCTTAGTTTAACCCCATCTCCATTAATCTGTATATCAGTACGAGGTCATGGCCTACCAGCAAAGTTTCAGAGCATCTATCTTCAGTGGTGGTGGCTTCATAGTGTCTCATGACTCTGCCCTTCTTTCTCTCAGCATTCAGTCCAGTTCTTCCCAACTACCTAAGTTCTGCCCTATCAACAGGCCAAGGCAGTTTCTTTATTCATTAATGATAATCACAGTACATAGAGGGGACTCCCACATCACTCCAGCACAATTCTCACCATCCTCTCTCCCATGTCCCTCCCACCCTCCCTAGAGCTGGTAGAACTTTGCTTGAGGACAGGACTTCCTTTTCTCCCACTAGGCACATGTCTTTAGGTTTTATTTTAGAGGAAAAGCGGTAACCTGAGCTGAACTCTCTGGGTGTCTTTACAGCCAGAGCTCTGGACGAGAATGAAAGACGTGTAGATCCCCAGACAAGAGGCAACGAGACTCTCTCTCTCTCTCTCTCTCTCTCTCTCTCTCTCTCTCTCACACACACACACACACACACACAAACACACACAGAGAGACAGACAGACAGAGAGAGACAGAGAGAGAGAGACAGACAGAGAGAAAGAGAGAGAGATGCAGGCAGACAGACAGACAGACCGGGGGGCTTTATTGAGATGTAATCCACCAGGAATACATTAGCTCCTTTAGGAACTCAGTTTAATAGTTTCCATCAATTCAACCACTGCCAGTCTCATACCAGGGCATTACCCTCAACCGACCTCAAAGGAAGTCAAGGACACTGTGGTGGTTTGAGTGAGAGTCACTCCCACCCCCCACTCCCAAGGGTTCAAACCTTTGCATGCTTTGTCCCCAGTTGAGGAACTGTTTGGAAGGATTCGTAGGTGTGCCCATGTTGGAGGTGTGTTGCTGGGGTGGGCTTTGAGGTTTCAAAAGCTCAGATGGTATCTGACTCTCTCTGCCAGCCCTGTGGATCAGTATGGAAGGCTCTCAGCGTCTGCTCCAGCACCATGCCTATCTGCTTCCTATCGTGATGACCATGGACTCACTCTCTGAACTGTAAGCCATCCCGCAAATAAACGCTTTTTTTCCCTAGGAGATGCCTTGGTCCCAGTGTCTCTTTACAGCAATAGAACAATGACCAAGACCCGCCCTTTAGCCTCTAGACACTTAATCCCTCCTTCTCCCCCAGTCGTAGGTAGTCATTAATTCACTTTTTCTCTATATCTTTGCATACGCTAGATGTTTCAGATGAATGGAATTGTATGAACACACGGTCCTCAGAGACTTGCTTCGTCGTGTTTCCAAAGACCACCATGTTGTAACACATGTCAGAACTTCCTTTTTATTGTTGCGTAATATTCTACTGTGTGGTTAGGACTTTAAAAAATGATGTTGCTGTGAACAACTAACTGTGCTCATTTTCTTGCATGGGTCTGGTTTCTGTTTCTCTTAGGTAGGACACAGAAGTATTCATTCCCATTGGTGTGGTAGCCCTGTGTTCAACATTTTGAGGAAACGGCGGGCTGTTCTCCAGCGACCTCTAAGAACTCGCTTTATTGTAAGAGCAGGGCCTACACTGACAAATGTCAAAAATCAACCTTTCAGAACCTTAAACTCATTCAGAGCAGAAACCATTTAGAAGAGCAAAGAAACCACAGGAGCTGCTGGACATCAGTGAGAAGCCTTGTGTTAGGGCCTCTCGCCACTCACTGACCTGCATCAGCTCCACCACAACTCTAAACTGCCACAAGGTCTGTAGTCACAGTGTCGGTGTAAACCAGGGGCTGAACCGCTTCTGTGGCGGACAGCTGGTTCATTTGAGAGCCCCGAAAAAGCCCATCTCCAGTGTGTTCTTCAAAGTCAGCCACAGGTTTAATTCCACAGTTGCCCGAGGTGCAGAGACCGGTTAGAAGCAAATAGCTGGGCCTCCTTTGGGTGCCAGGCACTTCGGGACACGAGCATTTGATGAGAAGTTGAAAGTTAACCCATAGGCTGCTGAGGGTCCACGCCACACCCACTGACTCCTCCCACAGCCCGCGGTTCTCCACTTCCTGCCTTGGCCTCTCACGCTGGAATTCAGGCATTCATCACTACAGCCGGGGTAGGAACCACTGTTTCTTTTCTTTGTTTGTTGGTTGGTTTTTCGAGACAGGGTTTCTCTGTAGCTTTGGAGCCTGTCCTGGAACTAGCTCTTGTAGACCAGGCTGGCCTCCAACTCGCAGAAATCTGCCTGCTTCTGCCTCCTGAGTGCTGGGAATTAAAGGCGTGCGTCACCACTGGCCCTGCTAGGAACCACTGTTTCTTTAAAGACAAGAGAAAGGAAGAAAGATGGAGAAGGGAGAGGGAGGGAGAGGGAGGGAGGGAGGGAGGGAGGGAGGGAGGAGAGAGAGAGAGAGAGAGAGAGAGAGAGAGAGAGAGAGAGAGAGAGAGAGGCTCGCTCTCATGAAGAAAACGGTGCCCTTACGTAACAAGTAGCCTAATCTTCATCTGTTGCAAGGGAGACTGGGAAAGTGTGAGGGGGATGAAGTTTTTGTAAGCCTGAGATAGGTAATTCCCCTGCATGTTTGCAACGATGTATTTGTTAGAGAAAGCCAGTGCTTCCAGCCGTAGCCTTTCTACTGGTTGGTAATGAGGCCAGCTCTTGCGAATCCCTGCCAATGTGAAATGGCTTAGACAAGGGGCTGTAAAGACAATGGTAGTTTCCATTTATTGGTCACTTACTAAGGCTAGGTTTGTGCTAGCCCTTCATTGGGTGGGGTTCCAAAAACCAATAGGGCACTGGATTGAATGACCTCTATGTGACCTTCAGTCCCCAGACTGTGACGTCAGAAGCAGCATTTAGGCAATTTGTTTGGCATAAATATATCTGTTGGCTCTCTTATCTCCATTATTATCTTGGAGAATGCTCTATGTAAGCTTGAGGATGGGGAGAAATGGCTGGTCCGACCAGTGCTTCCTTTTCCCACTCTTCCTTCCCCATCCTCAAAAGCTGCAACATGAGAGTGTATAGTGAACCATCTGAACTCTTAGCTGCTTCCAAACAGAACCTTGGGAGAGCATGTCCCTTTCTGGGAGTGTTTGCCACAAACAGAACAAAAGGACCCCTTTGAATGCGCTCCAGAAAGGGTCACCTCCCTGGCTGGGCTTGCTGTGTCTTCTCAGTAAGACGATGGTGAGTTGCCTCATGGTTAGATAAAAGAATGGGTGTCTCTGTCATCTTTTGCAATCACCCTGGTTACCTTGTACGTTCTGGGGTCTTCTGCTAAAATATGCCCACCGTGGCTTGCAAACCTATGCTGCAAATATGAATTTCAGAAAATCGTGATTTTCTGGTTTGGTCTTGGGTTGTTTCTTTTAAAGGGGCTGCTTTATATGTTCACATCTAAGTTCCTGTCGCCTGTTTACTCCCTCCAAGTCCCCCTCCCCAATTAAATATCTGGAAAGATGTGTAAAACCATTAGCTCCAGACTAAACAGAACAAAAAGGTGATATTTAGATTAATACATTTTTAATGGACTTTTATTTTTTTGGAGGGGTACAGGCACAGGAACAGAAATAAAATTGCTATATGGTTGCCACACTTCAGAGAAAGAGTCAAGTTCAGTGATAAATACGGCCTTCGAGAACCAGCCAGAACGGGTAGGGTCTGAATAGGATTTAAAAACCCAACTGTGTGCAGAAATTAGAGTTTTGCCCTGAATCATATGGAATTACAGAGCTGGGTGCGTGTGCCATGCCTACACAATAAAACCCAGAGGAAGCAGCTATTTCTGTTGGTTTTATTAAACCAACCAAGCAATTTAATTCTTTTGTTCAGGAGAGTTCTACTTCATTGATTAACAAAAGCAGGGATATAATTTTTTCAGCCTTTTTGAAAAGCCTGAAATGTCAAGCCTTTAAAAGCAGATTATTGTGCCTCTGCGCGGTGAATACAGCCAGAGTAACCTTTTGTCTACAATTAAATATTCTAGCATAAATATAAAAGAAAATCAGAGATGGGAAAGATTGACTCACAAGAGATTGCAGAGGTAGATCCCCACACTGATAGTGAAGCAGCTTGCTTCTAATTAAATATGCGCCTGACTCTCCATGCATTCGCTCTCAGCCGCACACAGGAGAAGCGGCTGAGGAGTGGAAGGAAGGACTCTATCACACCATCTCTCTGGCCACAGGCTTTCCTTGGGGCTTATGAAGGTATTTTAGAATTTTTATATTGGCATTTTTTTTTCAGGGGAGATAAAGGTGAACCCTCAAGGGCAGCCAGACCTAGGCTGGAAAGTTTAGGCGTGTTTGTGGGTCTGGCAACCTGACTTCCGTAGCTCTCTTATTTATGACTCAGATCCAAGGTTAATAGCGACGACTTTTGTTTTGAAGGCTGAAGCCATCCAGTTAGGCTGCTGCAGCACGAAGTGACCTTTTGTTATTTTGAATTGGGGCTAGTTATTGATTTTTCCTTTTCTTTAGCCTATCGCATGACAAAGTCTTTAATGCATATTTTGGTATTTGTACCGTAAGAGTGTGAACCCAGAAAGCGAAATTCCAGTATCCTTTAGCTGTTTCTAACAAAATGCATTTTAGAAAATGATAAGGTTTGCAGTTGGACTCGGGTTTATTGATATTCATAAGCCTTTCATCTTCATACACTCACTGCATCTTCAGAGAAGTACTTAAACATGGCACTCGGAAAATGCTGAGGACATGGAATACGGCTGATCCTCTTAGGGTCTGCTGCTTACACAGAAAAACTGGAAAATGATAAGAACAGAAATCTCTACCCCCGTAACTTCGCCTTTCCATTCCAGGTCCCGACATTACGGAGGGGACTGGCTTACTCTGAGGAATGTTGCCTGTTGCGTGTCTTATGTGCACATAGACCCTTTCCTGTTTGTTGGTGAAATTTATGTTCGGTTGTGAAAATAATTGATAGCAGATAGGCTTTGAAACAACATCGGGACTCAGGGGGCTTTTCCTTTGTGTATTACTGTAAGTGTACCCTGGGTTGTGATTTTGAATACAATCAGACACCTGGTGCCTTTAGGAAGCCTGCCACTGAGAAAGGCTCCATATTTGCAAATTAATAGTTTATACCACTCAAAAAAAAAACCGGTTGTGGCAATAATTGAATGTTAGGAATAAAGCTTAAAATTTTTCCACCTTGTAAGGTTTTCCCTCTTTTAATAAGAAAACCTTTCAAGTAACAGGCTCTACGGAAGGGAGACAGAGTCTCAATACGTCGTAATGTGCTATTTACCCTTCCTCTCATTAGTGTAAAGAGTATGTTCAATGCCGTGTTTAACGAGGACTGTTTAAAGCAGGGTTCAGACTCAGCCTTCTGATAGGAAATCGGGAAATGTCTTTGGCTTCCAGTGCTAAATTATCTAACTTTATGCATAAAACATCAAGTCACATTAGAAATTAGGAATTTTTAAATTACCGGAATATATTTTGATGATTTAAAAAAATTAAAATGTGACAGGCTGGTTTATAAAGACATATTCCATCAAAGGTAGCAATCTTCATACCAATTTGCCTTTCCTAAGTGGGCTAAGATAGTCACTGGGGCTTTGTGTATTTAAGGTGGATTTTTACGCCTGGGATCAAGCATGTAGCACAGATGTGAGTGTATAGAATGCATCTGTCTTGTATGCCGATATACAATGTGATGTATATCTTAAGTTACTTAGCACTGCTCTGATAGAAGCGCTTTGGTTGTTTTACTTGTAGGAATTAAACATGCTGCTGTTCTCTGGGGGAAAGATTGTTTTATGTAAAATGTGTGTGTGTGGTTTTTTACCCCCCCCCGTGGGTGAGAGATACTATAGCGATCAAGTACTATTTCTCTGGCCAGAAATAAATAATATTAGCAAGCAAACAAAACCAAAGAAACCAGGAAGTAGAAAGTACCAACAGCTACCTTTGAAATAAGACACAGAGCCGCCAGCTCCCCTGGCGAATGCTGGGATTTCATCCTGGAGTTTATCTGTCTTTTGCATGTCAAATGGGCAATTGGCTTCGATATGTGCATTGTAAGTAATTTAGCATGCGATTGGCCACGTCTCTGTTCTTTTGAAGGAACATGTATGTATGCTCTCACCAATGGGTGAAGAAACTATTGAGTTATTTCTGAAGTTGTCTGCCTCTCTGAGGAAAGGTGATTTGGTTATGCAAATCTAAAATGGCTTGGCTTTGCGGACACAGGTTTTCACACCCCCTTTCATATTTGTGTATTTAGTTTGCCCAAAGCAAAAGATGAACTTATCTGTGAATATTTTTTTTTTTTTTTTTTAGCAAATCTGAAATCAAAACGACGCTCCGGTGACTTTGACTTTATTTATTATTTCCTTGAAAGCAAGCCGGTGATCTACAATATTCATGCTTAAAAACCAAGTTAAATATTGATTATTTCAAAATGCCTAGAGACTTTTCTCATCAGACATCAGGGTTATGATAGTTGGAGTCACCGACTCTGTGACGCTTTGAGAGGATAACGGTAATAACAGAGTGAAGCCACGGCAGCACCGCAGACAGAGCGCGCTTCCCCCCACTCCCTTATCAGGGCTGCGTGGTACCAATGTTTGTGATTCTACCATTATTTTTCAAAAAAAAAAAAAAAAAAAAAACAACAAAAAGGAAGAAAGACTTATTATTTGGTTTAATTGAGGAGAAATATTCTAATTCATGGGATTTAATTTTGAATATTTGCAGAAGGAGAGTGAAATTAATTATGAGTGGCAGCTCATGTTTGTATTCATTTACTTTTAATTTTATGACCAATTTAAAATTATGATTTAAATTATGTTTCTATTTAAAAACAAGGTTTAGTTACATGAAGGATAATTCAGGATTAAAATTCTGGGCTGGAGAACAGGAGAACTAGACTGAATCACAAGACAGAGCACACTGCCGTTCACTCACTGGTGTGGTGTGGCTGAAGTGATTTTATTAGGGAAAAGTCCTCAGGCTGCAGGGGTACCCAGGTGAGGACTAGGGAGATGCTGGGGGGAAATGGGAGCATTCCCTGCTGTCAGGTACTACTCTGGCTGTGCAGGGCAGGTTTCAGCTGCACACCATCTGAGTGTATCAGCAGAGACCGCCACAGCCCAGCACCCACCGTAAACCCTTAGCGTACATTTCTTGCTTTAGAAACCATTCCATTACCTCCGTCTCCTTCATCACCACCAACTTCCCTCATCCTGAAAACCCAGACCCATCGCATCAAAAAGGAATGAAATCTGTAGATTTATAAAAGCTGCATTAACGTTTCCTGCGGATTAAACTCATTAAAGAAGTAAATACCCACGACCTTCTGTGGGTGCCGAGAACGCCTGTTCTCCACATCTTTGCCACTGCTTTCTCCCTGCTTCTGAGTGCTCTGGCAGAGGAGCTGGAGGCTTGGACTACTCCTACATTCATACTTGACTGTGGAACCGACTGTCCCTCTAATCAGTTGCTCTCTTGACCAGGGACCAGATGTGGCTGGGTTGCAGTGGGCAGAGAAGCTCAAAATAACCTCTGTAGCCTGTGATTCACCAGTGTGGGTGTTCCTAAGCAATGTTTTCATTTAAAGGGTGCTTTAAAATTCTGGTAATATTTTGCTTCCTCTTGAATCTTGTGATGATCAACTGTGTCTTCTCAAGAAAAGTAGCACAGAGACTGGCCCGAAGTGCACATCGCTCGGGGCCTGCAGTGACAAGGGACACCAGTTGGGGTTTCACTCAGGACTCGGTGGAACTGAGGAAAACAACTCTTTTTTTTTTTTTTGTTGCTCTAGTTTTATTTTATTTTATTTTTTATTAATTAATTTATTTAATTATTAAAGATTTCTGCCTCTTCCCCGCCACCACCTCCCATTCCCTCCCCCTCCCCCAATCAAGTCTTCCTTCCTCCTCAGCCCAAAGAGCAAGCAGGTTTCTCTGCCCTGTGGGAGGTCCAAGGACCACCCAACTCCATCCAGGTCTATTAAGGTGAGCATCCAAACTACCTGGGCTCCCACAAAGCCATTACGTGCAATAGGATCAAGAACCCATTGCCATTGTTCTTCAGTTCTCAGTAGTCCTCATTGTCCGCTATGTTCAGCGAGACCGGTTTTGTCCCATGCTTTTTCAGACCCCGGCCAGCTGGCCTTGGTGAGTTCCCGATAGAACATCCCCATTGCCTCAGTGTGTGGGTGCACCCCTCGCGGTCCTGAGTTCCTTGCTTGTGCTCTCTCTCCTTCTGCTCCTCCTTTGGATCGTGAGACTTAGAGTACTACTCAGCAGTAAAAAACAATGACTTCTTGAATTTTGCATACAAATGGACGGAAATAGAAAACACTATCCTGAGTGAGGTAAGCCAGACCCAAAAAGAGGAACATGGGATGTACTCACTCATATTTGGTTTCTAGCCATAAATAAAGGACATTGAGACTATAATTCGTGATTCTAGAGAAGCTAAATAAGAAGGTGATCCCAAAGAAAAACATATAAGCATCCCCCTGAATATTAACCTTCATCAGGCGATGAAAGAAGACAGAGACAGAAACCAACATTGGAACACTGAGGAAAACAATTCTTTAAGATATGTATCTGAGGAGCTCATGGGTAGGGCAGGCATTTAGTGTTTGTTCCTTGACATCACTGTGGTCCTTCCCTACACAGATGAGCGACTGTACATTTCTGTGTTTGTCCAAAGATAATGCATAAAGCATTATTCTCAGTTTCCGGTCTGAGTGCGGCAGGGCCAGGACCACAAATCCATACAGCCAGCAAGGTGTGTTAGAGAGGCGAGGAGGGTTGGCGCTTATGTTTCCTGGGCTTCCATTGCTGTGGATTTTACAGTATTAGGAGAGGTTCTTACTTTCTTGGTGTTCGGTTGATGCGTCTTTTATCACTTTGGGGGGACGTTATGGCTGGGGGCTTGGAGTGGGGTTTGGACTCTTTGAGGTCACACCTCACTGGGGGGAGGAAAAGAGAGGTCTCTGGTGTTTGTTTGGGAAAGGAAGGAAGGAAGGAAGGAAGGAAGGAAGGAAGGAAGGAAAGAAAGAAAGAAAGAAAGAAAGAAAGAAAGAAAGAAAGAAAGAAGAAAAAGGGAACACACGTGGATGAGTGAAAACAAGGGGTGACTTTTCAGGAGGTGCCTGAGGCACAGGGGTGAGGGTCTCCACATCTCTGAAGGGGGCGTGTGACCACCTTGCAGTCACACCTCATGATGGAGGAGGCGCCAATGCGTGGTGCTCAGAGATCTGGTGCGTTTTATTTCACTGTAAGTTTAATCATCACGTAGATTTTATTCTTCAAAGCGCTGGGGGCCACTAGAGAATAACTGAACCCTCGTGATGGATTTATATGTTTAACCTTGTGTGATGTGTGTGTTGCATGTAGTATATGTATTTGTAAGTGTGGGTGCACAATGTGTGCCTTGAGGCCAGAGGTCAGCATCATGTGTCTGCCTCAACTATCCCCCATCCTGTTTTTGAGATAGAGTCTCTCGCTCAACCTGGAGCTCAGATTCTGCTAGGCTGGCTGGTCAATGAGCATCCTGCCCCCCCCCCCCAAACTGGAGTTACAGGTGCACCACCACATCTGGCTCTTATGTGGGTGCTGGGATTTAAACTCAGGTCCCCATGCTTGCGGGACAGGCACTTTACCGACTGAGCCATTTCCCCAACCCCTATAAAAAAAATTCTTCTACTTTATATAAATGACAACCTCACATATCTACTCATCCACACCTTGCTTTCTCAAGGAACACATTCAACACATTAATCATAGGAATTGGTAAATCAATAAAAATACCCATCGTTCTGTGTTTGTGTATTTCTATGTTTGCTGTTTTGCGTGTTTCACTGGGGGTGCTCTACAAGCCATGGAAACAGTTGCTACTCAATGCTTAAGTTGCTTCCAATCCTAGCTCTTAATTTAAAAATGTCAGCACACTTGTGCAGGGCTAGTCAGAATGTGAGATGCTGCAGTCACTGTGGTTTTATGACTTGGAAGCTGGTACTCATAGCAGCATTACAAACAATAGCAATGGAAGAATGGGTTGACAACATTCGACCTGCGAATACAATAGCATATTACTCAACCCTGAACAGGAAGCAGATGTGAACATATTCCCACACGAGTGACCCATGACAACGTATTACGTATAGTAAGTGGGATAAAAGAACAAACGCTCATGATAATAATTACGTGAGTACAAGCTGGGTGTGGTGGCATGTACCTGTAATTACAGCACTTTTACTGTAGAGACAGAGAGATCGCCTCAAGTTCAAAACCAGCCTCGTCTACACAGCAAGCTCCACAAGGAGACCCTGTCTCAAAACAACAACAAAATGTTCTAAACTGTTAAGGAAAACACATATGCTATTTACCGGGAAAGGAGGGGAACATGGCCACCAGAGGCTGCACAGGGAGCCAGAAGGCCCCTGTTTGACAGGACATAATTCTTCTCTGAGAAGATGAAAAAGTAAAGAAAATAGTGTTGAAGGTTGTGCGATAATAGGAATATAATCAGCAATGCTAGTCAAACACTCAAAACTATCATCACTGGGGACGGAGAGACGATTCAACAGTGAAGAGTATGCACTGTTCTAATAGAGGCTCCCATCCCAGGCAGCTCACAACTTCTAGTCACTCTGGACCTGGGCGGTTGACCACCCTCTTTTGGATCCCATGGGCACCTGTATTCATGTGCACAAGTCACACACACAGCAAAATAAATCTTTAAAAAGTCAACACTGCAAATTTTACATTATTTATTTATTATTTTTGTTTTTTCGAAACAGGGTTTTGCTGTGTAGCCCTGACTGTCTTGGAACTAGCTCTGTAGACGAGGCTGGCCTCAAACTCACAGAGATCTGCCTGCCTCTGCCTTCCGAGGGCTGGGGTTAAAGTGTGCTCCACTACCGCCTGGCTTGTTATTTATTTTCTGAACAATTAAAAATTACCCCCAAAACAGGACAGAGAGAACTTCAAACCTCGTGACTTTAAAAATAATTGCTTTATTTATTTGTATGTATGCACATAATGTATGTATTTGTATGTATGCACATAATGTATATATGTATTTGTATGTATGCACATAATGTATATATGTATTTGTATGTATGCACATAATGTATGTATGTATTTGTATGTATGCACATAATGTATGTATTTGTATGTATGCACATTATGTATGTATTTGTATGTACGCTACAGCAGGGCTTGTACCGAATCAGAGCTGGGAAGGAGTGGTTCTCTTCCCATGTGGCGTCTGGGAAATCTAGCTTAGGTCTCAGGCTTGGTGGCCAGCACCTTTACCCTCTGAGCCATCTTGCTAGGTCAACACCTGTGACTCTATGTTCATAGGCTCTGTGTGTGTGTGTGCGTGCATGTGTGTGTACGTGCATGCACGTGTACACGCATGCGCGTGTGTCGTGTTGGATCCCTAACTGGCCTGAACCTTTGTATCCTTGGCTGGGCTAGAACTCGCTATGCAGACAAGGATTGTTCTCACTCACAGAGATCCGTGTGCCTCCGTCTCTGGAATTTTGGGATTAAAGGTGTGCGCCATATGCCCAGCATCTGTCTTCTTGATGTGTTTGTTCTTGGTGTGTGCAGGTGTGTGCACCAGTGCTTACCTGCCTCCTCCCAGCATGTGCTGCTCTGAGTCAAGCTTTCTGTTGCCCATCTTACTAACAAAAGGGCTCTGTACCTGTAAAGATACCCTCGGGGATGGAGTTGAGATCCCCGTGGTTCAATGTGTGTGAACAGAGGTGAAGCACATCTGAGCGGTAAGCCATGAACTGACAGAAGTTGTTCCTCCCCTTCTTCTCTCCATGCCATACCTTACCTCTTATTCTTTCTCTTTTCTCTCTTCACTCTCCTCCCTCCCTCCTTCCCTCCCTCCTCCACTCTTCTCCCCTCCTTTTCCTCTCTCTCTCTCTCTCTCTCTCTCCTCTCATTCTCCCCCTCTCTATCTCTCTAGGTTTTATTGATTCAGGGTCTTACTATATGGTCTAGGCTGGTCTAGAACTTACTGTGTATCCTGGGTTGACCTTGAGCTTACCATCCTCTGTCCTCTGCCTTCTGAGTGTTGAGAGATGACAGACATGTGCTGAGTGGTACTTGCATTTTAAAAGATTGACCATTAATTTGTAAACAGCCTCAGCTAGAGATGGGTTACAGAGACTGCTCAGAAGATGGATGTGGCATTACTTCAAACTCTGTGGCTCGCAATTTGATGGAATTTCAACTTAATTCCTGGTCATTAACTTACCAAAAAGTTCAAAATGGGAGGGGAGACTTACCCCAGTAAGTGACTGGTTACAATACAGGATAATGTGTGGTAAGTCAGACTTCCAGAGGAGCTCAGAGTGGGCTGTTTCTTCACAATCAGTGGCAAGGGCAAGACAGGCTTTCTTTTTTTTTTTTTTTTTTTTTTTTTTTGGTTTTTCGAGACAGGGTTTCTCTGTGGTTTTGGAGCCTGTCCTGGAACTAGCTCTTGTAGACCAGGCTGGTCTCGAACTCACAGAGATCCGCCTGCCTCTGCCTCCCGAGTGCTGGGATTAAAGGCGTGCGCCACCACCGCCCGGCAAGACAGGCTTTCTAGAGATGGTGTCCTTGGATTGCGTCCTTCTCAACAAACAGGGTGAGGCAGAGAAGATCTTGAAGAGAAAAGGTATATACTCTGAAGGATGCTGAGGCTGCAAATGGGGTAATGCTCAGGTAAGTATTTTTAAATGTGTTATTCTGTTATGGTGTGATAGAGTTGCCTCAAGGTTACCAAGAGGCTAGACCAAGGTTACCACAGACTAGACCATGTCTAGCCTGAGGTTTGCTCATGTGTGTGCCCACAGCCATTTGCAGTATACAGGGAAATGTGTAATCACTAAGCTATTTGCGACAGGGGAAAGAGAGGAGAGAGGGAAGGGAGGAAAGAGAAAAGGGAGGAGAGAGAGGGGAGGGCTCATCATTCATGGAACATATTAGCTGGCATTTGCTAATTTTTCTCAAAACTCTCCAGTGAAAAGTGACATGTGGCCACTTCCCTGAAGTGATTCCATAGCTATGTCATAGCACCAACCCAAGGTTACACACCACAGTAATATTTAGGTTTACTTAGCGTCGCAGGAAGCAGCAGACACCTGCATGTTGTAAAGAGAGGGCAAGTTGGCCGCGTCCCGCTGCCCGAAATAACGACACAGAAATTGTATTAATTAAATCACCGCCTGGCCCATTAGCTTTAGCCTCTTATTGTCTAACTCTCACACCTTGATTAACCCATTTCTATTAAATCTGTGTATCACCACATGACTGTGGCTCACCAGCAAGATTCTAACCAATGTCTGTCTCAGGCAAGAGATTCATGGCATCTGCCTCACTCTGCTCTTCTTACCAGCATTCTGTTCTGTCTTTCCTGCCTACCTGAGATCTGCCCTATCAACTAGGCCAAGGCAGTTTCTTTAATAACCAAAGAAAGCAACACAAATACAGAAGGACCTCCTACACCACCTGCATCTCTGGGAGAGCCTTTAGGTGGCATGTTGTGCTGGGCGGTGGTGGTGCACGCCTTTAATCCCAGCACTCGGGAGGCAGAGGCAGGCGGATCTCTGGGAGTTCGAGGCCAGCCTGGTCTACAAGAGCTAGTTCCAGGACAGGCACCAAAGCTACAGAGAAACCCTGTCTTGAAAAATCAAAAAAAAAAAAATTTACTTCTAGATGGCATGTTGTGATAGGGAAGGCCACCTCTGATGCTCACCAGGTGAGTCCCCAAGGCTGTGCAGAATGAAAGACAGCTTGCAGCCAGGGTGATGCGGCAGCTGATCTTCAGGGCTCAGCTCTGGAAAGCCATTTGAAAGCTCAGCTCCTTAGGCTTGCGAGGCAAATCCTTCACTGAGCTCTCTCTCTCTCTCTCTCTCTCTCTCTCTCTCTAACTCAGATTATTAGATTTTTTTTGTTAGATTATTAAAATAAGCGTTCATTGTAAAACCTGCAGACTTGGAGGAATGACAAGCTCTGATCATTCTACATTGTGCCCTAGACCGCAGGCTCGTGTGTTTGCTGCTGGACATAGAGAACCTTCCGTGATGAGCAAGTGCAAGTTTCCTAATGTAAAGTCAGCCAGTCTGGCCAAATCTGCACGCTCCAGACCATTGAGAGAATGGTGGCCAAGGTGGTCTTCTGACCTCCATACACACCCACCTATGCATGTGAGCAACAATGATAACCATCTAATAATCTATGGTTATTTAAATATTGGAAGGTATTAGTTATTTCCAATCCAGTGAAAAGCTCCCACAGGAGTGTGGCATTATTTCCTCCAGCCCCTAAGGACTGACTGATTCAGCATCTCATCAGTTTCCATTTAGAGAGCTTATGGTTAAACAAACAGTCAAGGTTCAGAACATTCGAGCAATGAACACCTAAAACAGTTATTCGGACAAGTCTGGGACGGGAGGACCTGCCAAGGTAGGCAGCATCTGTCAACTCAAACTTGAGATGGTTTGTTTTCGCAGTCAACTCAACCGAATATAGGACAATTTAGGAGATGTGCCTCTGGGTCGCTGCAGAGCTTTCAGCAAGGGCAGCTGTAGCATTCATCTGCCTCTCTGCTTCCTGACGTGAGACACAGTGTAACCCGGTACCTTACACCCAGCTGCCAAGTCTTCCTGTTGCCATGTTCTTAAGCCATGACCTTCCCTAGGCTGTGTTTGTCAAATACTTTGTCTCAGGGATGAGAAAAGTAAGTGGTAAGAAGTCCAGCGTGACTGTCCTTTGGGACTGCTCTTAACCATGGCCGTGCCCAGTGTCTGGGAACTCTATTGTGAACGGCACAAGTACCCCACGCTGGTGGGAAGGGGAGTGTGTGTCTGACTTGGTGTCTTCTGCAGGGCTCCCTGTGGCGTCTCTGGTGGTCAAGGCTGGTCTTTTGGTGCTCCCTGTTGCACTGCTATGCGGGACTTTTCTCTGCTGTCAGCGTGACTGTAGACTCTAGAATCTTCCCTTGTGTGGAACCAGAATTTCACTTTCATCACCCGAGCACTTGGGCAAGTCCTCTCCCCTCCTGCCTGCCTTGTAGCTTCATCCTGTTCCTCAAATCCCTGGCCTTCTGTGACATTCCTAACCAAAGCATTCACCTAACCCCAAGCTAGCTTTAGCGCTTTCCCAGCAAGGCAATTCTCTTAAGAGCGAATTCTTATACTGGCTGCAAGGGGGATAAAGTGTTCTAACCACCCTCCAATAATAAAGCAACAGAGGTTGAGAGTGATTTATTTTCTTTTAAAAAATAAATTAGAACAGGCTCAAGGTTATCTTGGTAATAATAGCCCTGTCTCTCTCCCTTGCATTCCAATATGCCGCTGAATGGGAGTGGAAGCCGAGACTTACAGCTCGCTCAAAAGGAACGGAGCGCTGGGTGCTATCTGTGCCTTGCCAGGACAAAAGAGCTCCGCTACTCTGCCTGGTTCCTGACAGTAGCTATCTGGCATCTGTGCCTACAGCCCCACAGTTGGATTTTCAGCCTCCCAGAGAGCACACAGTGCCTTGGGCAATCCTGACAATTTACGAAAGTAATTCTTTGTTTGAAGCCGACGTTCGCTTCCTAGAGACTCTGTCTTTGTCGTCTAACTCTATTTGCATGGATTCAGACCTGGCTAATTTCATTTTAGTTCCAGCCTTGTAAACTATCCATCTTAAGCATAGATCTGATAAACCACCTTCTTGATTGAAATTTTCAGTGGCTCCCCGCTTCCCAGAGAGTAAGAGTCTATAGCATCTTAGATAAGCTTGTTGAGACATCGCTTCCAGCCTTCTCTCATGTCCACCTGTCTTGGCCCATCCTGTAAATGTGTATGTCACTTTATTTCACTCCTCTTGCTGTGTTTTATTTTTTATCCAGATACTAACCAAACCAAGCCCCATTAGCTTTCCAGATCAAAGAAGGTCAGGCGCCATCAAGGTATGCCTGTGGCTTTTTAACCAGTATGACTCCACAGATCCACAAATGATTTATTAATTTCCAATGGATCTTTAGCCTTCAGGCTTTATTTAACTTCTATTATCTCTGGGACTTTTAGGACCTCTTAGATCTCTGCTTTCCTGTGGCCGCCAGTCACATGGGCCTTGAGCTCTTGAACTATTGGCAGTCAGTTGAGTTGAGATGTCTTGTCAGTGTGAGTTACGAGCTGGTTTAAAGGCTTAGTGCAGATTATAAACATCTCACTAGTGGTTTTTTTTTTTTTTGGTTTTTTTCAAGACAGGGTTTCTCTGTGGTTTTGGAGCCTGTCCTGGAACTAGCTCTTGTAGACCAGGCTGGTCTCGAACTCACAGAGATTCGCCTGCCTCTGCATCCCGAGTGCTGGGATTAAAGGCGTGCGCCACCACCGCCCGGCTTCACTAGTGGTTTTTAATGTTGATTTTGTGGTAAGGGACTAATTTAGTTATATCGCTGTATCTAGTTCATATTGTTAGAATCATTTTATATTAAGACCCCTTTCAACATGACTATTATAGAATTTAATATGGTGTCACATGATTGTAATGTTATTGGACATCCCCACTTTAATCCATGATAGGGGGCTCAGTCCTAAGAACCTTGAATCATCACCATGATATTTCAGTTTCTGTTGTTCCCACCGACGTTCTCTGGGGTCAGGCACTTAACTTTCTATACTCATCCCTCCATAATTTAGTGTGTCTGAATCCATGCCTTTAATTGCAGTACTCAGGAGGCAGAATCAAGAAGATTTCTTTAAGTCCCAGATGACTGTGGCATGCATAGTGTGTTACATGCCAGATAGGCCTACATTGTGAGACCCTGTCTTGCACGCTCTCTCTCTCTTTCTCTCTCTGTCTTACACAGATTCAGTGAATAATGTAATAAATGTTTGTCACGGCCCCCTCGTCCAGCAAGGAAGACGCGCAACACTGGAGCTCTTCTTGCTAAGCAGTTTATTTCAGGACTTTATTCACAGCAATCTTTTCCCTTCTCTTTCTCTCTTTCTCTCTCTCTCCCTCTCCCTCTCTCTCTCTTCCTCTGTCCCAGGGCAAACCTCTCCAGCCCTTAAGTAGGCATGGGCTACCAATCCCCGATTGCCAGGTGGGCACTGCCCATAGGTCCACGCATATGCAAGCAGCTGACGATCATTGCGTGATAATAGCATAAGTCAGGCCTAGTTGATATTAGGAGTTGATTATCACAGAGAGCACTCGCTTTCGGGATCGCGGAGGGCGGGAGCCAGCACCATCAGGTGCGACTCCACGCAGCTCTCTACACATAGCCATCAGGTGTGACTCCACACGGCTCTCTACAAATGTTCCCTTAGTGTGTCTGTTGCTGTGATAAAATACCACCACCAAAAGCATCCTGGAGAGGAAAGGATTTATTTCCATCGTACTCCTGGGAAGGTCAGGGCAAGAACTCAAGGCGGGAAACTGGAGACAGGAACAGATGCAGAGGCTGTGGAGGAGTGCTGTTTTCTGACTTGCTTTACATGGCTTGCGCAACCTGCTTCCTCACAGCACCCAGGACCACCTACCCAGAGGTGACACCACTCACCTTGTGGTTGGCCTTCCCGCGTCAATTATCAATGAAGAAAATGTACCACAGGCTTGCCCGCAGGCTAGTCTGTTGGGATAATTTTCTCAGTTGAGGTTTCCTCTCCCAAAGTGATTCTAGATGATATCAAGTTGACATAAATCTAGACAACATACATGTTAATGAAATAAAACAGAAAGTGCTTTACCAGAAGGGGTCAGAAATCCCAAATGCTTGGAGAAATCAGGCAGGGAACATAGGAAGCTAACTGGGGTTTACAGACATTAAGATGCGGAGGGGAAGCTGGAGGATGTGAGTAGGCTGGCAGGGACAATGGCTGACTGAAGGCCTACTGTTGTTGCTTTAGGAACATCTAGTGAAAGAGAAACATCCATCAAAATTGGACACTGTCAGGAGACCAAGCAAAGAGGAGAAAGCAGTGACCACGGACAGGATCTTACACACAGCAGCATCCTTGGACATCCGTGGGACAGAATCCCTGGCCTGTGAGGCAAGAGGAAGTGCTTAGCTATGCCAAGCAGACAAAGGTAGCCTGGGAATATGCCTGGGCTGTCTTAAAAACTATTAAATTGTCAAATGTCAGTTGTGAAAGAGCTCAGGCACAGAATACCTGGCAGGCTCTACTGACAACTTTGTTAATCCTATGAAGCCTGGAGTTCACGTCAGGATTGTCTGATGGGCAAATGGCAGGCACCACCAACATGGTTATCATTATGCCAACTTATGAAAGGCCCAGCCATTCCCCTGCCTCAGCTGGATTATTCCTGCATGCATACAGGCCCAGAATTGCAAAAGTATTTGAGTCTTCTAGTGGAATTGAATTTTTCTGTGAATTCAACTTTTTTTGATATATGTTTTGATATTTAAAACCTGTGTTAGCCAATAAAAGCCTGGAGATAGCCTGAAAAAAAAAAGCTTGCTTTTTAGGCTAAAGAGTAAGGCTATGTCCTAGACAAACACAATGGCAGGGTCATCAGCAGAGGGTTGATCAAGAGCATGGGCAGCTGTGTGGACTTGAGCCCGCAACTGTTCACAGGTCAGCAATGCTGCGAAGGCTTCAAGAACTGGGTTTTAAAATTTCTCTGTGTAGTTGTTCAGCATTTAGGTATTTTAGGAAAAAAAACAGCAGAGTGTGTCGTATATAAAGTAAATTTTTTTTTGTTTGGGCTTTTCAGGAGTGTGAAACTGCCCACTTAATGTAAATGAGACTAAAATGTCTCTCCTACCCACATCTGTAACTACTTGGGATTTTCTTAGGCAATGACCAAGAAACTGTCAATTTCTGATTTTTAAGAGCTCTGATGACCCGGGTATTTGCAGGGAGTCTTCCCACTGAGTGTCTTCACATACACAGAATGTCACGGTTCATGTAGTCTGCATGTTGGTTAAAGAAATGCTGATTTAAGATGCCAGTGTGCAACTGCTGTGGGAGACGGCAGTTCCACTTTAATGCTTCACGTCCTTAAAATCTCAAATCAATACTCTAATACAAAAGAATCCCAGCTTAGGATAGATCCTTGTTAGCAATTTATTTTTTGTCATATAATAAAACTCACTAGCCTGTCACAACACCAGGGTTGACAGTTAAGGGGTCTTCACTCCACTGAGCAAGAAAACAAGCAGACATGTAAAACTGCGCTCCAATTTCAATTTTGTTGTTTTATCCATAAAGCAAGCGCCTGAAATCAGCATCTGTTTATAATGTCACCTTTGAAAGTGACCTGTCATAGGTTCACCAGCAATAGAGAATTGTTAAAAACACCTAAGTAAACAGAAAAAAAGGGACCAGCTAGCTCTAAGACAAGTCAAATAGTTTGGCGTCCCCCTTTGTCAGGGAAAAGCATACATTTATTAAGAGTGAATAACAGCTGTGAAAACATCTGAACTGGGCTTGGATTAGTTGAGCATTGGATAGTTTGGAAGTCTCTTCTCATTTGCAGAGAGCCTTCTCTCTGGTTCCAGCTGTGTTTCCCTGCCCCAGGTTTCCTCATTTGCAAACCACACCTAATGCTGGTTCACAAGATGGTGGTTCTCTGGCAGGGCGTCCTCAGCATGGGGCAGACTGGTTGGCTTTTCCTGCAGCCTGAGAGCGTGGTCAGCATCGAAGAAGAGCATCCTGGGCTTGCAATATTCAATTTTTAGTGTCTTACTGTTCACAAAATCAAGGAGCAGATGTTAGAACTCAGTTCTAAAAAGTTGTTATTAACACTGGAAAAGCTACTCAAATTAAAATGATCCTATATGAAGTGTCTAGTTGTATAATTGGTAAAATAATATTAGCACAGAAATTCCTTCATCGGGAAAACATACGGGATTCTACACGGAGAGAAAGAGCCGTGCCGCTTTCCAGAGTGTCCTCCAGTCCTGCTCCAAGTGCATTTGACCTTCGTTCAGGGTTTCTCTCCCAGGGAAGACTATTGTTCCCTGCAGCTGTCATGCCCTCTTACTTGAAGTGGACCACTGTGACAAGCTGAAGAAGAACAGTCATGGTGAACACGTGTGAGAGTCCCCCCCAAGGTGCAGGATTTTTCCCGGAGGAGGTTCAACTTTCTGATGGTGTGAAGAGTTTGCCTCCTTCAGAAATAACACTAAATGTAGATCTTTCACCTTTGCCCAGGGGCGTAATGTGTGGCACAGCAGGAGCTTGTGCTGGGCGATGGCCACAGCCCAGGCTGCAGCAGATAGAGACCAGCCTTCCCTATTGCTAAGCTACTGTGATGGAGAGGCTAGAAGTGTGCTACACCTTTTAGGAAGGAGGACTTGATGGAAAAGGGCTTCTAATTATGACCTAGGGCGGGAAAGATGGCTCAGCATTAAGAGGCTTCCTGCTTTTCTAGAAAACTCAAGTTTGCTTCCCAGCATCCACGTTGGACGGCTCACAACCAGCATTAATTCCAACTCGAAGGAATTGGCCCCCTATTCTGGCCTCCATGGGCACCCATACAGGTGGACTATAGTCATATAGTCACATAAATTTTAAAAATGTATCTAGCTACATTATACACATGAATAAAATACTATGGTGTTGCATAGTTCTTTTTTTCCACGATGGAAACTTTCCATCCTAGGGAAGTTCCAAAAGCCAGAAGGTAAACACCTCAGAAGAGCTCCAGTAAGTCCTTGAAACTGGCCAGGTCCCCGAGCCCTTTTCTCTCAAGCTTAACAAAGACCACTGAGACTGTCACTCAGAAAAGTCAAGCCGCAAGAAGACTGGGCCTGGGAGGATTATCTTAAATACCCTTAAGACTTTGACACAAAACCAGGCTATTCCAGGTTTTCTGGACTTAGTTCCTGTTTCTGCTGAAGTGTTTTTATCTGCTCTTTGGCTCATGAGGCTGTCGCCAACACCACCATCAGTGTGGGGATGGGCTGGATGTAATTCCAATATCTCCTCAAACTTAAAAAACATTGTGTGGATATTCTTCAAACAACCAGAAAACTATCAATGTTTTGTCACTGTCCATGTGACGTCCCTTCAAACTGGGTGTGAGCAGCCCACAGGCCAGCCCTGATGGATGGAAATGATCACAGAGGTCTCAGGCTATGCTGGTCTGTCTGTCTGTCTGTCTGTACAGGATTGTCCTTCAAGCCCAGCCGCTTCAGGATCTGCTGGCTGGGTACACCAGCAAGGATTATTTTTTTAAAAAAAAAATATTTGAAGTGGGAAGACCCACTTTTAATTTGGGCCACACTTTCTGTATTCAGACTATATAAGGACATGGAAGAAAGAAGCTTGCTCTGTTTGCCTGTGTGCTCTCCCGCTTTCTGGCAAAAATTATTCCTTTACTGGCGTTACAGCCCACTTCTTCAGGATTCTGACGTACACTGAAGACCAGCTGAGACACCCAGCTGGATGTACAGCTATTGGATTCTTGGACCATCCATCCATAGACCATTGTTGGACTAGTTGAACCACAGCCATTAGAATAAAACTTTCCGTATATTTATTTTAAAATTCTACTCCTCTGAAAAACTCGACTTATACAGATTTTGGTTGCAGAAGTGGTTCTAAAGCAACAGAAGTATAGAGGTGAACTTTTCAGGTATCTAGAATAGACCTTCCAGTTTGTGAACACTTACAGTTACTGAAGCCTCTCCTAGAATGTCAGAGTATTCAAAGTCCATGGTGTGAACTATTTTACAAATTCAAGGAGACAAATACATTTGATTATCTTGATTCACCAATTTTGAGAAATAAGATTTGGTGACTCTGTATAAAATTTAGACTATTTGTGGAGAATAAGGAAAATAGTGATCCTGTTTAGTTGCTCCTAGCCTCTCTGGATAAACTGACATGGGAAAGGAATGAACTCCTGGTAAAATTAACCAACTTCTAGCATCTCAGAACACAGTGAAAGACAACAGTGAACTCAGTGCTGAAAATGGCCAGCTCCAGATATGAATAAGCAGTCTAGAGCATCCTAAGAGTGCCCTGGAAGAGAGTCTTCTTGCCAGCAGCCTCAGAGCTCAAGTTTCACAAAATCAAACCAAGGCCATCATTATAAGGTTGGCCAAATTACAGGAAAAATTCAGGTCCCAACCTCAGAGGGTGTCGGTGGTTAAAGGAATGACATTACTTAAAGAATGGGGTCCTATAGCCTGGGATGGGGATGTGTGGGAGGACTCTATTGAGTCTGAGGACTTTGAACCCTCACATTTTTAAGGGTTTATCTCACCTGAGGGAACATTCTCTCCACCCTCAGCAGAAGGTGTTCTCCCACCGCCGTCTCCTGAAATATTGCCTTTCCCGCTTTTGACTGAGGAAATTCACTCTTCATTGTCTGCTCAACCAGCAGAGACTTTCTCAGAAGGACATTCCAACTGTGATGTCCCTTACAGTCAACCAATAGTTGCCTCTAGACAGATAACCAACTACAGGCTAAGCAGGCTTCTAGAGGGGAGCTAGATCTAAAGGGAGAATGAGTTTGCTAATTCGTTCCAGTAGAAATCCGGGGAATATATATGCGAATGAATTTTAAGGGTGTGGGACCATGGTGGAAGCAACCTAATTGGATCAGGCTGAGTTTATTGATAAGGGCTTACTCAGTGGAGAGTCTAGGTTTAATATGGAAGCTTGTACAGTTAAAAAGGTGTCCAAAGTTTCTTAGAATGTTTGGAAGCATTTGTCCAAAAATGGCTTACTGACAGGAGTTAAAGATGCCTGATAGCCCTTGACTTAGTGTTGATGAAGGTATTTTAAAGCTCAGGGAAATTGTGATGTTAGAGAGGGTATGCTGTGTGAAACCTAATTCTCCACCATGGGAGCCCCAGAAGACACACCCTTCACCCATCCTATGAGATGCAGAATGGTGAGGGGTACCAGCACAGGTGATGGATGAGCTTTGTTGTCATCTTTTTTTTTGTGCCCAACCGTAGGGTTAGAGATGCTGCTGCTCATTTGAATGAATTAAATGCAGTGGGTTTAAGTGGACCCCAAGGTAGCAGGGCTAGGTGGCAGCCCTGAATCACCAAAAGAAGGTTATTGAAGTTATCATAATGGACAGCATAGCCACAGTGGCTGAAGCCGTAATGATCAACACAGGCAAAGTGAATTTTATGGTGATGTGACTCATATGGACCTTTGGTATTGGCTAGTCAATCGTGGTGTTTCTAAGGCATGAAATAAGTAAAAAGCCTACTGCAGTTTTGTTTGCTCTGTATAAGCAAAACCGTTCTCAAACAACTCAAAGAATCCATTGGATCATGGCAGCTGAGAATCTCAGCAGGGAACCAGTTTCCAGACTTGAGCCAACTGCAGACCCGGAACCTTTAAGGAAGCAATCATTCTATATGCCCTGTAGCTCCGTTCCTCTAGAGAACCCTGACTAATACAGTCACCTAGTGCTACTTTTAGGTTTTTGTACAATCTTAGTGCTGGATTCCATAATGGAGGTTTCGCCAGCAGTGTATAGGTCCCCACACTCCATCTCTTGCCTGGAACTCTCTGTTTTTTTCTTACTAACATTCTCGCTTGGGTGAGATGATGGCTTAGTGATCTTGACTTGGGTTTCCCTGGCAATGTCGTTCATTTCTTCACGTAAATCCACATTTGTATATGTTTATGTATATAATGCTTTCAACTCACCTCAACTCCTAACCCCTCCATCCATTTTAAACTGAATTACTTATTTGTCATGGAGTTTTGGAGCTCTTACTATACATTCTAGGTACCAACCATTGCTAGATGTGTTCCCTGTGATGTGTGCACTGGAAATATTTTTTCCTCCTGTAGCTGTCTCTGAACTCTGCTCAGTGTTTTGCTGTGCAGAAGGTTTTTAGTTTCGTGAAATCATGCCTGTTTTTAATCTCACTTTCTGGCTTTGTTCAATAAATACTTGTCTGTTGCAGTGTTTAAAAGTATTTTACTTGTTTTTCTTCTCACAGTTTTAGGCTGACATTTTGAGTTGACCTTTGTAACTGGTAAGAGAAGAAGTCCATTTCCATTCTTTTACTTGGAAACATCCAATTTTCCCAATGATAGTTACTGAAGATTAGTCTTTCTCCAGTGTGTGTCCTTAGCACATTTGTAAAGACTAACTTAGCTGTAGGTGTGTGGGTTTATGTCTAGGTTTTCTACTCTGTCCCATTAACTCCTGTGTCTTTACGTGTGTGTGTGTGTGTGTGTGTGTGCACGCACCAGTGCCATACTGTTTTGTTAATGTAGCTTTATAGCATGTTTTGAAGTCAGATGATATCTTACTCTTCTGTTGCTAGGAAGAGACATCATGACCAAGACAACCTATAAAAGAAAGTATTTAGTTAGAGTCTTGCTTACAGCTCCAGAGGATTAGTCCATGACAGGGAGCATGGCAGCAGGCACACAGGCATGGCACTGGAGCCATTGCTGAGAGTTCTCATCTGATCCACAAGAAGGCAGAGAGAGAGAGAGAGAGACTCTGGGAATGGTGTGGGCTTTTGAAACCAAGCCCACTCCTGATGGGCAACTTCCACTGTGAAGTCTGCAGCCCTCCTGAAACAAGGCCCTGCCTCCTAATCCTCCCTGAGCAGTCCACCAATTGGGAACCAAACATTCAAATGCATGAGCCAATAGGGGCCATTCTCATTCAAACCACCACAGATCACACGATGCCTTTATTCTTTGCTGCTGTTAATCAAAGTGGCTTTGCTTATTGGGACTTTTTGTGGTTTTCGTATAAACTTTAGAGTTGTTTTATATGTGAGTTTCCATGAGTATTTTGATAAGATTTTCATTGACTCTGTCAATCACTTGATTTATGTGGCTATTTTGACAGTATTGATTTTCTTAATTTAAGAATGTGAGATGTCTTTCCACACCTTTCTTTTCCAATTTCTTTTTACTAGGGCTTTAAAATATCTGTTTTAAAGATCGTTCATCTATTTGGTTAAATTCATTGCTAGGTATTTAATTTCTCGGTACGTATTGTAAATGGAATTGTTTCCTTGATTTCTATTTCAGGTAATTTACTATTGGTTTGTACCCAGCACTGTTTGCCTTTGTATGTTGGTGTTATAGCTTATAATCTTACTGAATTTATTAGTTCTAATAATTGTGGCAGAGTTTTAGGAGGTTTTTATTTAGAAGATTGTGTCAATTTTACATAATAGTGACAACTAGACTTCTCTTTCAATTTGGTCACTCTTTATCTTTTTCTCAATTAATTTTTCTGGCTTGGCCTTCCAAGACAATTTAGCATAAAAGTAGGTAGATGGGTATCCTTTCTTGTTCTAGACCCTCAAAGGTAGATCTTTCAGCTTTTCCATTTCCCATTCAACACAATTTTAACTTTTGACTTAGTATAAGTGACTTTTAGTGGGTTAAAATGCTTTCCTTACATTCCTAGTTTGTTCTATGTTTTTTATGATATAGTGTTAAATTTTACCAAATGATTTTTCTGCACCAATTAAGATGAACATATGGTGTTTATACTGTTGATCTAATGTATGATGCATTGGTTTGTGTACATTGAAACATCTTTGCCTTCATGGGGTAGTTGATCATGATAAATGACTTTTATTTATTTATTTGGTATAGCACCAGCTATGAGGAGTAGGGAGAAGGAGTCAGATTTCCTGGAACTGGAGTTACAGATAATTGTGAGTCGATGTGTGGGTGATGGAAACCAAATCCAGACCCTCTGTAAGAATGGCTGCTGCTCTTTCTATATATAGCTGGCTTTGGTTTCTGGGACTCTATTGAACAGTTTTGCATCCATGTTCATCATAAAATACTGGCCTGTGACTTTCTGTTTTTTTATTGTGAGATTATGACCTCATATTCCTGAGTCCTCTGCCACCAATTTTCTTTATCAGGGATTTACCTCACAGAGACTTTAGATTCAAGGCTCAGTTTAATAATTTGTACTTGTGTCTATGTGAATTTATCTATTGAATAGTTAACAATTTTGTAATTGATAACCAATTTTAAGCTGAGATATCCCTTAAGATAAAAATGTCCCAAGTTTCTTTGATCTTATTTCAGAGCCACTCACATTTTCCAAGCTTGAATCAGAGGTCCCACTGTTCATCTTACCTGAAGCAATGACCTTTGTGAACTCCACCATTCTAGATGTATGTGGAAGGCATTTGCTCCCTGGTCCTCTGTGCATCACTAGGTGTCTTAGTCAGGGTTTCTGTTGCTGTAAAAAGGCACCACAACCATGGGAACTCTTATAATGGATAATATTTAATTGGGGTGGCTCACTTACAGTTCAGAGCTTTAGTCCATTATCATCATGGTGGGAATCAAGGCAGCTTGCAGGCAGACATGGTGCTGGAGAGTGAGCTGAGTGTTCTAACATCTTGACCCACAAGCAACAGGAAGTAGGCTGAGTCACTGAGTGTGGCTTGAGCATATATGAGATCTCAGAGCCTGCCTCCACAGTGACACACTTCCTTTAACAAGGCTATACCTACTCAAACAAGGTCACACATCCTAAAAATGCCACTCCTTTTGGGGCTATTTCTTTCAAACAACCACATTAGAGTAATAACATTGTGGTATCAGAGATGAGTTGGTGTTCATTGCTGTATACTTGTGCAAGAAAGGATGCTGAGGCTAAGAAAAGTTGAACACATACATAACTTTAAATTTTTAACAACTTCATACTGTATCCTAAGTTGTCTGATATTTTGACAAGACTATGTAACTTAGAACATTCCAGAACTTTAAGATCCTTAATATTTACTGAGCCTTAAAAAAAAAAATTCCAACTTTTATCTGTGTAGGAAAGACCAGTGCAAAGTGCTCGTGGGTGGCTTCATTCCCAAGGGGCTTTGCCATGGTAGGGGGTTGTCTCTTGGGTGGACAGCCCCTAAATATGATCAGAGTAAGGATCTGGCAGCTGGATATCACTTGGGGGCAACCATTTGCCAAGCTGTGGCTCTTCTGTGTCTAACAAGAACGCTATTTACAGGACTGTATAGTGAAAGGCCGGGCTGAGGTGCACCTTTCTGTCTGTGCTAGGCATGGTTTGTTTTCCCATTATGGTCTTTCTCACATGCTATGGTTCTCAGGGTTCATCTCTAGGGGTAAGTGTCTTCGGAGTAAGCAGCTGTCTCTTCGTCACTGTCCACTTTCACCTGGGCAGTGGTTGAAGCAGGTCCCTGGAACCTGGGTGCTAATCCTGCCTCACATCTTATTCAGTGGGTATTGCCAATTCATTTCACTTTTTCCTTATTTTTTTGTTTTTGATGCAACTTTATTTTCTAGAAGAATTTGGCTTCATAGAAAAGTTGTGAGAAAAAGCAGATATTTCCTGCATTCCATCCCCTTTCCAGCCCCATGGTTGCAGAGCCTTCACCACCCCTGCATCTTATCCCGTGTCTAGTCCTATGACTGCAAAGCCTTCTGCACCCCTGCACCCCACCATCTCCAGCCCGTGGTTTCATAGCCTTCTGTACCCCTGCATCTCGCCCTGTCTCAAGCCCCATGGTTGCATAGTCTTCCACACATGTGCTAGCTGGTACATCTGGTACAACTGGCGAGCCTGCATTAGTACACGGTTGCTCATAGGGTGTAGTTCACACCATAGTTCACTGTAGGCATCCTACATCCTGTGAGTTTTTATAAATGTACAACGAAATATGGTCTGGAGGGATGGGTCACCACTTAAGAGCACTGGCTGCTCTTCCAGAGGACCCGTGTTCGATTCCCAGCACCCACATGGTGGCTCACAACCGTTTGTAGTTTCAGTTCTAGAGGATCTGATGCCCTCTTCTGTCCTCTGTGAGCACTGCACAAACAATACACAAACATACACACAGGCAACGCACACACATAAAATAAATTTTAAAACCACAGTGAGATCTATTCAGCATTGCAGCTCATAGGCCCTGAAAGTCCTCTGCTCTGTGTGTAGCCCCACCCCCACACGGTGCCTGTATAGTCCTCCCTCTCCTTACCCTGCCTGTCTCTGCTGTTTTGTTGTTTCTATAGTTTTGCTTTTTAGAGAATGTACGATTATTTAGCTTTCTAAAGATTTTATAGGGCTTAATGTTTTCATGTATAAATGAGGTTAATTTCTATTCTACTTCCATGGCTGGTGGGCCGTGGTACCAGTCTGCAGTGTGAAGGAGCCTCCCCACACTCCAGGGATGTGTGAAGGCTGTTGCCGCCAGAATGTGATTGGCACTTCCAAAGAAGAGTGCTTCCCTTTAGTAGCCCCTTAAATACTTTCCTCGGTAGTAGAAGAGGCAGAATCTTAGTTTGGCTGTTGGCCATGAAAAGTTTGGCAGAGGTGAGTGGATCTTTATGTGTTTGAGGTCAGCCCGGTCTACACAGTCAGATCCTGCCTCAGAACAAAACCAAAGCATCAAAAGCCAACAACAAAAGCCAAAACAAATAGATGAAAAGTTGGTTGAAGTCAGCAATATCCACTTTTTTTGTTTAATTTGTCTTTGAGAAAAATCCTGATCATCCTTGGCTTTAAGACCCCTACGACAGAGAGAGCCCCTCCAGCAGTGAGGGACAGTACAAGGTAGAAATACATGGTTTGTTGTTTTCAGGTCCTGGGGATGGTGCACAGCACACTTGAAGGACACACAGAGACAGACATACCCACAGAGGCCAGGGGACTCCTGGAAAGGTGAAGAAGAGAGAGGGTGAGGACAAGCTGTGGGTTAGGTTCTTGTCATTTCGACAGCACCCCATCAGGGAGCTTTAGTTGGCAGCTTAAGTGAACGGCTGTAGGTTTAGGAGAATGACTGTGGCTGCTAGGGCTGTGTGGGCTGTAAGTGCAGGCGGGTGGGGCAGGCATGCTGTGCTGTTCTGTCTTGTGGGAAAGTGGTCACCAGAGGACAGAGGCATGAGAAAGATGTCTGGGAGGACCACACTGAGGACTCGCGACCAGGGAGTGGAGCTAGAAATGATGTCAAGGGTTGTAGGGTTTGTCTCTCAGGTGAGAAAGCCCAGGTTATATTGAAACTTGAATCCAGAGGCAACATGTAGTTGCAAAGATTCACAACACTTTTTAAAAAACACCTTTACTGCCATTTATTTATTTGTTAAGTCTCTCTATGTGTACGCACATGTATACGCGTGTGCATATGCACACATATACATAGTAGAAGTCAGAGTTCAGCTTGTAGGAGTGGTTCTCTCCCTCTACCGTGTGGGTCCTGGGGATGAACTCAGGTTGTCTAGGTCGACAGTGAGAGCCATTACTCACTGAACCCTCTCACCAGACCTTATTGCACTCCGAGTGGCAAGTGAAGGTTTGGAATGACAGTTACCTCTTAGTCGGCATTCACAAATGTCCCAGTTGTGTCCAAAGACAGCCATCTCTAGAGGGATTTCCAGAGCCCCATGTGTGCTAAAGGGAACAGGCAGCGAGGTGAACTTAGTCATGTGGGTGAGAGTCTCCAGAGAAGTGGGAGGCAAGGGGGTCATAGCTTCTGGTGCTGGCCTTCTTTATTCCATCTGGATATATTTGGGGGAGGTCTCAGAGTTGTGTTTCTAATTAGTTCCCAGCTACCACCAATGACTCAGTCACCTCACTTTGAGGCCTGGGTTTCCTAGGTTCTGTTTCAAAAGTCTGCTACGTTCAGAAACCATCTAGAACAGATAAAGGATATGGATCTTGATTCCCCTCCCCCAAGCTCCTAGGAGTTTCTAGGGTTCCACCTCACAGGTCACTCTTAGGCACCAAGGTGTCTGGGAACCGCTGACTCAGACAGAAATTCTCAGCCTGGTTTATACTGTACGGATTGTTAGAGTTATGTGGGTAATGGGGGGACATTAATACCTTCGCCCCTGAAATTCTGATTTTTTTAAATCAGGTAGTCTGGTGTGATATCTAAGTACCGTGATTGATTTTACATTTGTGTGTTCATATTTATGTGTGTATGTATAAATGTGTATGCAGACACACTCATGTGTGTAAATGATCTTGCACATGAGCACACATATGTGTAGAGGCCAGAGAACAATACATGGCTTTCCTCAGGCATCATCCATCTCCCCTCCTCCTCCTCCTCCTCCTCTTCTTCTTCCTCCTCCTCCTTCCCCCCTCTCTCTCTTTCTTTGAGAAACCCTGAGAGTTTCTTATTGAACCAGAACTCAGTAAGTAGGCTAGACTGGATGGCCAGTGAGCCCCAGAGTTATCAGTGGTACCACCTCATAGAGACTTTTAAATGTATTCTGGGGACTGAACTCAGCTTCTTGGGCTTGCAAGGTATGGTGGTTACTTTTTGATTCAAACTGAAGTCATCTGGGGAGAGGGAACCTCAACCGAAGCATTGCCACCTTCAGATTGGCTTGTGGGCATGTCTGTAGGGCATCTTTTGATGAATGATTTATCTGGGAGGGCCCAGCCTACTGTGGACAGTGCCTCTGCTGGGCAGATGGTTTCAGGCTGTCTAAGAAAGAAAGCTGAGCAAGCCATGAGGAACAAACTGTTAGACAGCATTCCTCTGTGATCTCTGCTTCTATTCTTGCCTTGAGTCACTGCCTCGGCCTCCTGAAAGGGTTCTTCGCTTGTTCAGTGGGTCTTAAGATTACCACCGAGGTATTCACGGCACTAATGTGCCCTGTTAGTCACTGATGTGGTTCATAGGTGTCATAGCTGAGTAGGATTGTTGGCTGTCTTCCTCCTTTGGAGGTTTGCATGGTACCCTCTGGTACCCATGAAAGTTGGTCCTTGGGGAAGAAGCATTCAACATTCAGGTTAGGACCAGCTCAGTGGCCTCTGAGCCACCGGCATGCATGGTGTCTTCAGCAGCAGGGACTTACCTCCTACCTCTGGGGGAGCCAAGAACAACAGCAATAGCTTGTAATGTTCTAAGAGTCTCTTGGATGACCCTGGCCAACAACTCAGAATAGGGCTTCTCATGCTCAGTGTCAGAGATTTTTGTTAGATGGCCTTTGACTCCTGGAGGGAGCGCTGTTAGCTGACATGGGAACATTTTGCTTAAACTATATATGTATAGTTATCCAATAGCTGAATTGTACTATCGCTGTTTAATTGTATGAATCCTGTGTCTTTTTCACACTTCCTCACTCTTACTTTACCTTCTTCCTTCCGTCTTCTGTATTTGCCACCTTCTCTCCACTCCTAAACTAGAAGCTCCTCATCCCCATTAGATCCCTTGTGCGCTGCCCTTTTCCCCAGTGTTATTTATTGATTGATCAGTGCCCCTGGGGCTGTGGAACAGGGAGAGGAAAGATGGAGCCCATCAATCTGTACTTTGGCATGTTGACAACATTGGAACCTCCTGGTCCTCCTGGAGTACAAGACGGGAACTGCAATCCAGAGTGGTGGCCAACTTGAAATAATATTCAACCAGCAGAGGACTGAATGCCACGGTGCAGTAGGGAAGGTTGAAAAGAACCCTAAAGGGTGTGATTTGCTTGCACGTTTATTCCTATACGTTTATATAGTTATTGCACATTGTAGGTCTAGTGTGGCTTTGCTAGCTGCCCTGGATTGCTTAGTGTGAGACAGGATATGGGTCGTGTTCTCCGTTGTCTGGTGGTATGCTTGGTAACGGCGCTAAGCATGTGAAGGGTTCTTGTAGGAAGACACAGATTCATTCTCCGCTGCACAGAGGGAAGGGAAACAGCTGTCAGGGTTTCAGTTCGAGGCAACAGTGAAGCTTCCTACGGAGCTTCAGTGAAGGAGTACCTGACCACAGATGAGTTGAGATGCTGGCGAAGGGAGTGTGGACATGGGCAGTGAGTGTGTCCAGCTGTCCAGATGCTTAAGTTTAAGCCTGTGAGGACAGAGAGAAGGAAAAGAATGGGACGTTCTGACTACATCTTTCCAGTTTTCCCAAGACTAGGAACTTACTCCTGAGGCTCTTGGTTGCTCTCTTAGTTGGGTATATCGGTGTCATTTTCATAGATGTATGATCTTAGGATATGAAACCATCAGTGTGCAGAGAACCATGTCCCACTTATGAAAGGTAGGAGTCACAGGCAGCCCCCTCTCTGCCAAGATTTTGCTAGGACTGAGTCTAGAGGAGAGAGAGAGAGAGAGAGAGAGAGAGAGAGAGAGAGAGAGAGAGAGAGAGAGAGAGCAGCTTGTGGGAAGAAGTATGAAAAAATCATGCTCAGATGTAAAAGGCCCACTAAGCCTGCTGCTTCTCAAGGACAGAGTCTCCCCATTCCCAGCAGTGTTATGCTGGGGTATCAGGATGGGAGGGCAGAGGTGAGCACATTCACAGGGGCCAGGTACTCTGTCCACTGCTTCCTTATAAAAGTATGTCACAACAGGAGTGGCAAAGAATCATCCCCTGCCAAGGATTCTTTACTTTTTTTTTTTAAAGATTTATTTATTTTATGTGCATGAGTGTTTTGCATGCATATATATTTATATACCTGTGCGTGCCTATGGATTGTTGTGAGCTGTCATATGGGTGCTGGGAAGCCAACCTGGGTTCTCTGTGAGAACAGCAAATGCCTTTAACGGCTGAGCCATATCTCCAGCCTCACCAAAATTCTTTAGTTTGTTTTCTTGCCTTGTTTCTTCCTCTAATAAAGAAAAAACTCCCCTATTTTCTTAACTAAACTTTTAATAAGAGTTATAGCAGTTCCAGAAGTCAGACTTTTTGTCTGTCACAGAGGCGCCTCACTCACATTTGCTTCAAGGATGCCTGCTGTCATCACCTGGCTGTCTTACGTTCTGGATCATCGCTGTCTGTTAAGTTGTCCTGTGACCCTGAGATAGTCTAACTGTTGCCCATTTACACTGTCCCTTCTGCCATCCTGGAAGCAGTTAGCGTAATCTTCTCTCTCAAACCCCTAAAACAATTTGGGTAACCTCTGAGAAGGGAGCATGAGGGACTGGGAGTGAGACACCTTTCCTGGTAGGCAGACAGACAGGATGGCACCATTACTAGGATATAAAGTCAGTGAACTCCCAAAGATGGAGGGCTTCTTCCTTACCTCCTGACCTGAGACCAAAACCTGACCGTTTTCTTTTCTTCACTTTTTTTATTGAAAAAAAATCCGCCTCCTCCCAGCCTCCCATTTTCCTCCCCCTCCCCCCACTCTTCTCCCTCTCCCCCGACTTCTCTCCCCTTCCCTCTCCAGTCCGAAGAGCAGTCAGGGTTCCCTGCCCTGTGGGCAGTCCAAGGTCCTCCCCCCTCCATCCAGGTCTAGGAAGGTGAGCATCCAAACAGGCTAGGCTCCCACAAAGCCAGTACGTGCAGTAGGATCAAAACCTAGTGCCATTGTCCTTGGCTTCTCATCAGCCCTCATTGTCCGCCATGTTCAGAGAGTCCGGTTTTATCCCATGCTTTTTTAGTCCCAGTCCAGCTGGCCTTGGTGAGCTCCCAATAGATCAGCCCCACTGTCTCAGTGGGTGGGTGCACCCCTTGCGGTCCTGACTTCCTTACTCATGTTCTCCCTCCTTTTGCTCCTCATTTGGACCTTGGGAGCTCAGTCCATTGCTCCAATGTGGGTCTCTGTCTCTATCCCCATCCATCGCCAGATGAAGGTTCTATGGTGATATGCAAGATATTCATCAGTATGGCTATAGGATAGGGCCATTTCAGGTTCCCTCTCCTCGGCTGCCCAAGGAACTAGCTGGGGACATCTCCCTGGAAACTTGGGAGCTCCTCTAGAGTCAGGTCTCTTGCCAACCCTAAGATGGCTCCTCTGTGGGCTTTTTGTGGGCTTTCTCCCTTGAGTAGGGCCTGCCGCTGATGGACTGGCTCAACAAGTTCAAAGGGGAGTAGGGCCGTGTTCACAGAACAGTCATAGGCCAGTCAGCATTCTGTCTTTCACCGGACCTAATTGGGGAAGGCTGTCCCTGAGTGACTGTAGAGGACTACCCCGTCCCCAGCCCTCATGGAGATTCTGGGCTCCAGCTTTCCAGGTTCCCTCTCTGCTTGCTGTACACGTGGGTTTCCTCATCCCTACTTTCTTTACCAGCTGGAAAAAAGTGCCACAGATGTATGCTTTATTTTCTTTATGACTGTGGGAAATATCTCTGTGTAGACTTGATACTTCCGGGCTGAGAAGAATCTACCATCAGCCCTGACCACACACATCCCTTCTTTTGATTGGTCAGTGCTTTTGCAGATGCAGCTCCTGCTCTTCCCTGGTCCCTCAGGAAGCCGCTCCCTCCCCTCCAGCAGTCTCTGGGGGAGGGGGAGCTTGTCTCCTTCATACATACATTCAAAGACCGATTCTGTCTGGTTTCATTGTCCTTCTCTCAGTCCTAGTAACAGCTGGCTGCCAAGAGCTTGCCTGGTGTAATGTTCCTCACGCCTGGAAGGAGGTCCCCTGCCCCCAACTCCCTCTCTCCTTGTATCCCTGGCTGTGTGCTGTTTATCCCCCCCCTTTCTTTCTCTCTCCACCATGAATGGGCACATCTTATGAGCAGAGTCAGCCCCAGTGAGCATGATGATTTTTCAATTAGTGTTCTACTCTTTGGAAATCCCATCCCAAAGAAACTGAGACTGTTCATTTCCCCCACAATTTCTTTTGTGTTCTAACCAGCGTATTTTCCATTTTGCGGTGCTTTATAATTCTGATTGATTTTGATTATATATTCAGAGAGGTGGCTTTTTCTCTGTAAAGGGAAGTAGAAAGTCCTTCAGCATTTTCTCCCCCTCCTTTCTCCTCATGCACACAGGTGAATTACTATCTGGGGATGGCCTCCCAGCGGGGAGGTCACAGCATACTCCCAACGGCCTTTTCTTGGAAGTATTCTTTCAGTCTATGGTGTACAAGCTGTGGGCAGTAGCCTGCACTTGACTCCACTCCAGATGTGCTGAAGGTCTGTCCTTTCTTCTATTTGGTGCTGGGGGCTACTCTGGGATCTTGCTGCAGATTTTATGTTCATTTTACCTGTGATACATCATGATCTGAGCAGCTTGAAAGTCATGTTTCTTATGGCAAAGAAGGAATTCTTGCCTGATGCCTCCATTGTCCGGGTATAAACTGCCTACAAAGGGACGCCTCTGACGGCATCGCTGGGCTTTGATGGTTATGTTGTTGTTGGGTTAGACACAGATCCAGACACCCTTGGTAGCTTGTCACATAGTCACTTCTGGATGTTTTGCTGACATTTGGTATAGATGGTGAGGATTCTGGGTTGGGGTTGGAAGACATTATTACTTATCCTCATTTAAGGCACTAAGTGTGTTCTTTGATTATTCATTTGTAGACATGGTTTCACAAGTGTTCATTTGTTTATGATAACAGGCGGTGACAGAATTGGCAAGTCCGCAGTGGAGCCAACAGGGAACTGGCGGGGTTAGAGCTTCACTTTACCTATGCTCGCTACCCTTTTAACATTCTGGAAGTAGAGTGCATTTTCTAACCAGCCTGCCTTTGTAAGACAGCGCTTGCGTAGATCTTAAGTCTCATCCCTCTTTTCTACCTTGATGCACAGCGAGTTGTAAACTATTACAGCAGATGCTCATGGAGAGAGTAAACCTGGCAGTGGTCCTGGTGACAGGTTAGACATAGCTTGCTTTGAGCATTCCAGACAGTAACCTTTGCCAAGGTTTGAGAAAGAGATATCCTTCCTGCTTTCATCTGAGGTTAAATATTTCCTCTAAGTAGAGACGTGGTATAGTCTCTGATCCGGCAGTTGACTGTGTCACAAATGGTGGTAGCAGAGTTTCCCCCAACGTTACAAATGCCGGAGTTACTTGGGGTCCCCTTAAGAAAGTGTGGGAGCACCTCCTGTTTGTTACAAGTGACTTGGAGTCTTGTGGAGGACCCAAGGTCAACTGGTTTGAACTGGGGGCTTAGGAAGAGCCCTGTGGTCTAGGAAAGGAGATGAGTTTCCTAAGCCTTTATGCTCTGAGTGCCAAAATTAAGGCCGTGTCTCCAGGCACCGTGGGAGCAAAGGTGAACATAGGTGGGTGGTAGACTATCCTTTGTGTGCTTGATAACTCAGCTATGTGCTGAAGTTTGCTGATTAGGAAACTGTAGGCTCTGCTTAGTTTGTGGAAGCACCCATAGTTGTGGGGCTGATGGGACAATGCAGAGATAGTTATATAATCTTAAGGAAGTTAGCAATGGTGCCTTAAAATTTTCAGTTCCTTTGCAGATAGGATGTAAAGTTCCAAACTGCAAGAGAATAAAATAAGTCTGTCTGTGAGCCTTTTGTCTGGAAGTGATCCTGTCATGACCCTGCCGGGGTTTTAGAAAATCTTCCATAGATACATACATATGAGAATAAAATAAGTCTGTCTGTGTGTCTTTTGTCTCCCATAGATATGTGCACATGAGAGATTTTATTTATTTATTTATTTTGTATGAGGAATGGTAAAGATGCTTCAGAGGAAGACACTAGGTCTTCATTAACCTCATGGAACTGATACATGACCTCAGGGTCAGCTTGGCCCTGTGGTCCCTCTCGGTAAGAAATCTCTTCATTGGATGTATAATTACAAACAGATGCCTTAAAACCCACTAGACACCCAAGAATTTAAATATAATGGTTATTGAAAGAGACATCATTTGTAGTAATGTGTTTGTTATATGTATCCAGACTTGCTTTCCTACAGTGCTCCAAGCCATGTGCTTCCATAGTTACCAGGTACCAGACATAGTTCGGAATACATGTATGGGAAAGGAAATGGATTTCCTCCATGGAGAACAGTCACTGTCCTACTGTTTCCTCAGACCATTTGGAGACTTCTTGTCCCTAAATACAAATGATAAATACGTGTCTGTTGGTTACTATCCTGTAAGAAGGCCTTCTTGTGTTTGGCACCCTGACTGCTAGAGACAGAACTTGGGTAAGCAGGAACTTATTCTTAAGTAATAATATTTGCTGTGTTTGCAAAGCTCTGAATTCTGTGCTGCGAGGCGGAAGCACAGAGGCAAAACTATAAAAAGTTTGAGCTTCTACGAGCAGATTAAGGGGCTAGTGATAGATCTAAGTGGTGAGGGGAAGGACCTGGCTTCAAATCCCAGCACCCCCAAAATAAAAGTAGCTGAAGAGCAAGGCAACAGAAGGCTTACAAGTCTGTGTTTTCTATAATCTTCCCGAGAGAGAGAGACAGAGAGAGAGACAGAGAGAGAGAGACAGAGAGACAGAGAGAGAGACAGAGAGAGACAGAGAGAGAGAGAGAGAGAGACAGACAGACAGACAGACAGACAGAGACACAGGGACAGAGAGGTTTTAGCAAGTGGCTAAGTACCAGTAAGTCTGGAGAAGTGGCAGTTGAGGGCCCAGGAAGGGACACTAGCTGCTTCTCAGCCTCACCTCCACAAGTTGACAGACAGGTTAGTCAGCAATTCATGTGTCACATTTTACCCCTTACCCTGAGTCCTAACCTCTCTCCTTTGTTCTGAGTCTGACATTCTGATCCCAGGAAGGGTTTCAGAGAGTCATTCTCTCCCGGGTTGAGGAACAGAAACTAGGAATTGTATATTTCAATTACTGCTTCTCTCTCAAGGGATTTAACTGCTGCTCCATTAAAAAGGTGACCCTAAAATAGAACGGTAATTATTACAGTTGTAAAAGGTGTGGAAGTGGGAGGGGATAGGTCTGGGAGGCTGAGTTTAATTAGTAGATGCTGCGTTGAATTGTCACTCTGAACCACATTAATATGTACAACTGATACATGTTAATGAAAAATAAAATGAAATATTAAAATGGTGCCTACTTAACCCCTGAGTACTTCTACTAGTGGGTAGCCTTTAGACGGTCGTTCCTCAGGAGCACAACTGATAGCAGCTGCAGGCTTTTGTTTGAACACGGAGTCCTGGTAACTTACTAATTTCTTAGCATTACATATTTCTTGATCATTTTTTATTTGTTGAGTCCCTTGACAGCCACCAGCTGAGATTAAACTGAAACTTTAGCAGGTTGGGAATAATTATTATTGCTGAGCAGTTTTATTTAAGACTATCTAATTGTAATGTACAGTTTTAGAATAAGCTACACGAACCCCGACTTCAGAGCCCGTCTCTGCTGACGGCTGATGTTGTTTATCTGACCTGGAGTCCTCTGTGGACTCTTCAGAGGATGCAGTCATGTGAGTTTCAAGTACAGGTCATATGATTTCCAAGTAGGGATAATGTGACTTCCTTCTCTTTCCCTGTTACTTCTTTCTCTTGCTGTCTTGCTCAAGATTTCAAGCCATACATGACTACTCTCTGCTCATTCCTTACCTGAGAAGTGACAGTGTCCATCATCCCCCCCCTTTCTGCCCGGTGTTGGCTTTACACATGTCATATGCATTCTTCGTCACATTGAGGTAGCTCCCGCCAACCGTGTTTTTGTGTGTTTTTTGTTTGTTTGTTTGTGTGTGTGTGTGTATGTCTGTGTTTTGAGACAGGGTTTCTCTGTGTAGCCTTGGCTGTCCTGGAATTTGCTTTGTGGACCAGGCTAGCCTTGAACTCATTGAGATCCACCTGTCTCTGCCTCCCAGGTGCTGGGATTAAAGGTGTGCACGGCCATATCACCCCCCAGTGAGGTAGCCCCTTCTAGTTTCTTCAGATTTTTATCATTGAATTTTGTCAAGGGCCTTTTTGGCAGCTATTGTGGTGATCTTGTGACTTTTGTTCTCAATTCTCTTTATGCAGTGTATCATTTTCGGCTCCCTCTTGCTAGTTTTAACAATCTCTCTCAGCGCCATCTTCCTACCCGACTGGATGAGGACACCCTATTTCACTCCTGTGACTTTTACTGTTTCCTTGATATTTTGTTAAGGTCCATCCAAAGCCAAAGTTTTAATGCCAAGTGTAAGAAAGTGATCAAATTTCATTTTTTACTATGTGAACATATGACTGATCATTTATATTTTTTTGAAAAATGCATCATTTCCACTACTTTAAGTGTTAAATTTCATATTATCCCAATGCCTGCATTTCTGTGAATTAATCCCCTCTTCAATTCATCTGTGTTTGTGCTAAGTTTGGACACCACCATAGCAAGCTGTAAATGTCACCTCACTGAGTAAGTTTTTCTAGTCTTTAACCTATCTCAAGAATGTTTTGGTTATTTTTGGCCGTCTTTCTTTCCACATAACTTATTTTTTGTTTGTTTTATTACATTTCTTGATTTATTTCTCTTGGGCCTGTGTGTGTGAGTGCATGCTGTCGTGTATTCCTGGGGTCAGAGGACAAGATGGTAGACCTGGTTCTCTCCTTCCACTCCGTGGGTTCCAGGAACAGAACTCAGGACATCAGGCTTGGCAGCAAGCGCAGTTACCCAGTGAGCCATTTCCCTGGCCCTCCATACTATTTTTTCTCAATCAAGATCTCACTGTGTAGCCTAGGCTGGCTTGGAATTCATGAGCTTCCTGCTCGTTTTCAAATGCTGGTGTTACAAGCATGAGACACCACATGTGACTTTTTCCATATGTGTTTAGGAGGGCCCAGTCAATATTTGCAAATAAACTGAGGGTTTGGAATGGTCTTGTGTCATCCTGTGGTAGAATTCGAGAAAATATTGTAACACGATTGAACCTTCCAGTGTCAAATAGATCATACCCATCAATTTACTTAGGAACCACTAATGTCTATCAAATTTAGGGGCTTCATTTATAGGTCTCATAAATACATTTTAAATTGATTATTAGAGTTAAATGTTTTGGGTCTTACTAAAATAGTGTCTTTAAGAAAACTCATGTTTTGCTCACAGCCAACATACATTACACTAGCAGTGTAACTCATGCTTTGCTCACGCCAGCATACATTACACTAGCAGTGTTTTTGCACGTTCACTTTGTATGTAGTTATCTTTTTCATTTGTCCCAATAACTCACCTCTAGACTCTTCTCTTCTATATTTCTTGTTTAAATAATTGTAGATGAAAAATGAGCTTATTTCTCCATTCTGAGTATACGTGTTTCCTATTTCTGTTTGTTCTTTTATTCCAGGTGCTAAAATGAATGCGAATTCCTTTAAATTTATTCTAAACTCAGTGTTAAAATGTGAGTTCTGCACACAGCTTCTGTGTCCTTCCTGATGTGACATCTGCTCATCCTGTCACAGAGTGGCGGATGTGTCTGAGAACAGGACTGTGCTTGCAGATCTGTCTGCTTCCTCTTGACACTCTTTATATTGGAGATGGCCATTGGGTTGTGTAAATATCACAGCTGCTTTAAAGTCTCCCTCTCTCTTTGTGTGTGTGTGCGCATGCGTGTGCATGCACAGAATATATGTGTGGTATGGACATTGGGGAATAACTTGCTGGAGTCGGTTTCCACCTTCTGTCCTGTAGGGCCCAGAGATTGAATTCAGGTTGCCCTGCTTGTGTGGGCTAACGCCTTTATTCACCGGGCCATTTTCCAGCCCCTATCCCAACATTTTATCTTCCTGGTGAATAGGAACACTATGGTTTGTGAAACGTGCCTCTTTCCCTTTAAAAGTGAATTTTGCATCTTTTATGGACCGATTTGCTAATATATAAGGATACTGTCAGCTAACATATGATCTGTGTCTATTTTCTATGGGATAAGCCAATATATACGCCATATCCATTTCTCTTTGTTCAGCATCTCTTTTCTACACATCTAATTTCATTGCATAGTTAGTATTTTCAGTGATATCCAGCATCCAAGAATATGAAACATCCATTTAGGAAATGCCTTTTAGATCTATGTAGTTATGTGTGGGATTCTTTCTTAAGTTAGGCTGTCTCTGTGTCCACCTGTGGACAGGCCATCTGTGGAACACAGGTTCCTGACCACAGTCTCAGTGGCGGGACTGGTCACAGCAGTCAGATCTGTTGCCTATAAGAAATGCCTTTGTCAGACTAACATATCTACAGGGAACAGGCCAGGGACCTTGGAGCCTCAGACTCATGGGAAGACGGCAAAGAGGGTAGGGCTCAGGGGGAAGTAGCAATGCCCTCCTCTGGTCCATGTATGGATATCGATGGTGCATAGAAAATGTCCACCATGGCTTTCTCCCCCCAGATACATACATTCTGAAGACTGCATCCCTATAGACACGGCTCCTACTAAAATTAGTGAAACCTGTCCCCTTTGATCCAGGTGTATACCATAAACTCTGCTTCCTTGTTTATCTGAATGTGATAACCTGATACCTCTGCTCAACATGCTGAGTGTGGTGGTTTAGATGAGGATGGCTCCCATAGGCTCAGAGGTTTAAATGCTTGGTCTTCAGTTGGTGGAACTGTTTAGGAAGGATTAAGAGGTGTGGCCTTGTTGGAGGAGTGTGTCACGGGGGGGTGGGGGTGAGCTTTGAGGTTTTAGAAGCCCATACCATCTACAGAGTCTTTCTCTTTCTGTCTCCTTGTGGATGAGATGGAAGTTCTCAGCTACTTCTCCAGCACCATGTCTGCCTGCCGTGATCCCTGCCATGATGGTCATAGGCTCTAACCCTACGGAGCTGTAAGTCCATATGTTGTCTTATCCCAGTCATACAAAAATAACAAAGACACCGAGCTTCCAGAGTGTTGGGTTTCTCACCCGACAGCCCAGACCACCCGATCTTGTCTTTCTGTCCCTATGTCTGTCTGTTGTCTTTTTCTTCATTTGCTTGCTGCCCCAGTTAGGCTGAGTCCCTGGAAGCAAAGCAAGGACCAGTTGTATTTACTGTAACACATTCTTGTAAAGAAACAGGAATCTGTTCATCAAAAACTGGAGACCTCAGTACTCCAGTCAGGACAGAGAGGCAGTGGTGCTCAGCCCATTCAGAGACCCTGTGGGATCTGTTTGCAGAGCAGCATCCTCGCAACCTCCTGTTGTCCAGTGCCTGCGGCCCTTCTGTTTAAGCCTATGTGTAGAACAGGACTTCCCCCGATTCTTTCCCGTCTTTAAACCCAGATGGTCTTAAGATCCGATCTACACGTTATCATCAAAGCGTCCAGCCTTACTGTATCCACACGTCCCGTAGAGAAAGTCTCTCAGATGGGCTTGTAGAGACAGTGCGTCTTGTGCTCTCGAATCAGCAGGACCTAAAGAATGGCTTCAGGGAACTCAGCCAACAAAGGAGCTGCCTCCTGCGTCAAACATGCTAGTGGTGCAGCCACTGACTCCCATGCTCCCTTCTTTCCTTGGGAATTTCAAGGAACTCCAGAAGCGAGCTGGTGTTGCAATCCCCTTCTTATCTTGTACGGTGCACACATGCAGCTCTGACACACATTATATTATTAGTTCCCACTTTCTCAATTTTAATTAAAAATAGGAATGAATTATTTTAATCTACCGTTTTGAAAGTCAGCATTATTGCACACAATTATCCTCTGAAATGGGGTTGGCACGGAAAATAATGATATTTAAAATATTATCTATACCACTTTAGTTTGCTCGCCTAGCAAATCTTAATTTAGACCTGAAATCTTCTTTTTACACATGATCCTAAGTAAATAGGCATTTATCCAGTGGATCAAGAATCTAAGCGTTGACCTTTCAAATATTATTATTTGAGCTGTCTTCAGTCATTAGAAGCCTTAAACTCCCCCAGCATTTATAACTGGACACTAATGTTTTAAAGCCCCAAGTACCAATGCTAGAGTTTAGAAACTATCATTTACTGCACAAGTCAAATGGCCATGTGGCTCTGACTTCTGCCTAGAAGTGCCCAGGTTTGCTGGAGGGCTGTGCATACCAATCAATTGCACTTCTGGGGTGTCTTGTTTTGTGGCCACCCTATCTATGAGCTAACTTAATACAGTTGTAGAAATTATGCAAAACAAAGTGATTAATTTTGGCACTTGAGGAAGAGATGTTTTTGACCGATAAATAAATGCGTCCGTGTTTCTCTAGGCAGTGAGTCTGATTACAATGCAGGGTTCCCCCACTTTGCTCACCCTGAACCAATGGAACACAAATTTTGGGGTGGAACTTGGTCATCGGTATTGCCTTCTGTTTTGATTTTATTTGTGTGGGGAGGGGCATGCATGTGCCATGGCTCACATCGGAGGTCTAAGGAAAGCTGTTGTGAGCTACTTCTCTCCTCACACCATGTGGGCCCAGCCCAGGGATTGAACTCCGGTCATCAGGCTTGGCTGCAGAGGCCTTTATCCCTTGAGCCATCTCACTTGCCCTATGGTAGTTTTTTAAATAGGTAATCATTCCACAGATAGTTTAAAAGAAAATCTTGAGACCTGCTGGATTATATATTGTACATGTAAGCTAATTTCGTCTTCAGATCTCTTTGACACTGATTAATTAATTAATTCATTCATTAATTGTGTGTGGTGTATGTAAGGCCATATGAAAGTACACACATGTGCAACATCAGGTGTATATTTCTTTCCACATTATTTTTTGAGACAGCATCAGTATCATTTACTGGACCTGGAGCTCATCTGATTGGCAAGGCTGGCTAACCAGCAAGCTCTAGGGATCTATCTGTCCCAGGCTCCCAGCTCTGGGGTTATATATGTGCTGTACCCGACTCTTTACATGAGCGCTGGGGATCTGAATTCAGATCTTCAGGTCTGTATGGCAAGCACTGTCCTGACTAAGCCATCTCCCATGCCTCCAAGGAAATGTTTCAAATAGATAGCAGGATTTGATTACATTTGAAGTTTGTTAAGTATGTGCAATTGGCTAAATTAACAAATGCATTTAAAATAACTGCCATAAACAATTGATTAAAATCTTACTGGTCAATTCCATCACAAAGATAATTTAATGAAGTTGGAAATGCTCCCCTTTAGGTAAGCTTTTAATGTTAATATAGATGCTGGAGTTTTCAATCATTGCTGCCACTGCATTGATTTTAAAAAGATTTAAAAATTTTTAAATCTGCATTATTTTATTTATTTGTTTATTTTTGGTGTGTTTGTTTTTACTGGTTTCTTTAAAAAATTTCTTCTTTGTGAGTTTTTAAAAGTTAAAATATAGTTATATGTGGTGATATTTTGTTTGTTTCTGGCTAATAAAGCTTGCCTGGAGGTCGGAGGGTGCAGACAGCCACTAGTTAACCATAAAGGTCAGGCAGTGATGGTACGTGCCTTTGATCCCAGCACTTGGGAGGACAATGTAGAAAGATCAGGAATTCAAGGTCACCCTGGGCTACAGGAGAGTGAATCAGTCTAAAAGAGAAACAGAGCTGGTCGGTGGAGGCTCATGCCTTTAATACCAGCACTGGGGAGGTAGAGACACAGTCTTGGAGCATTCTGTGTGAGGATTCAGTCTGAGGATTCCTAGAGACAGGATTGCCCATTCGGTCTGAGGATTGGGCAAAGGTAAGAACTAGTGACTGGCCACTCTGCCTCTCTGATCTTTCAGGTTTCATCCTTGATATCTGACTCTGTGCTTTTATTAATAAGAATAATTAGAATTGCGATACACCTACACTATTCCCCGCCATGCTCCTCCCTCAAACCCTTTCCGTCTCTCCCCTGCATCTCAAATTCATGGTCGTCTTACATCTTACAAGATGTAAGACCTCACACTGGGTAATTAAAATGTCAATAATCTATCTTTCTTGGATAAATATTTTATGCTTAATTGATATAATTGCACATATTCCGGGGGGACAATGTAATTTTCTCATTTCTTCCTTTTGCTTTTCTTTTCCTTTCTTTTTTTTTCCCTCCTTTTCTGAGACAGTGTCTGACTATGTAGCCTTGGCTAGTATGGAACTGATTATGTAGACCAGGCTGGCCCTGAACTCACAGAGATCTGGCTATCTCTGCTTCCCAAGTACTGGAGTTCACCACCATGCCTGGCACATACAGTATTACTTCATATGCGTACTAATGTAACAATCGGATCAAAGTAAATGGCGTATTTATCTCATTAAGTGTTATTGCCTCTTCATTCTGGGAATATCAGTGTCGTCCCCACCCCCCGTGAGCTATCATGGAGCACAAAATGAATTACTGTCAATCATAGCCACCTTGCTGTACTTCAGGCTTTAGATATTGTTCTCATTGTCAGCCATGCCTCCTAGCTGCTCTTGCTCTGTTCTTTTCATCACACGTTCCCCAGATTTACCCTCTTTTGAATTTTTTATTTTTTTGAGAATTTTATATTGAGTATTATATTTTACAACATTTTCACCCAGTCTTCATCCCCTCTACAACTTTTTCCATGTCTCCCAACTTCCTAAAAAATCCACAACCTCTTTTTATATATATAACCTGCTGAGTTCATTTAGTATTGCTCATATGTAAATGTGTTTAGGGCTGACCACTTAGGACTGTATAACCTATCAGGGGCTTGTCTCTGTAGAAAGAAGACTGATACTCTCTCTCTTTCTCCGTAGCCACTAATTGCGTGTTGGTCACTATCTAGGGGTAGGGCCTTATGAGATTCCCCTCCCCTGAACTGGCATGTCAGCTGGTGTTACGATGATTCAGGCCTTGTTTAGGCGATCATGTTGCTGGGATTCATGGTTCAGTTTCTGTGTCATATAGAACACAGCGTCCTAGGTAGACACCGGGGTCCTCTGTCTGTTTCAGTCTTTCTGCTTCTCTTCTGCGATGTGGCCTGAGTTGTGGGCTCTGTAGCAGATGCATCAATTGGGCTTGGGTACCGCATGGCCAGTTGTTCTCTGTGTTTTGATGAGTTGTGGGCCTTAGTAATGGCCTTCATCTGCTGCAAAAGGAAGCTGCTTTGGCAAGGGTGAGAGCTACATTTACCTGTAAACGTGAGAATAAGGACTTGGAACGTGGTTAGAAATGGCACTGGTTTAGGAAAGTAGCCACAGGAAGTTCTTCTCTAGGTTCTCACAAGCCGTGGGTTATTGAGTAGGTTTATGATACCAAGCATGCCTTCCCTCCTTTGGACAGGCCTTAAGACTAGTTAGACAGCTGTTGGTTACCCCCAAGATAAAAGTGCTGCTATTGCACCATCTGGGGTATCCTGCAGAGCTGGTCATTGTTGGGGTTCATAGGCTTCACAATGTGTGGGCCTTTGGTGGGTCTTTTCCCTTGACAGTTTGCATGGCTCCTTCAGAGGAGGCTTCCAGCTTGGATCCAGCTGAATTTCTCTAAGTTCTGCTTCTGAAATATATTTACTACTCTTCTGTTCTTCCACGAGATCAACTTTTTAAGTCTTCCACATATAAATGAGAACATGTGGTATTTATCTGTCTTTCCAGGTCTTGCTTATTTTACATAATATAATGCTCTCAGGCTAATTCTTATTGCCAGATATTACAGAATTCTGTAATATATATATATGTGAATATTATTCTATTGTACATTTACACCACATTTTATTAATGCTTCCGGCCATTGACATACATCCAAACTGAGTCCAAATCTTGACTCTCATGGATCATATAGAAACCAATGCAGGAACACAGATGTCTCTGTCATGTGCTGACTTCATTTCTTTACACTATCTGTTTAGCAGTGAGATTATTGGACCACATTTGGGCAAAACTTCATTGCTTTTAGAATTTGAGGACTCCGAAAGGATCAAAGCAGCAGATTCAAGGTCTGTTCAAAGATGCTGTGTAAACAGAATTGTGCTTCTGTTTGCCAGCCACCCAGACACAAATAATCACACAGAAACAATATCAATAACAACACCGTTTGTCCAATGGCTCAGGCAGATTCCAAACTAGCACTTATATCTTAAATTAACCCATTTTTATTAATCTGTATATCGCCATGAAACTGTGGGTTATTGGTAAGTTTCTGGCATATTTCTCCTTCAGCAGCTACATGGCATCTTCCTGACTCTGCCTTCTTTCTCCATACATTCAGTTTCGTTTTCCTGCCTAGCTATATTCTACCCTGCCATAGCAGCCTCTTGATTAACCAATGGTAATAAAGTGTATTTGCAGCATACAGAGGGGAATCCCACATCAGTCGTGCTGTCTTCTCACAGAGAATGGTTCCCATAGGCTCATATATTTGAATGTCCGGTTCCCAGGTAGTGGAACTGTTTGGGGGAGGATTAGGAGGTGTGGCCTTGTTGGAGAAGTTGTGTCCCTGGGCGTGGGCTTTGAGTTTACTGAAGCCCTAGTCAGACCCAGTCTCTTTCTCTACTTACAACTTACAGATCAGATGTGAATTCCCAGCTATTGCTTAAGTGCCAAGCTTGCCTGCTGCTGTGCACCCTGCCATGAGGATCATGGACTAGCCCTCTGGAGTTGTAAGCAAGCGCCTCCATTTAAATGCTTTGTTTTATAAGATGCATTGGTCATGGTGTCTCTTCACAGCAATAGAACAGTAACAAAGACAGCCATTAATCCTGTCATGATGAATAACCCCCTAAAAGCTCCACTCTTTAATATTATTGTGTTAGATATTAAGTTTCAACGCATGAATTTTTGCAGACATCAATATTCAGGTTAGAATAATGAATATTCATGCTAATATGAGAATCATTACCCCATGGGATTCTGGGGGCTGAAAAGCTGTGTGGGATTTAGAAGAGCAAAAGAACAGCAAACTGACTACTCTAGGTATTTCTAGAAGATTCTGAAGTGAGATGGCTCCTTAGGAGAGACCGTCAGTCAGCTGAAGGGCAGATCCTGTTCTCTTTGCCCTCATATATGCTGAATTCTTCAGAAGGCACCCAGGATCTTCAGTGTTAAGTGCTAACTGTTCAAAATATTATTTTAACATCGAGAATATTAACCTCGTGCGCATCTTCAGGGTTCTACAAAGCATAGGTTTTATCCTGGTTGTCTATAATGTACCACTTGCTGCTTACCTTGCTCTGAAGAGTGAATATCCTTATTCTAGCTGATTCTTGTATTTGAAGAAACTGGCACATTACACAAAGCTGTCCACAGAGAAGTCAAGGCCAGCTTGATCTGTTGATAGTAGACACTATTCTGCAGTAACATCCCCCTCTGAGCCATTAGGGTGAAATTGTTAGCTGTATTAACATTACAGGACTTCAAAAGGACACAGAATATGCATTTCAAAGATCTCAAAATGTAAGATAATGTGTCACACATTGGAAGGCCTCTGTCTCAATTCAAATATGCTCTTTAAGAGACAGAAATTAATGTCTTTGAAGAATTTATTCCAGCAAAAGACATTTTCAGAAGAGTTTTACCCGAAGAATAAGTGAATAAGATGATGTTAGCCTTTTCTGCCTGTTACCTGATGTCCATATAAGGAACCATGTGGGCCCAAGGACGGCTCAGTGGGCCTGGCATTTTGACAATAGCTGTGTGTTGTGCAGTGAGTGTTTTAGGGCAGTGGTTTCTGAAATCTGGGTTCCTGGCACAGCTGCTGAGGGGTTCCCTGGAAGTTTCCTATCCTACAAGTGAAATTTCTCTTTTGTTTATGCTTTCCTGGTCCTGAATCTCCCTATGTAGCCGAGGACCTTGAACTTCTGGTCCCCCTGCTGCAGCCTGCTGTGCGTTGGTATTGGGCCTACCCCATCACAGTGAGTTTGTGTGGTGCCGGGGAACTCACTCAGGGCTTTGTGCCTGCCACGCAAGTACGCTACCAACTCAACACCATCTTAAAATGTGGCAGCCCTGATCCTTACCATTGACCCGCTGACTCGCATATCGGCGTGGTGCTCAGTGGCTCGTGCTAATGCCGTGGCTGACTCTGATGCTCTCCAAATTCGGAGATTTGCAAGGACCGGTGTTTCTACTTTCTCTAGTGTTTCTAGGGTTCAGGTTTCTTTCCTGCTCCTGTATAAAATACTCCAACAAAAGCAGCTTAAGAGCTGGGAAGACAACACAGTGATCAAGAGTGTTGGCTTCTCTTCTGGAGGACCAGAGTTTGGTTCCCAGTACCCATATTGATCAGCTAACAATCACCCGCAACTCCAGCTGCAGGGGATCCAATGCCTCTGACTTCTGTGGGCACCTGCACTTGTCTTCACACCCCCACGTGCTGACACATACACCTACATACAATTAAACATAAAAATAAATCTTTCTAAACAAGCAGCTTGTTGGGAGAAAGGCTCATTTCATCTCACAGTTCATGGTACAGTCCTTCCTTGCAGGGGATGCCAGAGTTGCAGCTAGCTGCATCGCACCTGCGGTAACAAAACAGACAACAAAGGATGCGTGCCTGCTCATGCTCGGTGCGTGCTCTCCATTATCACAATCTAGGGTCCTGGGCCTAGGGAATGGTTCTGCCCACAGTTGAGATCAGGCTTCCTACATCAGTTAATGAAATCAGGATCCCCCGCAGGGTACACAAATGCCCATCTCTCACTAGATTCTGGCAAGTCGACAGTGACTGATGTGAGGTAATGTGCCCCGTAACTGGGCTAAGGAGGGCATTGATTTGGAAGAGCCAGATGATGTGAAAACCCAAGCAGGTTTACTATGTCCATTGAAGAATCCATTTTGGAACGTAACTAAGACATAGAGAGAAGAGAATTGCTTTCTAGTGAGATAGCCTAAGAGGAAGGGAGAGGTGGGTGGTTCATGGTGAGCTCCTGAACAGGTAGCTACAGGCTACTTCTGGAAACAGGAGAAGGTCACAGCTGGACAGAGGTCAGGCAGGTAGAGGAAGCTTTTAGTAGCAGGGACCCCAGGGACTTATGGGGGAAGACAATGGGATGCTGGGACCCCAGAAACTCATGGAGGGGAAGTGAAATGCTGGAACCCCAGGGATTCATGGGGGGAAGCAGAAGCTGGGACCCCAGGGACCCATGGGGGGCAGTGGAATGCTGGAACCCCAGGGATTCATGGGGGCAGCAGAATGCTGGGATCCCAGGGACTCATGGGGGGCAGTGGAATGCTGGAACTGCAGGGACTCATGGGAGGCAATGGAATTCTGGGACCCCAGGGACTCATTAGGGGCAATGGAATGCTGGGATCCCAGGGACTTATGGGGGGTAGTGGAATTCTGGGACCGCAGGGACTCATGGGGGGCAGTGGAATGCTGGGACCGCAGGGACTCATGGGGGGCAGTGGAATGCTGGAACTGCAGGGACTCATGGGAGGCAATGGAATTCTGGGACCCCAGGGACTCATTAGGGGCAGTGGAATGCTGGGATCCCAGGGACTTATGGGGAGTAGTGGAATTCTGGTACCGCAGGGACTCATGGGGGGCAGTGGAATGCTGGGACCGCAGGGACTCAGGGTGTTCCAGCTGGTGTGTTCTCCACTGTTCATGTGTGCATGGGGAGAAAGGGGTCTCTATGACCCATGAGTAGGGCGAGTACACATTTTTACATTTTGTGTGAACTCTCTCAGTTGTTGTAGGACGTGTATGAACGTCAGTTGAGGTGCGAGGAGGAGCTGATAGTTCCCGAGAGTTTCCTTTCATAACTGGAGTGTTAGGCTTGGCCTTCTCCCAGGCAGTGGCACTACAGGGGTGGAGCCCCTTCTAGGCAGATTCATCTTCCACTCCAGCTCAAGGGCCACTGTGTGTCCTTGGATGAGAGGCCGCTGGGTGCTGAGGACACACAGAGCTAGGAGTTCAGGGACTCCTAGGCCTGATTCGGGGAGAAATGCAAACAGGATGACCCTCATCCTCTGGGGTGGCAGGGGCTGTTGGTCATTTTGTTAGCAACTTCTTTCTGACCATTTCTCTGTTTCTCTCTAAAGATTGTCACCTACAAGGACAATAATTCAAAATTCTATAATACTATGAAATATATTATAATTAAAGTCTTTATGTGTATATTTGCCTTGTGTGCCAACTATTTTTTTCAGGGATTCCATCTGTAAACACTTTCCTAGACATATGCACTTATTTATGATGATGTATATGTATATAGTATATAGCTATGTGTATAACTATGTACAGAGTTATACATACCATAAGTATAAAGTTACCGGGTTGGCCTATATAAGTTAGCATACATTTGTTCAGACATACAGATAGCTTCAAAAGAAGATTCATGATCATTTAATACAATGAGTAAGAGGACGTTTTCTTCTGCTCAGACTGTCTAAAGCAAACAACGCGTGGCACACGGCTCAGGCCTGCTCAGTAGCACTCTGCCATGCTCCCAGATAGAGTGAGTGGCCATCACTAGCTACTGAGAACCGTTTTCTGCAGCCCTTTCTCACAGACCGGGTCCCCTCAATTCTAGTCTTATCTCCGAGCTGTGCTCGTTTAGATCCTTGGAAGCAATTTGGATTTACTTAGGACAGACCCAGTGGACTCAAAGGAAACTCTCTGTGTTCGAGGGCTGTCTTTCAAAAGAAGCTGAAGTCAGAATTCAGCTCCCCGAAGGAGCAACACGCAGCATGACGTTAACTCCAGACTCCACAGCCCTCCACGTATAGTCTGCTCATTTGAGACTCCCTCCAGCCTCCAAATACTTGGTGAAAGGTTGTTTTACATATTGGTCCTTGAGTAAAATCAACCCAGTAACCTAGGGAATGGTGAGGCAGGGAGTGGGAGCCGGGGTGGGGTGGATTGTCTGATGACATTTTGTCGGGGTTTCGTGATGTTTTCCTGTCCTATGGGTTCCCTTCTTTATATACAAGGTCTAATTTTTTGTGCTAATTTGTCATGCTGAGACCAGGGTGCTATTTGGAGAGGAGGATTTGGAGAGGAGGCAGTTGTCTTTGCAAAGAGAAAAATGGAAGCCATGGAGAGCGACCCGGTGGCTCACAGATTAGTAGCTGAACCACTAGGTGGCGCCATGATCTAAGGACAGCTTAGTTGCATTTCTGGGTGTCAGAAAGCTTGTTGGGGGCAACTCACACCAGCACAGTGGGGAGAGTCACGGGAGCCCCAAAGCCTTCATTTCATAAGTAAGATGTGGATGGGACATATATGCATATTTATTCAACAGTGACATGACTGATCAGCCAGCATTTGTATTTCACTAAACTCAAGTGTTAGCGCACCCCCACCCTTCAAACGGGGGGCTTCTTATCAATATACGTGTGGGTAAGGGTGATAAGATGATGAAAACTTGTTGGTCCATATCTCTGTAATTCTTTTAATCACATAGATCTTTCCTGTAACTTTCTTCCAAGCGTTTAAGGAGTGGAATGGCTTCGTGTCCACTGAATAGTTCTGTAAAAGTCGAGGACGCCACGGAAGTGTTGCACGCAGAAGGCAGCAACCAGACTGGGGAAGGAGTGGGGTCGCAGGGCAAAGAGAGCAGCCTGGATCTCAGTCAGTTGGAAACCAGAAGAGCTCAGGGGCGAGAGTTGTCTAGCTTCAAAACTAAGGACTGGGTGGTGACATTTAAATATAAAAAGCAACGGGGACAGGAAGACAAGAGGTTTGTGCACTATTAAGTAAACAGGGATGAGCCCAGTGTGACAGGAGACACCAGGCTGCTGATGACTGGGCTGGAGAGACTCAGAAGTGCCCTTTGTTAGACACTAGAAGCCTTTGTCAGAGCATGTCGTTTGTGCCCATTTTACCATAATCGGCGTTGAGAACTAGAATAAAATACAAGATGATTTACTTTTGCTGATAATTTTGTCATGTATAGTTTAGACTGGGGGATTGTTAGCTTTCTTGGGTTACTCTACTACCAAATTGATGTTTTCAAATCAATTGGTAAATGGCAGTCACAGTGAGGAAGTGAGCGACTGGAAGGCTCTGTTAGCTTGGGAGCTTGTAGCTATTTGGGCAGACAAGGGATGCTCTCCCCTCTCTTAGTTTTGACTGTAGACCTTAAGGAAAAGATGATCTTCTATGACAGGATAGTACTACGAGAGAGAAAATACAATTAGGGCCTGTAACTTTCTTGAGCCTACATTTCCAGGAGCCATTGTGCATGCTCAGGGCCTTCATGCTAATGCTCTGGATTTTGTCTGTACCTTTGGTCATTTCTATCATACGTCTCTAAATGTCACTTCTCCTAGTTACCCACCCAGACAGCCTATGCTGAGCCCAAATCCCCTCGGGCCACACTCACAGGCTCCTGTGCTGTCATTTTGTCTTTATAGCTCTTGCTACACAGTTTGCTTGTCAGTGTCTCTGGTCAGACTGTATGTTGTATGACCTGGGGTCAACTCTGCCCATTTGGTTACTCCACACCTGGAATACATCACATCGCTCACATCTGTGCTATGGTGGAAGACTCCATATCTTACTGAAGGCAAGAAATTGGTATAGGCAGGACACTGGGGACCAAGGGCAGGTGGGGTCCACATGGTCACAGCCCTGCATGGCCAGCAGAGGAGTGGGTGGGGGCAGCGGCAGACAAGGAGGCCCGAGGTGACTCATGGAGGAAACAGTGACATAGCAGGCCTGCTCTTCCCAATGGTGGTGGAGCTGTCCCCAGCACCCTCTCTCCAGTCTCCCTCCCTTCCTCTCCTGTTCTAATTATCCCCAGCTAGAGCCACGTAACCCTAGCACCCAGCCTTCTCCGCAGCACCCGTGAGAATGCAGCCACCTCCAGGCGCTCCAGCCCAGAGCATTTCTTTTTCTCTTGCTGTCCTGGGATTTGTGTCTCTGAGGGATGGGAGGATGACACAGGCCAGGTTATTTCCTAGGGAGAGAGGAATCTATCCCCATGTGGCTTTCCCCCGACTCCCGGAGTCAGCCACACCAGAAATCAGCCTGAATTCCAGCTGATAGAGCGGCGTTACTTTATCTATGATCCTAAAACCCAAGGATATGTGTCTCTGTCTACCTGAATTCCTGGTGGAGACCCAGGTACTTCTGAGGGCCCAGTTTGTATTCGAGATCAATTTGTAGAGACTCAGATGCTGGATAGGTGACACTTTAAGTGCATGTTAGCGACAGAAGAGTGAGTTTCACTGGGACATTTCCAAGCAAGCGTATAATATCCTTGAATCATGCTCACTTGGTCACCCTTTCCGTCCTTTCCCTTCTTCCTTCCCTGGAAGACATCACAAATTAGTTAATTTGCCTATTTTCTTTGAACATATTAACGGACTTGTGTTCCTATTGGTGAGCCTCCCTTCAGACTGCCACCCCATCCTCAGGCTCCGGTGTTGCTAAGATGGCCTGCGTTGAGCACAGCCTGTTGGAGTTAACGTGGACTTTCTGGCTGAGGAAAGGGCACGAAAGCTGTTAGGGACTCAGTGTTTCCCTCATAAGTCATTTTCTGAGCCCCACCCCCAGTATGATGGAGGTAGGGTCTTTGAAGGTAAGTGGGTCCCCACAAGTCCGCTGAGGGTGAGTCCCCATAAGAAGGAGAGGAGACCAGGGCTGCTTCTCTCTCCATGTGAGGAGGCAGCTGTCTGAAAGCTGGGAGCGTTCTCACCACTCTGAGCTGGGACTTGTCTTCCTTCGGAACCATGGAGAACAGACTTTCTGCCAATGATTCGTTTGTTTTGTTTTGGAAGCCTAGTGCCGATTCCTGTGCTATGACACAACCCCGAACCTGATTCTACACTGCTGTAAAAATCTTACCTCTTGGCCAAATAGCAGGCAAAATGTCCCTTCCTTTGTTGCCTAGCATTTTTGCATCTCCTGCTCCTCATCTGTGAAGCAGGACCTGTGGCAGCATCTACCTAAGGGTGTAGAACAATGAAAACAGCCTTTGGGCACATACAAACTTATGTGTGCTGTACCGTTAGCTGTCATGATACATGGTAGCTGCTGCTGCACACAGAACACAGGTTCCTACAGATGCTCCTGCTCCTCACTCCAGACCCTCCGTGGTTCGATCCAGACCCTCTGTGGTTCGATCCAGACCCTCCGTGGTTCCTGCAGTCCCTGTATGCAAGCATGTCTGCTTTTACCACGGGAAGATACCCGTGCTCTTTTGCTTGCTGGTGGCTGATATTCCTGCAGTCACCAACAGAAAACACACTCACCATAAAACACACAAGCTCATTGCCTTGTGGAAGGAGCAGCCTGAACGACCCAGCTCCTGGGGTAAGCTCCCGCCCCTCCCACAGTTCTCCATACCTCTCTTTACTTAGTGTCCCTCCACAAGCACACAGCTAACATGCCTTACTTCTCGCAAGGTATTTTAAAAAGTGGTAGAATGTGTGTGAGCCCCGGCTAGGTTCACACACCTTGACACACCACCATCCTGTTTGCAGGAAGTTTTGAAAGTTGTCTCTCTCCTGAAATACCTAAAAATCCAGGAGCCCCTTCCACGGCCCTTTGCTTCTTCTGTATGGGAGGTGTTTCAGGGATTTTCTTCCTGTTTCCCTTGACTGAGTTTCCACAAATGTCTGTTTATTTAAAGTGTGTGTATGGTGTGTGTGTGTGCGTGCGTGTACGCGCTGAGGTCACAGGAAAACTTGAATATCAGTCTTTAGCAGAACACCTTGATTGTTTATAGAGATAGTATCATCTACTACCCTGGATCTTGTCCAGTAAGGGACTGGCTTCCTATGGTGCCCCAAGAACCTGCCCATCTCTGCCTTCCTGGGGCAGGAATTACGGGCATAAACAAGCATTCCCAGTTTTTAAATATGAGTTCTGGGGATTTCACTCAGGTCCTCATGCTTACAAGGCAAGCTTTCCACCAGCCGAGCCATTCACGCCCCTCCCAGCCCTAGCTCACCTTCCTAACCACCCTGCATTCCGCGTCCTGCATCCTCTGCCAGGGGAGTTCTTTCCTTTGCTGCTGATCTGTCTCTATTGTCACATCCCAAGGCCTCGGCAAATACCCCCGTCTGTTTCTTCCGACTCCTGGGAAAGGGTAGCTATGTTCTTCCCTAATCTAGTCCACACTTATTCCTGGTTGGTCGTGTTTATATGTACTCATTGCCTATGTCTCTGTGTGTGTGTGCCACGTGAGTGCACTGACTGAAGAGGCCAGAAAAAAGGAGTCGGATCATCCTGGAGCTGGAGTCACAGACAGTTGTTGCTGCCAATTGTGGGTGCTGGGACCCAAACGGGTTCTGTGAAGAAATAAGTCATCTTCACCACTTAGCCGTCTCTCCAGCCCCTTATACCTCCATTAAAAACGAAAGTTTTTATTTCTGAATATTTGTTATACACAGTGATGTGTTTCATAAGGACAGTCTCCTCATGGCTGTCATTTATTGTGACCATGTTCCCTCCCATAGGATTCCATTTCTCAGCCTCTGCTTCTGTCCTCATGTCTGTTTCTGTCTGCACAGGACCTCTGTCATCCCGAGCCTGACTTGTTTTGTTTGACAAAGTAGTCTCTAGTTGCATCCATCCGTTTTTCAGCAAGTGATGTGATTTCATACTTCACAGTCGAATCCAAGTCCCCCGTGCACACACAGCACGCTGCTTTATCTGAGAGATTTCTACTTACCAGTTGCTAGAAACTTCTGTTTGAGACAGGAAACATGTCACTTTGGAAAGATCTTCATTTTCTAAAAGATACTCCAAGTGGTCCTTCTTAATTGTATTTCGGGCTTAAATGTTCTGTGGAGAATTGTTAATTCCAGAGGTTCTGGGATGATGTGGGATTCCCCTCTGTATGTTATTTTATGAATATCATTGGTTAATAAAGGAACTGCTTTGGGCCTATAGCAGAGCTATAGGGGAACAGAGCTAGGCGGGGGAAACTAAGTTGAATGCTGGGAGAAAGGAGGCAGAGTCAGGGAGAAGCCATGGAGCCACTGCTGGAGACAGATGTGCTAAAACTTTAGCCAGTAAGTCACAGGCATGTGGCGATAAGCAGACTAATAGAAATGGGTTAAATTAATATGTAAGAGTTATCCAATAAGAAGCTAAAGCTAATGGGCCAAGCAGTGATTTAAATAGTACAGTTTCTGTGTGATTATTTTGAGGCAAAGTGGCTGGGAACTAACAAACAGCCCCCTCCCACAACACTGGACCCCTATCCCCTGCCCAGGTAGAACTATGCCAACGGCTGCCACCACTTCCTCTTCTCCTCACTTTAAAATGTGTGGCTAAATTACTAAGTCAACTACGCGTTCAGTTTCTCAGTATGTTTTTAGAATGAATGGCGTGGTAGGATTCCTTTGGGAAAGTTCTATTACCCCCGCATTGCTGCAAACGGAGCTGTGCCACAAGCTTGTTCTTTGTTCTGGTGCGGAGTGCCCTCCTGCCCTCCTGTGTCAGGGGGTACAGCTTGGGTTTGTCTGCGCTTCCGGGGAGATACCCTCGGGAAGGCTTTTCTGAATTCCCCAGGTTCCCATTCAGGGCTTTTTGACAGCCACTTTGGGGCTTATAATCGAGGTATACAATCTGTAACAAAGTCAAGCTTGTATTCTGTTCCTTGCTTTTATTTTGTTACTTTGTTTGCAATGATGCTAGGGATTAAATCCAGGGCCTTGCACAAACCCTACACTCACCCCTGAGCTACCATCCCCCACCAATGTGTGTGTGTGTGTGTGTGTGTGTGTGTGTTTTAAAAGGTCTTACTGTGATGGGCTGTTCTGAAACTCCTGCTTCAGCCTCTCAAATGCTAGGGTTATGTGTTTGCGTCATGCTTGGCTGTATGATTTACATTCGACTTCTAGTTATCAAGAATCATAAGAGCACATGTTGATGAATCAGCCCCGAAATTTTTATGTGGGAATCTGAAATCTCTACCAGGAATTATAAGACATCGCGTTACAAATTAGCTCTAATTTTTATTTTTAGTGTAAAAACAGTTTCTTGAAGTGTTGCATTCTTCCAGACAACCCTCTTCAAGGAAGAGTTAGACAAGTAAAAAGAAAAAAACTATCTTGTGAAAATTTTAAAACTGAGAACAGGTATGAGGTTAAGTATAGGGAAGAATGAAGAGCCCAGGGCTTGATGGGAAACTTCAGTCCCAGGATCTCATGGTCCTCATGTCGTGTGTAACGCTGTCCCTCTCTTAGACTAGAAGTTGAAGATATTGTCTGGGCAGTTAAAATCCTGCTGAAGCTCTTTTTGTGAGTTTTATCGGGGGAGAACATTAAATCTGTTCGTGTCCAGTCCCTGGGATGATCCGGTGAGGAAGTCCTGAACCGATTCAGCTTGTGAAGAAATCTCCATTGCAGAGGGAGGGAGGGAGGGAGGGAGGGAAGGAGGGAGGGAGGGAGGGAGGGAAGGAGGGAGGGAGGCCTTTGGGACTAGGGTATAAGAAGCAGATGGTACAAAGCGATGGCCCAGGAATTCATCACAGTTTAGAGGACAACAGGCCAATCGCTGTTATCTCAAAGAATTTGAGGCTCTCTACAGCATCGGTTCAATGACTTAGGACGAGATGGCGAAGGCAGTGGAGTGTTTATCTGAAATTCTTGGTCTTCACTCCAGGAAGAGGAAAGCGTTGTTCTCAGAGGGAGAAGGTGGTATCTTTACTTTCTGTCTGGACGTGGCAGGTGTTCAGCACTCTGTGATGGGATGTGTGATGTTATGGCTGTGGCCTACAAAAGCTCATGAGGGTTTTGTTTGCATCGATTGTGTGTGTGTGTGTGTGTCTGTGTGTCTGTGTGTATGTGTGCATGGGCAATGGTGTGCTATAACACACAAGTGGATGAATACAATGGAGTTAGAGATGATTGGACTATTGAATGGTGGTGTACACGGCAGGAGGTAGGGCCTACTTGGAAGGAGCAGGTGACAGAGACATGACTTTGATGGCTATGTGCTGCCCTGGGTTAGCTCCTACGTAGGTGCTGCTGGGTGAGCAATTTCCCTGCATTGCCACCTTCTTCCCAGTGCTTCTCCACACCAGAGGACTGAAAGCAAACAGGCAAGCTCACTGCAGAGTGAGCCCTCAGAAGCTGGGACCCACAGGCCTTTGCTACTTCAAGTGATTTTCTCGTTCTGTACAGTAACGTGAAGATGCATAACAGCAGTGAGGAGAAGTAGCTTCCACAGTTCTAGCTCCAGTCTGATTTTCTCTTTTGGTCTTCGGATTCCTTGCTGCCTTTACTTATAATCCGGAGGTACTTCACAGTGTGTTCCATCCAGACCTCCTGATTTTGAAGCAGCACCTGGCACTTTCTGATGGTCTCTATTTCATGGTATGGCCCTGCTATCTTCTAATTATATAGCCAGTCTTAGGACGTCCTCTTACCTGCCTTATCCAACACATCACCATGTTTTACTGATTTGAATCAGCCCATTCCTCCTCATCTTTGCTGGCCTGAGCTCCCCACAGCCCACCCACAGGGCTCTGCCATCACTCTTGTGGGTCTGTGTGTTGTCGCATGTGTGTGCAGGTGTGTTCACCCATGTGAATGCCCATAGAGGTCTGAGGTTAACATGAGGTCTCTTTTGAGACTCTGAACCGGGAGCTTGCTGTTTCAGTTATAGCTAGTGAGCCTTTGGCATCCTCCTGCCTCCATCCCTTCTAGGCCTGGGGTTACTGATGTGTGTGTGCCATGCCTGGATTTTATGGGGGTGCTGGGGATCCAAACTCAGACCCGACTCTTGCATAGCGAGCATATTAATTGTTGAGACTTGTCAGCCCTGGCAAGCACTTTTGAGCTGGTCTTTCCACAAGCGCTCTGCTCCTGCAGAATACTTCACCAGGAAGGGATTGCTCTTCTGAGTCCAGTATGATCATGACTTAACACACGTGTGAGGAATCAGGGATGGCTGATATAGCATCACCATGGAGTGACAAGTGTTTGAACTTGCCCCACGGTCACTGCGTCATGAACAAAACCCAGTAGAGAAGAGGGAGCAACAGAGTAAGCTTGGTTTTCTACAAACAGAGAACCTTCGGGAATTCTGTGAGGAACCTCCAGTTCAGAAGGAACTAGAACAGCTAACGTGGGCACATCGCATCACACGGTGCTGTTAGCCGTGGGACTATGTGCTGTTTAGGTTTTCAGTTCAGATTCATTTTATCCTTGCTTTGTTCAGATGTAGGCAACATGCTCAGAGCCATCAGTTAGGGAAGCAAGTTGAAAAATCCCACTTCCGACCCAGTGGCCTCGTCTGTGATCTGTCAGGCCATGGTCAAAGCTCACACACGTGGGTCTCCAATTCAGGGTATGGATCCTGCACAGTGCAATGCACCCTGAGCTGTTCTGTTGTGCAGAGCCCTGGTTCTGGTGATAGACACGAGGAGTAGAGCTGGAAGGTAGCAGATTTCCCCCAACCAATGAAATAAAGGCAATTATTGTCTACATTTTTGCATTGCATATATTTTTCTGTTTCACTCATTTCTAATTCTATTTTCTGTTTTTTTAAACTTCACATATGAAGTATCTTCAATTTTCTTTTTGCAAGTTTCCTTGATGTTCTCAGTGGTATCAGTTATCTTGACTTACTTCACAATTTTCTACATTGAATATTTGCATTTAATTACAATTCTCACTCTCAGATAATATAGCAGTATACATGTCATTTCCTTTGTTAATTTCTTTTATGCCCAAACCTTCTCAAGATGGGATGACTCAACTAATCAAGAGTAGCCTCTTGAACTCTTCTATTTTTAGAGTTTTCATTTCAATCATAGATCAAGATGAATTTCATTATGGCATCTTCATACATGTAAATAGTGGGTTTCTCTTATATCCACCTGTTGCCTATTCTGGCCCCCACGCCTGCTATTTCCCTTCCTCTTTCCAATGAGACTTTATTCTACTTTACTGCTTACATGCGTGTGTGTGTGTATGTGCCAATGGTTTTCTTTAGAGTTGGTTATATAAGCATGGATGACAGCTTATTTACAGGAACATGGCCACCTACCAATGGCTACACCACTGAGGAAACTTTCACTCCCTCCCTGACAAACTATTATCTGGCTGTAAGTCCTCAGGGAGGGGTGGAGCCCCATAAGCCCTCCCCTTTTCATGGCAAGATGTTGACAGGCCCAATCTTGTACAGATAATCATAGTTTTGTGAATTTGAGAGGGCAGCAGTCATATTGTGACCAGAAGCCAGTGTTCCACACCTCCCCACCTTCTTGAAGTTCTATTTTTTCCACTCATTCTTCCACTGTGTTCTCTGAGTCTTAGGGGGGGCCCCATAGAGATGTTCTACTTATGACTGGGCATTCTCTCATCATAAATTTCCAATACTTTGACCCCATAGGAGCCTCTGGAGTCATGACTGACCACTGCAAAAATAATTTCTCTGACCACAACTGGCAGCAACCCTATTCTATGGACTTTAGCATTGTGATTTAGAATGCAGTTTGATGGTTACATCATATGCCTCTATCAAAACAGCTGCAGTGGCATCCCCAGTGCGGCCTGTGTCCTCCTAGCCACAGGCTTTGGACTGCATTTACAAAACCAGGTGTGTTTTTTTTTTTTCCCCTGTAGAATGAGCATCAAATCCAACCAGAAACTGGTTGGTGACGCCCATGATAGTTGTGCCACTATTGCACCAGTGGGCTTATCTTGCCTGCTTGGTTGGTTGTGTTGCATATGGGTCCAGAGATGAGTCAGATGTTTGATGACAGTTCTCTCCAGCAGCCTGCGTGGTACATTCTGGAAACTCTGTGGGTTAGCCAGAAGGCAATAAGGTCTTACTACATTTTTCTACTGGAAAACCAACAGTAGTGGGAATTTCCTGGATTGTTTTTGGAGCCTCAGCAGCTTCCCTAACCAACAACCAATGAGGAGATAGCCTGCTCCTGCCTCTGTGGTTTTCATTAAATCATCCATGGCTTCTGGGAGCAGCTTTCCCTACCCATACGTGGAGTTTCCATTAATATCCTTTCATATTTATATATTGATTAGCTTATTAAGCATCAGATTTCTTTACAGCTTTCCTTAAGTTGTTACCTTGGCTTGACTCCCTCCTTCTTCTTTCCCATCTCCTTGCCTTCCTTCCTACTTAAACCAGTCCCTCCCAGCGTCCTCCTTCCCAGTTTCCTATGTCATTGCTCTACCTAGAAGGGGACTCTCCCCTTCTAGTGTCCCCCTCCACTTTCCTGAGCTCTACAACACACTCATTTAGCATAAATGTACATATTTACAAGTTAGAACTTAGTATCCACATATGAGGGAAACACCCAGTGTTTGTCTTTTAGAGCCTGGCTTGCCCCGCTTAATATACTATTTTCCAATTCCACCCATTTTCTTGCAAATTTTACTTTTCTTTTTGGCTGAATCCAGTTGTACCAGGCATGCGTCCCACACTTTGTTTATCCGCTCATCAGTGGCCGGGCCTTGAGGCTGGTCCGACTTCCTTGCTATAGCGAATAGAGCAGTGATAAACGCGAATGTGGGCGCAGGTTAATTTTTGTCAACTTGACAAAAACTGGAGTCACCAGTCGAGGCATTGCTTCCACCAGACTGGCCTGTGAGGATGTCTGTGGGGGCATCTTCTTGATGGATGATTGATGTGTGAGGGCCCATCCCCTTGTGAGTGGAGCCAGCCAGGAGGTCCTGGGTCATATAAGAAAGCAGACTGACCATGCCACGGGGAGCAAGCCGGCCAGCAGCACCCTCTAGGGTCTCAGCTCCTTCTGCCTCCAGATCTCTGTCTTGGCTTTCCTTGTTGATGAAAATTGTAATCTATAAATAAACCCCTTTTCTCTCCACACTGTTTTTGGTTAGTGTGTTGTCATAGCAACAGAGAGGCCAACCAGGACAATGTGGCAGAATCTCCGCTGGGATGCAGAGTTCTTCAGGGACATGCCCAGGAGTCTTAACCAGGTCATGCATGGGTTCCATTACCTGCGGCCTGATCTCCACAGTGGCTGCGTCAGCTTGCACCCCTACCAGCAGTGCGGAAGGGCTCGTCGCCCATCTGTGCCACCATTTGTTGTTTCACAAAAGCAAAAGACAACAAACGGTGGCATAGGTGGGCAACGTATGTTTCTCTGATGACTAAGGGTGCCACACACTTTAAAATATCATCTGTGTTTCTTCTTTTCAAAATTCCATTTGGCTCCTCAGTCTGTTTTTGTTTTTTATCTTCTTTAATGTGATGTTGGTTCCCTTGCTGTTTAGTTTTCTGCGTTCTGGATATTATCTCCCTGCTAGATGTCTAGCTGGCAAAGGTTTTCCCATCCTGCGGGTGCCTCTTCACTTGCTTAGCTGTTTCCTGCACAGCTCAGAAGCGCTGTAATTCCATGATGCCCTTTGTGCATTGTTGGCCTCATTTCCTGAGTGGCTCCAGTTCATGCAGAAAGTCCTACCTCATGGTGACTGTGTGCCCGCACCTCATGGTGTCCGTGTGCCCGCACTTCATGGTGTCTGTGTGTCTGCACCTCATGGTGTCTGTGTGTCTACACCTCATGGTGTCCGTGTGCCCGCACCTTATGGTGTCTGTGTGTCTACACCTCATGGTGTCTGTCTTCCTTGTCCTCCACCACTTCTCAGGAAGCCGTTAAGGCATCGGATCCATTTGAAGCTGACTTTTTATTTTTTTTATTATTTTATTTTATTTTTAAAAATTTATTTATTTATTTATTTATTTATTTATTTATTTATTTATTTATTTATTTATTATGCCTGCCCGAAGAGGACACCAGATCTCATAGATGGTTGTGAGCCACCATGTGGTTAATGGGGATTGAACTCAGGACCTCTGAAAGAGCAGCCAGTACTCTTAACTTCTGAGTCATCTCTCCAGCCCCACTCTTTTTTTTTAAATGAAAGGTGAAAAATGAGATCTAGTTTCAGTCTTCTACAGGCAGCAGCTACCCAGTTTCCCCAGCATCATTTATTGGAGATGCTGTATTTCTCCAATGTATATTTTTGGCTTTGTTCTAAAGATCAGGTGGATGTAACTGTGTGGATTTATTTCTGGGTGCTCTATTTATTTCAGCAGTGTGCCTACCTGGTTTTGTGCCATTACCAATCTATTCATGTCAATGGCTCCATATAATTTGAGTATTGTCATGCCTCCAACATTGCTCTTTCTTATAGGGATTTTGTTAACTATTTGGATGTTTTTGTTCTGTTATATGAATTCAGGGGTATTTTCTTCTGCTTCTGTCATTGGGGTTTTGGTGGGGATCATGTTGAATCTGCAGGTTGATTTTGGTGATGTAGTTTCTCCCGCAATATTGGTTCTCCCAAAGCATAAGCACAGGAAGTTTTCTATCTTCTAATATCCTCTTTAGTTTCCTTCTTCAGTGTCTTAAAGTCTCCATTGTAGAAATCTTTCACCTTCTTGGTTGAGTTTTTACTTGGTCCCCCCATTTAAAAATTAATTATTTTAGAATTTTATACAATGTATTTGGTCACTTTTCCCTCCAAATCCTTCCAGACCTCCTCTTATCTCCCTGCCCCTCCCCAATTTCATGTCACCTCTCTTGTTTCTAATAGGCCATTGACTACAATTTGTGTTGTCTATATATTCCTGGGCACGGAACCAATCATGGTTGGTCTGTTCCTCCCCATGTAAGCCAGACACTGCCTATAACTCCTCAGTTATGGATGGGAGCTCATGAACCCCTTCACGCTCCATGCTAGGATATTGACTGCCTTGATCTACGGGTAACCGCAACTGCTGGGAGTTCATGAGTGCAGTGACTGTCATAGCCATGAGACCTGCTTTGCTCTGGTCTTCTCTGATCTCTGCCTCTTGCGATCTTTGTGCTCCCTCTTTCTTGATGATCTCTGAGACCATCGGTGTGGTAGGGTGATGTCCCACTTGTGGGTAAACATATCACTGACACTTATTCTCTGCACTTTGGCCAGCTGTGAGTTTCTGTGTTAACCACTATTCACTGAACAAAAAAAGTGGTCTGAGAACTGCACTATTTATGAATATAGAGATATGGATTTACAGGGCATTTTGATACAATGTCCATTTAAGAGTACAATGGTAGTAAGCTCACTTATGGATCTTGTGACCTTCCCAACACTGTTTTTCTTTTCTCCCAGATTTACAATATCAGCATGTGATTCTTCCTTTGGAGAAGTCCAATCAGAAAGTAGATAGGCACCTATAACATTCATGCCACTACTGCACCCGTGGGCGCATGTGGTCACATTATTGCTCTTCACCGGCTTTATGTCTGGGTAAGATTATTGATGGCTGCTTACACACACACACACACACACACACACACACACACACACACGCCAAACAGCCTGCATAGCACCTTCCAGCATTGTGATAACTAGTCAGACTGGAGTAAACTTCCTGTTGATATTGGAAGTTTTTCGTGATTTTGTATCCTGCTACTTTTTTTTTTTTTTTTTTTTTTTTTGGTTTTTCGAGACAGGGTTTCTCTGTAGCTTTGGTGCCTCTCCCGGAACTAGCTCTTGTAGACCAGGCTGGCCTCGAACTCCCAGAGATCCGCCTGCCTCTGCCTCCTGAGTGCTGGGATTAAAGGAGTGCGCCACCACCGCCCGGCTTTCCTGCTACTTTTTTAAATGTTAATTGAGTCCAAGTTTTCTGGTGGAAACTGGGGTTTCTAAGTATGGAATCATGCTGTATACTTGGGTTTCTTTATTTTCCTGTTTGTATCCCTTAAATTTATTTCTTTTGTTGTTCTAGCCAAGACTTCAAGTGCCCTACTGGGTTAGTACTCCAGAGAATGTCGGCCTCCTCATCTTGTGCCTGGTTTTAGGGGAACTACTCTCAGATTTTGTCATGTAGTATTGTGTTGGCTATGGCTATGGGCTTGTTGTATACAGCCTGTTTTATGGTGAGATGTATTCTTTTCATTTTAGTTTCTCTTACCACAAAAGGATGTTGAACTTCAAAGCAATTGTGACTTAGCACAAATAGTGTTTTTGGTAATAATTTCAGGTAGAAGATGGAAATAAATCAGCCTAACATGTGAGTTTTGTTTTTGTTAGCCTGTTAAGGAATGAGGCTGTGTCCTTGGTTGCCTACACAGTCCTAGTTTTTGTCCCCATAATTTCCTGACCTTCTTAAGTAGAGCCTAAACCTTGTGGCTCTTTCACTATAGCCGACTATTATTTTAGAACCCTGTTAGTGTAGCAGTAAGATGTGGGGAAGCGTAAGTTTTTATGACTTAAAAGCTAAGCGTCAATCATTCAGGACCTTGCCTCTTCCCTGTGATTTTCATAAGTGTCTCTTCAACTCCTTTTCTCCTGTTATGTGAGACAGAAAATCTAGAGAGAGCCAGAGTTAGGAAGCTTCCCTTTTCCCAGGTTAGGTAAATCTGGATTAAGAAACAAGATTAAGACCTTACTAAATACTTTCTGCTTTCTAAAACCTTATTTTCTGTTATTAGTCTTGAATTGAGAGAACTGACTCAGAAGCTGGGTGATGTAAGCTGATCCTAACAGATTCAGTGGCAACACTAAAATTGCACCAAGTTCCATGAATCTCTTCTTGATTGAGTCTTCATCAGCAATACACTGGGGCAGCTATCAGAAAAAAAATTGATTGAAAAAAGATAAATGTGGTTCTTTAAAACACTATAAACACAGTAAAGTATGGGTAAGAGAATAAAATATTTTTGATTGGGTTGTGACAGGGGTACTTTGGACACAGGATTGTGGTTGACATCAGGAAGGATCCGTTCCTTTAAATTCATAGCATTAATTTTGATGTCTATGCCTCTCCATACAAAATGTTGCTGGAACCTCTGCTTGGCACATATATGCTTGTGCGCACACACACGAACATGCACAGGTACACACATGCATGTGAATATTTATGAGATCAGTAATCTGCTAAGACCAGTGAAAGATGAATCAATATGGTGTTCCAGCCTCAGAAAATCTTAGTAAATGAACAAACTGAAGTGAAATATTGTGATATATCAGTATGTGGGAAAAAAGCAAAACAGTTCACTTTCCTGTCAAAGGTAACTTTTAGCTGGTCATATAGGATGAGTAGATGTAGAAAATAAAGAAAGAACTGGGAAAAGTAGACATACCTTCTATATGCCCTCCAGATCTGTTCATACAGAGTCAGCTGATGGTAGCAGTAAGTTGGCCAGAGCAGAACAGAGTAGAGTGGGACAGAGGAGACTGGGATGGACTAGGGTGGTAGCGTAGGTTAGAGGGGCAGGGGAGCATAGAGTTAGTAGGATAGGATATGATTAGTTAGATTAGGGTAGAGTATGGTAGGGCAAGGTAGGGTGGGGCAGGATAGAGAAGGGCAGGGTAGGGTAGAATGGAGTTGGATAAAGTTGGGTAGGTTAGAGTCAGGTAGGGTAGGGTCATATGATTGTTTAAATGTAATTGCCCCCATAAATTCAGGGAATAACACTATTAGGAGGTGTGGCTTTGTTGGAGTAGGCGTGGCCTTGTTAGAGAAAGTGTGTCATGGTAGAGAAGGGCTTTGAGGTCTCATATATGCTTAAGCCACGCCCAGTGTCTCAGGTCACTTCCTGTTGCCTGCTGGATCAAGATGTAGCTCCTTCTCCACTCTTAGCTCCTTTTACACCACCGTGTCTGGCTGCATGCTGCCATGCCCCACCATGATGATAATGGACTAATCTCTGGAATTGTAAGTCACCCAATTAAATGTTTCCCATTAAAGACTTGCTGTGGTCACAGTGTCTCTTCACAGCAATAGAAACCCTAACTAAGACAGATAGGGTAGGGTAGAGTAGGGTAGGGTAGGGTAGTGTAGAGTAGGGTAGGGTAGAGTAGAATAGGGTAGGGTAGTGTAGAGTAGGGTAGGGTAGAGTGGAGTAGGGTAGGGTAGAGTAGGGTAGTGTAGGGTAGAGTAGGTTAGGGTAGAGCAAGGTAGGGTAGCATGGAGTAGGGTAGGGTAGAGTGGTTAGGGTAGAGTAAGGTAGGGTAGGGTAGGGCTGGGTAGGGTAGAGTAAGGTAGGGTAGAGTGGAGTAGGGTAGGGCTGGGTAGGGTAGAGTAAGGTAGGGTAGAGTGGAGTAGGGTAGGGTAGGGCTGGGTAGGGTAGAGTAAGGTAGGGTAGAGTGGAGTAGGGTAGGGTAGGGTAGGGCTGGGTAGGGTCAGACCCGGCAGGGTAGAGTAGGGTAAGACAGGGCAGGAGAGAGACATTGGGAAGTTCTTCCTGTTTCCTTCCAGTTTTGCTGTGTCACTCTGCCATGGCTGGCCTCAATGTATGTAGGATAACAGATTGGAAGTAGACACGGATGGTTGCTATGCCTTAGAAGATAAAAGTGCCAAACAGAGTCCAAGAGGAGAACTAAAATCAGAACTGTAGAATGGAAGCTATTAGCATAGTTCATGCATGAGAGGAGCAGTTTTGCATCAGGCAGGGTGGACTGGCTAAAGATAAGAGGGCAGGTTTGAGGAAGACCTATGAGGCTTAGAGAGTAGTTAATATGAGGATTGAATGTAGGTGAATGGGATTGTTAGTGTCTTTTGGTGACACCACAGGAGCTGATGGCAGGAGACAGGATAGGAACATGGGAGGAAGCAAGAAGATGATGAGTTTGGGATGCACTTGGACTCAGCTGGGCCCTCATTATTGGGAATCAATGGGTTGTGTGTGCCTGTAGACTTCCTTGCACTTGTCAAAAACAAATGTTAAGGGGTATTTTAAAAAGTTGTGTGTCACACACTGAACTTCTCCCCGTGGATTGGGAAAGGAGTGACTCCCAATGGGAGAGTTCATAGGGAAGCTTGCGGGCAGTGTATTATTAAAGTGTTAAACGGTCTCAAATAAAAACGCAGGGGGACCTGGAAGTTGGAAGCAGTTGAAACCAAGCGCAAACGGGACATTTGTGTTTAACTTTCCTTTATTTCTGGCCACACCAATTGTCTTATGTATACCACGATGGCAGGCAGCCTCCAAGGCCCAGGGGTGGGGAGCATGGCTTCCCATCATTTGTCAACAAGGAGCAGAGGCTTCCTCTGCTGCTGCTGTTATTTGAAGCTGAAAGGTGAGAGATGCCTTCCTGCTGGTTTATCAGCAGGAGGTCAGTGCTGCGGATCACGGTCGCTGAGGCATTTGAATCTGTGGGCTCAGAAAGGATTTATTCTTTCGCACAAAGAAAGAGTGCAGCGGTGGTGGTCAAGATAAAAAGAAATGAGCTTTAGAAAAAAAGTGGATTTCTGGGTCCATAAAAATAGCTTTTTATTCCAGGAAGCTTTAATGGGAATCAGTAGCATTGTTTCACTTAAAGGGGTGGATTAGCGCTGAGCCCTGAAAGGCAGATGGATTTATAGTTTACAAATGTACTCTTTCTATGGCATCACTGGACAGAGTTAAAAAATTGAGGGTGGGTCTAAGGTTATTTGCTATGCTGTTGTCAAAACACTCCTATTTTACATTATGAATACTTTAAGATATAAGTTTGAATAATAAAAACCTAGGAAGACTGCCCTTTCTGTCTGAAATGATAGGAAAAGATGGACCCATGTATCAAGAAACTAGAAGTACCTTCTTGGTGATTTCTGTCAAGTCAAAACCTCTCAGCATTTGTGACGTCTAAAACTGGTGGCTGGAGAGAGTTTTTGCCAGAGGTGTTCTCTTGGTTTGTGCTGGGGAAGTTAGTGAGCTAGACCATCCTCTAAGAGTTCACAGACTTAGAGAAAATGCCTTCAGAAATACACAGACCTTATATTTATTTTTATTTTATAAGACCACAGAGATAAAATATTTTTTATAGCTCTGAGCTAACACATACATTTTACAGATATGAAAAGAAAGTCTAAGCGATGTTAGTTGACCTGTCCAGGACCTTGGAACTAATTTACAACTCAGTTGGAACAAAGCACCTGATACCACTTGTATTTCCTGAGGTATGAGAGAGAGAGAGAGAGAGAGAGAGAGAGAGAGAGAGAGAACGAGAACTCTAGGCAGAGAAGAAGCCAGGCAAATGGAGAGGAGTGGTTTGCTAGGAGGTTGGTCCACACCACAGGGGCTTCTGCGCTCCTAGCACTTACAGTTCCCAGGGCCCACTCTCTCTGAGTGGAAAGGAGAGCCAGAGAATTGCATTTGTAGAGTAGACAGAAAAGAGTGGTACTTAGTTGAAAGCCCAAGTTCGCTTTGGCCTTCTTTGGCTGTGGGATTTTGAGAGACCAGCTTCTCAGCCCTCACTCGCTATTCCATGTCAGTGTGGTGGACATTTCTTTGCCACCCAGCATTCTTTTCTCCTTTTTAGTGGCAACAATTTATCTGTTGGGGATTTGCCTCTCTACTGTATGAGACTATCACCAAGATACTTGCCCTTCATTCGGCTGAAGGGTGGACATCTTTCTCAAGCCAGTTTATCAAAGCTTGTCTTTGGGATTTTTTTTTTCCCAAGAGGATTACAAAAAGGTGAAAAAGGATGCTTTTCTATTTTTGGTTCCTGTTGGTGGTTATTCCCTGAAGTCAAATTGTAAATTCAGCCTTCATTCCTCTTTCTACTCAGATAAGCAGTATCATGCACCTTACCATGGGGTAATATCCAATAAAGTAACATGAACTGAAGATACAGATAGAAGTGCTTTCAATGTACTGATTGTACCAAATGTCCTAACTCAGTAGCGGCTAGGTGTTCATTCATTCATTCATTTTTTTTTTTAAAAAACTATAACAAAATAAGATAGAATAAGATAAAACAAAAACTATCACATCAAAGTTGGACAAGACAGATCAACATAAGGTTGCTCACTGTGGCAGATTTGCTGTTGAGTCTTATTTTAGTTACTTTTTATTGCTGTGAAAAGATACCATGACCAAGGCAACTTATAGAAGAAAGCATTTAATTAGGACTTGCCTGTAGTTTCCAAGGGTTAGTCTGTGATCAGCATGGTGGGGAGCACGGCAGCAGACAGGCAGATATGATGCTGGTGGGGAGCACGGCAGCAGACAGGCAGATATGATGCTGGTGGGGAGCACGGCAGCAGACAGGCAGATATGATGCTGGAGCAGTAGTTGACAGCTTACATCCTGATCCACAGGTTGGAGGCAGAAGCGGGTGGGGAGGCTGGTCCTGGGATGGTCTTTTTAAACCTCAAAGACCAATGACACCCCTCCTCCAACAAGACTGCATGCTCTAATCCTTCCCATAGCAGTTTAACCAATTAGGGACACATTTAAATATATGAACCTATGGGGGGCATTTTTCATTCAAATAACAAATCTCATGACAAAGACTGAAAATATTGTATCAGGATTTGCTAGCCCCTGAAATATCCAAATTCAAAAGTTAAGGTTTATTTTTTTATTTTTTTCTTTCCCAAATGGATATCACGTTCATGCCATTTTAAAGTAAAAAGTTGCGAGCTTAAGCTTGAAGCTTGGGGATCATCTCAGTTTCTTCTTCAACCTTCCTTCAGGTCTTTAGATGAATAAAGTCCTAATATTTCTGTTTAAAGTATACTGTGTAGCTTTGGCTTTGATTGCTCACAACTGGACTGGCATATTCATAGCAAAAGTAAAAAGAAAGCCGTGAGTAAGCAGATGTCACTTGAGTAAGCAGATGATGTCACTATCACACGCATCTGTCTCAGATGAGTGGATGCCATCGTCACGTTCCAGACCTCACTCGAGCAGAGCAGATCTGATGTGCAGCCTGTTTGCTATCACACAATTATAGGTTCCTGATACAGAGTCTGCCTTTGGAGTCGAAGAATCTGGGGCCAGAAAGCAAATACTCCATCTCGTATTATATAAAGTATAAGAATGAACAAGTGTTTAATTCTTTAGAGGAGAAAGACATGTATACTCTGTGTGCAAGATCTCAAAGATTTCTAAGAAAAAGTCAGGCCAGAGATGTCTGTAAGTGGAAACTCTTCCTTTTCATGCTGAATGATGCCAAGCTAGGGGTCTGAAGTCCCAGGGAGACTTTGTGAACTGTGGCGTGTTCTTACGCTCACTAGATCATGGTTGTACCGTCATGCACAAGGCTGGCTGTCTTGGGTATTCCTTCCTGTGTTCCATGCTGTTTCCTCATTGAATCAATGAAGAAGCTGTCTAGAGCTACTCTTCTACAGTGATCTCTTCAGGGTTGATGGACTTGGGAAAGACACTCTGACTATCCTGTGGTTGTTTATAAGGGGAATCTTTCATGTATACACACCTAAGACACTGGCTCTCAAACTCTAGCATGCATGGCAGTGGGTGGTTAAAATGCAGCTCTTGGGATCCATTCCCGAGGCTTCGGGTTCATTTGATCTAGGGTTGTGTATTTTTTAACAACATGACTCCCATGGCTACTAGAGTTTGGAAAGCCATCAGTCTGGGAGGATAGCGTGCTTACCTCTGGCCTATGTCTTTGGTGGAGGGATGGGGAGTAAATCTGCCCTGCCATTGCAAGAGGATAAGGAGAAACGGAGTATCAATAATCATCTACATTAGGAGAGGTTTCTCAAGCAGACCTCAAGCTTGCATTTTCAAACAGTGAGTCTAGGGTGGCAAAGGGAACGGTTTTATAACCCCACAGAGGGGTGGCCTAGTGGACGATAGGTCATTTAGGGCATGCTTTTGGAGGGGATGTTGGGATTCCAGCCCCTTATTCTCTTTAAATCATAACTGTCATGAAATAAGCAGATGCGCTGGTTAACTTTTGCCAGCAAATTTAGACATATCTGGGAACAGGGACTCTGTAATTGAGATCATTGGTCTGTAGGTAAACCTGTGGGATACTGCTTTGATATGGGAGGTCCCAGCCCCTTTAGGTGGTGCCAGCCCTGGCTGTCTGGTCATAGGTTGTATAAGAAAGTCACGGAGAGCAAGCTAATAAGCAGCATTCCTCAACGGTTTTTGTTTCTGTTCTTGCCTCCATGTTCCTGCCTTGAGTTCCTGCCCTGACTTCCCAATGATGGGCTGTGATGTGCACGTAGAAACCAAATAACCCCGTTCCTTCATGTTGTTTCAGTTTTATTACATCAACAGAAACTCAACTAAAACAGACACTAGTACCAAAAGTAGGGGTATTGCTGTGACAGACCTGGCTGTGTGCTTTTGGGAGAATTGTGGTAGCATTTGAACTTGGGCTGCAAAAGCCACTGAGTGCTTAGAGCTCAGAGCTCAGTGGCGTGTTCTGTGGGTAGTTGGAAGAATGTTCTCTCACAGTGCAGATGATGGAGCCCTGGCTTGTGAAGTTTCAGAGGGAAATAAAGACTCTACCAAGGTTATTTGTGTGCTATTTTGTATTAATAATCTGTTTAGCTGGGGCTGAAGAATCAAAGAATCAATGGTGATTAATGAGAGACCAGAACCACTTTTTATGAAATCTTTGCTGGGACAATTACTACTGGCCAGCTGGGCATTAAGAATTAATCACATTCATCAGCTGTCGTTAAGAAGAGACCAGCATCTTTGAGGTGAAGTCTTCTGGGAAGTGTTTCCTCAGGGTCAGTACACAGAAACGGTGTTCCAGAGGCATCCAAGGTTGTACCGTGTGATGGCAGCCAAACTTGATCATTTGTAAGCATCTTCCTGCTGGTACCGACTTTGAAGGCATGTAGGGGTCGTGGAGAGCAGCCAAGGCTTATCACTGTGAAAGGTCAAGAGAGGACATCAGTGCAGGTCCAGCCTCAGTTGCAGTAGGAAGCTCAGAATCTGAGGGCTTGAGGAAAGAAGTTGAGGCTTGATACCATGTAGAGGGGTCAGAATCCTTGAAGAGAGCTTAGGGGAGGCTATTGGTGAAGGCATTGTGGAGATGCAGTGCCATGGGTGAACACCAGGGTCGGTAGCTGCTGTGGAGGAGGCAGCCTGAGCCTGGGAGATGGGCTTTGCATGCTGTTGAGTGCTACAGCCAGAGGTGGAGCTGCCTAAGCTCGTCGACTTCAGAAGATGACGGGTGAGTTCCAGATGCCCAACACTGAGCGTCATACACTTCTGGGATTTTGTTATAGGAGCCCACAGTTGAGAGACTTTGGAGAGTTTAGCAAGACTTTGTATATTTTAGAGAGGCTTTGAACTTTGAAAGATACTTGTATATTTTAAGAGATTGACCCCTTTTTCCCTCAACATAATATTTTTATTAACTATTTGGGAATTTCACATAATGCACCCTGTCACACTCAGTTTCCAGCTGTCCCGTCTGTCCCTTGACACTTGTGAACCCCCCAAAAGAAGAAAGCAAAAAGCCACAATCAAACCAACCAAACAAACACACAAAAACAAAACAAAACAAAAAAACCAAAACAACCTCCCCAAGTCCAATTTGTGTTTCCCATTTACTCCCTGGAGCATGGTCAACCCCCCAGTGGCTAGCCCCTTAGAGAAAACTGAGTCCTTCACCACCTGCACAATCCATCAGTTGTGGAGAGCTACACTTCAGCATCCTTATTACAATTTTAAAAAGATCTCTTGAATGGTTTCCTGTCTAGGCTGTTAGTTTTTTGGAGGGGATGGGGGTTGTCACAGAAGCCCTTCTATAACTCTATTTTCCAACTGTGAGTCTACAGTCATCAATACCACTGCAAAAGTAGCTTCCTTGCCATTTATAGTCAATGTGAGCATGCATCATGAACTTCCATGTATGGACCATGGGTGTTCACATGACCTCTGGCATCAGTATGTGCCATGAACCTCAATATGGTCTCTGGTGGCAGTAAAAACCATGGATATCAACAGAGCCCTCTAGCACGGCATGGGGCCTGGACACCATCATGGGCCTCAACTACAGCACAGGCCACAAACATGAAGATGGCTTCTGGGGCAACATGGGCCACAGACACCAACATGGCCCCCTGTTGCTGTGGGGGCTATCTATCCCTTAGCCAGTCGTTCAGCACAGTTGTGTTAAGTGCTTGCTTAATGTTGAACAAAGGAAGCACCTCCCCCGCCCAGTTCCTGAAGCCTGGCAGACTTACTTTGCCTCCTTAGATTTAGATGATGGATATATGTATTAGGTACACCTGATCAGTTCCTGTCCCTACTCATTCTTGGGTGTCGGCAGATTGTGTGTGTGTGTGCGCGTGCGTGCGTGTGTATGTGTGTTTGCTAACGCTCATCCTCTGTCTGATGCAGAGGAGACTAGTTAAATGATTCTGGTTAGAGAGATTCCAAGTACCAACAAAAGGGACTCAGGCTGTCCTGCCAGTGTTTAGATTCCGTTACTAGTCCCTCCCATCAGTTTCACTGGAAAATTCTTAGTTCATGTATATCACACTGGAAACCAACAGCCTAAACATAGTAATAGCTTAATTTATTTTGCCTTTTTAATGTCAGGTTTGTATATAAATGCATTTCAAAATATAATCTTCTAAACTTGCAGATATCCATAATCATTTAGAAATGATAAAAAAGTTGTCAAATACTTGTAATTATACAAATTGTCACTCAAATTACAGGAAGCTTAGAACAGCTTCGTGGCTGTTTGGTTTTGTTTGGGTTCTGCTGAGTGCGCTGTGAGAGCATTGATGAATCAGGAGAGCTGAGGGATGGGGACAGTCATAGTGTTTAAGTTACACTACACTTAAGCCCACCGAATTAGCGATTTCCATAAACATGGTGTTCTTTTGTAAGAAACATTTAGAAAGCCATTCTTTTCCACGTTTTCCTTCATAGAGCCGAAAGAAAATCCATCCCTGCGTGCCTTTGTATTTTTCATTCTTCGCTTTTCTCCTATGCATGTATATAATTATATGTTCATGTTGTCATGGCGATGCAGGACTAGAATTGTGAGATGGTTGTAATCACTTTCCTGAGCCTGAAACACGCTGTCCAGCCCCACCCCATCAGCTAAGCTGTAAGGAGTGGTGACTGCCAGAGCTCTACTTTCTGCGAATTAAGAGATTCTTGGACAAACCTCTTGCTTGCCAGAGTTTTCTCAATACATCACACTCACATTTATTATAGAATGAAAAATATAGCATCCAGTATTCTTGAATTTAAATAGCACTGTTGTTCTCATTGTCTTCTATTTTGGTAAGTTAGATAGCACCTTTCTTCCCTCATAACCTGGCATTTTCTTCTTAAGTATATGGCTTCTTCCGGAAAGAAATATACAGTATAAATTTCTAAAGCATTACCTAGGTAGTTAAATATTAAAAGTGCATTAATCCATAAAATAACAGTCTTTGCATCTAACTCCTTCCACTCAATGTAGATAATTAGTGACTCTGGGCATCTCTGTGGCCATTTCATGCTTTTTTTTTTTTTTAAACTGTTTCATATGTACTAATCATTGATTGCCTGTGTGTGTGAACATCATGGTAAGCATGTGGAGGTCAAAGGAGAAACTGTGGGAGTCGGTTTTCTCTTCCTACCGTATAGGGCTCGGGGATTGAACTCCAGGTGTCAGGCTTGGCATCAGGTACTGAAGTCCTCACCTGCTATTGGAGGACCCTTTTCCGAAAAGGAAGAACTGGGCTGGGCTTGGGAACAGAACAGGTGCTTATGACAACACAGCTATGGCCGCCCTTTGAGAATCCTCTTCGGCCAAATGTCTGGGGGAAATAGGAAACCAGCACGGAATTATGAACATGTGCCCCACGTCAGTCTCAAGTGTGACTAGGGGCAAAAGAGGAAGGCAGAAGAGAACTGCTGTCTTAGGGTTCCCTTGCAGGGGTAAACACGAAAGTGCTGTAGGGAGGAGAGGGTTTGTTTTACTTAGACTGCCCCACCACAGTCTTTCTTCAGGAAGTCACGGCAAGAACTGACAGAAGCAGCTTGGTGGCTAAAGAAACAGCTGAGCCATTCAAAGCTCTTGATGCTCTCGAAGAGGACCCAAGTTCAGGTCCCAGCATCCAAGTCAGTGGCTCACAACCACCTGTATTTCCAGTTCCAGGGGTTCCAAGGACTGCTTCCGGCCTTTGTGGGCACACACACACACACACACACACACACACACACACTAAATCTGAAAGTCCCAGCAACTTAAGAAAGAGTTCATTTTGGCGCTTAGTTTGAAGCCACAGTCCCTTATGGGGAAGCCATGGCAGCAGACACAGGAGGCAGCTGGTCACACTGTGTCCACAATCAGACAGCAGAGACAGATGTTGGCACACAACTTACCCTTTCCTTTTAATTCAATCTAGGACCCAGGCCACAAAATGGTGCCAGCCACATTTAGGGTGGGCTTTTCTATCTCTCTTCACAGGCCTGCCCAAAATCAAGGCTGCTCTAGACAACCCCTCATGGCTTGCCTGGACTCCTTCCTGTCAAGTATGTAAAACTTCAGTTCATCATCTAAGAATCGCACATTTCTCCCTCCTTCCTCACCCTCTGCCATCATAGTTGCTCTGCCAGGAAGTGGAGGAAGGTGAGCTTGACTTGGTTCAGGGCACAGAGAAACCTTCTAGGACTGGGCGATTTCAGAAGCCATAGCAGTCCAAAGAGGAAATGAACAGGAGAAGCCACAACCACAGACCATTTTAGGTCTGAGTTTTTGCAAATTAGAGCCTAGCTGACTCTCTGTACATTCACCAGTGATACTGAGGGAGGAGAGAGCTACGGTGGACATTCTCATTTCCCCCCCATCTTCCTGGTAAGGTGGAGGTCTGCGGATACAGATATCAATGTGTAAATCCAGGAGCTGTGAAGGGATTGTTTCGTGTCTCTGGCTTAATGTGCTATCCACACACAGGGGAGAAATGAGGTAATTCAGTGGAAAATGAAAACTGGGAGAAGCTTGTAAATTATGTGAAACCGAACATATTCTCTACACCTGAAGACAGATTCACCAATGAGGCGTGGACTCCAACCCGACTCCATGTGCTTGAAGCTCAGTGATCACCCGTCACTTGCCAATCAATGAATCGTGTTTCATGACTCCCTAGGAAGCAGGGTTAAAATCAAAACGAGACTTTAGATAAGTAACTGAATGGAAATCCTAATGGGTTGCTCACATTGCTCAGGCTGGGTTGCAGAACAAGGACAACCTAGCTGTAGAGACCACAGAGAGAAGAGGCCCAAGGCTCAGGGATGGCCAGGCATGCTCTTTAAAGTAACCGTTTCAGAGCGGCCGAGGTGGCTCATGGGCTAGGTTTCTGGACTTGGTCTATAGATGCCTCACAATCTCAAACTCTTAGAAAACTGCTTTGAGCTTGTGAGAAATGAGTTTAAAATGTATGTGCAGGAAAGGCAGCAGAATTGTCACCTCAGCACCACAGAGCGCAAAGACAGAGGACCAAGCTCAGCTTCCGGCTTCACAGACAGCGTTCAGGTAGCACTGAGTGTGAAATGCTGGACAAACCAGACAATGCCACAGAAATGTAAGTTTGCCCAAACTCAGGACCCCGTGCATAGCAGGAACAGCCTTCTGCCCTTGTGCCAACATTCTACCGTTGTTCCACATGCCCGACTCCAAGTCAGCTGGTCTTTGACAAAGAAATGAAGGCAAAGTCTTGGTTTTTTAAATTGATATTTATTGAGTTCTACATTTTTCTCTGCTCCCCTCCCTGCCTCTCCCTTTCCCCCTTCAATCCTCCCCCCAAGGTCCCCATGCTCCCAATTTACTCAGGAGATCTTGTCTTTTTTTTTTTTACTTCCCATATAGATTAGATCTGTGTAAGTCTTTCTTAGTGTCCTCATTGTTGTCTAGGTTCTCTGGGATTGTTATTTGTAGGCTTATTTTCTTTGCTTTATGTTTAAAAACCACCCATGAGTGAGTACATGTGATAATTGTCTTTCTGTGTCTGGGTTACCTCACTCAAAGTAATGTTTTCTAGCTTCATCCATTTTCCTGCAAAATTCAAGATGTCGTTATTTTTTTCTGCTGTGTAGTACTCCATTGTGTAAATATAACATATTTTATTTATCCATTCTTTGGTCAAGGGGCATTTGGGTTTTTTTCAGTTTCTGGTTATGATAAACAAAGCTGCTATGAACACAGCTGAGCACATGTCCTTGTGGCACGATTGAGCATCCTTTGGATATAAACCTAAAAGTGGTATTACTGGGTCTTGAGGAAGGTTGTTTCCTAATTTTATGAGAACTTGCCACACTGATATCCAAAGGGTATCATTCTGTAAGGTTCAGTGTGGCTGGCTTTATATTGAGGTCTTTGATCCATTTGGACTTGAGTTTTGTGTATGGTGATCGATATGGGTCTAGGTCTATTTTCATTCTTCTACGTGTTGATATCCAGTTATGCCAGCACCATTTGTTAAATATGCTTTCTTTTTTCCATTTGATATTTTTTGCTTCTTTGTCAGAAATCAGGTGTTCAAGCCGGGCGGTGGTGGCGCACGCCTTTAATCCCAGCACTTGGGAGGCAGAGGCAGGTGGATCTCTGTGAGTTCGAGACCAGCCTGGTCTACAAGAGCTAGTTCCAGGACAGGCTCCAAAACCACAGAGAAACCCTGTCTCGAAAAACAATACGAGGCTGTTTTCAGTACTGTAGCTCTATAGTAGAGTTTGAAGTCAGGGATTGTGATGCTTCCAGAAGTTCTTTATTGTATAGGATTGTTTTGGCTATATTGAGTTTTTTGCTTTTCCATATGAAGTTGAATACTGTTCTTTCGAGGTCTGTGAAGAATTTTGCTAGGATTTTGATGGGCACTGAATTGAATCTGTAGATTGCTTTTGGTAAGATTACCATTTTTACTATGTTAATTCTGCCTACCCAAGGGCATGGGAGATCTTTCCACTTTTTTGGTGTCTTCTTCAATTTCTTTCTTCAAAGATTTAAAGTTCTTGTCATACAAGTCTTCCACTTATTTGGTTAGAATTATTCTGAGATAGTTTATGCTATTTGTGGCTATTGTGAAGGGTGTTGTTTCTCTGATTTCTTTTCCAGCCCTTTTATCATCTGTGTACAGGAGGGCTACTGATTTTTTTTGAGTTAATCTTGTATCCCACTACATTACTGAAAGTGTTTATGAGTTTAGAAGTTCCTTGGTAGAATTTTTGGGATTGCTTATATAAGCTATCATATCATCAGCAAATAGTGAGAGTTTGGCTTCTTCTTTTCTGATTTATATCCCCTCGATCTCCTTTTGGTGTCTTATTGCTCTAGCTAGGACCTCAAGAACTATATTGAATAGATATGGAGAGAGTGGACAGCCTTGTCTTGTTCCTGATTTCAGTGGTATTGCTGGGAGTTTCTCTCCATTTAGTTTGATGTTGGCTGTCGGCTTGCTGTATATTGCCTTTATTATGTTTAGGTATGTTCCTTGTGTTCCTGCTCTCTCCAAGACCTTTATCATGAAGAGATGTTGTATTTTGTTGAAAGCTTTTTTGGCATATAATGAGATGATCATGTGGTTTTTATTTTTCAGTTTGTTTATGTGGTGGATTACGTTGATAGATTTTCGTATGTTGAACTATCCTTGCATCTCTGGTATGAAGCTGACTTGATCATGGTGAATGATGGTTCTGATGTGTTCTTGATTCGATTTGCATAGGCGTTCAGTATTGAGATTTCCTCTTGATAGATTTTTCCTGTGACTAATATGAAATGACCTTCTTTGTCTCTTTTGATTGATTTTTAGTTTGAAGTCTATTTTGTTAGATATTAGGTTAGCTAGCTACACCTGCTTGTTTCTTAGGTCTATTTGATTGGAATACTTTTTCCTAACACTTTACTCTGAGATGATGTCTGTCTTTGAGGTTGAGATGTGTTTCTTGTATGCAAAAGAAGGACGCATTCTGTTTTCATATCCAGTCTGTTAGTCTGTGCCTTTTTATAGGTGAGTTGAGTCCATTTACATTAAGGGATATTAATGACCTGTGGTTGCTATCTCCTGTTAATTTAGTTTTCATTGTTGGTGATGTTAATTTGTGCATTTTTCCCTTCTTTGGGATTTGCTGCTATGAAACCATCAATTCTCTGTGTTTTTGTTGGTGTAGCCAACTTCCTTGGGTTGGAATTTTCCTTCTAGTGTTTTGTGTAGGGCTGGGTTTGTGGCTAGGTATTGGTTAAATCTAATTGTCATAGAATATTTTGTTTTGTCCTTTTATGGTGATTGAAAGTTTTGCTGGGTATAGTAGTCTGGGCTGGCATCCGTGGTCTCTTAATGTCTGCATAATGCTTGACCATGACTTTCATTGTCTCCAGTGAGAAGTCAGGTGTAATTCTGATAGGTCTACCTATATATGTTACTTGGCCTTTTTCCTTTTCAGCTCTTAATATTCTTTCTTTACTATGCATGTTTACTGTTTTGATTATTATGTGGTGAGGGGACTTTTTTTTTGGAGCCAGTCTATTTGGTGTTCTGTAAGCTTCTTGTATCTTCATAGGCATATCTTTCTTTAAGTTGGGAAATTTTTCTTCTATGATTGTGTTAAATATATTTTCTGTGCTTTTGAGTTGAACTTCTTCTCCTCCTTCTATACCTATTATTCTTAGATTTGGCCTTTTCATGGTGTCCCATATTTCCTGGATATTTTGTGCTAAGCTTTTGTTAGGTTTAATGTTTTCTTTGACTGACAAGTCTATTTCCTCTATTGTATCTTCAGCGCTTGAGATTCTCTCTTCCATCTCTTGTATTCTGCTGTTCATGTTTGGGTTTGTGGTTCTTGATTGTTTTCTCATGATTTCTGTTTCTATAATTCCTTTGGCTTGTGTTTTCTTTATTGTCTCTATTTCAGTTTTCACATCTTGAATAGTTTCTTTTATATGTTTGATTGCTTGTTTTTTTTTTTTTTTTTTTTTTTTTTTTTTTTTTTTTTTTTTTTTTGGTTTTCTTAAGGGATTTGCTGATGTCTTCCAATTATTTGTTTTGTCTTTTCCTCCATTTCTTTGAGGGAATTTCTCATGTCTTCTTTAAGAGTTTCAAATATTCTCCTGATGTTATTTTTTTAGGTCATTTTCTTTTGCTTCATCTATATTTGCTTGTTCTAGTCTTGCTGTTGTAGGATCTTTAGGTTTTACTGGGGTTGTGTTACTCTTTGTAGTGTTGCATGTTTTCTTACCTTTTCTATTCATCTTTTCCACTGATGGGTGTGGTTGAGGCTGTCTGTGATTCTGTTGATTAACTTTTTAGGTACCAGTGAATCAATCCCAGGCTCAGATGGTTGTTCCTTGTGATACGGTCAGTGCCATGGTTCTAGCTACCTCTTTGGTCACCCCTTGTTCCTGGAGGGTCACTCAGCACTTCCTGGCTTTGCTCCACTCCCTTGGAGTTTGCTGTCTCAGGCCTGCTCTAGCCTAGGTTACCTGATTTGACCTGGTTCTGTAAATCTTGGTCTGGATCCGCTCCTGCAGAGGTCTCTGGCTTGGAGTTGGTCCTGCAAACATCTCTGGCTCTGGTTTACTCCCTTGGAGTTCCCAGGCCTGGGTGTGCCCAGACCCACAGAGGACCTGGCTCAGGCCTACTCCCTCTGGGGTCCCAGACTCACACCTGGCCCCACAGAGATATCTGGTTCATGCCTACTCATTTAGAGGTCCCAGATTCACGCCCAGACTGGCAGAGGTCCTGGCTCAGGCCTAGTTCCTTGGAAATCCTAGACTCATTCCCAAACCCACAGGGATCCTGGCTTAGGTATACTCCCTTGAAGGTCCCAGATTCACGTCCTGACCCTTAGCAGTCTCTGGCTCTGGCTCACTCACTCAGTGGTTACTCCCCTGGACCTGTTTCGGTGGAGTTCACTGTCTCTGCTGGCTTAGTCCTGGTCTGCCAGTGTCTCGGGACTGGATTGGCTCCTGGCTCCCAAAGTCTTGTTTTTAAAAGCAATGTTGGAACATAATGAAATGAAAATTTGTAACCTTTTTCATTAAAATATTATTCATTCATTCCATGCTTTTGCAGAAAATGAGGCAAATATGAAACTTTTCTCACTCCCTTTGAGACATCAGTGTACGCCGCCGTGGCATGTCTTGGGTGATGTGTACTCTTCACACAACACAGCTCATCCTGTCCGCTCCCTTTGGGCTCCTTCTCGTTCTTTAGTTCTTTCTTTTTTTTTTTTTCAAGACAGGGTTTCTCTGTAGCTTTGGAGCCTGTCCTGGAACTCGCTCTGTAGACCAGGCTGGTCTCAAACTCCCAGAGATCTGCCTGCCTCTGCCTCCCAAGTGCTGGGATTAAAGGCGTGGGCCACCACCGCCCGGCTTCGTTCTTTAGTTCTTTAGAGTAACTCCTGAGACATTTCCCAGGAGCAGACAAGGCTTCACCACACTTTTAAATGCTCAACAGTAGTCACAGATGTGTGGAAGAAGTAAAGGTTTCCTCTAAACCCAGCGGTTGGATGATTAAAAATTTACTCATGAATTCAGAGCTTACCTTAGCAATCATAAAAGTATCTCAGTAAATTTTTTTCTGTAAATAAATCTATTGTTATTTTTAAAATTTATTCTTTGAAAATTTCATAGAAGTATACAATGTCTCTCAGCTCTCCCAATCCCTGCTGCCCCCTGGTAAGTGATGTGGCCATTGAAAACATTCCTATGGTCTTTCCTTTCTAGGGAGGAAGCTCCTAAGAGTGGGGCTTGGTTTTCCAGTGTATCTCCAGATCTAAACTGTTAAACTGAGTGCTAATCCATGCTCTTTGTAGGGCATTTTGCTTTTGTCTAGTGTTTAAGACAGCTTTATGAAATGGGGTTCTCCACCCCCATTTTATAGTTCAGGAGACATACAAAGAGAAACTGCTAACCCTAGGCAAAATCTTAAGAGGTAATCTTATCGACAGAGCCTGGGGATGGGGCCTGTTGTGGGGATGGGATCTGTCATGGGGATGGGATCTGTCATGGGGATGGGGGCCTGTCATGGGGATAGGGGCCTGTCATCCAAACTACTATAAGAACTGAGGCAGGAGGCTGCAGACTCAAGGCCAGCCTGAGCAATTTGGTCACAAAATACCAAGTTCATTTAAAGTGGCTGGGAGAGCCGAGCGGTGGTGGCACACGCCTTTAATCCCAGCAATCGGGAGGCAGAGGCAGGCGGATCTCTGTGAGTTCGAGCCTGGTCTACAAGAGCTAGTTCCAGGACAGGCTCCAAAGCCACAGAGAAACTCTGTCGCGAAAAACCAAAAAAAAAAAAAAAAAAAAAAAAAAAAAAAGTGGCTGGGAGGTATAGCTCAGTGGTAGAGAGCTTCCATCCCCAGGACTGGATGAAAAGCTGTGCTGTGATTTGAGGCTAGGACATTTGATTAGATCTGGTCTTTAGGATCAGAAGAGAGATGTCAGCATCCTGGAGATAAATCAGTAAATCAGATGCCACTCTGACTGGTTTTTCTTTTGGGAGGAATAAATGCTTTTCTGTGTTACCTTCAGATGCCTGTGGGATAGTGACCACAGGTGTGTGTGTGTGTGTGTGTGTGTGGTACAGTGCAGTGGCTCTGTGCATGTGGGATAGTGACCACGTGTGTGTGTGTGTGTGTGTGTGTGTGTTTGTGTGTATGTGTGTGGTATGGTGCAGTGGCTCTGGTTGTTATATGCATATGCATTGGAATAGTGACCAAGGGTGTGTGTGTGGTATGTGTGTGTGTGTGGTATGGTGCCGTGGCTCTGTGGTTGTTCTATGCGTATACATTGGAATAGTGACCGAGGGTGTGTGTGTGTGTGTGTGGTATGGTGCCGTGGCTCTGTGGTTGTTCTATGCGTATGCATTGGGATAGTGACCACGGGTGTGTGGGGTAGAGCGCAGTGGGATGTTGTCTCTGCAGCCCTCCTTCTCTTCATCTCCATGGTCTGAGGATTCTTCCTGCAGCAATCTGAGTGAGCACTGCCTCCTGCTCGGATGGGCCTGTCCTTAGGTCACCTCCCTGGGGTGGAAAGAGGCACTTTCTCTCTGAATGAGTTTAATTAGATTGACACTTTCCCTTGGAATTCTATAAACACAAGAAGGAATTATTTGTATCAGTCAAATTTTTGGTGTAAATTAAATTAGATGCAGTTTGCAGTAGAATTAACTTGAGCAAAACTTTAATGCATGAAACTAATTAGAGTGGCTTACGTTTTCAGGTGTTTCACTAAGACATCAAGAGAAATAGACAAGTGTGATCCATCTTCAGATCCAAGAGAGATTTCGGGCTTTTACTCATCTCCAGGACATTTGGCATTCAGAGGTTTCTCAGTCTAAACAGAAGAGCCCTTGCTACTTAGAGTAGGCTAGACCCGAGTACCAAGTCCTAATCTTTGGAGCCTGTACATGTACAGAAAAATGTCTCTATAAATTTGATCAAGATTCTTAGTTGGGCTGGGCAGTGGCGGTGCATGCCTTTAATCCCAGCACTCGGGAGGCAGAGGCAGGTGGATCTCTGTGAGTTTGAGGCCAGCCTGGTCTACAAGAGCTAGTTCCAAAATAGGCTCCAAAGCTACAGAGAAACCCTTTCTTGAAAACAAACAAACAAAAAAACCCAAAAGAATTGTTAGCTGGGCGGTAGTGGTGCATAACTTTAATCCCATTACCCCGGAGGCAGAGACAGGTAGCGCACAGCCTGCCTGGTCTATAGAGTGAGTTCCAGGGGTACACAGAGAAACCTTGTCTGGAAAAACCAAAGAAAGAATCTTCAGGTGGGGCACTAACCCTGCATAGCGCATTTCTCCTTAGGAGGAGGCCAGAGAGATTTCCACTCGTGTAGAAGGTGATGGGAAACAAGGCACAGGAGTAAGGTGACCACAAGTAAAGGAGTGCTAATAGCTTTAAGAATTGAAGGCCAGAGGAGAGAAAGGATGCTCGCCGCAGTCTCTGGACTGACTTTGTGGTCAGTGGTACTGACTGCAGAGTTCTGGCCGCCAGAATTATAGGTGCTGATTCTGCTGGCCAAGCCTCCACACCCAACACTTGAGGCCACAGCTGGAGGCCACAAAGCACCACTAGTTCCCACAAGTTCCCACATGAGCCACATCCTTAAACCATATCTTAAACCATATCTTAAGCATGATCCCCCTCCCCTAGCTCCTCCTGGCTCCTCCCCATCCTACCTACACAACTTCATGTTCCTTTTTTCTCTCTCTCAAAATAGAAACAAATAAGCAAAATGGAAAATAAAAATCAAAACAAAACCCTAACAGGGCAAAATAAAAACCTCTGGAAATCCTGTAGAAGAGGAGGAGGAAGGATTATGGGAGCCAGAGGAGTCAGGGACACTACAAGAAAACCCACAGAATCAAGTAATCTGAACTCATAGGGGCTCACAGAGACTGAAGTGACAGCCAGGGACCCTGCTTGGGACTGACATAGGTTCTCTCTCTATATGTGACAATTGTGTAGCTTGGTCTTCGTGTGGGACTGCTAACAGTGGGAGCAGGGGCTGTCTCTGACTCTGTTTTCTGCTTTGGGGACCCTTTCTTTCTACTGGGGTGCCTCTTCCAGCCTTAATAGGAGAGGTGGTACCTATCCTTACTGCAACTTGATAGGCCATGGCTGGCTGATATCCATGGGAAGCCTGCCCTTTTCTGAAGAGAAAAGAGGAGGAGTAGATGGGGGGGAGGGTGTGGGGAGGGACTTGAGAAGAGGAGGGAGGGAGGGAAATACGTGATCAGGCTGGAAAAATTTAATTAAAATGCCAAGACAAAACAAAAGCCCACAAAAACTAAAACAAACTCAGGAAATTCGTTTTGAGTTTGTCAGTCCTCCTGAGCATGGGGCTTGCCGAGTGACAGACTTCTGTCTGGTAGAATGTTAGCTTTATTATTTAGATTTCAGAATGAGAAGAAATGTGTCTGTCCCTTATGAAAAAGGCCAGACAGTTCTTTAAAAAAGCCATTTTATGTCCAATAGTCTCTAGGGTCCTTTTCTTCTTCTTAGAATGACCTTAAAATCTTTTAATTTCAGTTTTTAAATTTACGTGTGTGTGTGTGTATGTGTGTGTGTGTGCATGCCACAGTCAATGTGTGGAGATCAGAGGACAACCTGAGGGAGTTGAGTTTCTCCTTGTGCCTTGTGAGTCCTAGGAATTGCTCTCAGAACTTTAACCTGCTGAGCCATCTCACCTGCCCTCAGTTCATATGCTCATTGGACAAGAAGCTGAGCATCCAAGATCAGCTCCTGTTTCTATTTGTGGCATTTTCTGTGAACGACTTTGACCTGAAGTTTTGGAACTTCCCATCAGTGAACAGAGAAAGCCGTGGGGTGTCAAGAGAGTCGTTGGGATTTTAAAGAACAGCTTTTGTTTTTGTACGTGTTGCTTGTCTTGTTGCTGTGACAAAATGCCAGATGAAAAGAACCCAAGGAAGGAAGGTTTGTTGAGGTTCACACTTGGAGAGTATGGTTGGTCCACCACGGTGTGACAGGCAAGGAAGCAGGAGCTGAGGCGGATGCTCATACTGTATCTGTAATCCTGAAAATCGCTTTCTCCTTTCCGTTCAGTTCAGAACCCCAGCCCACGGGATGGTGTCATCCACAAGTAGAAGGTATTTTCCTCCTCAGAGAAACCCCTTGGAAATGGTCATGGTCCTGCCTAGAGACCTGTCTCCCAGATGACTCTAGAGCCAGTTCAGTTAACAATATTAACCATTACAGCCTGTAATTGTATTTTAAAACTCATTGTGCTGAAAACATAACACTAAACCCGTCCTCCTCAGTGTCTAAATAAACTACCAATTATTGTTCTGTGTGCGTGCAGTGTGGTGGAGTAGAGACGTATTTGTCTGGCAGGGTGGGGATCTAGACCTTTTGTTTAGGAGCTCTTATTTCCCCTCCTTCCAGCCCAGGGAACTAGAAATCCTGTTTGCTTCTGTGCAATTGACCATGTGAGCTTCCTCCTGCCTGTGATAGTTCTCTCCCTGAGTGGAATATCCCACTTGGCGCGATGTCAGTCACGACTTTCATCTACAGGTCACACATCATAGATTTTCTTTTTACTTTTTAGGGCTGAGTAATATTCTAATGCATGCATATAGTACATTTTCTTTCTAGAATCATTGATCCATGGGCATTCACATTATTTCCATATTTAAGCTGCTGTGGATAACACTTTAATAAACAAAAAGTGTCAAAGTTCTCAGAAGGCTTACTTAAAGTATGGAGACAAATACCTTTTGTAGGATTACTGGAGTTCATGGGACTTGTGTTCATTTGTTTTTGGAGGACTCTCCATTTGTCTTCCGGGATCGGCAACATTTTCCATTCCCGTCAACTGTATGTTAGAATTCCATTTTCCCCATATTCTTTCTGAGACTTCTTTTTCTTTTTCAATACTGGTCACTGAAGCATGAGGTGTATCACTTGACACCTTGTCATCTTGGTGAGCACTTGCGTCTCGTCTTGGAAAAATGTGCATTTGGGTGTTTTTACCTGCTATAAAATTATAGGACTGGGAGTGTGTGACTCCAATGCCACACTTTGGGATGCATTTGAAGTCCTGAGTCCTTTCCCCAGCACTGTGGAAATACGTACATGAATAAAACACCTCTCTTCTTCCTACACGCAGTCAGTGTTTCCTTGTGTGTCTGAGATGTTAGTTCTTTACAGGTGTGTTTGTCAAATGCGTCCCACTGTGTGGACTATCTCTAACTGTAGTGGCTGCGAGCATCCCTTTGCTATGAGGGTGGGGATACATTTACACTTGTCTACTTGTCTTTTAATGCCTGTGCTTTTGGGGTCTGATCCCAAACCATTTTACAGACAAGTATTTTCTTTCTGCTATATTTTTGGAATCTTTATTAAAGAGAATTGATGGGGCCAGAGAGATGGCTCAGTGGTTAAGAAACACTACTCGCTGCTCTTACAGAGGTCTGGAGTTCCATTCCCAGCACCCAGGGCAGGTGACTCACAATAACTCCAGTGTTACGAGCTTTGATACCTCCACAGGTACCCACACACATGCACACATATGGCATACACAGACACACATGTGCATAAATAAAAATGAAAACAAATCTTCAAAAACAAGAAAGAGAACTGACTGTAAATATGTGGCCCTCCTTCCGGGCCCCCTGCTATGCCGCTATCAGCTCTTATGGAGGAGTGGGACTATTTGGGCTACTGTAGCCGTGTGACATGTTCTGACATCAGGAAGTGTAATGTCCAGCTTGGTTCTTGCTCAGGGTCACTTTGGACAGTTGGAGTCTTGTATAGTCCTATGTGACTTTTATTTTGAAAATTTAATAGGATTTTGATCAGATTCTACTGAATCTGTAGATGTCTTTGAGTTGTGTGGTTTCAAATCATATTAGTTCTTACTGATGAGCAAGGGGTTCCCACAGTTCTACCTTCTTTAGGCCTCACTACTCTGCTATTTTTAGCCCACAGGTCTTCACCCCTTTGCTTACATGTATACATAAGTGTTTTATTTTTAGTGCTTTTATGAACTGCTTTCCTCATTTTATTTTTTGGAGAATTCTTTATCATTATTGTATATACATTATATTTTTGTTGTATTTAATCTTTCAACCATTTTTCTCAGTTTGTATACTGCAACTTTACTGTGTTTGCTCCTTAAACTCCTTGTTAGCATCTTTAGGGTTTTCTTCTGTAAGACTGTGTGTGTGCACACATACATATATGTACATGCATATATGTGTATATATGTATATGTGCATACATAGCACGTAGTCATCAAACTGTAAGACTGTTTGTGTGCACACATATATATGTGTATGCATATATGTGTATATATGTATATGTGCATACATAGCATGTAGTCATCAAACTGTAAGACTGTTTGTGTGCACACATATATATGTGTATGCATATATGTGTATATATGTATATGTGCATACATAGCACGTAGTCATCAAACTGTAAGACTGTGTGTGTGCACACATATATATGTGTGCATGCATATATGTGTATATATGTATATGTGCATACATAGCATGTAATCGTCAGTTTCACCTCATCTTTTTTGATGTGTGCTCCCCTCCCCCTTTCATGCTTACTGAATGTCAGTACAATCGTAGGTGTTGGATAGAGAGGGAAAGAGTAGACGTTCTTGCTTGTTGCTGTTGACTATTCTTTTCACTGTGGGTTCTTCACACCACTTTCTTTATGTTGGAGTAATTTTTCTCTATTTCTAGTCTGCTGAGTTCTTACTTGTCAAAGGGTGTTCAATGTAGTCAATACCTTTTCTACATCTGTGGAGACAGCGGTCACCATTCCGTTTTAGACAGTTGTGGGCATCACACTCACTGATGTCACATTGAGCCGTCCTTGCCTGTGACAGATCACACTTGTTCTTGCTGGTGTGTTCGCTGCTGGATTCATTTCGACAGCGTTTAGCTGTGGAGTTTTGCACCTACATTCATCAGGAATAGAGGCCTGTGGTTTTCTCTTCTTGCTGTATCCTTTTCTATCAAGGCAATTTTGGCCTTCAAAGCTGAGTCTGGATTGTCCCCAAGCCCCTTTTCTCTTTTGGCAAAGTTTGAGAAGGATTGACACGAGTTCTTTAAAATTTTGACACAATTCTTTAGTGGAACCATCTGATTCTGGGCATATATATATATATTCAGATTACTAATCTAGTCCCTATGTAGTAATGAGACTTGCTCAGACCTGTACTTCTTTATAATCAACTCGTTCAGAATTTAAAAATTACTGTGAGTGCCCAGGCCAGGACACTGGGAGGAGAAGCATGAGCAGCGCAACGGGACTCAATGACAGCAGTTCCTCCAGAAATCATCTGATGACCAGGGCCTCAACTTCAAACCAGCCTGCACCTGGAAAAGTGACCTTCTGAGCCTTGGGCCTGTAGGGTCCTGGAGGAACGATCACCTGAAGGAGCAGTCAGCGGAGCCACAATGCCCAACTACACAAATTGGAGAAGGGACCCCCAGAAACACTGGCTCCACCTGTTCCGACTGGAGGAAGAGATGAGTAGACAACGGGGTAAGAATACACTCAAAAACATAAAGAACAATTACAGTTCCACCAGAAACTGGTGGCTCTGAACATCCCAAATCAGATGAGGCAGAAGAAAATGACCTTAAAACAACTGGGGCTGGAGAGATGGCTCAGAGGTTCAGAGCACTGACTGCTCTTCCAAAGGTCCTGAGTTCAATTCCCAGCAACCACATGGTGGCTCCCAACCATCTGTAATGAGATCTAGGGCCCTCTTCTGGTGCTGCAAGCAGAATACCTACATAATAAATAAATAAATCTTTAAAAAAATAACTTTATGAAGATGATTCAGGCCCTTAAAGAGAAAATGAAAAATTTCCTTAAAGAAATGGAGGAAAAGACAAACAAAAAATTAGAAGAAATCAACAAATCCCTTAAAGAAAACCAAGAAAAAAGCAACCAAACAGATGAAAGAAAGAGTTTAAGACTTGAAAACTAAAATAGATACAATAAAAAAATAGGGTATTCTGGAAGTGTAAAATCTGGATAAACAGCCAGAAACTATAGATGCAAGCCTAAACAGTGGAATACAAGAGATGGAAGATAGAATCTCAGGTGTTGAAGATATGATAGAGGAAATAGATTAATTAGTCAAAGAAAATGTTAAATCCAACAAATTCTTAACACAAAATATTCCAGAAATCTGAGACACCATGAAAAGACCTAGCCAAAGAATAATAGGAATTTAAGAAGGAGAAAAAGTTCAGCTCAAAGGCACAGAAAATATATTCAACATATTCATAGCAGAAAACTTTCCCAACCTAAAGGTCATGTCTATTAAAATATGAGACGCTTTAAAAAAACCAAATAAACTAGACCAAAAAAGAAAGTCCCCTCACCACATAATAATCAAAACACTAAACATACAAAATAAAGAAAGAATATTAAGAGCTGCAAAGGACAAAGACCAAGTAACACATAAAAGGCAGACCCATCAGAATCACACCTGACTTCTCAATGAAGACAATGAAAGCCAGAAGGTCCTAGTCAAATGTTTGCAGACACTAAGAGATCACAGATGCCATTCCAGACTACTACATCCAGGAAAACTTTCAATCAACATAGATGAAGAAAATAAGATATTCCATGACAAAACCGGATTTGATTAATACTTATCCACAAATCCATCCCTAAATAAAGTACTAGAAGAAAAGCTCCAACCCAAGGAAGTTAGTTATACCCACAAAAACACAAGCAATAGATAATTCTACACCAGCAAATCCAAAAGAAGAGAAACACACACATAACACCACCAACAAAATCAAAAATAATAGGAACTAGCAATCACTGATCATTAATATCCCTTAATATCAATAAACCCAATTCACCTATAAAAAGACACAGGATAACATATTGGATCCAGAAACAGAATCTATCCTTCTGCTGCATACAAGAAGTATACCTCAACTATAAAGACAGATATCACCTCAGAGTAAAGGGTTGGGAAAAGATTTTCCAATCAAATGGACCTATGAAACAAGATGGTGTAACTATCCTGATATCTATCAAAATAGACTTCAAACTAAAATTAGTCAAAAGAAATGAAGAAGGTCATTTCGTATTCATCACAGGAAAAATCCATCAAGATGAAGTCTCAATTCTGAATATCTATGCCCCAAATACAAGAGCACCCTCATATGTAAAAGAAACATTACTAAAGCTCAAATCACACATCAAGCCCCAAACACTAATAGTGGGAGACTTCAACACCCCACTCTCACCATGGACAGTTATTTTTTTTCCAGACAGAAACTTAACAGAGAAATAAAGATATTATGACATAAATGAGCTTAACAGACATCTATAGTACATTTCACCCAAGCACAAAAGAATATACCCACTTCTCATCACCTCATGGATTCTCTCCAAAATCAACCACATACTTGGTAACAAATAAAATCTCAACAGATACAAAAAAAATTAGAATAACCCCCTGTGTCTTATTGAACCATCATAGCTTAAAGTTAGAATTTAATAACACTAATTGCAGAAGGCCTACAAACTCATGGAAACTGTACAGTGCTCAACTGAATCACTTAGTCAAGGAAGAAACAGAAAGAAATTAAAGACTTCCTAAAATTTAATGAAAATGACCATACAACATACCCAGACTTATGGTACACAATGAAAGCAGTACTAAGAGAAAAGCTTGTAGCAATAAATACCTACATAAAGAAGCTGGAAAAATCTCACACTAGCAAATTAACAGAACTGAAAGCCCTAGAACAAAAAGGGGCCTGCTCACCCAGAAGGACTAGATGGTAGGAAATAATCAAACTGAGAGCTAAAATCAACAAAATAGAAACAAAGAAAACAATACAAAGCTGGTTCTTTGAGAAAATCAACAAAATAGATGAATTCTTATCCAAACTAACCAAAAGGCAGAGAGAGAATATTCAAATTAACAAAATCAGAAATGAAAAGGACATGAAGAAAATCAAAAGAATCATCTGGTTATACTTCAAAAACCTGTACTCCACAAAATTGGAAAACTTAAAGGAAATGGATGATTTTCTGGATAAGTATCACATACAAAAATTTAATCAAGACCAGATAAGCAAATTTAGTAGACCTATAGTTTCTAAGAAAATAGACACAGTCATCAAAATCCTCCCAGGACCAGATGGTTTCAGTGCAGAATTCTACCAGATTTTCAAAGAAGAACTAATACCAATACTCCTCAAATTGTTCCACACAGTAGGAACAAAAGGAACATTGCCAAACTCTTTCTATGAGTCTACAGTTACCCTGATACCAAAACCACACAAAGACACTATTAAGAAAGAGAATTACACACCAATCTCCCTTATGAACATATAGATGCAAAAATACTTAATAAAATACTGACAAGCCAAATCCAAGAACACATCAGAAAAATCATCCACCATGACCAAGTAGACTTTATCCCAGAGATGCAAGGGTAGTTAAACATATAAAAATTTATCAATATAATACACCATATAAACAAACTAAAAGAAAAAACACATGATCATCTCATTAGATGCTAAAAAAGCCTTCAACAAAATTCAACACCCCTTCCTGATAAAGGTCTTAGAAAGAGCAGAGATACAAGAAACATACCTAAACATAATAAAGGCAATATACAGCAACTCAGCAGCCAATCAAATTAAATGGAGAGAAACTCAAAATGATCCCACTGAAATCAGAAACAAGACAAAGCTGTCCACTCTCTCCATATCTATTCAATATAATACTTTAAGTTCTAGTTAGAGCAATAAGACAACAAAAGGAGATCAAGGGGATACAAATTGGGAAGAAGAAAAACATTCACTATTTCCTGATGATATGCTAGTTTAAATAACTGATCCCTAAAATTCTATCTGAAAACTCCTACAACTGATAAATGCCTACAGTAATATAGCAGGATGCAAGACTTCAACATAAAACTAGCCACACTGAACCTTATAGAAAAGAAAGTGGGAAGTAACCTTGAATGCAGTGGCACAGGAAACCACTTCCTAGAACAACAATTAATAAAAGGGACCTCTTGAAACTGAGAAGCTTCTGTAAAGCAAAGGACATGGTCAACAAGGCAAAACAACAGTGTATAGAATGAGAATAGACTTCACAACCCCACATCTGACAGAGGGTCTAAAAAATATACAAAGAACTCAAGAAACTAGACATCAAAAGAACAAATAATCTAATAAAAAATGGGGTACAGACCTAAAAAGAGACCTCTCAACAGAGGAATCTCAAACGGATGAAAGACACATAAGGAAATGTTCATCATTCTTAGCCATCAGAGAAATGCAAATCGAAACAACTCTGAGATTCCATCTCACACCTGTCAGAATGGCCAAGATCAGAAACACCAATGATAGCTTATGCTGAAGAGAATGTGGGGTAAGGAGAACACTCCTCCATTCTGGTGGGAGTCCAAACTTGTATGGCTACTTTGGAAATCAGTATGGTGATTTCTCAGAAAATTAGGAGTCAATATACCTCAAGACCCAGCAATCCCACTCTTGGGCATATACCCAAAGAATGCTCAATCATACCACAAGGACATGTGCTCAATTATGTTCATAGCAGCATTATTTATAATAGCCAGAACCTAGAAACAACCTAGATGCCCCTCAACTAAATAATGGATAAGGAAAATGTGGCACATTTACACAATGGAGTACTACACAGCAGGAAAAAATAATGACATCTTGAAATTTGCAGACAAATTGACGGAACTCGTAAAAACCATACTGAGTGAGGTAACCCATACCCAGAAAGACAAACAGAATATGTACTGACCCATAAGTGGCTCTTAGACATAAAACAAAGGATAACTAGCCTTCAGTCCACAACCCCAGATATTCTAGACTACAAAGAAGACACTAGGAGGAGACAGACATGTGGGATGGTGACCACAGGTGTGGGGCCTGGGGTATAGTGCCTAGGAAGGAGAAAAGGACAAGATCTCCTGAGTAAATTGGGAGCATGGGGACATGGGGACGGTGGGAGGGAAGTGGAGAAGATGTACAGTTCAATTAAAAACAATAAAAAAACTCACTGTGATTTAGTATTGGCAGGGTACACAGTCCTGGGAATGAATCAGTGCCTTCCAATTTATTAGTGCAGAATAGTTCATAGCAGGCCTCTGTGGCTCCTTGTGTTTCTGTGGCATTAATTTGAGCAGTTCTTCTTTAGCTACTGATTTTATTCATTTTTGTTTAAGTCAACTTAAAGGTTTATTTACTGTATCTTCTCAAATATAAATCAGAATTCTGTCAATTTCTCTATTCTTTTATTTATATCTACTTTAGTGTTTGTCATTTCCTTCTGTTCCCCTTGGGCTCGCTTTGCTTTCCTTTCTAGAGCTTTCCTTTTCAGTGCAGATATTCATTACTATAACCTCCCGTTTTCATATGTCTGTTGTAGCCCATGTGCTTTCCGGGATTATATTTTTACTTGTCTTGTGGTGTTATTTTCTAATTTATTTTTGACTTCTCTGTTGCACACTGTGTAAGAATATGCTGACTTCTCACAAAAATATGGATTTTCTAGTTTGTCTTCTGCCATTTATTTCTAGTTTCATTACACTGTGATTGAAATAAAACCCACTTGCTATGACTGAGCCTTCGTATCTTTGGGGAACCTGTCTTGGAACTGGCATGTCATCATATGTGTGTTCAGTGAAGAGAGTGTGTTCTGTCACTGTTGGGTAAAGCACACGCCTGTTCACTGTGTTATCAGAGTACTGCTTAGAACCTGCTTTATCATTCTTTCTGGGTTTACTCTGCATTAGTAGAAGTCAAGCGTCCAAGTATCCTATTATTGTGCTACTGTCTCTTTCCCCCTTGTCTGGTCGGCGTCTGCTCTGTGTGTGTGTGTGTGTGTGTGTGTATGTTTGTGTGTGTGTGTGTTGGTTTTTCGAGACAGGGTTTCTCTGTGTAGCTTCGGAGCCTTTCCTGGAACTAGCTTCTATAAACCAGGCTGGCCTCGAACTCACAGAGATCTGCCTGCCTCTGCCTCCTGAGTGTTGGGATTAAAGTCATGAGCCATTACTAACTGGCTTGCTTTGTGTGTTTTATGCTGTTGATGTTAGAGTTTGTTTATATTTTTATCTTCTTGATGGTTTGACTTTTCTATAATTATATAATGTCTTTCTGTATATCATGGCAGTTTTTGTCGTAAGCATTTGTTTTGTCTGTTGTAAATATACCCAACTTGTTCCCTGCTGATGGCTTCTAAGCTTCCCCACCCTATTCCTCCATTCCTTTTGCATACTGTGCAGTATTGCTTTTCCCTGACTCAACTGCTTTATCTCTTTTTGGGATGGTTATTCCACTAGCAGTCAGTGGTAGGAAAGACATTGCTATTGTCATGTTGTGAACTGTTTTCTGTTAGTCTTGCTTCTTCCTGTCTTACTAACTTTGTGCTCTATTGAGTCCTTTACACAGTTATACTATGAGACCCACACAGCCACCATCTTAGATTTGGGAGTTTTGTAGTTATGTTGACTCTCACAGCAAGTGTCTCTAGGTAATAAGGATCATGTAAGTGGATTACATATTAAGTTCGATTCCTCTACATCCATTCATTGTTTTGTTGATCTTTGTGTGTGGTCTATGTATGTGTGTACATGTATGTGCAGGTGCACATGCCTCTGTGAGCACATGTGGGGGCCAGAGAAGGACATTGAGCATCTGAGGGGGTCTCTGCAAATGTCAGGCAGAGAAGAAAACCTCGAATAGACGAGAATAAAACTTGGCTCAGATTGACTTTTCCACCTGGAGCAAGACTTTGGGGAGTTTGAGATCAGGTGGTTTATTATTTGGACAAAAATGTTTCCTGGTATAACACAAAGCCCACTGCACAAGAACATATAATTACATTCAAACTTGACTCAGGGTGCATGTAATTTCTTCCAAGAAGATGGGTTCTAGTGATAGGGATCCCTGTACTAGCTTAAGGGTCTAGGGAAGGCTCTGACCTGGTGATGGTCTTACAGATAGCATAGAGGTCACCTGGGCTATTAACCTCCTCCTGGTTGTTGGAGGTTGGGGAGCCTCTGACTATAAAGATCATTTAGATTATTATGTATCTCTGGTTCTGGTTGGGGAACCCCTGGCTGTAAGGGTCATTTAGATTACTACCCACCTACAGTCCTGGTTATAGGAGCTTGATATGGCCTGGCCCAACAGATGAAAGCAGGTCACTAAGCCATTAATCACTTCTATTTCCTAGCTTTCTGGATGGAAGAACAGTCTTTTTTTGTTTGCTTGTTTTTTGTTTCTTTTGTTTGTTTGTTTGTTGTTTTTGCTTTACTTCCTTCCCATTGGAAAGCCAGTGCTGCAGGCTTAACATTCCTGGTTTCTCTGGAGCTCCGTGGGCACAAGGGTTGTCGTGCCATACTCCCAACAGGCATCCTCTGCTGCTCTCTTCCTTTTTCCCTTGAGATAGGCTCCCTTACTGACCCTCAATTTCACCATCATTCAGCTAAGACTGCAGATACTAAGAGGCAGCCACCCTCCTGTCTCTGCTTCCCCTGGCAAACACTGGCTTACAGACATCTGTGGCTATGCCTGGCTCTTTATGTGGATGCTGGGAACCCAAACTCAGCTCATCGGGCTTGCAGAGCCAAGCGATTCTATCCCTGAATCCTCTCCCCAGCCCCGCCCATCCCCACAGTGAATAGTCTCTAATATACATGTTTGTTACAGTTATTTTGAATGATTTTTAAAACTTTTACACTAAAATTGAAATATCTTGAGCACCAGCATAGCAATACACTGCCCTGCTTTGTGTAGAAATGTGTTCCCACGGAGTGTCAGACTCTCTTACACTGTGGTGCTGGCACTCAGCAGCCTCTCTGACTTGAACACACCCTGTAGCCTTCCAGCCATGACTCTCTTGTGTCTGTGGCCTGGGGAAAGCTTTATCTTGTCCATATAGTTTTGTTAGTAGGAAGCACTTTTCTTTCAGTGCTTTGAAGATATCAAGCTTCTGTTTCTGGTTCCTGCTGAGAAAAAAAGCCACTGACATTCTTAGTGAGAGCACCTTCTTCTTAGGCTTTCAAAACTCTGTGTCTGACTTTTCATAATTTCAATATTGTGTATCCAAATGTAAATGTATGCGCGCATGTGTGTATGCATGTGTGTCACATGCATGTGTGTTGTGTGTATGTGTTTGTGTGCATGTGTGTGTGCATGAGTGTGCTTGCATATGTGTGTACATGCATGCATGCATGTGTGTGTGTCCATGTGTATTGTTTTGGTAAACATTAGCTTTGCTCCTCAGGTGCCATACACCTTGGTTTTTGACAGAGGGTTTCTCACAGAGACCAGGGACTTACTCAGCAGGCTAGTGTGGCTGGCCAGTGAGCTCCAGGGATGCTCCTGTCTCCATCTTCAGGGCTGAGATTACACCTGTGACCATAGTCAGCTTTTTATGCAAGTTGTGGGGATTGAACTCAGGTCCTCACGCTTGTACAAAAAGCCGTTTACTGACTGTTGTGCCTCCCCGGCTCCAAATGCGAAGTCTTTAAATCCCTCTTCCGTGCTATGTTTTGGGTTTCTCGAATACGGGTATGCACTTCTGCAGATCTCATCCGTTCTGAACTTAAGTGTGGCTTTTGGTTCTTTCTGTTCTTTTCACATTCTCAAATCACCCCTAAGCGCTCCACTGCTTGGCCTGCTTCAGTTGCCATGACAACGCTCTGCAGGCTTAAAGTGAATACCTATTTCTTATAGAGGCTAAGGAGCCCAAGGTGAAAGCATAGTTTAGTGTCTGCTTGACACCTGCTTCTTAGTTCACAGATGTCCTTCAGCTTGGCATATCCCCACCATGCAGAACTTGTACAAGAGTTTTCTCTTGGGCCTGTTTGTTAGGGCACTCACCTCAAAGAGGACACACTACCCTCTGGGCTCATTACTTCTCCCGAGTCCCAGATCTGAGCATTGTCCCAGTGCAGACCAGGATGCATTGTCTTCATTTTTTAAAGCGCCGGCTCCTCTGTCAATACAGCCGCTCACCTTTGACTTTGATTCCACCTCCCCCTCTCGATCCAAGCTGCTGCTGTATCATTCTAGTGGAGTCTTCAGTTTTACCACTGGGTTCTTTAGTTCTGTGATCTCTGGTGCTTTAAAAATGATTTCTTATCTCTGTTGAAAGACTTTTGCTCTGTTCTCTTGGTAGTGGTAAACTGGTTTGTGAGTAAGTTTTTTTTTTATTTTTTTATGATTTATTTATATTTTTATTTTATGTGCATTGGTGTGAAGGTGTCAGATCCCCTGGAACTGGATTTTTAGAGGGTTGTGAGCTGCCATGTGGGTGCTGGGAATTGAACCCGGGTCCTCGGGAAGAGCAGTCAGTGCTTTTAACCACTGAGCCATTTCTCCAGCCCCGTGAGTAAGTTTTTGATTAGCATGTATTAATTATCCTTGACGATGGATTACACATGTAGTGATCACACTCACCCCGCTACTCTCTTGTCCCCTTCCCACTGTCGCTGGTTCCCTTCCTCTTCTCATCTTCTACATGCCTTTTGGAGAGTGAACCAGTGAGTTTAGTTACTTAGAGGAGCTTGGATGGGGGATTCTTTACAGGAGCATTGATATCTTACCAATGGCCACATGACTGAAGGTGTCTCCCCATCATCTCTTGCTTATAAATTCTCAAGAAAGTGTTGGATCTTGTGAGTTTCTTTGAACTCTATGATGTAGTGTTAATGGGATTGGTCTTGTGCAGTTCTTGAGCAAGTAACCGTAGTTGCAGAGAGTTCCTGGGTGCAATGGCCACATCTTACTCAGAAGACAGCACACTGCAATGGGCTGCTCCTTCCTTGGACATTCTTTCTACTCCTTGCATGGTGTTCCCTGAATTTTGATGGAGTGTGTAGGTGTCACATTCAGAACGGAGCCCTCACTGTCAGTGTTCTCAACACTTGGACAAGACATGAGTCTCTGCATTAACTGCTTCCCACTGCAAAGAGAAGCTTCTCTGGCCAAGGTTGGGAGCAGCCTGTGAGTAAAAGCACAAGTGTTTAGACGGGAGTTTGATAGATGCATCGTTTCCATTTAATAAGGCAAAAGCAGCACCGTTACCACTGAAGCCTATGGCCTCTCTACCTATGGCTTTTGATGGGGTTTACAGCACTAAGGAAAAATTTCCTCCTGTGGAGTGGGCCTTAGATCTAGTCAGAACCTGCCTATTCCAGTCAGGTAAATTACAGAACTGTTTCATTAAGGTTGGCTGTTGTTGTAGTTAGTCTTCTGTTGCTGGAAAGCCACACTATGTAGGCAGAGACTGCACTTTCATTCTGGGCCACCAAGACCCGAATAATCACACAGAAACTCTATTAATTGCAGCAGTGCTTGGCCTATTAGCTCAGGCTTCTTATTAACTAACTCTTACATCTCCAATTAACTCCTATTATTCTGTGTATCACCACGAGGCTGTGGCTTACTGGGTAAGGCTCTGGTATTTGTTTCCTTCAGCAGCTACATGGCAGCTCCCTGATTCTGCCTACTCTCTCTCTCTCTACATCTCTGTTCATATTTCCTGCCTGGCTTTATTCTGCCTTGCAATAGGCTAAAGCAACTTCTTTATTAACCAATGGTAATAAAACATACTCACAGCATACAGAGGGGAATCCCGCGTCAACACTACAGCCATGAAAACCTATAGAATAAAGGTTTTATTTGGGGTGTATGATTTCAGAGGGTTAGAGTCCGTGACTAGGAAGGGAGTATGTCAGGAGGTAGGCATCACATTGGAGCAGTAGCTGAGAACTAATACACACACACACACACACACACACACACACAGACTCACACACATTAAATGAGTTTAAGACTAGTCTTGGCCTCCTAGGTAGTTTCATATCAGTTTGGATTACAGAGTAATACCATGTCACAAATAACACAAAATGCAATTCCTTTTCTTTTTACTCATTGTGACAGTCTTAATAAAAATGGCCCCTTTAGACTTGTAGGGAGTGATGTTATTGGAGGTGTGGCCTTGTTAGAGTAGGTATGCCCTTGTTGGAGGAAGTGTGTCATTGGGGAGTGGGTGTTGAGGTTTCAGAAGCTCAAGCCAGGCCTGGTGGCTCACTGTCTCTTCCCGCTGCCTACAGATCTAGATGTAGTATTGTCAGCTCCTTCTCCAGCACCATGTCTGCCAGAATGTCACCATGCTCCCTATGATGACAATAATGGACTAAACCTCTGAACTGTAGACCATCCCCAATTAAATGTTTTCGTTTGTAGGAGTTGCCAAGGTCATGGTGTCTCTTCACAGTAATGAAAGTTCAAGACACTCAGCATACTAAAGACTTTATAATCTTGAAATAATAAACACACACACACACTGTATCAAAGTGAACAAATATTCTATTGTCTTAAGCTCTGTGAATCAACTGCTTACTGAACTACTAAAAATTATGAAATATATCTCATTATGGTGTGCCTAACTATGTGAAGCTTTGTTAAATATTTGTTTTAAATGCATACAATTTAATGTTTTTAGTAGTACTTATTCATAGGAAGGACACACAGTTTTCTAGTATCTTTAATGCTGGATTAAATAAAAATATCTTATTTTTTTACTTTTCTCCCAATATGCTTTCAATAATATATAGTTTCAATATACAAAGTAGCATACAATATATTCCAGTGAAATTTCTTTCATATAATATCTTCTGATCGGGTTTCCTCCTTCCCCAATTCATCTAAAAGCCTTCTTCCTACCCACTGAGTTTTATGTTATCTCTCTCTCTCTAAAACATACAGATAAATCAAACTAACTCAAACCAAACCCAAACAAAACAAAAACCCAAGAAACACACAACCCCTCCTCCACAAATGGTAATTAAAATAAGTAAGCAAAAGATCAATAAGACAAAAAGTTCCCAAAATGAGACAAAAAGTTTACAAAATACTACTGAGTTTGTTTTGTGTCAGCTAACTACTTTTGGGTATGGCTAATATACCCAGTGAGATCCAGTGGCAGTTTGAATGAAAAGGGCCCCCGTAAATGTGGGAAGAAGACGGCCAATAGGTTCAACAGGGCATAGCCATGCAAGCTCAATTGAGCATGCGCAATAGTAACTTCCCCCTTGGGCCAACCTCATGTCTCTCAAGTCTGTCAGGGTGGTTAGAGACTGCTGACATGGAGGCGCATGGTCAGAAGAGCCAGTGGAGAAAGGACAACACACCTCTAGAGTCCCAGAAGACCAATGGGGTGCTAGAGGAGGAATAGACAGGCAAGCCTGATTTCTACTATAAACAAGTATGCTTCACACTCTGCTACTCACCCGACTCCCAGAGTCTGTGATACACGCTCCCTCAAGAAGTGTCCGTGCAAGGTCACCCGCAACACGTAAGCTCATAGGGAGTGGCACTATCAGGAAGTACGGCTTTGTTGGAGTGGGTGTGGCCTTGTAGGAGGACGTGAGTCACTGTGAGAGCAGGCTTTGAGGTCTCGTATATGCTCAAGTCATGCTTAGTGTCGCAGTTCACTTTCTGTTTCCTGCACAAGATGTAGAAATCTCAGCCACCTCTCCTGCACCATGTCTGCCGGCCTGTTGCTGTGTCCTACCATGATGATAATAGACGAAACCTTTGAATTGTAAACCATCGTTAAATGTTGCCGTGGTCATGGTGTCTCTTCACAGCAATAGAAACCCTGACTAAGACTCCTTTTTGAGAAAACTGATTTTTGCTTTGCTAGTGGGTATCAATTACAGATAGCTTCTTGGTTAGGAGTTGAAGCCCATGTCCACTTCCCTTTCTCAGTGCTGGGACCCCTTCTGATGTGAGCCTGTGCCAGCCCTGTGCATGGTACCACAGTCTCTGTGAATTCATATGTGCATCAGTCTTGTGTCTGGAAGTGATGTGGGATTTCTCTCTGTATGTTGTAATTACCATTAATGAATAAAGAAACTGATTTGGACCTATAGCAGAGCAGACATTAGGAAGGTGTGGAGAACTAAACTGAATGCTGGGAGAAGGAAGGCAGAGTCAGAGAGAAGCCATGTAGACCCACCGGAAATAGATGCTGGAACTTCTCCCGATAAGCCACAGGCTTGTGGTGATACAGAGATTAGAAATGGGTTAAATTAATATGTAAGAGTTAGCCCAATAAGAAGCTAGAGATAATGGGCCAAGCAGTGATTTAATTAATACAGTTTCTGTGCGATTATTTCAAGACTGGGCAGCTGGGAACCAACAAGCAGTCTCCTCCAACAAGGAAAACACTGTTTCCGTGGAGTCATTCATCACCTCTGGCTCTACAATCTTTCAGCCTCCTATTCTGCATAGTTCCCTGAGCCATAAAGGGAGGGTTTTAATGCATCCCATTTAGTAATGAGTGCTCCAAGTTTCTTATTCTCCGCACAATGACCGTTGTGGGTCTCTTTTAGTTCCCATCTACGGCAAGAAGAAGCTTCTCTGAAGAAGGTGGAGTGAGGCACTGATCTATAGGAATAGCAGAAGGCCATTACAAGTCATTTTAGTGCTGTGTTCTTTCAGCAGGACAATAGCATTAGAGTTTCTCCTAAGTCCATAACCTGTCTATTCTCAGGATCTTGCTCACTATGTAAGTGTCAGGTTCATACCTGACACTCATGAAGTGGACCTTAAATCTACCCAGAAAGTGTTTGGTTACTCCCATAACATTTGTGCCACTATTGTACCAGTATATCTCACAGGTAGGTCACTATTGTAGGTCACAGAATTTGCAGTTGGGGGATATTGATGGTTACATTTGTCCTCTGGTAGTGTGTGGAGTACCTTCCAGTACTGTGAATGATAGCCATTGGGGTGGAGCTTCTACTTGGGCATTAGCATGATTTACCCATGTTCAATGATATCTGTGTTGTCTTAGCAATAGGGCCTTACCATTAGGATATCCCTCCCTTTTTAAAACTAAGTTATATAAACTTCTTTCTTAAAACTGCTTTCATAATGTCCCACAATTTTGGGTATGTTGTATTTTTATTTAATTTTAAAAAGTTTTTAATTTCCTTCTTTATTTCTGTCTTGGTCCATTTTCCATTCAGTAGTGAGTTGTTCAGTTTCCATGAGTTTGTGCAGTTTCTGTTGTTGATATCCAGCTTTAATCCATGGTGCTCAGATAGAATGCAGGATGTTATTTCAGTTTTCTTATATCTGTTGAGACTTGATTTGTGTCCTAGTATGTGATCAGTTTTAGAAGAAGTTCCAGGGACTACTGAGAAGAAAGAATGTTTGTTTGTGTTTGGGTGAAATGCTCTGTATCTATTTGACTTACGATGTTAATAAGCTCCAGCATCTTTCTGTTTAGTCTTCATCTGGATGGCCTGTCTACTGCCATAAATGGGGTATTGCAGTTGCCTGCTATTGATGTATAAGGTTCAATATGTGATTTTAGTTTTAGTAATGTTTCTTTGATGAGGTTGGATAACCTTGTGATTGGTGCATAAATGTTTAGAATTTCAGTATCCTCTTGGAGACTTCTTCCTTTGATGGATATATGATGTCCTCTATCTCTTCTGGTTAGTTTTGGTTTGAAGTCTATTGTTTCAGATATTAAAATGGTTATACTTGCTTGCTTCATGGGTGCATTTGCTTAGAACACCCTTTTCCATCATTTTACCCTGAGGTAATACCTATACTTGATGTTTAACTCTGTTTTTTGGATGCAGAAGAAAGATGGATCCTGTTTCCTAATTTAATCTATTAGTCTCTGTATTTTTATTGGTAAATTGAGATCATTAATATTGATAGCCATCAATGAGCAGTGTTTATAGATTCTTGTTATTTTTTTGTTACAGTGTGGGTTCTTCCCCCTCTTTTGATTTGTTATTCTGGGATTAGTTAGTTATTTCTTGTGTCTTCTTGGGTGTGGTATTCTCTTTAGATTGAAGTTTCTAGTGACTTCTGTAGAGTTGGATTGGTAGATAGAAATTGCCTAAATTTGATTTTATCATGGATTTTTTCCTCTGTCAATTATGATTGATAGTTTTGCTGGATATAATAGTCTGAGCTGGTATCTGTGGCCTCTCAGAGTTTCTAGAACATCCATCTAGGCCCTCAGGTTTCCAGAGTCTCCATTGTGAAGTCAGGTATTATTCTAATATATCTGCCTTTATATGTGACTTGGTTATTTCCCCTTGCAGCTTTTAATATCCCTTTTTTCTGTTTTGTACATTTAGTGTTTTGATTAATAGGTGTCCTGTAGAATTCCCTTTCTGGTCCTCTCTATCTGGTGTTTTTAATAATTCTTACACCTTGATAGGCATCTCTTTAGATTGGGGATATTTTATTCTATAATTTTTGTTGAAAATACTTTCTATGCTTTTGTACTGAGTTTCTTTTGCTTCCTCTATATAGATGATCCATGGGTTTGGTGTTTTTGGCATCCCAGCTTTCCTGGATGTTTTATGCCTGTAGATTTTTTTAGATTTGACATTTTCTTTGACAGAGTTATTCATTTCATCTACCTTGTCTTCAACACTTGAAATTCTCTCTTCCATATCTTGTAATTTGTTGGTGAGACTTACCTCTGTGGGTTTTTTTTTTTTTTTTGACATCCTTAGTTTTTCATTACAGTTTCATTGCAGGTTGTGTTTTCTTTGTTAATTTCTGCTTTCAAGTCTAAATTGGCTTTATTATTTCGCTCAACCATTCCTGTTTTCATGAGCTTCATTAAAGGACTTATTCAAATCTTCTTTAAGGTCATTGAACATTTACCTAATTGTGATTTTGAAGCCCGTCTTGTGCTTCAGCTATATGTGTTTCTCAGAGCCGTCGGCAATAGGGTTACTCGATTCTGGCAGAGGTTTATTATCATGTTTCCATTCCTCTGCCGGGGCTCAGGCATCTGGAGTTATGATGCCTGATGTGTTTCTTGGTGTCAGTGTCTGGCCTTGTCTCTGTTAGGTGGGTGTTCTGTTCTTTGGTTGCTGCTGCCCTCTCTGGATCCTAGGCAATTGTGGTGGCTGTGGGTGCCCCATAGAGGATGTTTGGAAGGTCAGCAGTTGGCAGAAAGGAAGGGAGATGTGCTCAGAGGAAAAGCCTGAGAGTGGCCTCAGGAAAGAGCGAGGGGAGCCAGAGGCAGAGTCCCACGGAATGGAGATGGGGAGGAGAGGACCCTACAAGCAGGCTGCTACAGGACTAAGAGTGAGTTTGAAGAGACTGTAACAGCCGACAGGAAAGATAATAAGCATCACTTACCTGAGTCCCAGCCCACTGTGGCCACTGTGGGTCCTGGAAGAAAGTGTTTCTTCAGCTTGGTAGTTGACACAAAGTGATAGAGATGAGCTAGAAAGAAAAGACGAGGGGATGGAGAAAAGGAATGAGATTGTGTCTGCTCTGCACAAGGTGGTAGAGTCCAGAGCTCTCATCTTATCCACAACAGTAGGTGGACAGAGAGGAACACCGGGAATGGCAGGAGTCGTTGGAAACCTCAGAGCCCACCTCCAGGGACACACCTTGTCTTAGGAAGAGTTACTGTCGCTGTGATGAAACACCATGACCAAGCAGGAACGTGTTCATTTGGCCCCACATCCAGAATTACAGTCTCTTGCAGGACACCAAGGTAGGAATTCACTCACACTGGGTGGAAACATGGAGGCGAACCAGATGCAGAAGCCATGGAAGAGTGCTGTTTCCTGGCTTGCTCCTCATGGCTTGCTCAACCTGCTTTTTTCCAGAGCCCAGGACCACCAGCCCAGAGTGGCATCACCCACAATGGATTGCGCCCTCCCCCATCAATTAGGAAGATTTCCTACAGGCTTCTACATGCCAGTCTTATGGAGACAATTTCCCATTTGAGAGTTTCTCCTCTCAAGTGACTATAGCTTGTGACAAGGTGACATAAAGCTCGACAGCACACACCTCCTCCAATGAGACTATACCTTCTAATCGTTCCAGAACACTTCCACAAACTAGGCCATTCAAATAATTAGCCTGTGAAGGTCATTCTCATTCAAACCACCACAGATGACTTCTGAAATTTTATCTTTCATGTTTTGGAATATCTTTGTTTAATTTTTTTTCTGACTCTGTGTTAATGACTACCCATTAAGTAAAACAGTCATCTTTCCCCATCTTCTTGAACTGAGCTTGCATAGGTGCCTGGCCAGAGATTCTGGCAGCCTTCACTACCTCTTCCCCTGGCTGGAGATACAGGCAGCTGTGATCCTGGTCTACTTCCTCTGTTCTGAGCTGGAGGGAAAGCAGGGTGTATCTAGGCTACCATCTCTATTCTCCTCTGCATGGCTGCCCTGGAGTGGACTGGCCTGTCAGAGGCTCAAGACTGGAAACACAGAGGCTGGTTCCTTGTGTCAGTATTTTGCTTCGTTTCCTGTGTCACAATAAAATACCCTGACAGAAGCAATTTGAGGGAGAAACGGCACATTTAAGCTCAAGTTACTCTGCTACAGTCCCTTACAGAAGAAGAGTCACCGCAGCAGGAGCTTAAGAGAATCCTTTACATTGCATCTGCAATTAAGAACAGAGAGGAACCAATGCATGCTGTCGCTCAGCCCACATCCCACAGTATGGGCTCCCAGTCAGGGAGTTGAACCATACCAAAAAGTGAGTCATTCCACTTCAAATGACAACATCAAGGTGACCATCCACAGACACGCTCAGAAGCCCACTGCCAGGAGATTCTCATTTCTGTCGGATTAACAATCACTTGGAGACACTGGGCACTGGACACATATGCATATGGAGTCTTCCCGCTCTAGGTGGAAGCTGAGAGCTGGGATTTCCATCTGCTTGCTTCATGCTGAGTAGAAGACGGGCAGCATCAAAGCATTGGTCAGCTCAATCTGCCATCTCCCTCCTCCCGAAGGCTGCATGACTCTGCTAGAACCATGAGAATAGTTCAAGGTTGGGTGGGAATAGAGAATCTGATCTTCTAGGAAACTTCCTTAGCATCTGGGGCACAGTTGGACATGTGAATGAATACCTTCCCTCCAAGTAACCCGATGCACCAAAAGGTCCCTCTCTGATCATGTGACACTGTTGAGTGTCTCTGTTCTCTCTGTTGGTGTCACACAGTCTGGGCTTGTATTTTCTCAGGTGCCGGAAACTTCCAGCTAGGGACAGAAAGAGTACTCATCTGAATTGCTGCCAATTGGTGTGTTTGTGGAGGGGTAACAAGTCAGGGCTCCACATTCTGTTTTATTGTTGTCAATAGCAACAGGATTGCTTTCGTAACACTGAGAAAACTTGTCAGAGTGAGAAACAGAATGAGAAAGGCCAGTTGGTTGTTACCGCACCTGGCAACATGAGGTTTAGACTCGGTTTGCAGGACTATGGAAAATCTACACACCAGCCACGCATTTAGAAGGTAAAGTCGACAGGATTGCTGCAGAAGTGAGTCTATGGCCTGAAGGAAGATGTGAGGAACGATTTCCCGTTTTATAATCATTAAAAAGGACAAACAGCTATCACTCTTTCTATTGTGTATGTGTGCATGTGTGTGTGTATGACCTGTTTGTGTGCACGTGTGTGTGTGGCCTGTTTGTGTGCACGTGTGTGTGTGGCCTGTTTGTGTGCACATGCCCATGCCTGTGCACGTGTGCAGAGGCCAGAGGAGGATGTTGTCCCTCTTGTTCTGTTATTCTCCACTGTGTTCCTTTGAGACAAAGTTTCTTACTGAACTTGGAGATACACTGGCAGCCAGCAAACACTGTCCCTGCCCCAGGGTGCTGGTGTGTGGCCATACACAGTTCTTTTTTTTTTTTTTTTTTTTTTGATTTTTCAAGACAGGTTTCTCTGTGGTTCATACACAGTTCTTAACGTGGTCCCTGAATCCAAACTCAGGTCCTTATGATCGCAAACCTCTCAGCTTCCTTACAGAGTTTTCACCTAGACTCTCAGCAGCTAGTCACCATATACCACGTGTGTTTCCACTATATTGCATCGTGCTAATGTTAAGATTGTTTCATTGCCTAAGCACGTTGCAATGAGCTCAGCTGGCTCCATTAATAGCTATGTTATAAATTTGGGTGAGCACAGATAAACTTGGCTAATTCAGCCAGATCCCACAACTGACTTAAATGATCCAAACATTGTAACGTTTTCAAGGAAGGCAAATCAGGACATGGACCTTCAAAACACGCCTCGCACTAGATTAAGAAGCAGAGCCCATTGGGGACCTACCGTAAGACTTGACGAGATAGTTTAAAAAGTGTGGTACATATTTGTAGCTTAATGTTTCCCCAATTGTTGGCGGTATAATTTTCTAGTAGATTAAACATTTCCATTTAAGTTTTACTTGCATTATTTCCTGGCAAATCTCTCCCTCGTAGGTAGTATAAATACTGCTTCATTTCCAAGTCACCCTTTCTTTTGCTAAACTCTCACAACAGCTTAGTCTGGTTGACAGTGTGGAAGGATTATGGTACTAAGTAACCTCATTTAAAATTCGGTAGGGAGGATTGCAAAGCACAGGTGAGTTTGCTCATGTTTTGTGTGACTATTTAAGTAGCATTTGTTATTTAGTATCTATGGAGTAATGTCAAACCAACCCCATGTGAGAAGGTGGGCATGACACATGCTTGTAATCCCAGCACTGAGAGAGGGGCAGAGACCTGGGGCTTGCTGGCCAGGCAGCCTAGCCTCCTTGATAAGTCCTAGGTCCCAGTGGGGAAACCTGTCTTGAAAATAAAACAAACAAACAGAACCCATCAAACAAAGTAGATGGCCCTTAAGGAAAAAAAAAATCCTCTGCCTCCTCATGTCTACAACAATATGTACATATTATAAAGAGAGACAAGGGGTGTAGCAGGTGACTCAGTAGATAAAGACTCTTGCAGCCAGACTGAGACAACCGAGTTCAATACCTGAGAACTATGGTAGAAGGATAGAATCAACTTCCAAAAGTTGCCCTCTGACCTTCACAAGTGTGTCTCAGCATGCATGCACACATGCGTGTACACACACAGGCATACACACAGACACACACGCACACAGACACAAGAAGAGAGTAAACATGAAGATGAGACAGAGCGACTAATGATGGTCTGAGATTTGTCGCCAGAGAAAGTGAGTGCTGCATTTTACCAAACTGAAGATGCAGGAACTCAGGTTGGAGTCTCCTGAGCCACCTCCCTCGTCCTCACGCTGGCTGTAGATGTGAATGTCAGCAGGTTAGTTTCGACACCCTGAACTAGACCTGGCTTTTGGATCAGTGCTGGAGCATGGACCTTAGAGTCAGGAGCATTCGTATTGTGCAGGGAGATCTTGAGCAGGGAGAGGTGGAGAAAAGTGGGCCAGAGTAGAGGCTCATGGGGATGAGGGGATTTGCCTGTAGAGTATTGAATTGAAGGACTGACTGTACAACCAGGGAACGGGAGACCAAGGGACCGCGGACAGTTTCCAGAAGGCTATACTGGACAGTGGTGAGATCACAGGGTGAATAGGTGAGGGGAGACTTTGCTCCTCAGACGATCTTCCCCATAGGGAAAGCAGGAGGATCTGCTCCAGAACCCCCAGAAGGCCCTCCTTGTCAGTGTGATGAGGACCGTGCATGACCATAGGGAGCACTTGGCGGCCAGGTATTGCCCTGAGGAAAATGGAAACACATTAGTTTATCATGAGGCACAAAGGAATGGAGAGATGCAATCATATTGTTGACTTGGGGTCTGGGGCCTTAGGGCAACACAGGAACAGAATTAGAGAGGTTGGGAGAATTAGATGAATTTGTTTTTCATTGTTGTTCTCTCATGAGAAAAGAGATTTCTGGCTAAGATGCTCTGAGGATTTGATGTCACAGACGAGCAGAAATGGTGGCAGTTCAGCCGAGCTCTGCCATAGTTTGTGTGGCAACACCAATCTCTGTATCACCCACCGAAAGGCAGTGTTTGGAACTCAATCCAAGCCATCTAATCTCTTTTAGCAAAGATTATCCCTTCACGTACTATTCCAACTGCACGCCGCCTTGAAGGGCTTCCATCCTCTGTTTCTATAAGCTGCGTGTGCCCACGTATGGCTCTCTACTCTGGTGCTGACGGTATAAGCCGCAGAAGAGTGCTGAGCTGGAAAGCTGGGCATGCGCGTGATGTCACAGCGCTGGGAGGCAGCCGCGGAAGGTCAGTGAGTCAAGGCCATCCTCGGTTCTAGAAGGGTGGTTGGAAGAAGGCTCTCCCCAGAGAACTGGAGACCCTTCCGTGCCATTCTCAAAGAGCCCATGACCAATCCTACCATCCAGTCTGAATCTTCGTTCTGAATCTGTCTACAAGTCAGTCTGGCCCTCTTCCAGGAGCATTCACAATACCCAGGTCTTCTTCCGGGTTGCTGAAGACTACTAGTTCTGGTGGGTAGAAATCCCCACTGAGTTCTCTTTGCGCAGTTCGGTGTCGCTGCTGAGCTGTACAGCTAACCTCACACAGCAGCGGTCCTCTTTACCGTCCTTCTCGCTCTCTTCCTCTTCCGGGTTGCACTAGACGCTTACAGAGCTAAAACTGCAAGCTAGGAAGCAACATATTCATAACCTTTGAAGAACGGTGGCACATGTATAAAGCACAGTGTTTACCATTTTAAGCAGTTTCGACTATATAGCTCATGATGTTACATTTGCATTATTACGGAGCCATTCTTTCCCCCTCTTCTTCCAGCCTCCATTAACTACATATCTACTTCCTGTTTAGATCTTTCACGAAACTGAAGGCGTACTGTACCCATCCTTGTGTGTTCACATGTGTGTGAAGGGGCATATACACATGCGTGCTTGCGGAGGCCAGAGATCAATACTGGTGCCTTCCTCTATTGTTTTCCGTCTTAGGTTTTGAAGCAGGTTTCTCTCTGTGGCTGGAGCTCAACAATACAGTTAGACTGGCTGAGCAGTGCACCTCAGGGACCCTCTTGTCTCTACTTCCCCAGTATATGTCCCGGGTCTAGCTTTTTACATGGCTACTTGGAATTAAACTCAGGTCTTAACACTTACACAGCAAACATTTTACTGATGGAGTCACATCCCTAACCCTTCATTCTTGTCTTTTTGTGACTGGCTTATTTTACCTGGGATGTCAGAACTTCCTCCTTTCCAATACTAATGGTCCATTTCCTATATGTGTGCTGTTCTGTCTCCGTTCATCTTTACTGACACTTGGAGTGCCTTTGTCATTGATGCTGTGGATAACGCTGCTTTGTGTCTTGGTGCAGAGACAATGGTTGAGACCCTTGCTTTAAGTTCTTCAGTGGTCAGAGCCCAGTGCCAGCTCCTGCAGTGTTTCCAAGCTCTTAAAGCTTGCTGGCTATTTATAGGCATTTCTCAAAATGTCTCAGTTTTCAATTTGACATATTTTTCTTTCAACAATGCGTGAGCCAAAAAAATCAGAATTCATTTCTAATTTTTATAACTTTAGGCCCATTTGCCATGCTATTGGATGTTGAGAATATCTTGGGAAGCCAGGCACACATGTATGGTCTGACTCTTGGGAGATTCAAGTAGGAGAGTTGGGAGTCCAAGGCAAGCTTCTATGTAGCAAGAGCAGGACTCCTAAGACTAGATAGTCTTAGAAAGTCTCTAACTTTCTAGTTCCTTTAGTTACTAAAGACTAGTATGAAGCAATTCGCTGCTCTGCGCTCCCTACTTCCTTTGTGTTCCTCTCCCCCAGGCATCCTTGTCCTGAATACTATTGCTGGAAGAACACGGATTTCATTTTCTTGAGCTGTACACTAGCAGAGGGATTAGCAGACCATATGGTTGCTCTGATTTTTGTTTGTTTAGAATTCTGTATGTCTATAAATGTTTTGTCTACACGTATGTTTATGCACCATGTACATGCCTGGTCCTATGGGATTGGAGTTTCAGACTGTTGTTAGTCACTGTGTGGGTGCTGGGAATTGAACCCTGATCCTTTGGAAGAACAGTCAGTGTTCTTAACTGCTGAGGTGTCTCTCCAGCCCCTAATAATTCTGTTTTTAAGGGTTTTGAGAAACCCACACACAGTTGCATGGGTTCTCTTTTTCCATATTCTTTCCAGCACTTGTTATTTTTAGTCTTTTTAGTAATAACCATTCTTTCTGCATGTTAGCTCATTGTAGTTCTTTTTGGTTCACTGTGAGCACTCATGCATGCATGTGCGTGCGTGCGTGCGTGTGTGTGTGTGTGTGCATGTCTGTGTGTGCCACTGCACACACGTAGGGGTCAGAAGACAATTTTTGGGAGTCAGTTCTCTTCTTGCATCATGTAGCTTCTGAGGACTGAACTCAGGTCATCGGGCTTAGTGACTTAGCGAGTGGCCTTTACTCGTGGAGCCATCTTTGTCATGAGCACACAGGGTTTTGACTCACCAGGTTAGGCGCTCTTTTTCCTTGACCCTGTTAGTCATTTGTGGACCTTCTTTTGTACAATGTCTACTTCAGTCTGTTGCCTATATTTATTGATTTTATATTGCTCTTTGGTATTTTTCCTGACATATTCTAGATTCTAAAGCCCTGTCAGATGGACACTTCACAAGTATTTCCTACAAGTCACTCTTTTCTGATGATGGTTTCTTTTGCTATCCCACAACACTTGGCAAGCTCCCTCCCTATTTCTTTTTATGTAGGGTCTCACTATGCAGACCAGGCTTGAGCCTTTACGCTTTGAGTACTGGGATTGAAGGTGTGTGCCACCACATCTGATCCATGTCCCATGCATTTTCGAGGCAGGGTCTTGATGGACTAGAACCTACTACATGAGCCACAGTGGCCTGGAACTCCTCTTCCTGCTTCAGCCTCCCCAAGTCTAGGAAGTAAAATTTGGGACTCTGACTCGCGGGTGAGAAAAGCAAGGCACAGAAGACGGGTAGCCAAAGTCACCAACTTATTGTCACTGAAGCTCAGTGAGATGGTTCCCACACTTGTGCTCCTAACCACTTCTCTGACCCATTGTTTGGTAGGTGTGCTGGCTAGATATTTTCAAACTTGACACGAGCTACAGCTGTCTGGGAAGGGAAACCTCAGTTGAGAAAATTCCTCTACCAGACTGAGCAATAGGCAAGTCTGTGGAGACATTTTTCTTGGTTAATGTTTGATGTGGGAAGGCCCAGCCTACTGTGGGTGGTGGCATCCGCAGGAGGGTGGCCTGAGTTGTATAAAAGAACAAGTTGAACAAGTCATGGAAAAGCCAGCCGGTAAGCAGTGTTCCTCCATGGTTTCCATTTCTGTTTCAGTTCTTGCCCTTACTTCCCTAGTGGACTGCAATGGCGACACATAAGCCAAACAAACCCTTTCCTGTTCAAGTCCCTTTAGTCCACGGTGTTTGTCACAGCAAAGGGGAGACATTGAGGGCAGTAAGCATCTTTTGGGGAAAAGAGTGGTAATCTTTGTCTTCATGCCTGGTAGTTTTTACTGGGTGAATTCCTAGAGGTAGAATAACTAGGTCAATGGCTACATAGAATTTTGACTCTTAAGATTGTATTCTGTCTCCTTCTGTAAGGTTCATGCCAATCCAAGTTTATACCACAGTTGGAAGAGCCTGTTTGTTCTCTGGTACCTACCAGTTAATAACCTTGAAGTTTCTCTCTCTGAATGGTTAACAAAGTCTAAGGCTTCAGGGCTCTGAAAAGCAAATGAAGATGGTACAGCCTGAGTCAGTGTGGAGTCGAGGGATACAGAAAAGATTACATCATATTCTGTTTCTTGAGCCATGCATAAATGAGCTTCCTGTATTATCTCTGTACTTGTGAAACTACCAGCGTGGGTGAATCTACCCTAGAGCTGCTCATGACCATGATCTGGAAGTCATTACACCTGTCACAGGTGACCGTCTAAATGTGGCCTTATTTTGACAACTGCTGTCATGACTGATATTTGTGGTATTTCTCAAGCTTTCAGGCGGTTAAAAGCCCTTTTATGTTAGTAATCTTATAGTGCTCTTTGGTTTTACAATAGCACAGAGAATTTTCCTGGCCACATATATTTTAATCTAAGTGCATTTACAGCACATAGAATGTTAGAGTGGAACTTTATTTCCAGGTAATGGTGACAACTGAACCCAGTTTTTTCCCTGAAAGATTTTTAACAATCACCCTGAATTCAAGCACCAATGAACTAGAGGCCTAGTCCTGTTTTTATTTGGGAAAGTTGAGGGCAGCGTCATGGCAACAGCAGAAGGTAAAGGACTTGGGTAATTAACGTTTGCAGTCCTTTGGGTGACTTTGATTAGAAACATAAAATATCTGCAGTGATTGGATGAAACCGAATCACCCGTCTCTCCCTGCGTCTCTGCTGAAGGAGTTTGTGTTCTCTGGTTTTTGAGAGACTCTTCACTGAGTCCCGTGTTTCACTGTGCTGCGTTAAAGTTCTGGGCTTTAATTACAGGTACAGCTTGTGCTCTATGCTGTCTAGGTTCCTTGAGGAACTGCCATGCTGATCAGGGACTTGGAGTAGAGAGCAAACATCGTCGGTTCACGGGGCAGCGTGCGGAGCCCCTGCTGTCTGCGATTCCTTTCCATTTTTCCGTTTTTAAGTGTGACTCTTGGTAGAAGCCTTCTCCTGAACACAATGCTGCTGTTAAAAGCACAGGGAATGACCGAAACTGTGCCGAGGGGGAAGGAGTAGGCGGAAGCATTTCCAGCGGACCGCTGCAAACCGCAGGCTGCAATTATCTGCAGCTGAAAACAAGTCGCTTTTAATGTGTCCATTTGGCCGAAAGAGAGAGAATTATAGAGCTCCGCTCTCCTCTCCCTCTCTCCGCTCTGTCTTCTTCTCCATCTTTATGTAGTTTATCATCCATAATTTCAGGATGTATTTTGCCTCTTTAAGCTGTTTTATCTGTAGGCTTATGAGGTCACTCATGTGTGAATTTCTTTGTTAGTCATCTCACCTTTTGCCTTGATGATAGAAAATTGATCAGGACTAAAGTACAAGCTCAATAGACAACCCTCTTGGTCCTTTGTCTAGGAGAACAGCTACATTGAAGGCCACGAGCAGGTAGCTATTAATATGACAGGCGCTCTGTCTCCCACTGTAATTTATAATGAAATACCTAATCTCCATTATTTTGATCCAAGCAGGCGATCCCATGAAAAAGTCTTTTCATCCAGTTCCCAATGGCTGTTGCATGAGAAATGGCAAACCAATAATTTTTGTCAAGTTTTTTAAGCCAACAGAAATGCTTTTCCACGGCTGCGGTTTCAAAAGGCAGAGATAAAGCTCATTCACCGCGATGAATGGAAAAGCCATCTGGGGTTTTCTTTTTGACTTCCTTCCCTTTTCTCCATCCTTGTAATCAAATTTGAGCAAAATGAAATGGGGCTTTCTATGAAAGTACCTTTTGTTGATCTGAACGAGCTGGTAATTTACAAAATACCCTTCCTTTGTGAGGAAGGCTAAAGAAAAAAAGAATCCGTAGCTTTTAAAGCCGGGCCTTAGTGAGACTCTAAATGCAATGAAAGCCGTCTGTGTGGAGAGATTGAAATGCATTTCAAAGCCAGGCCTGGCTAGGGGGGCACTGAGAACAGACCTATGAGCTTTTCGGAGGAAGAAAAAAAAGTGAATGGAGAAGGGGAGAGAAGTGGGGAGCTGTGGACGGGGTGTCGAAGTCTCCGTGGTGCTGTGGATTCATTTGTCACCAGTGGGGCCGAAGTTGATGTCTGCTGCCCAGGAGGCAGAGCAGTCGGAGCTGGGAAAGTTTGGAGTTCCGTTCAGATGGTAAGGAATGTCGCCTGCCGAGGGTGTGGTAATTCCTCCAACTTTTTCTTTCTCTTCTTGTGCTGGGATCTTGTGGGAAGCGCCTCGGGAAAACCCGGAGACGACTAACCCTTGCTTTCCCCCTGTTTTTGCCTGCTAGATTTCTTCGTGCCACTGACCCCTCTTCACCCGTTGGAGGACCAGAAGGATGCGGATCGTGTCTTAAGAACAGTAAGTAACGTGGGTCGTTTTCTTCAATCCCTGCTCAGAGTTCGTTGCAATAGAACTGAGGTTTGACTGCCACAGGAGTTTGGAATAAGCACGCATGCCTCGAAGGGAGGTGGGTTTCCTGCCGTATTTGCGTTGTTTGATGTGAATTCTGGTCGACTTAGCTGTTCTTTCCAACATCCCGTGGTGGCAATGAATTTCTTACTTCGTCGTGTGTATCGTGTGATGCTGAGCATTGTGTGGCATGGGACTCATGCGTTCTAGCAGAGCAGTTTAAGATTCGATGTGAACATCACCGGCACTTGCTCGGGAATGCTTCTGTGTGTGAGGCGCTGCTGGCTCATTGTAGTTTTAATTCACAGCCGTCATAATTTCTTTCCATTTATACATGAGATAAAATTGTCGTATAAATTATGTGAGCTTATTTCCTCATGATAAACATCCAGAGAGAGGCGAGAGTTGTTTTGGTGCGAAAAGTCAAACAATTTTAAAGGTAACTTAAGCAAAATTTCTTGTCATTCAACTATTTCAGCGAACCATAATTAAAGCGCATTTGAGAAAGTGAAAAGTGCATTTTTAACTTCCTGAAAATCAGACAGATTCATTATCTGAAACGTTACACCTTGGATTAGAGCAGAGGTAATTTTTCAGAAGGAAATGGGACACTGGCATCTGTACATAGCCACAATGTTGTTACAAGTTTGAGAAATAGCTCAGCTAGAACAGAGCAAGTGGGCACAGTCGGTTCTGATGTCGCAGGGGCTTGAGGGTGTTTATATTGAAGTTCACATTTCTAAAGCAAGGTGGGGGAGGGATCCCCAGAACTTCACAGAGACTGCCTTCCTGCTTCCAGAGCCTAGGGAAAAACAACCCAGCGAATCCAGGGGCTTTAATGACTGTTTAATCCATCAGGCCCCTGGCTGTGTGTGTGTGTGTGTGTGTTTTAGTAGAGATTATACAATGCAGAATACAAGACTCAGGTAATCTCACACAAGTCTTGGTGAGGACCAGCCCTGTCCCTTCTGACTATTGCTCACATGGTATCTGGGTCCCCGGAAGTTTGCTTCAGACAGACCTATTTTCCACATGTTTCTCTTTCCCAACTTCCTGAAGCCACATCTTTGCCCGTGGTGTTGAGCCATTGCTGCCTCCTAATGCCTAACTTTAAAACAGCATGCTTGGCAAGCTGCCATGAGGGTGGCAGTGGGGTACTGGTTTGTGCAGGTGTCGCAGTTTCAAGGGGCTTTATCCCTGATTTACAAGAGTCTCAGAAAACAGAATGCACCCTGAAGGATGGGGCTGAGAGCAGGAGGGGTAAGTCAGTTAGTGTGTGTGATATCCTCTCCAGTGTGGTAGTGTGGTGCTCTGTGTGGCTGACCCACATCAGCACCTGGGCAGTGATGCTCTGTGCACTGCTGACCCACATCAGCACCTGCAGAGTTGCTCTGTGCACTGCTGACCCACATCAGCTCCTGGGCAGTGATGCTCTGTGCACTGCTGACCCACATCAGCACCTGGGCAGTGATGCTCCCTGCACTGCTGACCCACATCAGCACCTGGGCAGTGATGCTCTGTGTGACTGACCCACATCAGCACCTGGGCAGTGATACTCTGTGCACTGCTGACCCACATCAGCACCTGGGCAGTAATGCTCCCTGCACTGCTGACCCACATCAGCACCTGCAGTGTTGCTCTGTGCACTGCTGACCCACATCAGCACCTGGGCAGTGATGTTCTGTGCACTGCTGACCCACATCAGCACCTTGGCAGTGATGCTCTGTGTGACTGACCCACATCAGCACCTGGGCAGTGATACTCTGTGCACTGCTGACCCACATCAGCTCCTGGGCGGTGATGCTCTGTGTGGCTGACCCATATCATCAGCTCCTGCAGTGATGCTCCCTGCACTGCTGACTCATATCAGCTCCTGGGCAGTGATGCTCTGTGCACTGTTGACCCACATCAGCACCTGCAGTGTTGCTCTGTGCACTGTTGTCCCACATCAGCACCTGGGCAGTGATGCTCTGTGTGACTGACCCACATCAGCTCCTGGGCAGTGATGCTCTGTGCACTGTTGACCCACATCAGCACCTGCAGTGTTGCTCTGTGCACTGCTGACCCACATCAGCACCTGGGCATTGATGCTCTGTGTGACTGACCCACATTAGCACTTGGGCAGTGATGCTCTGTGCACTGCTGACCCACATCAGCTCCTGGGCAGTGATGCTCTGTGTGGCTGACCCACATCATCAGCTACTGCAGTGATGCTCCCTGCACTGCTGACCCCAGGTATTGCTGACCCACAATTGTACCTGGGGTGTGATGCTGTGTGCACTGCTGACTCCTATTAGCACCTCAGCAGCAATACTGTGTGCTGTTTGCTGGTCTCATGTACAATCAATATTTCATTTTGCGTAATTTCTCTTGCATCTTATCAGTGAGTACTTCTGGTGAGACAGAGATGTTATATGAAGTGTCTCTATAAAGAAGGTACTAGAAGTTTGTAACCAGACCAGAAGGCCCATAAAGCTCACCTGTTGTGCCGTCAATGGTTAACTCCATGTTTGTTGCATTGAGGGTGTTTGTTGGTTCTCATTAGTGGAGCAGTGAGAGTTTCCTCATCCCCCAGGTTTAAACAGTATTCTGTAAAACCTGCATGCTGGGGACCTGGAGAGCTGGTTAATTCCCAAGTATTGACTGGGTCATCAGGAGCATGGGATGTCTTGCTTGCAAACATCCTGGTTTTAACACAACAGCGGACACCCTACCTTTTCTATTATTTGTGAAGCCAAAACATCCACCAATCAGCTAATCCTGGGGCTCTTAGCAACGTAAGACCCGTGTGGTGCCCTCAAAAGTTGTAGGAAGAGAGGGGAATGGTGTGATGTCCGTGAATGCTGATGTATCTGAGACTTATCTGAAGGTTTTGGTGTCCACCTGTTTGTTAGGAGTGCTTGGGGCCTTGTGTCCAGAGCCAGTGCTGCTTCTCCATCTGACATCAGTCATGTCACAGAGCTCTGCTGTTCTGCAGGGGCCTGTCGGACCTGAGAGGAGGAGGCTCAAGCTGGGCTTTACTTCCCCAGGAAAGTCATGGGCTCCAGGCTGCCCCACCAGTGGTGGTGTGCTTATTCCCTGAGTTCAGGGGACAGGAGCAGGGCTGGCTGACCTAAACTCCAGGCTGTGTGGGTGCTGTTCTGGGCTGTTCACTAGGATATAAACAGAATCCACTCTCTTTATGTGTCAAGTGGGATGCTCCTGGGAAGATGTGGGAGGTGACTTCTTGTAAACATGGTGATTGATCCTGTCACCTTTTCTCGTGGCGAGAAAGGGATTTCGTTAGACGTGGATATCACTACAGATCCAGAGAAAGTCAAGATCTGATGAGAGTGGGATCAACACTAAGATTGGTCCAGCTAAGCCGGGCAGTGGTGGCACATGCCTTTAATCCCAGCACTCGGGAGGCAGAGGCAGGCGGATCTCTGTGAGTTTGAAGCCAGCCTGGTCTACAAGAGCTAGTTCCAGGACAGGCTCCAAAGTTACACAGAGAAACCCTATCTCAAAAAACCAAAGAAATAAAGAAAAGAAAAGATTGGTTTAGCTAATGGTCATGTGACTCTGTGACAGTGGAAGCATGGCCGTGGAGGGAGAAGGACCAGCTTCCACCACACACTAAAATAGTAGTGAGAAGATGGCTGCCCAATGCAGGAAATCCCTTCTCTTGCAACCCCACCTCTTGCATATGTTTTGAGGTAGTAGCTGTCAATAATTAGGACTAAGACTCAGGGGTAATGGAACCAAATGCATAAAAAAGTCACATACTAATTTGGGGGGGGGGTTCAAGTTTCTTTTGATTCAGTGTTTACAGTAGCAAAAACAAAAACGTAAAACCCAATTATTACTGCCACATGGTAAATACTTCATCCATGGTGCTGTTCCCCCTCACAGATCTGAAGCCACAGATCTCACAGATTCCCACAGAGGGAGTCAGTACTGACCTCTGGTCATGCAGGCATCCCAAGTCTACACTGGCTAAACTGAGGCCTCACTTTTCACCCCTAAACCTTTGGGGAGCTAACCTGTATGTCTGTGGCTCCTGTTCCACCTTGTGTGTGTATGCCTCTGCCTTGGTTCATTTTCTGTTACTGTGCTTAGATGCTCTGGCAAAAGGAGCTTAAGGGAGAGGGGTTTATTTGGGCTTGCCATTCTAGTCTAAGGTAAGCTCATCATGGAAGTCATGGCAGCAGGAGCTGGAGGAAACTGGTCACACCGTGTTCAGAGCTGGCAAGCTGAGACGGGTCAGTTCAGGCTGGTCCTACGCTCCCTTTCTCTGTGTATACAGCCCAGGATCCCGCCAAGAGAATGCAGTCTTCCATAGTCGATGAGTCTCCCTACCTCAAGGGGTGCAGACAAGAGGCTGTTTCTAAATTGATTGCAGGTCTATTCAAATTGACACCCCATGTAAGCAACCACACCTTCTTTCTAGTTCTCGTCCTAAGCCAGTCCAGAGCCATAGACCTCAGTTCCTCTCTGAATTTTTATAAACAAATCTGCTTTTGTGGATGGGGCAGCATAAAGCGGAGCCCTTTCTATGAGGAGGGGATGGATGGGGGTGGCATTCAATGCCAAACTTTCTTGAGCATCCCTACAGAACATTCTGGTCTGAAATGTTCTTAGCTTGTCAGCCCCGGATGTCTTCTTTTTAACCCTTTCTTCACATTCCTCCCAGCTTCCCCAGGTGTCTTGCTCTGCCTCTGGAGTCCTCTCTGTCTCCATCTGTAACTCACTCATGTTCTAGAACACAGAGCAGTCCAGTTTGTCTCACCATGCAGAACTGAACGTAGCGTGTGCTTCTCGGCCCAGCACCATGCTCAGCTCAGCTCCCAAAGCCTGTCTGGCTACAGTTCTTATGCTACTTAGTGGTAAAGAGCATGCTGTGTGAATACAAACAATCCCATCACACGTTTTCCTTGAAGGAAAGCACACAGGCCTTTTAGACACTGTCCTGAAGGCATATTCTTCAGTAGGACTTTAGGCAGGACACTGGGACCATCCCCTTGACAGAAGCACTGAGGGGTTTCATTGCGTCTAGTTCCTGTAACTGAAGACTGCACGTTCAATTCCCAGCCCTCCAGATCCAAATAATCACACAGAAAGTATATTAATTACAACACTATTTGACCAGTGGTTCAGGCATATTCCTAGCTAGCTCTTATATCTTAAATTAACACACTTTTGTTAATCTATGTATCACCACGAGGTTGTGGCTTGCTGGTGAGGTTCCAGTGTCTTTTTCCTTTGGCAGGTATATGGCATCTCTCTGAATCCTCCTTCTTTCCTTCTCTATCTCTGCTTGGATTTCCCACCTCACTATATTCTTCCCTGCCATAGGCCAAAGCGGTTTCTTTATTAACCAATGGTAATAAAATATATTTACAGCACACAGGGGAATCCCACATCAAGTTCCTGTGGTGACTGAGTCAAAGGCTAAAAACCAAACCAAACAACTCAGGAACCATTAGCTTGCATGGGTCCAAAACCAAGTTCTGAAAGAATAGATTTGAACAAAAAGCTGAGTTTAGAGGAGCAAATACAGTTGGAACATTAAAAGAAAAGAAAGGTGAAAAGGATGCTTAAAAGGAACCCCACACTAGCTCAGAATTGAGAAAAATAGAGGGTTATTTATTTAGGGGTAGACTCACAAATCAATATCCTCTGCTGGAACGGAGAACAGCAACCGAATCCTGCAGCTGGAAAAGAGGCTGGATGTGTGCTTTTAATCAGCAAAAATAGCATAAGAGGCCATGCCCAACTGGGTGGGTAACTTAAAGGCTACTGGCTGTATTATTTTCTACAGCACATCCCCCTTTTGTTTAAATAAGAGAGTTTTAAGCCTAATGCAAAATTATATATAATAAGAACAAATATATTTAATAATTGTCCTATCCTAATGAGTTTAAGTCTTGTAAAAGAAATAACTTGGCCAAGTCATGAAAGAAAAGTAACTACAACTATCTAGTCTTCAACTATCGAAGACCCGAGAAAGGAGATAATATTACTAGAGTAGGCAGGAAGTGCAATCAAGCAGCTTCCAAAATGTGCAATAAATGACAGAGACAACTGGCTACCTGGGCAATCACCCAAAGTCTCATTTGCAACGTTGAAGCAACCAACTTTGGCTAAGGCTAGAGTAACTGACAGACCATGTTCAGAGGCAAGAAATTTTTCAAAACTGTCTTACCCTGTTTCGGCAAGATTTGACAGTCTTTTTCCATGTGTCCCGCTTATTTCCAAGTAACACCATGCTGTGACTGAGTCTTCTTTATCTCTGCATATCTTACAAATTTTGTTCCTTGTGGCAATGAGAAATGATACTCTAAATCTACACAGTACACAAGCCAGGACAAACTGAAGCCAGAGATTGTATCTAGGAAGAAAAGATGGCTTGGAGATCCTGAAAGCTGTGAACCTCACCTTCAGGGTTAGCATGAATGGTTTAGACTTGTAATGGTGTACATTGAGGTGGGTGGTTATACACCATGACATTTTCTGTAGAGTTAATTCTTTGTTTCTGCCTTTGGTTTAAATAGTTGGTGCTATGTGACTCTTAGAGCCTTGGACTTGATCGCTAGTCACTGTAAGTCTTTAGGAGATGATGTCAGCTACACCCACCGTATAAAGTTGCCCATGTTGTCATACTCTGGTTAATGTGTCCTTTAAGAATAAACTGAAGGTTTAAAACCAATAACCATTGTTGCTGACAGCTTTACACGGTGCTCTGAGCCGTGTTGGAGCTGGTGGTATTTTCCCTCCAAGTAAGATAGTTGTGGTCAGAGTTGGTGATGAGTATACGTGCTGAACTCCAGGCGGCAAGAAGCATGAATAAACTCTTAGTGGCTCTCGGTTGTTCCTATTATCAGCCGAGGGGAAGCTAGGTTCTCTGTCCAGTGGGATCAATGTCCCAACAGCTCAAAGATGGGCACCAGCAGGACACCCCAAAATGAAGATAGTAGCACAAAGAAATTTGGGGCTCCCCAAACCCAGCATCAGGATCTCAAAGGGATTAGGATTCCTTCTTACTTCCTAGGAAAAGGACACTTTTCTAGATGTGAATCTCCTTGTACATATAGCAGGTGTTTGCCTGTATACTTTTATGAAAAACATCTACAATGTAATTTTATTCCCCCACTTCTGGGGGTTTTCTGGTGCAGCCAGAGAGAGGGTCACTTTTATATCCTCATAGAAAATTTAAAAATGGGAAAAAAATCACTTATTTTTCTTTAATTTTAAAAATTATTTATTTTTAATCTTATGTGTATGCGTGTTTTGCCTGCTTGTATGTCTATGTACTATGAACATGCATGGCTCTGCTCAGAGGCCAGAGAGGGAATCAGATCACCTAAATAGAATTATAGATTGTATGAACCACTCTGTGAGGTGCAGGGAATCAAACCCTCGTCCTCTGCAAGAGCAACAAATAATCTTAACCTCAGAGCCATTTCTCCAGCCCTATCACTCACTTTTTTTTTTTTGTTGGACAGAGAGTCTCATGTAGCTCAGGTTAGCCTCAAACTTGCTGTATAGCAAGTACTTCTGTGACTGCTTCTTCCAGCTCTCCAAGCGTGCACACCAGGCCTGGTTTTTGCAGTCTGGGGACTGAAAACAGGGCTTCCTGCATGATAGACAAGTACTCTAGCAACTGAGCTACATTCCCAGACCCTGGACAAATACCTTTTATGGTGTCTCAAAAAAAAAAAAAACCCACAAAAACAAAAACAAAAAACAAACAAAAAACCAGCTGTCCGTAGGGCTGGTGCAGTCCATCGTCAGTGCCGTGAATAGGAGACAAGGGTTACCGGTGTGAGATGTATGGGAGGGATGGGAAAGAAAAGGAGGGCTTTAAACACAAAGTAAGTTTTAAAATAATTCGCTCATGTTGAGGCTTTTTGTTCGTTTGTGAAAGGTGTTTCTTTAGTATAAACTCTGTGCTTAGGGGGTCAGAAATTTAACCATTCTTTATAACCTGAAACCATAGAGTTTTAGAGAGGTCCTTTGCTTTGGTTAGGTTTGTTTGGGTTATCTGCATGAGGGAGAGTGATGGAGAGAGAGAGCCCCTTGCCCTGGCTGTGGGAATTTGCAGGTTTCTACTCACAGCTCCAGAAGTCTGTGGATATATTTAATATAACAACATAATTGTGCATTTTGAGAAAATGAAAAATACCACTGTTCTAAATGACTGAGATATTGTAAATGTGGATTCTATGTGCTCATCTTGGTTTGCTCGCTGAGTCAGACATCCTCAGCACACAGAAGGCTCGGGGAGGTGTAAGCATTTTTGCTAGGGAGAATTTGGCATCGGGAGGGTGCTAAGATATAACACATTCATTTAAAGAGGCTCTAGGGAGCCTGAAAGATGGCGCAGTGAGTAAAAACACTTTCCCTGCAAGTCTGACAATCTGAGTTCAATCCCTGGATCCCACAGTAGAAAGAGAGTGCCAGTCTCCAAAAGTGGTCCTTTGACATGTGTACATTGACACACATAGCAGGGATACCCATGAGCCTCACCCATGTGCAAACACCATCATCTCAACAACAACAGCAATAATAAAAACTAAAATTTAAAAATTAAGGAGGATATAGGTTAGAATAGGTCTATAAGAACCTAAAACAAAACAAAAACGAGCCCAGGCTACAAAAAGAGCAGGTTTGGGAATGGTTTATTTAGCAGATATTTATGGAGCAGGTGCGCTTCTGGATTTGATGGCAGCTGAAGATGGGTAAAGCAGAACTGGACCTGCAAGCACTGAGCGCTCAGGAGTGTTCCAGCCCAGGACAGAGACCTGAGGTCATCTTTCAGTAGAAATGCAAAGCCCTAACAAGGCTTTTCTTTCCCCCCCTTTAAAAATCATTTTTATTGAGCTCTATATTTTTCTCTGCTCCCCTCTCTGCCTCTCCCCTCCCCTTCAATCCTCTCCAAAGGTCTTCATGTTACCAATTTACTCAGGAGATCTTGTCTTTTTCTACTTCCCATGTAGATTAGATCTATGTATGTCTATCTTAGGGTCCTCATTGTTGTCTAGGTTCTCTGGGATTGTGACTTGTGGGCTGGTTTTCTTTGCTTTATGTTTAAAAACCACCTATGAGTGAGTACATATGATATTTGTCTTTCTGTATCTGGGATACCTCACTCAAAATAATGTTTTCTAGCTCCATCCATTTTCCTGCACAATTCAAGATGTTGTTATTTTTTTTCTGCTGTGTAGTACTCCATTGTGTAAATGTACCACATTTTTCTTATCCATTCTTTGGTAGAGGGGCATTTAGGTTCTTTCCAGGTTCTGACTATGACAAACAATGCTGCTATGAACATAGTTGAGCACATGTCCTTGTGGCATGATTGAGCATCCTTTGGATATATACCTAAAAGTGGTATTACTGGGTCTTGAGGAAGGCTGTTTCCTAATTTTCTAAGAACTCGCCACACTGATATCCAAAGGGTATCATTTCACAAGGTTTAGTGTGGCTGGCTTTATATTGACTTGAGTTTTGTGTATGGTGATCCATATGGGTCTAGGTCTGTTTTCATTCTCTACATGTTGATATCCAGTTATGCTAGCACCATTTGTTAGATATGCTTTCTTTTTTCCATTTGGTATTTTTTGCTTCTTTGTCAAAAATCAGGTGTTTGAAGGTGTGTGGATTAATATTTGTGCCCTTGATTCGGTTCCATTGGTCCTCCTGTCTGTTTTTATGCCAATACCAGGCTGTTTGAAGTCAGAGATTGTGTTGCCTCCAGAAGTTCTTTTATTGTTCAGGATTGTTTTGGCTATCCTGGGCTTTTTGCTTTTCCACATGAAGTTGAGTACTGTTCTTTCAACGTCTGTGAAGAATTTTGCTGGGATTTTAATAGGCATTGCATTGAATCTATAAATTGCTTTTTGTATGATTGTCATTTTTACTATGTTAATTCTACCTACCCAAGAGCATGGGAGATCTTTCCACTTTCTGGTGTCTTCTTCAGTTTCTTTCTTCAAAGATTTAATATTCTTGTCATACAAATTTTCCACTTGTTTGGTTAGAGTTACTCCGAGATATTTTATGCTATTTATGGCTGTTGTGAAGGGTGATGTTTCTCTGATTTCTTTCTCAGCCCATTTATTATCTGAGTACATGATGTGATCATTTATATAAGCGACCCCCAAAATTCTACCAAGGAACTTCTACAACTTATGAACACTTTTATTAATGTATTATGATACAGGATTAACTCAAAAAAGGTTCTTTTTTTATTGAGAGGAAAGTTAATGTTGAGAGTTGATTATAGAGGACCATGTGACCTCAGTGTGAGTGACTGAGGAGAGGGGACAGAGGACAATGCATCCTAATGATCATTTTAGGGAACTTTGCTGGAAAGAGGAGAAAAAAGCTGAGAGAGAGAGAGAGAGAGAGAGAGAGAGAAACTAAGGAATCAAAGGAGAGTTAAAAAATGAGATATAACTGGATATATGTTATGTATTTTATTATACTTTTTTTAAACCACACATGCTGTAGAATTACATAAGACTGTTTCCATAGAGGATGTACTTTTATGTCTGCACTCCCTTGGCATATCCTCCCTTTCCCCCGTTTTCCTCCTGTTAATCTCTCCCTGACCTCTCCTGTTTGCCCCTCCCCACCCCCTCCTGTTAGCCCTTTTTGCTCCCCTAGTTTCGCTTTACTTTCATGTCAAATATACTTCTATAATTTTATGTATTTATGTAGAATCTGGGAACCATATATGAGAAAAGTATACAATATTGTCTGACACTAAATTCATCTCAACACAATCATCTCAAGTTGCTTTCGTTCTCCTGAAGATAGCATGACTTCTTATTTGAGGATGGAAAGAATCCCATTGCATATGCACACCATAGCTTCCTTACTCATTTGTCTGTTGTTGGGGACCTACATTGGTCCCATGACTTAGCTGTTCTAAATAGTTCTGCCACAGACATCGACGTTCACATATCTCTATAACAGGCTGACCTGGAGTCTTTGGGGTAAATGCCCAGGAGCTGTGTTGCTGGGTCTTGACTAGATCTAGGTTGAGAATTTTGAACCTTTATGTCGATTCCCATGAAGGTCGGACTAGTTTTCATCCCCTCCAGCAGGGTATAAGGTCCACATTTCCAGTGCTTGTTATGTAATGACCGACATTCTGACTGGGGCAAGAAAGTCTCAGTACAGCATTAATTCATTCTCAGATGGCTGGTGAGGCTGAGTGTTTCTCATGTGTTTATTGACCATTCACACTTCCTTTTTTGAGAACCGTGTTTATTTCATTAGCCCATCTATTGATTATGATGTTTGATTTCTTATTTAGTTATCTAAATTCTTTGTATATTCTGGATATTGATTCTCCACCAGATTCTGATTAGCAGCGATTCCTTCCCATTCTGCAGACTGTCATCTCCTGTACAGAAGCATTTTGATTTCATGATGTTGAGTTTGTTTGCTGACATAGGGAAGGTGTTTTTAGTACAAGAGATAGGTATTTTGTGTTCTTTTGTGAGATCACCAGTCAGGGGGAGCTACAAGAGAAAACTTAGAGGAGGCACCTGGAAACCAAGTCAGCTATAGTCATGTGTCCTAACAGTGTGTGTGTGTGTGTGTGTGTGTGTTCTGAAGGGAACCTTCTCAACACAATATATGGGAAACCAAGAGAGAGAGCAGTTCAGAGAGGGGTACATAAGCAAGTAAGAGAGAACTTAGTTGTGTCATTGGGACAGTCAACCCATGGCAAGGTCATCAAGCCAGAATACTCCCAGCTTATATATGGGTGTGTTGAGGCAAAAGGAAAGTATAAAGTCTTTTAAACTGAAATATATTATGAGGTAGAATGTGAGATAAAGAAGGTGTAGTTTACATACTGGCTTTGTGGGAGCCTAGGCAGTGTGGATGCTCACCTTACTAGACCTGGATGGAGGGGGGTGGTCCTTGGACTTCCCACAGGGCAGGGAACCCTGACTGCTCTTCGGGCTGACAAGGGAGGGGGACTTGATTGGGGGAGGAGGAGGGAAATGGGAGGCGGTGGCGGGGAAGAGGCAGAAATCTTTAATAAAAAAAAAAAAAAGCAAATAGTTCTGCTGGGCTCTTGTAGACCAGGCTGGCCTTGAACTCACAGAGATTCACCTGTCTCTGCTTCCTGAGTGCTGGGATTAAAGGTGTGTGCCATCATCAAAAAAAAAAAAAGAAGATGTAGTTTAAGTTTGAATCTTGGCTATTCAGTGAGGACATCTCTAATGTTAGCAAATGATTCAGTTCACCAAAGTAGTATGAGCAGGGGTATGCGCATTACTTATCCATGTTGGATCAGGGAAGATGTCATGGTGAAAGCTTTCCCTAATGAAAAGAATTCACAAAAAATCAGAGAGTTGAAGTTCAGAATGTGATTGTCTGTGTGGTGCTGTGTCAGATGACGGGTCATTACATAATTGTGTTAAAAGATATATTAGGGAATGTTGGATTTTTTTTTCTTTTTTTTTCTTTTTTACTGTGGGGACTTGAATTTTAGGTTCAAAAACTTTACATTTATATGTTATTCATTTATTTATTGTGGTCGGGTGTGTGTGGCAACATGTGTGCCACGGTACTCCTGTGGAAGTCAGAAGATAACATGAAAAAGTTGGGAGTAAGTTCTTCCATGAGTTGGGCTCCAGGGAGTGAACTCAGGCCATTGGGCTCACAGACAAGAGTTTTTTACCACTAAGTCGTCTCACTGGCCTTGGTTTTGCTTTTTTTTTTTTAATATTTATTTAATTTTAATTATGTGCAGGAATGTGTATCTGTGTGTAGGTGGGTCTGTATGTGTGTGGTTTCCCACAGAGGCCAGAAGGTGACTGGCATCAAGTGCCCTGAAGCTGGAGTTACAGGCTGTTGTGAACCAAATGGCATGGGTTCTAGCAACCCAACTTGGGTATGGGCAGTGCGAGCTATTAACTCCTCAGCCATCTCCAGCCCTGGTTTAATTCCACAAGCAACTGGAAGGTTTTTGAATAAGAGAAGTATGTCTCAGAATTCTGGATCAGGAAGATGAACTTGACAACAGAACTTGGAAATGCGTGGAGGAGATAGGAAACGAATCCGCTGCTGGACACATGAAGCAGATCAGGAGGGAAATTAGAGACCCAGTGAAGTGATGCTATTGGGAAGACAGTGGGTGGCTCTCCAGCAGCAGAGATTGACTTGTGTCCATTGTGTGTTAAGCAAACACACGGCCTCTAACCTCAAAGTCTGCGATAAGAGCTTGAACAGGAGATACCCGCAGAAAAGGGACAGAGACACAGCTCCACATTGTCACTTCAGCAGTCTGAATCTTTCTCCTAATCTTTTAGGGACCTCAACTCAAGCTAGACCAAGATTTGTGGCTTTGACACAGAAACAAATTTCAGGGCTAGTCTGTAAGAAGCAGAGTTGGAGATTTTATTACAGATAATTTAAATGTATGTTTTCAGCATGAAGTGAGAGAAAGAGACACACCCACATCCCAAAGTACAGGTGAGGACTTCCCTAAGACAGCCTCAGAAAGTAAGACATATCCACGCGCAGGTATGGACTCCTCAGGAGACACTCGCGGTCAACTGTCTTAGCACTAGCCATGTGTACAATTTGGTGGCCCTCAAGTTACATCTCAGAGGGTTGCTAAGAAACCTTATTCCCTTTCCATTCAATTGTTATAGGCCAGATGAGAGGGTGCTCTGATATGCCTCACATCTGATAAGGTGAACCCAGGACCCCCCTGAGCTGCACTGGGGCTTAGGATGCAGACTTTTCCTGCAAATTAGGTTTCTGGTGAGATTCCTGGAAAAAATTGCAGGCTTCCCACTGGGAAGGGAGAAAGGCTGAGGCGGTTGTTGATTGCTGCTTCACAGCCAGCGAAAGGCCACAGACAGACCCCAGGTGAGGGAGGGCTCCTGTGCTCCTGGGTTCCATCATTTTCTATATGCCTCATCTATACCCAGGAGAAGTATGTGTATGGAGAAGAGATAGATGCATGAGAGGTAAATAGATACTTACAAATTAAGTAAAAGATACAAAGATTACAAAGATATGGCATAAAGGGGGACCTGAAACAAGGTGAGGCTCGCAACACTGACACCGTTAGAGGTCTCAGCAGCAGTCATTTCACGGCTGCTGGGGACTGGGGACTGGTTAAGAGGTGAGGAATTAAGAACAGAGATATAAAAGTAAATAGTTCTCAGTCACTTGGCGCAAGGTAGTAGAGAATAAGAGTTAAAAGATGATTATATTCTTGAATGGCACCAAATGAACTCATAGGTTCTCTCTCTCATTCTCTCTCTCTCTCTCTCTCTCTCTCTCTCTCTCTCTCTCTCTCTCTCTCTCTCTCTCTCGTGTGTAACAGTAATTACAGAATTTGAAAGGAAGGACCACTGGAAGAGGAGATGGAGGGGGAAGTAAAGGGTTGAGTGGTTGTAAGTACAGTAGTCATGATTGAAATTTTCAAAAAAAATTTAATTAAGAAAAGGAAAGATAAACAAATAAATATTGGGATTATATCTCAGCTCAGAATGTCCTTGAGCGAATGAAATAAACTCTTCAAGCTTTTATTTCCTCTTCTAGAAAGTGATGATGATAATAACTATTAAGTAATTATGTAATATGGTTGGCATATGTTTAAAGCTAAGTAACCTGGTTTTTGTGTCTTCAGAAAAAGATAATTGTATTCTAAGTTTCAGCAAAAATGACAGTGTCATTCTACATGGGAAGGCAGGAGAAAGACTCACACGCATGCTTGGGTTTGCATTTGATTGAGCTCTAGATGTGATAGAGCTTTAGGTCGTGGTCTGTAAAAAGCATGAGGAATATAAAGAAATTGAGAAGTAGATCCAGTTCATTAGATTACCATCAGATGTATAGTCGCGGTGCTGAAGGGTGAAGCTGTAGAGGGGGAAGAATATAACATAAAAGTAATTTCTTTGTCATCATTGGGTGTGTTTGTGAGTGTATGAATCTGTGTGTGAGTAATATGTGTGTGGGGGAGAGGGTGTGTATATATGTGTATGAGTGTGTGTTATAGTGTGTGTGTGATTGTGTGTATGCAAGTGTGTATAAGTGTGTGTGTGTATGACAACAACTCTTTGAACTCAGCTTTCTCCTTTTACTGTGTGTTTTGCTGTTGTGTCTAGAACAAATGCTTTTACTCGTTGAACCATCTTGCTGGTCCTATGTAGACTATAAAGGCGGGAGAAAGGGTTGGGAAAGATCAGGAGCAGTGGGTGGATTGGAAAGACACACAGGACAAGCACAGGCTCTTGCCCTGGCGAGGAGGGCTTTGTCCCACGCCTGAGCTGTCTTAGATTGTCACTTGCTATGTGGGTTGTAAATTGGGACTTAGATTGTTACTTGTGAAGCAGAATGAAGACCCAGACAATGTCATGGATTTTAGCAGTTATGAATTTGGTCAAAATAAGACACCAGCTTGCTAGGTGTTTAGCAGAATTACTTCTTCACTGCCTCTGAAAGGAGGTTAAAAAGACCCAACTGGAGGTTCTAGGAAGGCTGGAAGAGCTGGGAAGGCTCAGTGTTCTGTTGCTATGAAGAGACACCATGAGCAAGGCAACTCTTAGTTAAAAAAAAATAATTGGGACTTGCTTAGAGCTTCAGAGGTTTAGTCCATTATCATCATGGCGGGGAGCATGGTGGCATGCAGGCAGATGCTGGAGCAGCATCTGAGAACTGCATCCTGATCCATAGGCAGAAAGAGGGGCTCGACTTGGCATCACCTTTTGAATCAAAGCCCACCTCCAGAGACACACTTCCTCCAGGTCCACACCTCCTAATCTTCCTAATCCTTTCAGATAGTACTGCTCCCTGGTGACCAAGCATTCAAATATATGAGCCTATGGGGGCCGTTCTTATTCAGACCACCATAGTTAGTTTCTACATGTATTTGCATGAACATGCATGTGCACTAGCATACACACATATACACGCATGTGAATATGTACTTAGACACAGCACACACAAGAAAAGTCAGACGCACAGAGAAGGAAGCAGCAGCGGACTGTCAGAAGTTTCTAATAAAGTGAGATTGGACATCCTTGGGGGCTGGATCCCGTCTCAGCCTGAGTTTCAGAAAGAAGCCTAAACTTGAAAGAGCTGTGAAGTCAGAGAGGTGGGGAAGGAAGTGGTGTTCAGAGCCCGTCATGCTGGCGAAATGTTGGGGGTTGTTAGGAGCGCCAGATGAAATTACACCCCATAGTGGGGTGCAGCACTCATGAATGTGGGTACACTGTGTCCTCTGGTCCAGACTGTCACAGCCAATAGCAAAGCAAACCCTTGCAAAACCATATTAAATTTCCTCTTGTTTTGAAATGACTTTACCTGGGGTAAATTAAACTCAACAACTGTGTATTTAGAGAGAATTTAATCCCTGTTCCTCCCTTCAGGAATGTCCCATGCTTCCATCTCTTCCCTGTTTACAACCAGTGCAGCCTCTTTTCATGCTGTAACTAGCTCGCCTTGCCTGCCCTGGGAGTGCTTCCTGCTCCTATTCTGGGGTTGCCTGCACAGCCCCCTCCGGCAGGCTCCGGTCTTCTCCCAGGAGCTTCACCTTGCATTCATCTCCCTACTTGGACTCCTGTGCACTAATAGCTCAATCCTGGCCTGTTTTTTGCTTGTCCTCTATTAGCCTGTGACCAACCACAGGTGCCTCTACTCTTGAAACTGTAGATTTTGTTCCTATTTCTCCCACAAATGCTTTAGATATTATCCTAATTCTCCACAACGGCCCCACCCCCGTCTCTCTCTGGATCGGAGTCACTGCATGCACGCGCGCGCGCACACACACACACACACACACACACATGCACACTAGGAAGTATTCCACTCCTGGGCCACATTCTTGTCCTTTCAGGTTCTCTTTATTTCTTATGGCTTCCTCTTTTTGTCTGATTACCTCACGCCCACCCGCCTTGTTTGTGCTGTCCCATCCCGTGTTCTCTTTTAAGATACAGGGCTGAATAAACTACTCTCTTTTCCTTATTACTCTCCCCCTGGAATTCTCCCTTCTTCTTCTTTTTTTAATCTTAGTTCTTTTGTACTCTTACTAAATTCTCCCCCGATCCATTAACTTTTCTCTTTCTCCCGCAGAAACCCTTCTCCCCAATCTGTCCGAGTCCTGTCAGGTCCTTGATTCCCTGCCTCACCTCCACCTTCTTCCATGACCCTCTGCTGAGTAATTTCTCACCATGCTCTTCTCTCGGCCCCTACTGACCTCAAGGTTCTAATGACTTCCTCTCTGGCAAACTGGATGTTCTTTCTTCCGTGGTCCTTATCTGTCCAGATAATAACAACCCATACTTCTGAAGCAAGATAAAATTTTTCTTTTTAGGAACTCACAGGATGTCTTCTGAATGGTTTAGTGTGAATTGGCTTTGGTGCACATCTTTTAGATGTTCTATGCATTATTTTGCTTCTTTTGATTGAAATAATCAGTGTTCTCTCTTTGAAAACTCAGGGCTGCATACACTTCTTCCCTTTTCTTTGTTACCTTTCTCTGAAATTCTCCAATCTTACTTTAATTCTTGGTCTTTTAGATATGTCAGTGTGTGTGGTGTGTGCTTAAGTGCATGTTTGTGTGTATGTCCACATGTGTGCATTTATCTATGGAGGCATCCTCCTTAGTTCTTCCCCACCCATGTGTTTAGAGACAGGGTCTCTCACTGAGCCTGGGGGGAGGGGTCACTAAACTGGCATCTAGTCTGCAGGGGAGTCCCAGGGCTCCATCTGTCTCAGCCTCCCCAGCAATGGGATTACAGGTCCCCGCCTTTGTGTGTGGGGTGCCAGGGATCCAAACTCAGGTCTTGGTGCTTGCGTGGCAATTATCCTACTCTCTTGCTTGTTGCAGTCCTATTTGCTGTCCTTAGAGGTGTGTTAACATTTCACTTGGTTGTGAATGGTTGGTTTATGGTTTCTGAACATAGCGATTCCCCCCCCCCCCCGCTGGAGAAATAACGGCTTACTCATTGTTGGTGCCCACCTCCTCCTGAATCCCTCTATCTCTAACTGACTTAGCAGCATGGCTGAGTTAAAGAATGATTTGGGAGAGACAGGGTTTCTGGCTGTCCTGGAACTCACTCTGTAGACCAGGCTGGCCAACTCAACAGAGGTCTGCCTACCTCTGCCTCCTAAGTCCTGGAATTAAAGGCATGCATCACCATCACCAACAAAGAATGCTTTTTTTTTTTTAAATCAACTTTTCTTTGTTATTTTATTTTTTTGTAAACATACTTACAACTTCCCCAAATTCACATTTTGTTGGAAGTGAAAATTTTAAATATTTCTGAATTAAATTGGAAAGAATAGACATGACCTTCAAAATTCCAGTTAATCACAACAATTATATTAGCTGTGATTTGGCCCCATATGTATGGCCAATGCGTCCCCGCCCTGTTTGTTTTGGGCAGGTTTGAATTATGAACAGCAAGGAGCACCCAGCTTTGGTGACGGCGAAAGTGGCTTAGAAAGCAGGAAGGCTGCATCTTTGTCACAAAAGCCTTAGCATTCCGAGCTGAGCCTGCTGCTGGCTGTTTTCCCTCGCCAGATGTCAGGGTGCACCCTCGTGCTCCTCTGACCCCCCTCCTTGCAGGCCTACCTTACTGCTTCATGACATTATTTAAATATAGATTTCTCAGTCTTAAGGAAGGTGCTGAAAATAGTGTTTTGACTAATAAAACAGAGAAGACAAAGATTCAGAGACAAAGACAATGTGTGTACTGACTGACGTGTGTCATTTTAATAGCATAATTACCTGATAAGTACTTGACACGATTCAGTTACTGCTCTTCAGCCATGCAGAGTGAATTGGTGTTGAGCTGAACAAGTAGAGCTGAAAATCAGGGCAGTTCTGTGCTCTGTGGCTTTTTAGGAGACATGTCTCTGTTGTATCATTAGATGACCCTTGTGTGTGTAGTGTATATGTGAATGAGTGTGTAGTGTGTGTGTACGTGTGTGTGCTCAGGCTCACATGTACTGTGTGTACATGTGTCTGAAGGTTAAAGGTGAACATCGGGTACTTTTCTCAGTCATTTTCCGCCTTACGTTTTGAGATAGTCTCTCCCTGAACCTGGAGCCTACTGATTCAGCTAGACTGGCTGCCATTAAGGCCTAGGGGTCCTCCTGTCTCTGCCACCCCAGCGCTGGAATTATAGACACATGCTGTGCCCAGCTATTCAAGTGGGCGGTGGGGATCTGAACTCAGGTTTGTACAGAAAGCACTTCACTGATGTGGCCTTCTCTGCAGCCCCTTAAGTGGCCCTTTATATAAAGCCGAAAGCTGAGTGAGAACACCTCACACAGACCCAGGTTGCTGCATGGCTCAGTGCTCTCCAAGGTATTTTCAGGTTGGACACATTTTAGAGCAGAAAAAAAATATTACATTCCTCCCCCTGAATTATGGATAATCTGTAAAACTCAAGACATGTAGTTCATTTAATATTCTCCCAAGATTTACAACTGATGTCCCCTCTAGAATATATAGTCTCAGGACAGTGTCTGCCTTTACCTTACACACCAGAGATGGCTTATCAAGTGATCTGAAGGAAATACACTGATTTGTGAGACTAAATTCCTGTGAGAAGAAACTGAGCTTACATCTACCCTAATCAGCACGGTTCTCGAGAGTACAGTGGTCATTACAGGAGACTCTACGAGGTCTCCACACCCATTAACCCACCAACCTGTCTTTATTGAGCACTATTTCATGCATCTAATCTGCCAAAAACTGGACATAAGCTAGTGAGCAAATGGCTTTAGTCCGCTGGGTAGGAGGTGTGGAGACAGAGAGCAAACTGGCCGGGCCTTATGGACCACTAAAGCACAGCCAGTTGTGTTCTGTGGGGTCCTTCAGTTCCTATGACAGTGGGAACATGGAAGAGGACACCCATGAGGAGCAGGATGTCTATGAGGAGGCCTCTTAAGAAAAGGGGAGGATTCTTAGGAAATGCAGTTCTCAGATTGACACTTGAATAGCATCCAGTGATGGATACATGAGGCCAGAGAAGGGCAGAGAGGATAATCTGAGAGATGGAAAGGCCCAGTGATGACACAACATGGCACATTCTATGCAAACTGTCCAGTGAGAGGACAGCAAGGATCGGTGACAGTAAACACACAGATTCTAAATCATGACGGTGTGTTCTGCTGGGGACTGAGACCTTGATCCTAAAGGTAAGGAGCCTGTGTGTTTTATTTTTTTATTTTATTTTATTTTATTTTATTTTATTTTATTTTATTTTATTTTATTTTTTGGTTTTTCGAGACAGGGTTTCTCTGTGGCTTTGGAGCCTGTCCTGGAACTAGCTCTTGTAGACCAGGCTGGTCTCGAACTCACAGAGATTCACCTGCCTCTGCCTCCCAAGTGCTGGGATTAAAGGCGTGCGCCACCATCGCCCGGCAGCCTGTGTGTTTTAAATGGGAGCGTGACACACAGATGCATTTGTATTTCAGGACAGTTACTGCAGTTCAAGAGTGCAGGGGTGGAGCTAGAACACAGATTGATTGGGGACTTGAGTCATCTAGGTGAGAGATGACAGTGACAGAGAGTGGGAACGTGGACTGGCATGGGTGCCACATAGACTGGCGTGGGTGCTGTATATGGGAGGTGAGAGATGACAGCGGCAGAGAATGGGAGCGTGGACTGGCGTAGGTGCCGTATATGGGTAGAATTTGTGGACTATTGATGTCTGGATGTTGGGAGCCAAAGGGGGAGAATACTGTGGATCAGGGAGGGGTGGTGAATGTGGAAACAGGCAGTCAAGTTCACCGTTAGGAATGTTGGCTTTAGGTTAGCATGCAAAGGGTGACACAGCCCGCCACTGTCTGGAGGTCACTGGGGAAGTTCCTCCTGGGCTTACAGGGATAGAATCTTACACTGGTGTTTCCGCTTCTGAACTATCTTCCACCCCAGGTGCGATTGCTTACAAAAAGAGTTGGAATTTAAGAAGTGGATGGTTCCTAGGTCTTCTGTCAAGGTCAGAAAGGAGAGGAAGTATGGGTGAGCAGGTTGTGACCAGGCAGGACACTACGGGCTCAGGTTGTCTGTGGGAATGTCTGTCCTTAAAGCAATAGTCAAAAGTGTCGCAAAAATAGACTTAGGTGAGGGATGTATTCACAGATGGGAGAGTAGACAGTGAAAAGCAGGTGTTATGAGCTAGACCCCCATCCCCAGCGATGGATCCATGCCTGTATAGTTGGCCGAAGGGAGCTGCTGTCGGTCTGGCCTGGGGTGCAGGCTGGTTTGGATATTCTCTTGGACCCAGTGCCAGTGTGTTCATGAGGTCAGTGACGCAGGTTGTCTAAGGCCCCCTTTCCCCAGAACACTTTTGTTCAGGAGTGTCTGTGCTAAAAGTGTCAATCTACTCCCGTAAGTAAATTGCTTGCTTTCTGTGGGGAATCGTGGGTAGAGTTGGGACTTAACAGATGTGTGGAGAAAGCTGCCTATCAAACTGAGGAGGAGTTAAAATGAGTTGCCTAGGAGATTCCAGGGTCATGCGAAACCTTCTGGGACAGACACAGAGTAAAGGACTGACCAGGGCAGTCTGTGGCGGGTAGAAGACTCTTCATGTGGCCTTAGGTGTGATTCCAGGAAAGCCCTTCCAGGCCTGGCCCTCATAGGAAGATGCTCTGATAAGGAATCTACAGGGCAGGGAACATGGAGTCATGCTTAGAAAGCAAAGCTTTCCCTTGCTGGTGTTCTGATTTAGACATGGAATCAGGTGTTGATTTTGGCAAATGCGTGTCCACAGATGTTATAGGACCTGACTCCCTGCTCACCTATCAGTCTGGGTAATCATACCCATGGATTCTTGTTTCTCCCTGCTCCTGCGGTGCAGAGTACTTGAGTTGAGAGATAGAGGTGAAGCCCAAGCATGTACCCAGCCCTGTATACAAGCTCTTGTTTCCAGGGATGTCAGAGGTGTTTGGCCTCTGAATGCATCATCCCCACGGGAGAACCTGGGATGTGACTTTGGATATATTCTGTGGCATGGGCCATCAAGTGTCTGTCTCAGAGTTGTTAGAAAGCCAGGGGACCCCCATGCAAGACAGTAGAGTCACAGAGCCCCCTGCTTAACACTCTTAGGTGAAAGTAAGGTAAGATGTACTTTGTGCTCAAATTTCCAGAGAATAATTAGCCCTGGATTTCTCTCAAATGCTTCACCTTCAGCTAGCAGTCAGGCTGAACAGAATCCTTTCCAAGAAACATAAGGGGCATGAGTGTGGATGTCATCAGACGGTCCTGACCAGGGTCATTCCAGAGCAAGGCATACACAGCCATACACCCAGCATTAGGGACCATTCTCTGCCCCTCCCCCAAGGGTCACTTTCCTGAGCCAGTGCCCAGCCATCTGACCACCTAGTCCCCTAAGAATGCAGAAAGACAGTCATTCCACATGACTGACCTTAATTACATCTGTACAGCAACCCTCAAGGACACAATGGTCTGCCTTTCCTGTCTGACAACCTCTTGGTTTGGCTTTTGTGGTGCTCTGAAATTTCTGTGGGGCAGTGGTTGGCTCTAATCCTGAAGATGTGGGGCCTTTGGCAGAAGCTGGGGATGATTAATGTCAGCAGGGGTGGCCTGACGCCTCTGGATGGTGTCAGTGAACACTTAGCAGGACGAACAGATTTTTGGCTCCTGTAGTTTAAAAAAGAACCCTCATAGTAAAGACTTTGTGCCACTCTGAAAATGTCCCAAGGGGTAGAAATTCAAACCAAACCTCCATTACTCGTCCATTTTACCATCTAATGGCCTTAAAATACCCTCGGCTGTTCTAGACACATAGACAATCGTGTCCAGAACTTGGATTATTCATTGCAAATAGTTCTGGGGATGAGAAGAAGATTCTGAGCATTGTCCCTGCCGGCCATCCTCCTGATGGGAATGGCAATCTGAGCATTGTCCCTGCCAGTGATGTTCCTGGGCCCAGTTACCAAGGGGAATCCATAATTTCATCTGGACTCTTAAATGAATTTTTCTTAGAATGCTACATTTGCTGGCTTGAAAACGTTCTGAAATCCCTTGTAATAATTTACTTTCTACTTATAGATATGCAATCCAGCCATTTGAATGGGAAAGTGATTTGCTTAGGCAGAATCTTATTCTTCTTATAACAAGACTTTGCTCATTTGAATCTCCCTTGCTGCTCGTAAATTCCAAGTGTGGCCTCCATTATGATTTATTGGCCTGAGTGATCCAGGCTTCAGGGTACACAAGAGAATTTTGTAGAATTCGAATGCTACATGAAATTATGAAGAGAATTGCGTGCTGATGCTAGGCTCAGAGAGTAGGGAATTAACTGAATTCTACAGTTTCGCCTATTTCTTTTCCTCCACAGTTTTATATGTCAGCGCCTAATGAGGGGACACGTTTATGAATGTCAGCGCCTCATGAGGGGGCACATCAGGCTTCTGGAGGTTATTTGACTGTGTAGTCTTTTCACGGTGCGACCGAGGGGTCTGTTTTCCATGAAGTGACTCCTTGATTCAAATCTAGTCATCACGGGAGACCCTGAGTCACTGGAACAGTGGACAGGGCACGGCACCCGGCGTGATCTTATACTATGTGTTTGTCACCTGGCATCCTCCAGCGCCTTAGCTACCAGGGCAAATCGTCCTTCCCCTGACCTGCTCTCAGTTCCTCCTGCTGCAGCTTCCAGGGTGGAGTAGGACAGATGGGTAGTGAGGGAAGTCGGTGGTATACAGGGCACTGAGTCTCTAAACAGCCAGAAGCTGGGCAAGCCTTCTGCCCCAAGATTTGTCAGTGGAGCTGGGCTGCTTGGGTAAAGGGCCACACGGGTGTGGAAGGAGTCGGTGTGTGCTTGCTGCCTGAGAAACCCAGCTCCAGTGAGTACGCCCTCCATCTCTTTATTGTCTTCCCACAGACTGGTGCCGTCAGTAACTGACTGTCTTAGGGTTTCTATTGCTGTGAAGAGACACCATGACCACAGCAACTCTTGTAAAGAAAAACCTTTCATTGGCTGGCTTGTACTTCAGAGATTCTGTTCATTACCATCATGACAGGGAGTGTGGCGACATGCTGGCGATGATAATGGCTACATCTTGATCAGACGGCAACAGGAAACAGTCTGTGACACTGGACAGTATCTTGAACTTAGGAAACCTCAAAGCCTGCTCCCACACCCACGGTGACAAGACCACACCTACTCCAGCGAAGTCATGCCTCCTAATAGTGCCACTCCCTATGAACTTGTGGGGTCAATTACGTTCAAAATACCACTCTGACACAAAACAAGGAAAAACTGAAGTACAGAAGTCCACTGCCCTGTGTTTTTACTTAGCATTAAAATTAATTGGTGGGTTTCGGTTTCAGAATAGACTTTTATCTAGTGAAATGATATGAGATCATCTTAGAGGAACGGGAGGGAAAGCAGGCGCTGTTTCTATGAGAGCTTACATGCGCGTGCTAGGTTCAATGACTGTTTTCCGATTTAAAATCTGTGGCCTGGGTCTGAAAAAGCATGGGATAAAACCGGACTCGCTGAACATAATGGACAATGAGGACTACTGAGAACTCAAGAACAATGGCAATGGGTTTTGATCCTACTGCACGTACTGGCTTTGTGGGAGCCTAGGCAGTTTGGATGCTCACCTTACTAGACCTGGATGGAGGAGGGTGGTCCTTGGACTTCCCACAGGGCAGGGAACGGGATTACTCTTAGGGATGATGAGGGAGGGGGACTTGATGGGGGAGGGAGAGGGAAATGGGAGGTGGTGGCGGGGAGAAGGCAGAAATCTTTAATAAATAAATAAATAAATAAAATAAAAAAAAAGAAAAGTGCAAAACTCTTTACACACTGAAAAAAAAATCTGCAAAGACCTTTGAAGCAGGTAGACTCAAGGGACCATCTTTCTCTTCCGTTCTCACAAGATGCATGCAGAATTCCTGTCTCTCACATCTGAGCCATCATTTCACCACAAATAACCCCAAGTGACAATCTTATGACCAGACTTCCCTCAAATACTCCCTTGGGAAATTTTACTTTTTGTAGCCCTTACTTCCCAAAACAAACAAGGCTTCTCTTGCTAGATGATGTCACCTTTTATTCCTTCAAAATTCTTCATTTGGGGGCCAATTTAGTTTTTGAATTTTCAGGAAGATAAAGAGTCTGAGCTGTTCCTTGTGATGCAGCTTGGGTACCTGCCTTATTGCAAGGCTGTAGCTGCTGTTGCTGCATGCGCCCCTCTGGTCCTTTTATCTGATACTCTGAGTTGAAATGGAGTCTCGGTTGCAAAGGCAGCTCCCTTTCTCTGTGGTCAAAATTGTCAGCGGCTGGGATGGAGCAGGTCAGCCATGCATGAGGTGACTCGGGCACCTCCTGGCATCTCTTGTTGGCAGTCCCGCTGTCATTCAGTGATTCCGAGAGCTCACTAAAAATCCCAGGGGGAAATTCTTCTCCTGGCTGAGAGTAACCATTAGAGTCGTTTCTACTGTCTGCTGTCTGTGTTTCACTTCACATGGAGATGTCAAGTCTTCTCGAGAGATTTCCAGGCTGTGCACTAACGTTCATCTCTTCTTGTCACTTGAGGACACCTTGGTCCAGGACTTTAGTGAAATTGAGAATGAATTTCTGTATTTTGTTGTCCGTGTTACTGCTTTTATGGTCTCCGCGGAGCTCGGAAGGGAGAGAAGAAGAGTGTTCTGTAGAAGCACAAATACACCTGGTGGTAATTAACTGTTATTAAGTCTTCATTTCTCAGGTTCCTGGGGTTGGTTGGTTTTACATCCTTAATATTTAGGTGTTTTCATAGTGGGCTGGCATGGCGTTTAATTAGAAGAGTGCCGTATATTTTCTTGTACTTCATCTTATTTGGGGTTTGTTTCTTGTTAAACAGAGACTAGAATACGTGGTTCATGGACATTCAGTTTTTAAAAAATTATTAAAAATGACAATGAACTGAGCCATTCCTGCATGGTTAAGTATAATTAAATGAATATGAAGAAAAACTAAATGTCCTAGCCTGACACTGAAAATTCAAAATAATTCAGATTTTGTACCATTGTTTCATAGCTCCTCTTATTCTGTGCCTTCTAAGGACAGCGTTTTTCCTTCCCTTCTTATTTATTTAATAAAAAGTCAGAGTGAAAGAAAGAGTCTCCATTACTCAAAGAGGGGATTCACGGGGCACAACAGGTCCCTCAGTGTTCTGAGGACTTAGGAAGCCAAGTTCTAGGTTCTTAGAAAATATCTGTTTATTAGTAGGAAATAGGGATGGAGAAATGACTATTATCCTTAGACCTCTCAAGCTCTCTCTAGGACGTGAGGCTGACGGTTCCATGTGGGAAGACCAGAGGCGATGTAGGAAGGCAGGAGAAGCAGCTCTATGGCCAGAAGTAGAGAGCAGATACACAGGGCGTGTGTTTGTCTGGCAACAATGACTTTTCTAATTCCAGAGACCAAACCTGCAACAGAATCTAACTCTGTGCATGGAGAGACAAGGCTCTCAGATTGTCTGCAGTGTAGCTAACTCTCAGAGGGCCAGGAAGCCCAGTGGCTATGATTTGGGTCTGCATTTGACAGCTATTATACTCTTAGAGGGAAAGAGTGGCTAGAACAGGCCCCACAACCGAAGGGTTTAGTGAGATAATGGGTCCTTTCTTGTTGAGTGAGAGAGGGCATGCACCCCTGTCAGACTGTGCGAGGTGATAGTGCCGTGCACAGGCTGCGTTCTCTGGACGGCTGTGCTTCAAGGTGGTTCTTGGCCACATTCTGTCACAAGGTCTGTAGATACAGTTCTGATACTAATCTAGGCAAACAGTTGTTCAGTGGATATAATGACCTGTCAATCCTTCTCAAACTCGTAGCTGAATGCCAGTCACATGCGTATTTCAAATACTTCGGGTTTAAATCCAGACCTGTAACATAAACTATCAAAGCTGCCTCACCCTGCAAGGCCTAGGATGGCAATGACTTCAGAAAGCTCCATCTCGACCAAAGAAAGCTTCATTATGAAACGCCGGTTTCTTGTGACCTGACGGACACTGTGGTAGAATGGTTGGTTTTCTTGCACGAAGCAGAACAGAGAATGATCTTCCTTTATTTGTGGTTCTATCCGCTATAGTTTCATCTTCTGCAGCCAACCATGGTCTTAAAATAGTAAACTGAAAAAAATATTAAACTGAATAATCCAGGGAACAAGCAACTGAAAGGTTTTGATTTGGCTGCTATTTCCAATATTGTAATGAAATCTACTCTTCTCCGTTCCTTGTGAATGTTAATGCTCTGCCACCCAGAACGCCACTGCTGTGTACACTACCCTCCTGTCTGTCACCTGGTTGCTGTTGGACTAATCTTAGTGCAGGTCTGACATGAAAAAGAGCAGCAAGTGGTACAGAGAGAAGTGGAACCATGTAGCTGGGAGAGGAAAGAGCACCAGGAAGTCTGCAATTGTGGTCACATCATGTGCTGAAAAGGAAGCTGTAATTGACAGAGATATTACCTCCACTAATGAGAACCAAGATGACCTGAGGCGCAGTCCTATTGAGCCTAGGGGTGTGGTTGTGTGATATTGTGAACGTGTTCTGAGGAATAAAGCTTGCTTGGAGTCAAAGGGCAGAGCTAGCCACTAGCTGACATAGAAGTTTGGAGGACTGTAGATGGAGAAGAGACAGGAAGTGGTAAGGCAGGGCTGAGAGAGGAACAAAAGAGGTAGGGCTCCGCTCTCTGTTCTCTGATCTTTCAGGTTCTTACCCCAGTATTTGGCTCCTGGTTTTTTATTGGTAAGATTAATTAGATTAACACTTCCCAGAGGTGTTATTGCTTCTAGAAAGCAGCTGCATAAGAATCTATTGCAGCTATGTGTGATCCAAGAGGACCAGGGTCCACCACAAGTTGGCAGCCACCCTGGGAGGCATTGCCCACATGGTGCTGGTTTTAGAAAGAAGTAAAATGCAAAACGGAGGTGGGTAGTGTATTATTTTTCTGTAGTTTCAGAGAGTGACTGAGGCCAGGTAATCTGTGATGGTACAAGTCCCGATGAGGAGATTCTGAGAGGCCCCTGTGTGAAGTTGTGAAGGTGAAGGCTGGGATGTGGTAGACACTTGAAGGTGTTGCAGGTGCCGGGGTCAGGAGACATCTGCGAAGGGGAGCTGCTTACGTGGCATAGAACAAGCCCAGGAGAGAGAAGTATGTGGTGGAAGAGCAGAGCCATCGAAGCCCTTAGAAATTAAAGTCCCAGACATTGCAAATGGAACCGTAGGAGTTTACCCTACTGGGTTTGTGTCTTGCTTTGCTTCAGTCTTTCCTCACTGTGCTCCCATTCCACTCATTGTTCATAGAAATGTATGTTCCATGACACTGTATGATGGAAGTATGTAATGTGTCTTGAAATTGCACAGTGGTTCTCAGTTAGAGGTTGCCTTGGGTCTTAGAAGCGACTTTGGACTTTTGAACACTGTTGAAGACTCTTAAAAGAGTATGGAGACTTCTGGAGTTGGCTGAAACGCATTTCGCGTCACAAGATGGGTAGGGAATGCACTATGGTAGTTTGAATAAGAAATGTGCTCATGCATTTGAACACTTGGTCTTCAGTCAGTGGTGCTGTTGGGGAGGTTATGGGATCTTCAGGAGGTCAGCCTTGCTAGAGGAAGTACGTTACTGGGAGCAAACTGTGAGAGTTTATAGTCTCACCCCACTTCCTCTCTGCCCCTTTGCTCTCTTTTCTGCATCTCTTTCTTCTCTAACCTGCTTTTGACCATGGTATTTTATCAGAGCGAAGGACCAGTAGCCAATACTCATACACAGTAGCTGCTGCCTCAGAGAGCCAGGAGAAAGCTGACCCTGTAACCTGACGCCTCCACAGAATGCTAGTGTTGCCAGGGTTTCTCTGTATGCCTTTTCTTGTGGTTTTCCTGGGCGTGATTTTCACCTTTCCCAGCCAAATATTAGGGACGTTTCTGAGGCCAAACATTTTCACTATTATCTTTAGGTGTATGTACCTAACTTCCATCAAAAAGTTTTGATGCATTGAGAATTTCTCCCCAGTTGGACAATGTATGTACCCCTTGTAATTATTATGTAGTTATTGTACTTATATTATGACTATCTTAATAATATAAAAACATATGATAATTAATTCCAACATGGCCACGTTTCAATCATTGTCAACATTTTTTTCTTCTCAACTTTATTATCAGTTTATGTTGGTTTAATGAGTGGCGGGGCTGCGTCCCTGGCACCCGGCCGCCCGCATGGCTTTACCAGAAATAATTACACGGAAACTGTATTCTTTTAAACACTGCTTGACCCATTAGCTCTAGCCTCTTACTGGCTAGCTCTCATATCTAGATTAACCCATTTCTAATAATCTGTGTAGCTTACCAGGGAGATCTTAACCTGCGTCTGTGTCTGGTGGGCGAATCATGGCGACTCACTGACTCGGCTTCTTTCTCCCAGCATTCTGTTCTGTCTACTCCACCCACCTAAGGGTTGGCCTATCAAATGGGCCTAGGCAGTTTCTTTATTAATTAACCAATGAAGGCAACAGATTATAAAGAAATCACTCCCACATCAAGTTTATGAATATTTTGTGGAATGTCAAACACTATTAATTCACCATGCAACTCCAATGATAAGGGCTTTACATTTATACAACAGTATATGTCACCCTTCATAAGGCTTTTCATCATCTAATATCCAGTTTATACTCACAATTTCTTGATTGTGCTGAACTTACTTTTAATGTCAGAATCCAGTGTACGTTGGTACATTTTATTTCATCAGTTTAGTTATTTTAAAATATATTTTTCTGTTTCGTTCCCCTTGTTTTTCATGTCCCTGAGTTGTGGAAGGCTAAGGCTCAAAGAGGTTAACTGTATTTTCTGAGGTGTTACAGGAAGTTAGGATGGGTCTGAGGTGTAAGCCAATGTATATGTAACTGTGCTTTTCCACTGGAAATAGTAAAGTCCGCTCCCCGAATCTCCTGCCTCCTCTGTCTGGCTGATTGCACTTTAAGGCATTGTTTATGCTTTCAATACTGATATTGTTCCTAAATGAATGATGGACGTTCTAGCCCCATGCTTAGAGATAAAAACTTCATTAAATTCCAAGTTAAACAATTATTTTGAAGAAAACAAGTTCTATTTCTTGGTCTTTCCCGCCATGGATCACAACAGAGGTGGTTCGACTATTACTTCAGGGAATAGTAGGAAGTTTTTTTTATGTATTAGTCACAAAGTGCAGGTTCTACTTAGTGGCTGGTGCTTTTGATTTATGAACCCCTGGGTTTGATAGCCAATACTAGAAAGACAGTTACAAAATGCCAATTCTTGTAATTTTATCATTCATTTTTCATTAGCCTGGATTCCTCTTTAAAGATGTGTTAATACCAACCTCTAGTTATCCCGGAACACAGCTGTAGAAGTAAGGAGGCTGTGTTCCTTTCACATGCTGATTTTTACAGTAACGACTTGGTAACTTACCAACCTCCAGTTGTGGCCAATAGAAGCATCTTTGCATCATTATGAAGACACACATATATGTAGCACATAATAAGGGACAGTCCTTGCTTCTTGTAAGGCCACTGAGAGTTCATGAGATTGACTCCTATGTTCTTTCAAAAAAAATATGGGAGCCGGGCGGTGGTGGCACACGCCTTTAATCCCAGCACTCGGGAGGCAGAGGCAGGCGGATCTCTGTGAGTTCGAGACCAGCCTGGTCTACAAGAGCTAGTTCCAGGACAGGCTCCAAAACCACAGAGAAACCCTGTCTCGAAAAACCAAAAAAAAAAAAAAAAAATGGAACCCTTCTAACAGCGTTGGGTCATCTTCCAAGTGTGTTGACAAGTGTCTCTGCTGAAAGCCTACCACAATTCTGAAGGAAAGGCGTACCAGGTAGATTACAGGCAGAAATATCCACACCATTGTGGGGGTTTCCATTTGTCACTGTTTTTTTTTTTTAATTGAAACCTCTGAATTTCACGCACGCACACACATGTGGGCTTCACCTCCCTCTTGAGCTCTCCATCACTCTAGGATACCAAGGAAGTTGAAATGCAGCTGTTGAGTTGATGGGGCAGCCCTGTCCAAAACGCCACTCAGATCCTCCTGAGGTGTACTTCAGACTATCACAAGAATTATAACCCAACACTAAAACACTCCCAAACTAAAGACCTGCACAGATGTCTACAGTGTGACCCCGTGAGAATGCTTAAGAATGAGATACGTATGTCCTTTCTTTGAAACACTTTTCTACCAAATTCGGTGTTTTTTAATGTGCTAATAAATTGAATACCAAATCAATGTTTTCTCTGGTATCTAATATGATTTATGGAAGTAAATATAAATATAAAATTAATCAAGTAAAATAGAAATGTGAACACTAAGTTCAGTGGCATGCTCCCAAGAGCACAGACTGAATTAGTGTTGCTTTAAAAGTAAACATATGGTTTTCTGGCCTCTGCATTCTGTGTGGTGAGAAGACCTGGGGCGGCCTGAAGCCTCTTGTGATCCTTGGGTCTGGGGAGGGGATTTATTTGCTGTGCTCAACTCCATTTCCTGTCATGTGAAAACTCCAGGAAACTCTACCACTCGAAAAATCGAATCCAGGAGTTAAGGTGGAAGCAACGAGTCCTAGCCATTGTGAAAGTACGTACACACAGCTCACAGGCTCCTGGGTGGAAATACAATTGTAAAAGTTAGTTATAGAGAGTTACTAAGTCACTCTGAGTGCTGTGATAGGCTATCATGGCCAGAGGGTTTTTGTTTGTTTGTTTGGTTTTGGTTTTTCTAGACAGGGTTTCTCTGTGTATCAGCCCTGGCTATCCTGGAAGTCACTCTGTAGACCAGACTGGCCTTAATTTACAGAGATCTGCTTGCCTCTGACTCCTGAGTGCTGGGATAAGAGGCATGTGCCCATCACCCAGAAAACAGAGCGCTTATAAACAGCAAGAATTTCTTTCTTACAATGTTCAAGATCAAAATATTGGGAGATCCGGTGATAGTTTCCTGCTTCTAGGATGATGGCTTCCAGCTGTGTTCTCATACAGTGGGGGCCACTCTGCTCCCCGGTTCTATATGAGGTCACTAACCCATCACTAGTGGTGATTGACTTTATAAGGCAAGTGACCTCTTCACCTAGGGAAATGTCCAACCCCAGTAACACTGCCATTGATCGTACTAGGGCACCGGTATCTCTGCCATCACAGCTCTGAGGAAACAGGCAAACCTCAAAGCTGGCTGTGCTCAGCTATGGAAGCATGCTCATCGTCAGCATTCTGCACGGACTCGGTCGTATCACTGCTCAGATGTCTGGTGTGGAGGAGCAGCTGGGATGTCATCTCTGTGACGTACTAACTTACAGAGTCTTTAGAGATGAAGGAATGAGAGAATGGACGAATACGGACGTTAATGTATAAGAAAAACTCCATTTCCCTGTAAGCCTTAACGTCTAAGCAAACACACCTCTGTAGGAGCAGGGGTGCCGAAGGGGTGGTAGCTGGAGAAACAGCTCTGCAGGAGATGCCTGAACCTTTGTTTCACCTTAGAGCGCTGCCTCTGTTGCCATACTGAATTATCTGTGTCCAGTGCTGATGGGCGTTCTTAATGTAGGTGCAGGTTAGTCTTTACTAACATTTGCTTTTAAGACATTCTGTGTAGTTGCACCAGGCAGCTGGACTGCAATGGCAAGTCTTACTGTTAGGAAAAAATTAATGAAAGAAATTGCCGGCAAAGCCCAGAAATCAATGAACCTGCTGAAGGGCCTGAACTCAGAATAAGATGATTTCCAGATCTTGTTCTGTAAGTGTGACCTACGTTAATAACTACTGTAAAATGCCAAGCCATGGGATAAGATTGAATTTGGGGAAGGCACCTCCACATAGATGTTAGCAATTTCTTGGTAGATGGGAGTTTTTGTGGCTTCTATTGGTAGCAATGGATATTAAATGTACAAATGCTCCCGTGTGTCACTTCGTGGTGGGAATCTTTAGTGTGCTAAGTTAATGTTAAAATCAATTGTAATGTGTAGAAGCTCCAGTTGGTTGTTCAATACACAGAGTGGCAGGCACTGTGAACACGATTTAAACATGGTCCCCTGGACCCAAGTACAAGATGGCTTTCGCAACCCTGCTGTTCATGAATGTGTTCCTATCAAATATTTCAGTCACTGAGAGATATCTTGATATTATCCTAAGCTAGAGTTCCAAATCCCTTCCCACCCACTGCAGTCAATGTGCCAAGTTCTAAACTGGTATTTTACAGCCAAACTGCTCATCAGGGCTCTCCCTAAGAGCAGTGTATAGTTTATGGGCATGAATCCCAGCTTCCTCACGCTGGTTGAACACACACACACACACACACACACGCACATACATGCACACACACACACAAACAAACAAACCAGAAAAGACATCACTATGCAGAATGGAATTTTAGCTTCTCATTTTGTACAGAAAAGAAAATTCAAAAGCAAAACCTGAAATTAAGGAATGGAATGTAGTTTTCGTCAAAATAATGGTGAAGATGATGAAGATGCTATATGGCTGATGACTTTCCATGCTTGATTTTAAAACTTAGATTTATTTTTGTTTCCAGCAGGTGTCACTGTAGGCAAATAAAAAAAATTGATAGCATTTTCTCACAGTCATGGTGATGACTCTCGGGATAGCTGTGGCGATGGCTCCTAGGGAACAGGGCGGGCCTCTGTGCAGACTTCTCAAAGCCGCTTTTATTCCTGTTGCTTGTGACATTGATTTCCTTGCACCGTTTCTGTTTCTGTGTGACATGCTCTGTTGGGGGACACAGCAAAGGGACAGGCAGAACCCACTGGGGGTTGCGTGATTCTGATTTGACAGGACAGAGTCCTGAAATCAAAGTCTAATTAACACATGGTGTTTGAGTTCTATAGTTCTAGAGGGATTTCTCCCAACGGTTTTAATAGCTTTTTACTATTAGGGTATCTGTACCAACTTTGTTACCAAACTAAAGCTCCACCAGGAAGGTAAAGGTTCCAAAGCATCCAGCAAGCATTCTGCAGTAGTCAGGGTCAGAGAGGCAACGGTATAGAAGTAACATTATTGCTTACCTCAAGAGGAGGCCGCAGCCTTTGAGCTAGAATTGATTTTGTGTCCTTCAACCTTCAAGGAACATCTCACCAGACTCCAGCAAAACTGTTTCCGAGCATATTTTTGCCAGGAAATCCATTCTTTCTCTCTTAGATTTATTTCTTTTGAATATTCATTTGAAAAGGCTCCTTTTATAACAGGGAAGGGGCATGCAACTAGGGGGACATGGTAAGTGAGAGAGCTTCAGAGCTTCGGGCTTCCTGAAGACCCCTGTGAACACAGGGGTTCACAGCTCTGTGTGGTTAGCATGTATTGATTAAGCTGAATTGTTGGCAACTAGACAGAAGCAGGTAGAATTTAAGGAAAGTAGACACATAGAGAGTGGCTTGGACAATATTACCGAAAGAGTGGTTTGTGTGCATGTGTGCGTACGTGCATGCATACCTGTGTGTGTGTGTGTGTGTGTGTGTGTGTGTGTTTTATTCTTATGTACAAAAAGCCTATAGAAACATGCAGGTAAACCCCAAAGGACTCTCTTCTGTAATCATAACACACAGTCTCAGGAAAATAGCTAGTTCCTGTGACTGAATTTCTTGAGCCCAAAATAGAACTTCATCTTCTGACTCACTTCTGCCCCCAGAACATGTTGCCTAAAATAAGTGTGTGTGTCTCTGTGTGTTTGTAATGCTTCCAGAGTTTGCTGAGCCCTTGCACATGGTTTCTCAGTTGGTTTCTTTCTGTCCTATGAGGTGAAACTGTCTTTCCTTACAAGGACACAGGCTCAGATTCAAAGCTCAGTGCATACTGAGCCTGCAGAAGGGCCTGAGAGCTAGATTTGAGTCTTCCCAAATCCAAAAGCTTTTCTCTTAACTGGCAACAAAATGTATCCTTAGTAAGAGAATGACAAGGGCCTGGAACGCCCTTCCAGAGAACCTTCCAGAGTTCAGTTCCCAGCATCCATGTTGGGCGGGTTACAGTCATCAGTATCTTTAGCTCCAGGGCATCCTATGCCCTTTCCTGGCCTCCACAATCATGCATATACACACACATAAAAATAATAAAATAAGAATAAATTTTAGGAGAATAACGAAACAGTCATTGCACTGTGATAATGAAACATCACACACTTTCCTTGCCTTTTATGAACTCCTGTGTAGGACCAGCTCTGACAGGATTGTAGTGTGGATTGTAGGGTTCCCCTGTTGCCCTGTGGAATGACCAGCTCTAGTCAGAGTAACATTTGTCTATGTTATAAACAGTGAGCCGAGCTGTGGGCCTTGCCACATACCTGAGGCAAGATTTCCAACAAAATTAGAGGCTTTGCTGAGAGAGAGAGAGAGAGAGACAGAGAGAGAGAGAGAGAGAGAGAGAGAAAGAGAGAGAGAGAATATAACAGATTCATAGAGAATAACAGACTCAGCACTGCAGGATCCCACAGCCTGGTACATTTTGAAGAAAATATAGTGAAAACAGCAAAAGAACCAAAAAGAGGTAAGAAATCCCTCAGTGCAATTGGTAACACACAAAAGCCTCTGCCGCTTGGGGCATTTGACCCATGACGCCAGAGACACTAATGCGATTCTGCATTTAGTACATTTGGACTCAGGCTCCCTTTGGCCAGCATTGTTCTCAGTCTCCGATTTCTTGTATGAAAAGAGAAAGCATGAAAATATCACTAAGTGTATCCTCTGGTTGCTGCGTACTTGGAATGGTTCTCATCACTTGTCAGGCAGAATCTCAGCCAGTGTGGACGGATGTGGCTGCCCAGTCTGCCTCCACAGGGGTGGAGTTCCCAGGCTGAATGTGAGATCCTTTGCCTGTGGCAGGGCAGCGTGGAGCATAAACGGCATGCTAACAAGGATTTTAGAAAGTCTCCTCCTTATTGGCACATGAATGCCTTGTTAGAGGTTATCATGAATAGAAGAACAGTTAAATGGCTCAGGGAAATGTCACATGGTAGAAAGTCACTGTTCGTGAATCTGGAAAATGAGTCGGCTAAACTCATTTTTCAGAGTATAAGGAAACCAGGAGTCTGCTTTAGGGACTCGCTGGGTGTTTTATTTTATTTTGTTACCATCCTATCAGTCAATCAGTTTTTACTGACTTGGCAAGCTGCTGTGTTTCTTTCTTTCTTTTTCTCTGCATATGTGTGGGTGTATGTATGCACACCTGTATGTGTATGTGGAGGCCTGTGGTCAACTTTGGGTATCTTTTCTCAGGTGCCTTCCATCTTGTTGGTTGAGGTAGGATTTCACAGGCCTGAGGCTTGTTGATTTAGCTAGGCTGGTTGGTCAGCATGCCCCAGGGATACACTCGTCCCTACCACCCCAGCCCTGGAGTTATAAGTGTATGTCACCACACCTGGTTTTTAAATGTGGTTTCTGAGGAATAAACTCTGGTCTTTGTGCTTTCCCTTTCCCCAGTACCAAATTGTGTGTCTCACAGTTACTGTGGGACAATGGTCTTGTACCCTGTAAAGATTTGTCACTTATATTGGTTTAATAAAATGCTGTTTGGCCAGTAGCCAGGCAGGAAGTATAGGTGGGGTGACCAAAATATGAGAATTCTGGGAAGGGGAAAGACACAGTCTGCAGTCATCACCCAGATGCAGAGGAAGCAAGATGAGAATGCCTCACTGATATAAGGTACCACATGGTTATCACGGACAAGAATTATGGATTAATGTAAGATAAAGGAGTTAATTAATAAGAAGCCTGATCTAGTAGGCCAATCAGTTTATAATTAATGTAAGCCTCTGTGTGTTTCTTTGGGTCCGAACGGCTGTGGGACCAGGTGGGACAGAAACCTCTGTCAACACACAGTGACCAACTAATCACCTTTTCTCCTTTCTTCTGTCTTTACCACAAATCAGCCATCTCTAAAAGCCCCTGACTTCTCTTTCACTGCAGGGTGGAGGCTGCAGGCTGTAATTACTCCCTGGGCCCACTCTTATCAGCCAGGGTTTGGAGTTAATGCTTGTGATAGGATGAATAGCTATGTTCAAGCATTCGGTGCACACACAGAACATGATATTTTCACATTAAAAACCATGCATACAGGTTATGTTAGAAATCACCAAAGTGAATGTAGGAGTTCACATAAAGATCAGATTTACTATTGAAAAGGAAACTATCAAGAACTATCAAGAAAGAATCACTATTTTACCACAGAAATAACTATACCCAGCGTTTTCTTATTTCTTCTTTTCTTTCCAAAGACAGGCCCTCCTGTGCTTACAGTTGAGTTAATCTCATAAAGTCTTCAGAAATTGAATATATTATAAATCAAATGTGAATATTCTCTATGTAATCTCCCAAAGGTTACAGTTCATGCTATGTATGCTACCAGGGGAATAAAATAATAAACACTCTTACCTAGCTATGACCCCTGTGACCTACAGTAATGTCAGGCCTGGCAAGCTATGTCTCTGGTTGCAATAGAGGCATGACTGCTCTGGGAAAAACAAACTACTTTCTTAATGGATTTAAAACTTGATTCTCTAGATGGAACTCATGCCTGGCACCAATAGCAACGGCAAGAGCCCATAGCTTGATAGGTCTTGGGTCCTAGGGGAGACGCCACCGCTATTGTTCTCTAAATGGATATAGTGCTAAACTGCTTCCTAAACGCTCGTCTTTATGTCCATGGATTAGTTCCTACTCTGTAGACCTCTTCTGAGAAGCTTCCCTTTGCAGTAGCTGATTGTTAACATGGAGATCTAAAACTGGCCAAGATGCAGAGAACGAGCAACTGTGCAGTGTTCAGTCCTAACCGGACATCTATATCACACCCTACCCCTCAGGGCTCAGGGATGATTGTGGACAAGGGGACAGAACTGCTTTAACAGCCTGAGACAGTCGCTGGCTACAGTGAGTGTTTGAGGACTAAAGCAGGCTTGGTACACACAGGAGCGCACATTGGCTTTGACCTCAAATCCCAGCTTTACAGGAAAGGGGATTTTGAAGTCCCACCATTAGGCTAGAAGAGATTGGCAATCCATGGCTGCTGAAAGGGAAAGAGTCAGTGTCCTTCAGGGATATGACCCCCCAAAGACTACCCATGAGCCCATAGACTGCCTGCACTCACGCACTTAATCCAGAGGATTCAAAAGAAAAGCAGCACACAAAATTCGGAGAGAATAGAGATGGGAGGAACAGGGGAGGAATTAGAAGAGAGGGAGTGGGTACTCGACATTATTAAAAACACATTATATGCATGTATGAAACTTTCCAACAAGAAAAATAACATCAACAATTGCAGGAAAATATCACACCCGGGACCGATGAGCTCCCCAGCCGTGTGTGCTTGACTAGAATGCTGCTAGATCCATAGACTAGTAACAGTCTCTTTAGACAAGCTTCTCTGTGTAGTGGATAGCGGCTGCTGCACACAACTACTCGGAGGGCAGAGAATCAGGATCTGTGCCGTGCTTAGCCATAATTGGACGACTTGTTACACCTTTTCCCTGCAAAGAGGGGCAGAAGGGCTGTGAAAGCCAGTGGTCTGGGAGGGCTGGGATGAAACAACAGAGTCTTCTGGACATAGCATGACCACTGCACTCATCAGCCCATAGCAGCTGTGGTTGCCTACACAAGACCAAGCCAGTCAGCCCTCCAACACGGAACAGAGCGTGACTCACAAATCTCTTCCCCAAGCTGAGGAACTATTGACAGTTGCTGGTTGCTGGGGGAGGAGTCGTCTGTTTTCTTCAGTTCAGAGAAGAATTCGTTTTCTTCAGCATGTAGGTCATCTGCGCTCCAGTGCATTGCCTCATATCCATGTCTATAAACAGGGCAAATTAAACTCAACGGGTTCTTAGAAGATAGGACATAGAGTTGGGAATGGTGTTAGGAGAGATGAAGGGTGGATCCAGGTCAACTTAGGGGGGAAGAACTGGTGTGACCAAAATATCTTGTATGCATGCATAAAATTCCCAAAGAAATAATAAAAATGTTATATTAAAACTTGAATAAACCATGATACACACACATAGAAAAAACCTACAGTACATCTAAGGTTTATGTTCTAAAAAAGGATTTGAACATTGTCATTATGTCTTATGATCTGATGTGTCTAACTCATTTGACGGTAGACAAGTGACTTCCTTTATAGCAAGTGGGTGTTTCACATGGTGTTTGAACACTCAGGTGTCTCCTGCGGTGTACCAGGCATGTTGGGAGGAGCGTGGAACGTCACCGAGAGAAAGGCACAGGGATGGGTGCATGGCGAACGGTCTAAAATGAGAGGATGTGTGTGCTGGGCACAGCTGGGGTCCCTCCCCGTGGGTCTCGTTGGGTGGTACCAGGAGCTAGTAGTACAGTCTCTGCCTGCCTGTTGAAGTACAAAAAGGCATTCAGCAAGCAAGCTCTCTAAGAGTAGAGACGACTGAGGGGAACTCGATACACAGAGCTAGACTAAGCAGAAGGGCAAAGGCAGCAAGTTCAGGTTACTTTGTGGTAAGTGTTTGGAGTTTTAAAGGTAGTGGTTATTGCCCATTATCGTGGAACTCTCAGACCAAAGCATAAGTGACAGAGATGTGGAAATGCTGGACTTATGGTTCTTTGGGACTGGAATCTATTGTAGGAGATTTTACACCCAAGGTAAAATGGAAAAACAAAACCAAGTTAACACAGAATAACAGTGGTTGTAGTTTAATGGGAAAAACATTGAACTTTCTTTCAACCTTTGCCTCAACTTGTGTTTCTTTCTGCTTTGGAGTTTGCGAATCACATGTCCATGCAGCCCACAGAATAATACTGTAAAGAGTCAAGTCACATTGAATAATATCGTGAAGAATTATACCGCATGCCGTTAGTTGTTTGCTCCACAGTCTTCCAAAATGGCTTCCCACTGCGTCTCAGAGACTGGCCATCCATCCTCCACAGCTGAGTGCTCCTCCCAAACATCTACCAGCATGATCCAGCCCCACGGTGTTCCTTTTCAGTCCCTGGCTGATGTCAGCCCTCCTAGATGAGGAGCATATGGAAAAGAGTGGGCTATTCCAATCTTCATGAGCATAGCTAGGCAATTAGCCATGCTAATTTATACAGGAACACAGGCATGCACGCACACACGCTGCCACACACGTGACATCATTTCCTGGAGCACAAAGACATCTGGTTTTTAGGATGTTTTGAAATAATGAGTCCATCTGTGTAGTTGGAGGCAGTGCTTGTGACATCATAGGAGTGACTCAGCACAGTTAAACCAGAAGCAAATTTACATGGTGTTCAAGGAGTTAGAATGGCAGGGAGGAAGGAAGTAAAGATTCTGATAGGAGATTCATCACAAAGTTTTAGTGTGAGTCGAGGTAAACACAGCCCCACTGAGGATGGTGCCTGAACAGAGATCTCGTTTATCCCTGCCAACCCTCCATGTGTCTCTTTACCCAGGAGGGAAAGAGGGGAGGGAGGTTAAAGGATCTTTCTACATTCCCCAGAAAACTTGCCTTTAAACCATTTCTTTTCTTTTTACCTGATGTTAAAAAAAAACAAAATAGAATCAGGAAGCTAGAATTGGGAACTCCTTGTCAACCATTTTTAGTTTTGGGCTTTGATGCTTCCTCATCCCTCACAGACATTTATTTAACTTACATCTAAAAACACCTTGTTAACTTGGAGAGTCTTTAAGGACAAAATGTACATATGTCTTTTTTCCCGTTTTCAAATTCAGAACAGTTATCTGCTGTCCTTCACCCGAGAAAGAGTCAGCTGCTCATAAGATAGGAGCTTGGTGCTTAACAACTTAAAAACGACTTCAAATAACCTGGCAATCACATCTTTGTAATAATACCCGGCTGTTAATTAGCTGAACTACCCCAATATGGGGTTGGGGGGGAGTTTTGCCTGGGCATGATCATGACACCCCCCCTGTTTTACTGGGTGCCCATGTTGCACCCCTCAACTCAGTCTTTAAAAAATTCGGCAGCTTTTCAGAGCTCCCTTTCTTAAATAAAGGTTGCCCTGAAAGTAAAGCTCTTGCAAATTAAATAGTTCTATAAAGAGTGTGGATTCCTTGATGGGGAAAATACATGGGCATCGAATGTGGTGGAGGGGCTTGCCCTCTGCTTTGGGCATAGAAGTGAGGAAGAACTCAAAAATACCACGGCAGGGGAAAGATTTTAAAAATATGTTTTAAACTAGAAAAAACAAGCCCTTGTCACTTTCAGTGATGGTGACTTTTTGTGACCATAAGCAAAGTCAAAGTATTTCAAGTTTTAGCAGGGTGATGTCCAGAGAAGGGCAGGTGATCCTTTTCCTGAGGGAGAGGGATTGTGGTCTGTGGTGGCATCCACATTTCCAGTGGCAGTCTTCCCTCAGCCCGGTCTGGGACTTCAGAGCTCTCTCAGTGTATTCCATGGCACCCTGAACTTGTCCACAAACATGTCTGGGATAGTTCAATGATTCTGACTTTGGGGGAGACTCGAGAAATGCACACGTGAGTGTGAAATGGTGTTTCTTCTGAGGGAGACACCTGTTTAGGAAAGCTGTCTCATATGTAAATTTAACATTATCATCAATGTATTTTTAACTGTGTATGGTAGCACACACCTGTATTTCCAATGCACCGAAAAACTGAGGCAGGGAATCATGAGGTCAAGGCGAGTCCCGGGCCATGAAAAGGGTGCAAGAATGCTATGCTGAGTATTATAGACTAGGCAAAAATTACTCCTGCTTCACTGCTGAAGGAAGGGGAATAGTGGTACATAGTTAACCAGGAGGGGTTTTGCAAGGAAACGGTACTAGAGGCTCTGGAAGGATGAGGAAAGATGAACGGGTTTGAGATCTAGATAGTAACTCCCGTGCTTGGTGACTGAACATGCTAAACTGTCAGAATAAGATGGGGTAGCACCCAGCACATTGTGGGGTCACTGGGAAGACCAGAGACAACGCATTCCAATGTGATTGGCCCAGCTCCAAGCACAGCTCCTCTCCCTTAATGTTTCACAGGGGTTCAGTCCATCACTGTGAGAGAAGCAGCAGAATGGTTGTGTGTGATGGGAGTGTGAGGGAGCCTTTCTCATGTTGTAACAAACTAGGAAGCAAAGGACACAGGTGGAATCAGGGGTGGACATCACCTTCAAAACCTCAGCCAGAGACATACTTCCAACAGCCTGGCCACACTTCTCAAAGGTTCCATAGTCTTCTAGATAGTGCCACACCTTGGGCACCGAATTCCTAGTGTGAACTTTAGGGAACATTATGGAAGAGAGACCAGAAGAAACATAGAGCCAAAGATAGGGAGACAGGCTGTGAGGTGTGTTTTCTGGGCATGACACAGTAATGGTGATCATGACCACATGGCAGCTGCAGTGCCCTCGCTTGTCCTGTGCAAGCCTGGACCTTTCAGCTGTCAGTCCTAGGTGGGGAAAAGCGTTCACAAGAACTGCTGGTTGCTGATGAATTCTGGGGGAGGGCCAGTCACTGACGGTGGTTGCATACTCACTGGTGAGTCTCCCAGAATCCAACAGACAGTCCCATGTCCACACAAAGGTCTGGGGTGGCAGGGGAGCCAGCCTAGTTTATTTCCTGTCTGGGAATTTAAAGTTCAAAGCCTAATTGAGGAAAGAGGAAGGAGACTGAAAGCCGCAGTGGTGTACCCAGAACCTCCCGGAAGCCCTGACACAGGCCCTCCCCATTCAGCCCGTGGAAGTTGTAGTTTGCCCTTAAAAAAATATGTCTAGAGGCAAGGAAGTGAGAGAATCAGAATAGAATTTTAGCAAAAGCACTTTCTTTCTTTTTAATTTTTTAAATTTTTTACTATAATTTTAAAAATTTCCACCTCCTCCCATTTCCCTCCCCCTCCCTCCATCCCCCCTCCCTCTCCAGTTCAAAGAGCAGTCAGGGTTCCTTGCCCTGTGGGAAGTCCAAGGTCCTCCCCTCTCCATCCAGGTCTAGGAAGGTGAGCATCCAAACAGGCTAGGCTCCCACAAAGCCAGTATATGCAGTAGGATCAAAACTCAGTGCCATTGTCCTTGGCTTCTCAGTCAGACCTCCTTGTCCGACACGTTCAGAGAGTCCAGATTGATCACATGCTTATTCAGTCCCAGTCCAGCTGGCCTTGGTGAGCTCCCATTAGATCAGCTCCACCGTCTCAGTGGGTGGGCGCACCCCTTGCGGTCCTGACGTCCTCGCTCATGTCCTCCCTCCTTCTGCTCCTCATTTGACCTTGGGAGCTGCAAAAGCACTTTCATGGCCAGAGAACAGGCTAGAAGGCCGTGAGCAGACCTAAATCATATGCCTTCCCACCCTTGCTGAAGGATAGTTGGATTTCTAACCTTCAGTAGCTCAGAATGGGACCTTGTGTAAGCAGACTCTTCACAGTTCTAACTCCTGATGACCAGGACATGCGGAGGACAGTGCGCACTGTTCCCGAAAGACTAGTGTTACTCTACAAAGAATTTCCGGAAACAGCCATAGCCATGCACAAGGAGCAAGGGGAGAAAGGAAGAGACACCCAGGAAGAGGTCCACCTGTCAATCACAGCAGACCCTCCCCCGACAGCCCTGTGGATGAAGCCTATGGCATGCCCATTTCATACTTCTGGGCCCTCAGAATCGGGATACAACTCTTTTCTGATTTCCAAGCCACTAGTATGTAGTTTGCGATGTATCCCCAGGAAGCTGGTACAGGGACCAAGGGTCTAGAGACCAGGTGTGACAGACGAGGGATTGTTCTAGAGCGGTACTTGGAGGGAGAGGAAGAATACAAGATATTCCTGAAGAATTTGATTCATAGACACCACAACTAGACTTTAGTTCAGGCTCTTTCCTGCTCGGGGGGGTGAACTTGAAGAAACTATTCATCCTCACCAGACCTCAGTTCCTTCACCTGCAACAGTATCACGTGTCAACTTGCTGAGTTTAGGATTACCCAGAGGAGCTGAGATACTGCGTCTGGGTGTGTCTGTGAGGGCGCTTCTGCATCAGCAGCCCAGGGGAAGAAGAGTTTTAGCTTTCTCCTCAGCACGGTGGGCCTCATCCCGTCTGTTGAAATGCAGAGGACGGATATGGTCGCCCTAGCTAAGTTGGGGTGTCCATCTTTTACTGTTCCCCGACGTCAGAGCTCAGGTGATTAGCTGTTTGGATGGAAACCGAGACTTCACTGTTAGCTCCCCGATTGTGGACTCAGGCTGGATTGCATCACCAACTTACCTGGCCATTCACCTTGCAGGTGCAAATTGTGAGATTTCTCAATCTCCTATCACGTGAGCCAGTTTTCATAATAATCTGTCCAGGTAGATACAGATATACATTGGTTTTATTTCTCTGAAGAACACTGACTGGCTAATGTATGTAATTGTGATTCATTAGGTTGTAACAGGTAAGAGAAAGAATGTTAGAAATCATAGATACTCCATACGGTGATATTGCTAATTATAGTGAACTCTAAAAGCATGTTTTCAGCACACGAGTTGCATATGTAAAGGAATTGGTAGTAATTAATATTTCTGACTTGCCCACCAGGTAAGACGTTATTCAGGGAGAGAAGAAACACTGGAGGGAAATGGCTTTGAAAGCCAGTATGATAAACTCAGTCTTACTTAAATTTAAAATATCTAAGCAAAATTATATATGTCTAAAGTATACTGGCATGTCTTTCATGATCGCTTTAATAAAGGTCATTTCATATTCTTAAAGCAATAGTAAGTTTTATGTTGTTCATTAAAGAAAGGCTTCCATGAAATGAGATGAGGACCACCATGTTGTTAGGAGAGTAGAGAAAAAAAGACATGAAATCCTACTTGTTTAAAACTCTTTAAAAAAAAATCCTGTATTGATTTAATTGGTTGTCGCATTGGAGATAGAGGTATTGACTTATGACAAGTTGACCAACAATTAGTTCTTAATTAATCTAGGGTTGTCGACTTCTCCTTGCCCCTCTCTTGGATGAATGGTCTCAGATGATGGGTTTTAATGGAGAAATTGAGTCATCTGAAAGCAATTATCTGTCACAGTATTAACAGGTAAAATACAGATACTCTGTTACATTTGCAATTCAGATGAACAAAGAATATTATCTGGAGTCTAGCCTGCCCTGAGCCCTATGGCTTAATTAACTGCAACAGCTCTCTCTATGGGAAGAGCTTATGGGACGGTATTTGAGAGAGGGCGTATGCCCAAGGAGCCCGACATCTACCCCACTCACGCAGCCATGCTCACTGCTGCTCTCATCACAGTAGCTGGAAATGGAAACAATCTAGTGAACTCCAACTGTGCATGGAGAGTGAGAATGTGCTACAGATACACCATGGCATCCTATGTCCAGATTTTCTTCACATGGATTCTAGTCTTAAACTCAGATCTCCCTGTGTGTACCAGTTGGGCCATTGCCCCAGCCTGGGCATCCTTCTTCAATGCTTCTTCATTCTTGTCCTTCCATAAACTGTGTTGAGTGAGGTTTAGCCCCACCGTTCTTCCATGGCCGACTCCAAGATTGCCTGATGTGAGAGTCCCCTCTGTGTGCCGTGATTACCATTAATGAATAAAGAAAACTGTCTTGGCCTGTTGATAGGGCAGAACTTAGGTAGGCGGGGAGGACTGGACTGAATGCTGGGAGAAAGAAAGGCGGAGTCAGGGAGATGCAGTGGAGCTGCTGGTGGAGAAACTTTGCTGGTAGGCCACGACCTTGTGGTGATATACAGATTAATAGATATGGGTTAAATTAAGATGTAGCAGTTAGCCAATAAGAAGCTAGAGCTAATGGGCCAAGCAGTGATTTAAATAACATGGTTTCTGTGTGATTATTTTGGTTCTGGGCAGCTGGGATGAACAAGTGACCTCTATGTAACAATTGCCAAAACCTCCCACCTCGCCAAATTGGTGGTCAGTTGTGGCCTTTCTTTCTCTCTATTTTATTACCATGACTTTTAAATCAACGCTTCCTGTATCATCAGTTACATGTTAATATTTTGTGAGCCTGTGGGTTTGCCGCCTCAGATTAACGCCCCCTCCCCCGACCTCTTTATCTCAACTGTACCTGTTAGTTTGGAAGCTTACAGTGCAAGAGGGAGCTGAAGGTGTTCCGCTGGGTAGGGATTTGTGTCAAGCAGTTGAGCACTGCTAACATTATTTTATTTTAGTGGATAGGAACATATTGGTTAATCTGGTAAACTGCCTGTGAGGCTGCTAGCCTCGGGAGCCTGGGAACCTGAGTTTGATCCTGGAATCCAAGCATAGGAAGAATTGACTGCCCAAAGTGTTCCTATGGCCCTGGACACGTGCATCATGGCACATATACCACCACACATGCTTCCTACAACAGTAAGAAATGAATAAAAGAAAAAACATTCTACATATGTACAAGTGTACAATCTATAGGATAAATGTCAACAGGAGTCAGTCTAAACTATTACAAGTAGTATTTTAAAACCAAAATAGCTTTCGTTGAAGTTCAAAGTCAACATTTTGCACCAAAGCATGCTCTTGGAATTAATGACTGTGTTTGGCAAGAAGGAGTGGTCTCTGGGGTTGAGAGCATCAGATGGTAAAGACAGGCCTGTCAAGACTGAGAGTAGGGCTATGTTCCTGTTTGGGAGGGCCCTGGTGTATGTACCAACAGAGCATCATTAAATGCCAGTGTTCGTCAACACAAGCCAAGTAGATAATGACCATCCATCCATCCGTGGCTGGTGTTAGATAAATTAAAGCCCTCACCATTGTCTTTCAAGTCAACAAACATTTATCCACAGCTTGCTCTGAACACGGCCCTGTGCTTCTACTGGGGACGCACAGATGAAAATGTGCTTTTTTCCTACTCAGACAGCTAGGTTGGTAACTCCCCACGAATCAGCACACATATCAAATTCTACCCATTTCCCTTGGAACTCGAAGAAACAGGAATTTGGAGAAACACTGGCTGGTCTCCTGCCTCACAGAGCAGGTCAGGTTATAGGACCACAGCTGAATGTGCTCATTTCCCACTGTTCAAAGGAATGGATGATGCTCATTTTTCATAACGACTTTTCCACTCGAAAGCTCCATGTAAGACAGTGATCTGTTCTGTGTTCATTATGGGTGTAGGTGCGGTGCACCATGCTAGTCTGTGCTCTAAGTGCCTCCATACAGTTCGCGAGCTGGGCAAGGGGCTGGAGATAGAAACACACAAAGACTCACAGAGACAGAGACACGGGTCATCCTCGAAGCCAGAATGTCCCAAGAATGCTCCCTTATTGTCTTCAGGGGCAACTTATATAGGGATAGCCACCCCCTCCCCCAGCCAAACGCACCAGAAACCACTCCCCTGCCATCAGGAACTCAGATCAGGGAAAAACAAGTTGTTTACAAGAAATTCAGGATCTGGGGTGCTCACTGCTCCCAACATGTAGGAGCTTTTCTGTGGGCCCAGCTTCAGTGCGGTTAATACAGTGGTGGTTGTCACTGGAGAAGGAGCATTTTGCCTCATGGCTCAGGAAAGGGTGTGACTACGGAGCAGCCTGGAGGAGGTGGAGTTCCCTGAGAATTTGGTCCACATAGTAGCCGCTTCTCCCTTTTTAACCAGTTAGTTCAAACTCTACCGATCTTTAAGACAATGACTTTCTCCTGCATCCAGTCACACCCCGCTGCCAGACACTGGCATATTGGTGTGTGCTGTTTGATCTGGGTTGTGATGTTACATGTGTGATTGACTGTTCAGTCACTGCTGACTTTTGATTATCCTCATGTGTCCTTTGCCCAGTGCTGGGCCCTGAATGGAGGCGTAGATTCCTGCCTGAAGTCTTTATTTCCTTCTTGTGTTAATTCTTTTAAGGGCAGATCGGAGGAGGTGCCTAGGTGGAGGAAAACACACTGGTGAAGCCGAGTTCTCTAAAACTGCACTTTCTAGGCCCCACACTTAGGTCTACTGACATTTCTGTGGACGTTGCTCCTCCGCTCTGATGAAGAGCAAGCCTGTGACCTAATATCTATATCATTTATAATTGTCTATATTAAATCAGGCTCCCTATTTGGCATTTGCCTTACCAAGTCAAAGATGCCATTTCAATAAGTCTCAAACCGCAGCATCCTGAGTGCCCTCAGCCATCCAGACCCAGCATGTTAGTTGTTTTTCCTCTGTTGCTTGTAGCTTTTCAAGTTTTGTGATTGTGTGTGTGTGTGTGTGTGTGTGTGTTGTAGTGACCACGGCTTCACATGGCACCCCCAAAGCATCTTCCCTGGGCTTTTAGAGCAAACTCACTTTAAGTGTTTCTTTTTCACAATAGCAGAGAATTCAGCAAATATCCTTAGGGACTCTCATTGAATTCTGGGAATGTACTTCCCTGCTTGGGGCCATTAATTTATACCCGTGCTATTTATCATGAATTATGAGGCCTTGTAACATGAGGGTTATAAGCTGAAGGCTTACTTGTGCAGCATGGTGAGGTGTCCATGCCCCTAACTCACCTCCTTTGCTCAGCTTCATTCTGGTACTGTCAGAATGAGTGGAACTGGGACCATTGGAGGTTTACGAATGTTAAATGGGATTGGAGTCAGGGCTGACTTTCAAATAATGTCACTCTGAAGAAACTTACGCACTTGTCACTAAGCTGAGTAAAGGTTTCTCTTGGTCTAAGTTTGCTCATGAAAGAAAATTGTTCTGTAGTCCCATTCTGACCCATGGAGTTGTCTGTCTTCAAGATGAGGCTGTGGAGGCCATGGCTCTGGGTGTCTTGATCCCTGTGGACCAAGGCTTCTGTCGATTACTTGACGTCCAGGTGTTGCGTGTTGCTAAACACTTTAACTATTTAGTCAGGAGGAGCATCAGGAGTTCAAGGCTAGCCCCTGCTACATAATAAGATGAGGCAACCTGGACTGCATAAGACCCTGTCTTACAACAACACAGAAAACACCCTCTGCCTGCCCCCCCAATCAACATGATGTCTGAATCACATGTTCCATTGTGGTTTTAACTCTTGAGTTTTAATTCTCCTTGCCAAGTGATAAATCATACAATAGGCTGATCAGAGGTCATAAATCAAAAGCTCAGATCTGAGCTCCACTTCGCCTTGTACATCTTGGGATGTTGGAAACCAAGTTTTCTCGGTCTCCAGGTGATTGGCTCAGAAACCGTGAGTGAATTTACTGCTCTGAGAATGGCCTCACTCTTATTTCTTTGTAAAAACTGCAGACCAGGTAACAGGTTTCCAACCTGCACGGCCCAAATATATCAGAGTTGTCTGAGAACCCTGAGGCTGGGTGTTCCCTGTAGGCTGCCATATCTGCTGGAGCCTTGCTGACCCTCTAGTAAGAGGGTGTCTTTCCTTGAATGGTAACAGAAACTGTGGTTGATATGACACTCAGTGATTTATTTGTCAATTCTGAAGACAGCAAGTAAGAATAAATACAGCTTGAACTGATTGACTTTCCAGTTACTTTCCTGAACTTTTTCGGTTGTTTGAGACAGGGTTTCTTTGTGTAGCCTTGACTGTCCTGGAACTCACTCTAGACCAGGATCTGCCTGCCTCTGCCTCCAGAGTTCTGGGATTAGAGGCGTGCACCACCACCACCCGGCTTTTCAGAACTCTTGCTTCATTTTCTTTAAGCATGCATCAGACTTCTCCATGGTCTGGATGCCATTCCATAAAAGTCTGAAGACTAAGCTATTAATGCAGATGTCTTGGTGTTTGTGATATTCGGATGTGTTAGTATGTTTTCAGAGTTGGCCGTTGTCTCATGAGTCCCTAAGAGTATCCAGGGTTGGGTCTGATGGCTGCACAGTTACTTTCTCCCTGCTGCGAGTAACAATACCTGACAAATGTAATCAGGAAAGAAGGGCTTGTTTTGGCACAGTCTGAGGGCACCCACCATCTTGTAGAGAAGTCATAGCATAGCACAGCACAGCACAGCACAACACAGCATAGCACAGCACAACACAGCATAGCACAGCACAACACAGCATAGCACAGCACAGCACAACATAGCACATCACAACATGGCACAGCACAGCACACCACAACATAGCACAGCATAGCACAGCATAGCACAGCACAACATAGCACAGCACAGCACAACATAGCACAGCATAGCACACCACAACATAGCACAGCACAGCACAGCATAGCACAGCACAACATAGCACAGCATAGCACAGCACAACATAGCACAGCATAGCACAGGACAACATAGCACAGCATAGCACAGCACAACACAGCATAGCACAGCACAACACAACACAGCATAGCACAGCACAACACAACACAGCATAGCACAGCACAACACAACACAGCATAGCACAGCACAACACAACACAGCATAGCACAGCACAACATAACACAGCACAACATAGCACAGCACAGCATAGCACAGCACAGCACACCACAACATAGCACACCACAACATAGCACAGCATAGCACAGCACACCACAACATAGCACAGCACAGCATAGCACAGCACACCACAACACAGCACAGCACAGCATAGCACAGGACAACATAGCACAGCATAGTACAGCACAGCACAGCACAACACAGCATAGCACAGCACAACACAACACAGCATAGCACAGCACAACATAGCACAGCACAACATAGCACAGCACAGCATAGCACAGCACAGCACACCACAACATAGCACAGCACAGCACACCACAACATAGCACAGCACAGCATAGTACAGCACACCACAACATAGCACAGCACAGCACAACACAGCACAGCACAGCATAGCACAGCACAGCATAGCACAGCACAGCACAGCATAGCACAGCATAGCACAACATAGCACAGTACAGCATAGCACAGCACAACATAGCACAGCACAGCATAGCACAGCATAGCACAGCACAGCACAACATAACATATGCCAGCCGGTCACATTGTACCCACTACCAGGAAGTGGGAGAGATGAAGAGGACGCCCACTTTAGTGGCCTCCTGAGAGACACCACCTTCTAAAGGTGCTGCCTGCTGGAGACCAAGTATTCAAAGACTGGGGTTGTATCACAGGCATTCTCTGGAGCATGTGAGAAAACAGAACCTCGCCTGTGGCCTTTCCCTGAAGGTCCCTGCTGTCATCTAAGCTGGGGCAGGCCTTCTTAGCATCAAGATGAGAAAAAAGAGAATCTTCTGCTTTCTGGGAAGCTATTCTACTTAAATTCACACTACTGTTAAGATGCTTAAGTCAAAAGTCAGAATGAATGGATGAAAGGAATGTAAGCCTCTTAACCATATTTGCTGTTGTATAGGTTGATTTTCTTAATGCTTTCTGTAAATTTCATTTTAAATTTATTGATTTGTGTTTTTAAATTATGAATAAATTATAAGTACATAATTTGTTATATAATGCAATAAATAATAAATAAATTAAGCCCATTGATTTATTAATTTCTTTTGTTTGTTTTTGTTTTTTGAGACAAGAGTTTCTCTGTAGCTTTGGAGCCTGTCCTGGAACTAGCTCTTGTAGACCAGGCTGGCCTTGAACACACAGAGATCCGCCTTGTAATTATCCAGCCACCAATAAGGCTGCACTTTCAGGTTCTAAAGGCAGGCACGTTCACAGGCACACATGTGTGGTTACCCCCACATGTGACTCAACTAAAACCCCTGCACACACGTGTGAGTTGCCCATCTGCATCATCAGCGTATAACGTAGTCACGCCAACCCCCTGTGCACATGTGCTGGGCAGCTTTTAAAAGCTGGACGTGCCATTTCTCCCCCCGCCCCTCTGCACACTGATCCCCAGGCCTGTACGCACCCGCCTCTAATAAACTCCTAAGTGGGTTTGTTTGTGTCTCGTGCTTTCTTCTCACTTGTGCCAGATAATTTCATGCCTGCGTACGCCACCACTGCCCAGCTAATTTATTAATTTCCTAAGTTTGATCATTTGACCCCCTTGCCCAATGCATGCCCAGTTCACTACCACGGAGCTCTGGCCCAATCCCCTGTTTTCTTGAGTTGTATTTCCATAGCCTTTTTTAATCAGTTCCAAAACTAAGGAGTTACTCTGACTTTTTTTTTTGTCTCAAGTACCTCCTGTCAGAATAATTCAGTGAAAACATGTTGGCATTTTATTAATATTTCAAATGATAGAAAATTGTAGCTATTTATAGGAATTAACATGTGTCAATGCAGGTATACATTGTGTAGTTATAGATTTGGGTAGGGAATCTCTTTCTCTCTTTTAAAACCATAACCCAGTAACTTTTTTTTTTGTTGTTGTTTTACTGTTTGAACATTTGCTATTTCTTTATGGAGAAACATTAAGTCTCTTCTCTCAGCTTAAACAAAAGGTGTTTAGAGTGCAGGAGAAGCTCACTGGGTAAAGCTCTCCAGTAAGAATGGAGTTGGTGGGGAGAGGCCTTGTTGGTCCTCTCGAGTCCTGCACCGGAGGGCTCAATGGTGAGCCACCTTCTGGTGAGGATGGAAGACAGAAGACAGCAGTTCCTTCCTTTCCGTTTCTGTTCTTCGGTGAGTGGTAGTTCTTGGTAGTTGGGGTTTGTGTTTTGTTTGGGGCCGTATGATAGATGTTTAGGGCCCAGTGTGCACTAAACATGTGCTCCTCCACTGAGCTCCATTCCAGTTCGATACTAGAAGTTTGGATGAAGATTTTCTTGTTTGGTCTGTTTTGATGTTGCTTTCGGAGACAGGGCCTATGACCCAGGCTGACCTTGAATTCGTTACAGTCAGGACTACAGACATGAGCCCTGCTCTCATCAATCAGCCTGACCCTAGCTTATATGTGTAGACATGTTTATACGTGTATGTAATTCACTGAAAACTCTTCGTCCTTCATGTTTAAAAGACTACTGTGGATTTGAAAGCCATGGGAGAAAAACTTAAGCTTGATTTATCGTTTCTGTGAGGTCATAGTATTTATTGGCTCAGACCTTTCTGTTCTTTAGTTTGGTGCTGACAATAACAAAGAAAGTAATTTCAAAGAAGTAAACTGTATCTCAAATTAGGTTTTCTTGGCTCTGCTGATATAAAACAATTCTACCATACTTTTGTAAACTTAGTCCCTGGGTCCATCTACATGAAGGGAAGTTATTCACATGTTTGCTTTATTTGAAAATAAGTAATTATTGCTCTTTTTAAAAATCATTTCTTTTTCGTCCATTTGCCTGCAAAATTCAGGAAGTCATTGTTTTTTACTGCTGAGTAGTACTCTAATATGTATATATTCCATACTTTCTTCATCCATTCTTCCATTGAAGGGCATCTAGGTTGTTTCCAGGTTCTGGCTATTACAAACAATGCTGCTATGAACATAGTTGAGCATATACTTTTGTTGTATGATAGGGCATTTCTTGGGTATATTCCCAAGAGTGGTATTGCTGGGTCCAGGGGTAGGTGGATCCTGAAATTCCTGAGAAACCGCCACACTCTTTTCCAAAGTGGTTGCACAAGTTTGCATTTCCACCAGCAATGGATGAGTGTACCCCTTTCTCCACAACCTCTCCAGCAAAAGGCTATCATTGGTGTTTTTGATTTTAGCCATTCTGACAGGTGTAAGATGGTATCTTAAAGTTGTCTTGATTTGCATTTCCCTGATCGCTAGGGAAGTTGAGCATGACCTTAAATGTCTTTTGGCCATTCGAACTTCTTCTGTTGAGAATTCTCTGTTCAGCTCAGTGCCCCATTTTTTAATTGGGTTGATTAGCCCTTTACGGTCTACTTTCTTGAGTTCTCTATATATTTTGGAGATCAGACCTTTGTCTGTTGCGGGGTTGGTGAAGATCTTCTCCCAGTCAGTGGGTTGCCTTTGCAGGCAAATGGACGGAAATAGAAAACACTATCCTGAGTGAGGTGAGCCAGACCCAAAAAGAGGAACATGGGATGTACTCACTCATATTTGGTTTCTAGCCATGAATAGGGGACGTTGAGCCTATTATGCGTGATCCTAGAGAAGCTAATTAAGAAGGTGAACCTAAAGAAAAACATTTAGGCGATGAAAGGAGACAGAGACAAAGACCCACATTGGAGCACCGGACTGAAATCTCAAGGTCCAAATCAAGAGCAGGAGACAGAGCACGAGCAAGGAACTCAGGACCGCGAGGGGTGCACCCACACACTGAGACAATGGGGATGTTCTATCAGGAACTCACCAAGGCTAGCTGGCCTGGGTCTGAAAAAGCATGGGATAAAACCGGACTTGCTGAACATAATGGACAATGAGGACTACTGAGAACTCAAGAACAATGGCAATGGGTTTTTGATCCTATTGCACGTACTGGCTTTGTGGGAGCCTAGGCAGTTTGGATGCTCACCTTACTAGACCTGGATGGAGGTGGGTGGTCCTTGGACTTCCCACAGGGCAGGGAACCCGGATTACTCTTAGGGATGATGAGGGAGGGGGACTTGATGGGGGAGGGGGAGGGAAATGGGAGGTGGTGGCGGGGAGAAGGCAGAAATCTTTAATAAATAAATAAATTAAAAAAAATCATTTCTTGTTGCTTTTGGTTGTAGAGTTTACAAAATTTGGTTGGCCTTAAACAGTTAGACCACCATGGTTTCACTGACCGGTCGCTTACGGAGCAAGGACTCCTGAGCTGATATTTATGGATGCAGTTTGGGAAGTTTCCCACAAGTTAGTTAGAAATGGTGCCTTCCTGTTAGAACTATCCCTCATGGCCCCTTGTGTGCGGTCTGCTACACACTTTTACACAAAACCACCTCTGCGATTTGATAATTTTCCTGACAGTTTTAGGTGTTTATCTCTGGGGACTCGAGATGAGCATCCAAAACCCGGTGTCAGAGGCCAGGGACATTTGTGAATATCATCCAATGCCCAGGACACCCCAACTGCAATCACCCCAGAATATCCCTCCATGCAGACAGCCAGAAACCTCAGTTAAGCATATGGCTGAACTGGGGGCCGATGAAGACATGTTATTCAGAGACATAAACACCTCTTGGGCTCAGACCTTGCAGGAGGCTAAGTTCAGGAGCAGCATTTCATGAAAGGATCAAAATCTGGCCTCTGAGGGAGCACAGCCCAGAAGAATGTGTGTAATATTGTGAGTGTCAGAGATAAGTCTGGCCGTTACCCTTCCATTTTCCTAATCACCTCAGCCATTGGGTCGGCTTCTTGTTAATGGAAGCAAAGCAAAATTCTGTCGTGAAAATATTGGATATTCCAATTAATAAATTCCAAATAAAAGTGGAATTAAGCTAAAAATGATAAAGAGCCCTCGAGTGGCTTTTGATTAGAAACTACTGCGGCTCCTCGTCTGGGCTGCAGCGCCAGGCAGGCAGCAGCTGCTGATAATTTGGTGCAAGTAATTGTAGAGCCAATAAGTTGAAGAAGTGCTTATTAAAAAGAAACGGCTTTGCTATCTGCGCGTAAGTTCAATTGAGTAATGCACTCTACATGCGGTCTGACACTGGGTAAATTATACACCTGATTTAAAAACACTCCATCCAGAAGAGCTCCTATTTTGCTCATCCATAAAATTTTTACTTTCTCCATCGCTACTTGCAGCAATGTAGGCATAATATCTATCAAATTAGGCCTGGAGGACGTCTCAGTCTGGCACCCTGCGGGCTGGAAACATGTGCTTAATATTACCACAGTGCTTTTAACCCCGTGAGTGCCCGGGCTTAGCCCACACAGGCACAAGGAATGTGCCTCTCTCTCCTGCACCTACCCAGGAAATAACGATAAAGGGTATGGTGGGACCCGGGGCGCGTCCTCAGGTAGAGAAGCACATAGTGGGGTTTAAAGGAACTCAGGAAAAATGAAATGCCCTGATTACTGTTTCATAATTCTTAAAAATATGTATGACGTACAAACATTTGAAAGTAGACCATTCTGTGTTAACTAATAAACCGTGAAAGGTGGGACACAGCCCACAATAACAGCATGTTCTGGGGAGTTCTTAGGAAGGTGACTCCAGGATGTGTTTTATTTACATATGTAAATATCCAGATGACTAATTAATTCAAATTAACAGTGCCTTCCTTCGATCTTTTGTGTGCCATGCAGTATGCATACCAGATGTGAGCATAGGGCAGCCAAAGCATTAAGAGAAAGAACAAGCGCTCCCCAGACCACCAAAATAGGATGGGGATGCATGAGCCCTCTTAAGGCCTGTGTTCTCATTCACTCCTTAGCTTGGGAAGACAGTGCCTGACCCAGAGACTAGCAAGTGCTCCCATTCCGCACCCAGCAATGCCCCTGTTGTAGAACTAGGAACTTGTGCACACACCTGCACCCTCAGCCTGAGGTTGCGGGCATTTCTCTTCCCCGTCTTAGTATATGAGCCTGGGTATAGCCTGCTACAGAGTGCCAAGGGGGAAAGTGCCCTTACCAGGGAATTCTGCACCCGTTGTCCTTTATTTAATCGGAGTATATTGGTCATATGCTAGCTCAGTGTGGGGTGCTGTGAACACTGATGCTCTCCTGACGACCTGTGTCTTCTCGTAAATGCTCTATCCTCCCCTCAGGCTCACGAGATTGATTACTGCGACTTTAACCCCCTACAAGAGGGGTGCTGCTCTCAGGATGTTGACAAACTAAGCCCTAAATAGTGCTTCTCAACCTCCCTAATGCTTCAACCCTCTAATAGAGTTCCTCATGTTGTGGTGACCCCCAACCATAAAATTATATCCATTGCTACTTCATAACTATAATTTTGCCACTGTTATGAATTGTAATGTAACATCTGTGTTTTCTGATGGTCTTAGGTGACCTCTGTGAAAGGGTCAGTTGACCCCAAGTGGTTACAATCTGTAGGTTGAGGACACCTGCTCTAGGGTCAACTAGATCTTAGAAACCAGAATAAATATGAGAAAGGAGGAAGAAAAGGAGAAGCGGGGGGGGGGGGGATGACAAATGAATGTGGATGGAGGGGGAGGGAAGAGAAGTGACCAAAGAATGAACTAGAACAAGAAATAAATACATAAATATAAAGACGAGGAGCACGAGACACTAGAACACCAGAATCGGAAGGAGCATGTCCACAGGGCACCAAGAGTTGTATATGGACTGTGAAGGGGCAGGGAGCCACATTCCCTGAAGTTTGTTGAATAAAACCTTGGCAGAGAGGCAAGTGTTGAGTGTAGGGTATTTACATAGAACTTCCCAAGAGGGAAGGAGCTAAAGGTTATCTTTGGGATGAGAGAATCTTCATGTGGACACAGTGAAAAGGGTAGGTTTGATTCTGGCTGTCTCTGTCATCACTGTGAGCAAATCAGCCTCCGTGTCCCTACCTCAAGGGGTATCCACAGCCATACCTGTGAGGGTAAGCACTTCCATGGGTTTGACAAATGACAGGGGAGGTTAGTCTAGACAAGAAATGTTCAAAGACCCTATGATAAAAGTTTTTCTGTATCTTTTGAACTTTCTTGCGAGATGCATTTAAGGTCCAAATGACTTAAGAGCCTGCAGTGACTAAAATTGCCATCTACATCCATATAAAATGACAGCCCTGTTTCTAGGTATAGCTGGGTAAATTACAGGACTCTGAAGAAGCTAAAGGAATTTACTGACCAAATTGCAAACTTATTTCTGCTACATCTTCATGGAGTGTAGCAGATCTTACCCCAAGCTCATCCCCGAATATCTGCAGCCAGTCAGAGCTTAGCTTCCTTTGACCCTAACCTCACTTTCTACCCCTCCTTCCCCGAGAAGCTCAGGAAGTTAGTCTGCAGGATCTGTCTACTTTCTTCTTATTCTAGTCCTTCTGCTTTTCAGTTGACGTGAGGTTAGAAGGGAAGGGTTGATTTAATAAAGACATCAGGTGGCCTTTCCTGTGGGCCTGTCAGTTGACACATCATTGCTTATGAATTGTCTGGGGAGTGCTGCTCAAACCTGGAAAGGTGGTGTGTGAGCTTCCTTGCTTCTTCCTTCCTTCCATTCAGATATATCTTTCATCTCAGAGGATTGCAGAATTGTTTTCTAAAGCTCAATATAGCAAATTAGATATATAATAAATTCTAAAAAATAGTTTTTCATATAAAAATGCAGATACTACTCTCAGTGACCAACTCGCTGACTTTAGTCTCCTTTTCTCTCTCCTGAGTGAGGAAGGAGGATGCTAATACACGTTACTTAATTTTAAGCTGCATTTTGGTATGGGATGCTGATAGTCGCCCGTGAGGGCGCTCCATCAGGAAACAGACGTCCTTATCATGTCTGTGGCACCAGATGCCCAGTATACCCTGCCCAGAGTTCACTTTGATGGATGCTGTTTTGAATGGTGAGGGGAGCTAGGATACAATGGGCCTGAAGGCCGCATGGTGCTAACGTCAGGGTAGTACTTTCCGCATAAGAACTTCAGGTCTAGTATTTGTAGCCACTTGAAACATTCCCTTTCCAGTTTTAATTTCCTTTTCATCATTCCCCAAGTCCCATCCCTTAGCAGTTGTTGCTGCTGCCCCTGATGCTCTGTTATGCTTCGTTTTCACTTGGGTTTGGATGTGATGTTGTTTGTTTGCTTTGGTTTTCTTAGGATCCAGAAGTATAGACTAGGCTGGCCTTGAGCTCAATATCTGTTCTCTTGCCTTAGCTGCCCAAGTGCTGGGATTTTGGACATTTGCTACCAGGCATAGTAACTTATTTATGTTGTGTTTTATTTTAAATAACAGTATCTACAAGGTAACATAACTCATTCCCAATCACTTCAAATCTTAGCGCCGTCTTTGGCCTTTAGATCCAGCCTCTGTAGCCTCTTTGGCCTCAGTTTTCTCATTTGTAGATGGCAAATGTAGAAGGCTTTATGTCCCTGAACAAATTTACAAGATTAATAAGAACTTCAAGCTCAGCATAGAAGAATTAAAGCTGTTGACTTGATGGTCAAGGTGAATAGAATAATAAGAAAAGTAGTTCAACCGCTGAGAGCAGAATAGGCCTTGCGTGCCCGTGTAGGTTTTTCCGAAACTTGCTGATATTTCCCCCTCGGAATCCCTGGCTAGGACTGGGACAGTCTGCACAGGCCGAGGCTCAGACCTGTGTGAAGGAATGAGCCTCAGAGGTGCCTGCCTTACTTCAGTCACCTTCTTTATCCTTTGTGGATGACTTCCAGACTTGGGTAAAGAATGATTTGGTACCATTATTTAAAAGAAAAACATGCTAGAAACAGACTGTAGGAAACCTGAGTTGCTGAGAGGGAAAGAGATAGCTCCTCAGAGGGTAAAAATACCTCACACTTACTGGGCCTTTAGGATCCAGCTCTGTGATAGGGGCTCTGTTTGCTGTGTTTAGTGCCCTTAACAAGCCAGAGGGAAGGTGTCAGCATCATCCTGTTTGTAGACTGGGCACCTGGGACATGAGTGAAGCTGAAACTGTCCCCAAGTCTTCAAACTGGTTGCAGACCATCTCAAGATGGTCCTAAAAGTCCTTGCTCTTCCCCTTCACTTTAGTGACCTCTTTATTGGGTTACATGGACAGAGTCCCACCTTGGAAGTCTCTGCCAGGAACTACTGCTCTGAGTTAATTAAAGCAAATATAAAAAGAGATCAAAATAGCCCTCTTCACTAACTCCCTAATCAAACGATTAACTGTGCCCGTAGCTCTGCCATCTCCTCACCACTTCAAATGCCACCTTCCTTGCAGTGTACCCTTGTTGTGTGCTTTGTTTCCCTTATAGAAATGCACCCTCGGCCTCCCCAGGAATTCTGGAAGAGCTACAGTTGACTTACCCTTACATTTCTCTGTTTCCAGCATCCTTCCTTGAAAGTATGTACAAATTCAAGATGGAATGAACTTTAATATTTAAAATAAAAAGTAAAAAGCAGGTTTCGTTTTTTTTTTTTTTAAACTTGAGAAATGTCTTCTTAACTTGTTATTTTTAGCTACTTTAATTGTTGCTGTCACCGGATATCTGATAAGAAGTAATTTACTGAAAAAGAAAGAATCACTTTTAGCTCACAGTTTGAGGAAATACAGTCCTTCATGTCAGAGAAGACATGGCTCTGTAGGAGTCCAAATAGTTATATTGTGTTTACAGAGAACTTTAGGAAATGGGTCAAGGCTATAAAATCTGGACTGGATCCCAGGGAACCACTTACTGCAGCTAGGCACCACCTCCCTTCTAAAATCACACCCCCAGTTGAGGATCAAGTGTCCAAACATATGAGCCTATGGGGAACATTCCACATTCAAACCGTACCACAATACATTACTAAAATTCTCCTACAACACCAGAAGTAGCCCTTGTGAAGAATCCCCTGCTCAGCTCCCTCCTGAAACCTTCTGAGTCCCCACAGCACAGCCCATCACTATCCTAGTCTGAAGACAGAAGGTTCTAGGGATCATTTGCTCTCATACACCAACTAAGTCTGGAAATAAATACTAGAAGACAAAATAAGTCACAGAAAAACTTAAAAAGATGGGCTCGAAATTAGACAAGGAGGACAGTGAGGGCAGGACCAGGTGGCCGAGCAGAGTGCACATCACAGCAGAGGGTCTTCCTGAGTGGGCTGAGATGCCCCAGGGACCACAGCAGCTGAAGGTTGTTACAACGGTGATGTGTCTTCAGGCTTCTACTCTGTCTGTATTCTTACTGACTTGATCTGTGCCTGCTTTCAAAGGCTTCCGTCCTTGTCGATCCTCAGGTCGGGGAGGCAGGAAGAGGAAGTAGGTTCCGATCTCAGCAGCAGACACAGGTAGTCAAAGTTGTCATCCGTGTTCTGTCTATTCAAACACACTTGGTCGCTGTTCATCTAAAAACACTCATGCCGGAAATGAAAGTATCTCAGATGAATGTGGAAGAGCCCATCAGCAATCCCAGCACTCAGGAGGCCGAGGTAGTAGGACAGCCTCAAGTTCAAGGCCATCCTGATTGACATTTGAGTTACACAATGAGAGTCTGCCCTGCAGGAGAAAGAAAAGGAAGGAAAAAAAGAAAAAAGAGGGGGAGAGAAAGTGGAGAGAATAAGAAGAGAAAAAGAAAAGAACCTGCAGGAGTCAGGATGAAGTCAAGCCATCGGTTTCAGCTCAACAGACATCAGATGCTGTAAGCTCAGGGGCAGCTGATAACTGAGATGGCAGGGTGAAGTTTAACCAGGCTCAGCCGATGCTCTGTTGACGGAGCCTTTCACATGCTCCTTCTCAGACATCGACCATAGATAGCATACTCCAATTTTATTAACAACAACAACAACAACATCAACAACAACAACAACCATAATATACATATTTCTCAGGCCCCATATTAGCATGCATTGTATACTCTGATGTTTCCAGGAACACTGTAAGCATTGTTCTTAGTTCTTCTCATGAGTGCCCTGTGCTAGGCATTGTGTTAGGCCCCTAGCAGGAACATTCTGGTACTAAACCCAATGCTGAGCCCTTAACTTGGCCTCATGAAGTTGGAATTTTCCCTTTTGTTTGAACCCAGAGCAGTGGTGTCAAAAGTAAGACAACCTCTCCCAGTTAGGCAGTTGGAAGGCTGGGATGGGAATTTTTCTCCAGGCCTGGTGCTGTAACCATAAATCTGTATTTAGTACCTTGCTCCAGGTCATGGGACTAGCAGTAAAGAACATAGTTATCCTCAAGACTAAGGTTCTTTTTGCAAAGTTTCCTTAGAGTGGCCATAACCAAAAGCCATACACACTATGATGGAGGTCTAAAGATGACCAGGATCCAGGTTCACTGCAGCTCTAGGACCCAAGGGCTTTCCAAATCACTCCTCTTGGGAATGGACAGGAGGTCCACCTCCTCTGCCACCCCAATGGGATACTACAAGACTCAGATGCGCCACACACAGTGTGTAAGATGTCTTCACTTTTGTGTATTTGTTGAAGGCATGGAGATGGTTTAAATTCCTACCAAATTATATCGTTATAGATTATTTTACACACACACCTACACACACACACAAACACACACACACACATGCACACACACAGTATGGTTAGACCGCATGCCTGTTACCATTTGGCCCCAGGATCCTGAACTATGAAATGAATGGAGATAGCCCATTCTACTTGTGGCCCTCATTTTACAAGAAGAGCCCCTTTTACAGTCTTTCATATCCAGAGCTGCACATAGGGTGTTAGTCCTTGGAAGGCCTCCTAAAATGATGCAGAGTCTAAGAATGAAGAACATAGAGGAAATTTGAAATGCTTTTCCTGGTGGTTGCACTGTACATTTAGATGAGTAATATATAGGAAATTTGGTGCCGTTTAGTCCCAGGGATGGAGGAGGAGGAAGCTTCTTAAGCATCTGCAACAGAACAGAGCTGGTGGGGCTGACTTGCTGGTTCATTTTTTCCCTTCTTCTTCTTCTTCTTCTTCTTCTTCTTCTTCTTCTTCTTCTTCTTCTTCTTCTTCTTCTTCTTCTTCTTCTTCTTCTTTCTTCTTCTTCTTCAAAAAAAAGACACTGTTTCATAGCAAAAGAAATTATAGATTTGAGTGTAATTTCTGAAAGTTCTCTATGCTTAATTATAATAAATTTGGTGTTATTAAAGATACTTTTCAACAGTGTGCCACGACAGAATTATCAGACAGTTTCTCCTGGCTCTCAACCGTGCTAACAGCAAAACTGGCTGTGTGGATGAAAGGAAACACGGAATGAGCGTGTGCGACGTGAGAGCGCCACGCTAATCACTTCGCTCACGCTGAGTCGTCTGCTCCCTTAGAACAGTAATGGGGTGTCACCATTGTCCAGTTGTGTGCAGGCAGGCTGGGGTTCAGAAAGGATGGACAATCTGTGCAAAGCCACACAGCTATCAGGAGGAGGCCTGGACCCGGGCTCATTCTAAACCTTCCTCACTAGATTCTGCTTTATTGTGAAATGGTAGAGACCGTCCTCAGAAGGGGTAGGAGTATACGCTCTGCTTTCTTGTCTCTGTCATCTGACTCAGTTTGTCACTTGGAATTTGTAGGTCAGGATCCCGAGGCTGGAGGGACTATACAGGGGTGATGAGCAGTTGCCACCCCTGCAGAGGACTCTAGTTTGCTGATTCCCAGCACCCATAGTGGGTTAGTCACAACCACCTGTCAGTCCAGGTCCAGGAGATCTGATGCCCCTTCTGGTCTTCTCTGGTACCTGTACTTATGCGCACATTCCCACTCAGAAACACACATATATACCTATAGTAGACTAAAAATAAATAATTTAAAGAAAGTGATCTGATTATTGACGGGGTGTGACCTTTTTCTACTTCCAATGTTTTTTAGGGTGTAGGTGTTAGATATTTATTGGGTACTTGATATAGACCAAACATAATTCAGAGTCCTGATAAAGCTCAGTGTCTAATGGTAAATGGAGGCAGAGAGTGGGAAATGATGGAGAAGCAGGTGCACAGACAGGCAGGGCTGGAGTAAGACCGCACACAGAAACACATTATAGTCTGCTCACAAAGAGCTTACGGAGGTTGTCGGTTTTGCCAGGACCAAATGCATTTCTCAGTAACTCATCTATTTCCTGATAGCTTTTCTATACTTGGCCCCAAAGCCGTGAGGCGCACTGTCAATCTTCTGGGACACAGTGACTCGGGAGGCAGCTTATCAACTCTATTTTTAATGGAGAGATGATTGTGAAAAATTGGGGGGAATGACAAGAGCTTTGTGCCACCCTCTCCAGGAGAGGGGATTTGCCAGAGCCAGTCCATTGTTACTACATTTTTTTTGTGTGTTTTCTCTACATTCTAGCAATGAGTTTGTATATACCGGACCCAAATCAAATTTAGTAAGACACAATAATAATTGCAACTCTGTGTGTATAGATGCAAGCCTGCACAGTCCAACACCACAGAGGAGGTCTAAGAAGTGAACTGTTAGGCGATGTAGTCATCTAGCAGACATCGTGGTGCAGGCCAGTCTCTCTAAATGCCCTCTCTAGAGACACAGTAAGTAACAGATGTGTGCGGTGTTGATGGTTTCTAGAAGAAATTTGGTGTGCATAGAGACTATAAGATAATAAGAAAAGGAATGGAAAATAGTAGCACAGCTGGTTTGTTTGTTTTTGAGACAGCGTTTCTCTGTGTAGCTATGACTGTCCTGGAACTCGCTCTGTAGACCAGGCTATCCTTGGATTCCCAGAGATGCGCCTGCCTCTGCCTCCCAAGTGCTGGGATTAAAGGCGTGCGCCACCACTGTTTGGCTAGCACAGCTGTTTATTATTGGTAGCAAGCACTGCCCACCATGCTGAACAAGGTGTGCAGCCCTCTCGCGTCCTGCCGGCAGGTAGGCTTGTGTAGCTAACATGACAATGAGCATGTGACTGGGGCACGGCAGTATGGCAGCACCAGGAATCCCTCAGTGCCACTGTAGTTTGCCACATGCGTGGTCTGCTGTTCACGGGAACATGATTCATCAGCTTGTAACTATATCTACACCTGTGCTCCAGGAAGAGCGGTTGATAGATGAAGTACGTAGGCCTTTGCTAGGAGTCATAGGAAAATGTTATCGAGGTAAGCTGAAATTATTTGTGGAACTTGATTGTAATATTCAAATTCCTACTTGTAAAAGAATTCAGCACTGCGCTGGGAAGATGGCTCACTCAGTGACTGCTGTGCAGGAAGTTGTGAGTCTGAGCCACGGCACCCACGTGAAAACAGAAAAGCTAAGCACTGGCCTGGAGAGATGGCTCAGTGATTAAGAGCGTTCACTGCTCTTACGGAAGACCTGGGTTCAGATCTCATCGACCATATCAATCAGCTCACAGCCACTTGTAGTGCTGCTTCAGGGGTCTGATGCTCCTGTCCAGCTTCTATAGGCAGCAGGCAGGCATGTGGGACGTTCACATCTTTGCAGACACTCACACACCACAATAAAAATAAATACATAAATAAACCTTTAAATAAAAAGCAGTGTGCACTTTTAATCCTAGCACTGAGGAGGTGGGAATAGGAGAATGCCTGCGGCTCGCCAGCTAGCCCTCCGAGTCTACTTGACCAGCCCCAGGTCAGTGAGAGACCTTGTTTCAAAGAAGAAGGTGGGGGCAGCTAAGGAATAACACCTGAGGTTAACATGTTACTTCCACGTGCAGGCATGTGTGCACTCCTAATGCCCGTACTCCTAATGCCTGTGTAGGCTTGCACTACTTAGGATTCAATTTGTAACTGTTATAAACCACAGTGTGATTACTGGACAGCTGACCCTGTGCCGTGTTGGTACCCATCTCTGTAGACATATTATCTCACTCTCATCCCTACTTGAAGATGAGTAAACCCAGCAGGACCTCACCCAAGCTGCTTTCACCACCAGTTCTAGGGAGCAGTAGATCCTGGCTTCTTTCCTGCTTCTCTTGGCAACCAACCATGAATTATTGGTGCAATATCAATTTGTTGCTTGTCTTACTTAGGGTTTCTATTGCTGCAATACTGTGACCAAAAAGCAAGTTGGGGAGAAAGGGGCTTATTTGGCTTACACTTCCATATTGTTGTTCATTATTGAAGGAAGTCAGGACAGGAACTCAAACAGGGCAGGATCTTGGAGGCAGGAACTGTTGCAGAAGCCATGGAGGGCTGCTTCTTACTAGCTTGTGATGTGTTTAAGTTGTTCTGTTAGCAATAAAGACTTGGGACTCAAATATTGGGGTGAAAACGTGATAGACTAAAGAATCAAAAGAGGAGTGACCAGGTGACCTTTTCTCCACACTTCCCAGATTGAAGAGATGGCAAAATCCCTAAGTCCCTCCCTCCTCCATCCTGTGCACATTCTCTGTCCATGTTACTGGCTTCTCTATGGCAATTTCTGGTCAATTAGTTGCTAGATCCACCCCCTGATTCAAGGTTAACTTTATTAACACAGTCTCAGGGTGTCACAGGGCAATCATATATCCCACAAAAAAAACAAAACAAAACAAAAAAAAAAAAACTTCCCCTGCTTTCTTATAGAACCCAGGATCACCAGCCCAGGGGTGGTTCCACCCACCACGAGCTGGGCCCTCCCTCATTGATCACAAATTGAGAAAATGCCTTACAGCTAGATCTCATGGAGGCATTTCCTCAACTGAGGCTCCTTCCTCTCTGATGACTCTAGCTTGTGTCAAATTGACATGAAAGCATCCAGTAGATTGTCTTTCCTGGGTGCTAATCTCCCCATTTTCTGTCCCTAAGAGCCTCACAGAGGCTTTTGGAAGGGCAGCTCCCTCCTGTTACTGATTTATCTTTGCTAGGAAGTCGCCAGATCTGTTGGGGGTCATCATGACCACTGGATAAGTTCTGGGTCTTGGTGTCAGGGTGCATTTCTGATGGGCCACCAGCGTGTGTTTTCACAAAGTGACAACCCAGGTCATCCATCTTAGGAACACCTACCAGCAGCCTGCAGAGCTAGTGGCTTTGTCACTGGCTCCCAAAGGCAGTGCCTTGCTGTGAGTTGGGTAATTTTTCCTTCTAACCCAGCAGAAAAGGGCAGGACACAGGAAGAAAATATAACAATTTCTTTGATGTGTCCAAACTACTTGCCCAGCCTTACTAAAATGGAGCCTGAGAGCTATGCATGCTGTCACGTGTTTCCATGCACAAAGAAAGGCCGCAGCTCGCTTCTTTCTGCTTCCTTGAAAGTTGCAGGTTCTTTGGTTCTGCGAACTTGGCAAAATAACCCCATTCTTGTATGATTTTCAATTCACTTATTACAACAAAAGACAATCAAAAGCTTCCAAATGTATACGTACAGGCTACTGAACTACTATATTAGAAATGCAAGCTGGGCATGGGGCATGTGTATCTAACTCCATTTCTTAAGAGGCAGAGGGAGATGAATTGCCACAGGTTCAAGACAGGCATGAGCTACACTGAGGGAGTTCTTCGCTGGGTTAGCGGGTAGCGGTTCTTCACCGGCTCCAGCTTCAGCATCTAGATGCACCCTGTGCAGTTAGAGAAACTTTGTTTCCTTGAACTGGAGCATGGAAGGAGCTCTGGGATCAGCCTACCCAAAGCAGGGCCTGTCAGGCCTAGAGAGAGCAGCGAAGGCCCCTGGTACAGACACTGCAGGGAGAGACGGAGAAGCGGATGCTCAGCCAGAGTCGTGTCCTGGCGAACACTTACCTCCCCGACCCCCTTCACCTCCTCCAACTGAGAGGGTGGCACTGAGTGGCACTCGGTAGCCCTTTTGACTGGGAATCAGACAGCCTTGCTCCCCTCACTCTGTCAAAGGTTGAGGAACGTCAGAAGCCTGCTCAGTGAAGGTATGTGAGGGCTTTGTAAGTGTTCCAACCTCAAAAACAACAACAACAATAATAATCAAAGGAAAAGAGGCTATCTATCAACTTCGGGAGAGCCTGGAAAGAGGAAAGGGAGAGAGAAAGCCATGTAATGCTATTTCAATTAAAAACATATTTTAAAAAAAGTTTCAACCTAAAAGATGGCCAAATTCTGAACTAACTGGATGGAGCCCTGTACACTTTTTCCCAGGAGAGGGAATTATGAACCCCACAGAGTGTCTCCATTTTTTTTTTTTAATTAAAAGGATACATCAGCCAGCTTGTGTGTATTGTGTCTCCCTAGAGAGAAACATGTGACCTTCTGAATGAGACCGTTCTTCACAGCCGAGGCCGCAGCATCAGTCCTTCCATAGGGGTGCATAGTGAGCAAGCCATATGATGGGTGATGTGGACAAAGAAAAAGCATTGATAGGAGAGAGAAAAATAGCCTGCTTGGTGATAGAAAGTGGTAAGAAAGGCAGAAGGTTCTGGCATGGTGGCGTTTTTTTTTTTTTCCTTTAAATAATTAGGCTAGCCTTGGACAATTTAAAAACTCACACATGCTCCTGTGGACTATTGGTTTGTTCCTTTGTGGCATCTCCCGGGGTGCACTGCTGTCCTGCCTCCCAGACAGCTTCTGCATTGTAGCCTTGGTGCATTATAAAAGGAGTGTTTCTTGTGGAAGAAATTAATTGCATTTAATTTCATGTGTATGCGTGTGAGTGTATCCATACATGATTGTGTGTGTATGTGATTGTATGTGTGTGTGGTGTGCTACAGCTCACATGAGGTGGTCAGAGGACAACCTGTTGGAGCCAGTTCTCTCTCCCACCACGTGGTACGGAGCCCAGGGATTGAGCTCAGGTTATTGGGCGCCTTTACTCACTGGGCCATCTCACCAGCCCACGTGGAACACTTTAAGTAGTGCCTGTTTTACTATGGGAAGTGTAGCCGTGAAGAATACATAAGCACACACACAGGACCTCTGTGCACAGACTATTTGCCTGGCAAAGAACTCGATTCTCTTGTGTCCTCAGCATTTCCTTCTGAGAAAGACCTACGGGGTTGAGGAGAACATCAGGTTCCCTAACAACTCCTTTCCAGGGACAATGACTGCCTTCTTGGTGCACAAACTAGCTGGAGACCTACAGAAGAGAGGAAATACTGGGGCAGTGGGAGACCATTTGTCTTCAGAAAAGCCGCCTGATTATGACAGGAAGGTCTGGGGGTTTATTTGTTTGTTGTCTATTAAACATCAAAGGCCCTTACCTCTGCAAACGCCTCCCCCGGTTTGGAACCGACTGGAGCCGTCAGGCGCATGCTTCTCAAACTCGAGGGCAGCATACATACATGTAATTGGCCGCTCTTTCCTCTCCCCCGGCAGTCTGTGAAAATGTCCCTGCTTCTGCCGAGCCATTAAAAGGCAGCGGTTGCACCATACTGTGATTTGGAAGCCGAAGAAAATGGCCAGGACTGACTGATATCTGATAAACAGTAACAGGAGTCCGTTTATTGCACCAATCGTTAAATAATGGTGCTGATTATAAGGCAGTAACTGCAGATGCAGTAATTGTCTGTCATAAATCTTAGTCACTTGTGACAGGAGCACAATGAGCCGGAGCATCTGCTCGAGGGCAAATGACTTCTGATAAATATCAGCTCTACGAAAATGTACTTGGATGTGTCTCAATATTTTGGAGAGCCATTCATGTTGCTTCCACAAATGTGAAGTTATTATTGGTTTGTATTGATTTCGCCACCTTTTTTTTTTTTTTTTTTAAAGAGACAGAGAGTGACTCAAGGTTGCGTTGAATAGCATCTCGGCTCTCTTTATCTGATCTACTCATTCTCTCAAATGCATGTTTGAGCAGAAAAAAAAAATAATTGCACTCTTTTCGGTAGATTGCTGCTCAGAAACACAGCCTGGGAAATTCAATATACAGGGTACAAAAAAAAAATAACAAAAGCCAATGTTTGCTAAAGGGAGAGAGGACATGTTTGGAATTTTACAAAGATTATATTTCAGAAAAGATTTTTAAGTCCTAAAATGCCAATCTCTAATAAATTTTAACCACTTGAAAATGAATTGTATGGTCTCCTATCATGCCTGTAGAAAAATAGTATTGTCATAGTCTTTATAGAATTTACTCAGAATATAATAGCTACATATCAAGAAATGTCCTGATATTAAAACAAAACCCACTTAGGGAAGTTGGCAGCACACAGAGTGTTAGCAACACCACATTTTAAGAGCATTCCTCTAAAATGTGTATTTCTTAGTAAGCAGTACTGTACCCAGGATGCTCAGATGTACAACGTGTTAGAAATTCACATCCACCTGATGCAGAAGCTCAGCCTTGTAGTTCTGATTAAAACGGGCTTTGAAGATGCTGAGAGTGATTCGCTACAGGAATACTGTGTCTGCTTCCTGCTGTTGATAGTTGTCAGAGAGAGGCATGGGGCTCACGCTTTGTCTTTCCACGTGAAGAAAACGAGAGTTCTGCAGCCTTTCCATGAAGCTGCTCAATTTCTCCAGCGGAGAGGTCCAGGAGTGCGTGTGTGAGTGTGTGTGTGTGTGTGTGTGAGAGTGTGTGTGTGAGTGTGTGTGTGTGAGTGTGTGTGAGTGTGTGTGTGTGTGAATGTGTGTGTGTGTGGGGGGGAGGACGATCTAAGAGACCATGGTGACACATGATGTAAGGGCCACGTCACTGCTCAGCAGTCCTGTGGGCTGCCCGAGGCTTTCTGTTCTGAGTGCCTCTGCCTGAAGTGCCCAGATGAAGCTGTCCACATATTCATAGAGCCTCACCACCTCACCCACCGCAGAAAAATCAAGCTTTTCGAGAAATATGACTCGTGTTTCCTATGACATCTGACCATACAAAGACAGCTCACTTAATTCTCTCATGACTCCAGTTGGGTAGCAACTCTGAGGGTCCTGTTGATGACATCCAGGATATGGGCCCCCTTTAATTAAAAATCCCCTTAAAACAATGTCTCTTTGACATTACAATAAATTTCCTGGGAGATTATTTGAAATAGGGATCTACAGCAAGTCTAGTATCTAGAGTACATTTTAGCACGTTGCTTTGACTGATGCATTTAAGAGATGGACAAACCAGTTCTTAATTTCAACTTCATATAAAGACAGAAGAGGGTCTGTCAATCAACCCAGGTGTGAGTCCCAACTCTACCCATCAGGGTCTCAGCTTTCCCCAACTTCCACCAAGCCAGTGGTCAGAAGCATGACTTTTGTTAATTCTAAGGTTGTGAAATATACGTTCCCTATAAACCTCTTATGCATGCTTGACTCCAATGAGAGAAACAGTGGGTCCCTAGAGCTGTTGCTAATGGTGACATTATTAGTGTACATATTTATTAACTAATATCCCAGTTTCAGGAATAAAATTCCCATACTTGCCTGAGTTTTCATTTTCAAGTGATTTTAATTCTCTTGATTCTTGTGTTGTAAATTGTTTCCCACTCCTGGACAAAAACAAAACAAAACAAGACAAAAAAATAGCAGCAACAACAAAAACCATGCTAAGGTACTGAAAAAAAAATCTTGTTTCTATTTTGATGGGTGTAATTCCCTGAATTCAGTATAAAAATGAAGCAAATATATGTCAAATTACCTGTGTTATGTCAGACTGGGGTTAGGATTTAAGAAGCAGCATTTATCTCAGCTTTGACAGAGCCGGCTACATGATCAGACGCAAGGGACATCAATGGCTTCACTTGTGCTAGAGTGTAGTGCATCAGAAGACCAGAAGGGTTTGAGAGGAGACCTGTGGCAGGCTGCTGTTGCCCAAAGGTTTTGGATACTTCTAGCCTAAGTATGAGCCCTGCAGTGGGCTTCTCGTCCAGTGTAGCTCTAGCTTAGAGAGGGGTCCCCCGACAGGCTTCGATGGCCCAGTGAGTTGACTCATCTTGATTTTAGAAGAGTGGGAACATGTGACATATGGAGCATGGCATATTTGACTGAGAGTAAAAATCGAGCAGAGAGCTTGCATTGACTATAGCAGGAATAAAGCCGACCTGGATGGTGGCTGTGGCTCCAAGGACGTTGTCATGCTTATAATTAAGAATAGCTAGTGCTTATCAACTCTGCATACATAAAAGAGTTAAGACAGCTCTACCCATTTAGTCCAGATTAGCCATGACCTCACTCAGACTCCTGCCGTCACCTCCCAGGTGCTAGAGCTCCTCATGTATCACCACACTTGGCTAAACCAAATTCCTTCACGCATAACTTAATGCAAGCCCAGTAGTAAGTACACAGAGCAGACAACGCGACTCTCCTCATTCAGGTAAGAAGTGAAAGTTTAGCAAGCGTGATGGTTGCAGCTGTCAGCACACCAGCCATCCTGCTTGGGTCTGAAATGTCCCTTTCCTGATTACCACTGTGTAGCCAGGGCTTTTCAGTTCCTCACAGCTTTTCAGTTCCTCACAGCTTGAAGAATAGTACCAGCGCCTAGCTCACAGGGTGTGCGACTCCAGTGAACCAGTATGTGTGTGTGTTTTGAGCTCCACCTTTGGGTCAAGTGTAAATAACACAGAGTTATCTGTTTAGGAGAAGACACTGGGGGTCTTTCTTTGTTTTTACATTTGTTTGTTTGTTGAGGGTGTGTGCACATGCCATAGTCCACGTGTGAATCTTAGAGGACAACTTTATTTTTTAATTAAATCCTTCTCATTTTAATTGTTTGGACAGGAATGTGCTATACATTTTCCCACACTCCCCTTCTATCCTCCCCACTGCCCTCCAGACTCCCAGTTTACAAAAAGAGTTCTTGGGTTTTCTTCCCCTTCCCGGGCAGATCCTTGAACGTCTCTCTTAGAGTCCTTAGAAGCCAACTTTTAGAAATCTGTCTTCTCCTGCCACCATGTGGGCCCCAGGAGTCGAACCCAGGTCATTTGGCTCAGCAGCAAGCACTTTACCCACTGAGCCTTCTTGCTGACACCAACACTGTGATTCTTTTTTAAACAATATTTTCCACCTTTATTTGTGTGTGTGTGTGTGTGCGTGTGTGAGATAAAAGGGAGAGAGAGAGCAGTGGTGTGCATGTGGCGATCAGAGGATCACAGATACCTTTGAGGAGCCGGTTTGCTTGCACTTTCTCTTAGGGATCAGATTCAGGCCACCATTTTTGGCAGCAGTCACCTTTACCCACTAAGGCAGTGGTGTGGGTCATGACCCTTTGGGGAGTGTATCAGATGTCCTGCATATCAGATAGGTATATAATGATTTATAACAGTAACAAAACTACAGTTATGAAGTATCAATAAAATAATTTTATGGTTGGCGGTCACCACATCATGAGGAACTGTACTAAAGGGTTGCAGCCTTAGTAAGGCTGAGAACCACTGCCCTAAAGCATCTCGCCATCACCCAGCAATTGAGATTCTTTATATATAAGTCTTTTGTATTGACTGTAAGGTAAAACGTATGAGGGCGATATGAGTAAATATATTTTTTTTCTTTTGGTTTTTCGAGACAGGGTTTCTCTGTGGTTTTGGAGCCTGTCCTGGAACTAGCTCTTGTAGACCAGGCTGGTCTCAAACTCACAGAGATCCGCCTGCCTCTGCCTCCCAAGTGCTGGGATTAAAGGCGTGCGCCACCACCAAGTAAATATTTTATATTCATCATAGGAAAAGGACACATATAAGTACATTTAAAATCATTAATTACCCCTTTCCTAATACATAATCATTTTATTGTATTGTTTTCAGAATTTATAATTATAAATCTCTATCTAGAAATACCATACCATGCAAATAAGTACAACCCTCCACTGTTCCTAATGTCCATATTCATTATTTTGCACCCAGAGGTAGCATATGAAATTAAACATTCGTTGGCTTTATAGGTTAACTCTACTTTCATTTTGCAGCTATTAACAATTCTGAGGTTATATATAATATAATTTATTAATTATAGAATTCTCAGAGTGTAGGCATGAAACCCAGAGATGGTCATTTGTGCCCCCTACTCCCTGCTCTTCCCACACACACATTGCCTGTGTGTAGACCTCTCGTTTCCTTCTTTGCTAACACTGGATATTATTCCCTTTTCAATATTTTCCGGTCTGATAAATGAAATGCATTTTACCATCTGAAACTCCTTCTTTCTAATAGCTTGAATACACTCGCTGAAAATTTCTATTTCTGTAAAATTTTTATGTTATTTTGCGGCCTGCATTGTTCAAGAAGAAAATCAAGGTGATTTAATCAGGAAGACAGTTTTATGATTATGATAATACCCCTTTATCTAACCTATTTTAATGATAGCACCCCTTTATCTGACGCATTTTGATAACACCCCTTTATATGATAACATTTTGAAGATACACCGGTGTGTGTGCATGATGTCTAATAAATTTGAAAAGGGGAAGGAATAAGTCAGTCTAGATCTATGGAGAAGCGAGTGAGATTTCATGTGAAATTCAAACCTGTGCCTACTCAGTTCCCCTTCTGTTAACCCTGGAGGGCTTCCCTGCGCCCTGCTTGGAAGTCTACACTCTAAAACACAGCCCAGCCTGGTGCCTGTGTCTGGTCCCACCTTGCTGAAATATGGCAGAGTGGTGCTTGAATTAGTCCCAGAGTGTTGTCTCCTTGCGTGGCAAACAACTGAGTCTGTTAGAAACCCCGGGGACTCTGCTGTCTGCACAACAGGTGAGCTTGCCTCAACCCAAGCGGCCCTACCTGAAACAGCGGGGCCAGTAGCCCTTATGTGCCTCCGCTTCTGAATTAAACAACAACGAGGGCCTTTAGTTCCCAACTGAAGACAGGACAGGCGGGATGCAGGGTTTATATACAGGATGTGGTTTGCAGGGGTCGTCTGGCAGATGAACTTCTGGATGCTGAGCATTTGGGTGCTCTCGGATACTTCCAGGATTTTCAAATTCAAGGGACAGTTGGATTAAAACTAATTGACTGCTTCAGAATTATGAGCCATATCATTGCTACAGCATCTTGGATGATGTGTGACTCACTTCATGATATGAACAAATGGGAGAAATGGAGGATTTGAACCTGTTCCCACATTCCAGCATGAGTACAAGCTGAGGCTGGTCGGCTGCCCAAGGGAGCAATGGGGCTGCGTGGTTGCCATGGTTGCAGCCCTTGGCTGAGAGCTGTTGAAGGCCTCTCGTGCTTTTTTTTTTTTCCAACAAAAAAGAAATTCTCTGTTTCTTTGACTACTCTGGGGGTGAAATAAGGGATGACTGGGAGATTCACATGGCTTTCTTCTTTTGGTAAGTTGCTTGGCTACAGTAGGAACTCTGCTGTAATCCATCAGTTTTCAAACTCAGCTTTAGACTCAGGTGTTTTGAGATCAGCTACTCACTAAACACAGTGACAGCTGGGGTATTTGTGACTATTAAACTTTAGACATAGTTAAAATCTGCAAACTTGCCGTATGATACTGTGTCTTAGCTTTCTATTCTGTATGAAGTGAGCAACTACTATTGCTGTTATGCAGATCTTGTTTGGGCAGCCATTCTGTTGAGATTTCGTGGGTGCATTGTCCTGCCTTATATAGAAGACAGTCTCTCAGCAGACACCCTGGTCTTCTGGCTCATAGAAACATTCTGCCTTCTCTTTCGCAATGTTCCCTGAGCCTTAGCTGTTCACATGTGAAGCGCATGCTGTAGTGCCAAGTGGAAGATGCTCACCTGGCGCTGATGTGGGAAGAAGGGACGATGCTCTAGGTCTCATTGATCTTTAAGCCCCTGGTACCTTTGTTGACTGTGGCGGTGTTCCTGGGCTATCCATGACTGGTTGTGCATAGAACATTCGGTTATAGAGTTTTTGAGAGCTACCAAAGTTGGATGGACCCTTCAAAGTTTATGATAGTTTTTCTATACTATCACATGAAACATTTTAAACCGATGTGGTTTCAAAATATGGGAGCCAGGTTTATGGCACATACATATAATCCCAGCAGCAAGAGTTCAAGACCGATCTGAGAGAGATAATGGGAACATGTGTCATAAAATAATGACTATGACCTGTTGTGGTTTGTTTATTCTCTTTAATCTTTTGGCTCTTTGCTTTTGGAGGCCCACCACCCAGCTCCCAAATAAATCACAATGAGGAGTCTTCTTCTTCTTCTTCTTCTTCTTCTTCTTCTTCTTCTTCTTCTTCTTCTTCTTCTTCTTCTTCTTCTTCTTCTTCTTCTTCTTCTCCTTCTCCTCCTCCTCCTCCTCCTCCTCCTCCTCCTCCTCCTCCTCCTCCTCCTCCTCCTCTTTCTCCTCCTCCTTCTTTTTATGAATTCCTGACCTTACATTGACTTGTTTCTAGCCAACTTTTCTAACTTAAATGATCATATCTGCCTTTTGCCTCTGGGCTTCTATCTTTCTCTGTTCTATATACCTTTCTTTACTTCTTACTCCATGACTTGCTGTGTAGCTGGGTGGCTGCCCCTATATTCTCCTCCTTATCCTGTTCTTTCTCTCACTCCCTCTTCCCAGATTTCTCCTCCTGTTTATTCTCTCTGCCTGCCAGCCCCACCTATCCTTTCTCCTGCTTCACTATTGGCCGTTCAACTCTTTATTAGACCAATCAAGTGCTTTAGACAGGCAAAGTAACACAGCTTCACGGAGTCAAACTAATGCAGCATAAAAAATGCAATATATTTTTGTATCATTAAATAAATGTCCCACAACATAAACAAATGTAACACATCTTCAATTAATCTTCTACAACAATAACCAAAAGGACAAGTAAAGTTATGTCTGGGCTACATAGTGAGAACACATCTCATAAAAATAGCAAGTACAAGCAAAGAGGCAGGTAAACTTGTACTTGGTGGCAAAATACGGTCTCAAGGGTCTTGATCAATAGGAGAGAAGGCAATGTAAGCAGCTGATAGTGTAGACAAAAATATACTGCTGTTGTATATAAAACAGCTGTGAAATAGGCATGCAACCACATGAAACACATTTCTTAAAAGTAACCCAACATCAGACCTAGCACTCCCATTTAATTGCAAAAGTGAATAAAAAACCAATGCCCCATAGGGATGAAGTTGTAGTTAAATTAGTGATCTGAGCTGTGCTGTAGGGTTAAGTGCCTTTGGGATGTTTCAAAATGCATCAAAAGCACCAAAAGTCAAAATTTTATATTCCATATATATATTCCAAGTGGATTTTTCCAAAAAGGTCTATTAAAACTGGACTTGTGTTTCAACTTTATGATGATAAAAGATGCAACGAAGGAAGGGGTGGTCCGAGTCAGTGGGACAGTATCCACATACTGAATGATAGCTTACGAAGACATTGCCTTACATACTGTCCTGTGTTTGAAACCAATAACAGGCATATCGGGTCACAGTGACGTCAGATTTGTGGATGATACACATCTATGCATTCTAGGGGAAAGCACACAGTGGATGTTCCACTGATGTAAGGGACAAATGTCGGACAAATGTTTGTCTTTTGTTTTAATGTGAACATTGTGGCAACTTGTGCAACAAATAATATTTTAAATATCATAATCAAATTTATTCATTAATATACTAATAGTCACTTAAATCATTGTTCAGCTGCTGGTATTCTGTGGATGAACTGGTGCAGGCTCTTCGTGGTGGGAAGCCATTTGCTGGACTGTGCTCCGGCGGACAAGACGAGGAATCAATGGGACTTTATTTAATGTCTATGTCCTTTGAGTTTTAGAACTGGGAACTAGAAGGGAGACCCTTGTACTGTCTAGTACAGTTTGTTCTTCAGCCTCTACTCCAGTGACCCCTTTCCGTTTTGAAAAGGGTGATTGTGTTAATGGCCTGAATCGTATCCTCTCAAAACATATCACTGAAGATCTTACTCCCAGTCCCGGTCAGTACCTCAGAGCATGTTTGTGCCGCTTCCCCTGAGAGCTTCTGGGGATTGGCCTCAGAACCCCCATGAAATCTGAAGGTATTCATTTCCCTTAGATAAAAATGATAAAATGTCTTGTTTGCATAAAAACGGCACACACCTTCCCATGGGATTGCTGGAGCACCTGTAAATCACTCCCAAAATTTGAGACTAAATGCCAGGGAACTGTTGGTTCCATTGCCTTGTTGGGGAATAATTGTGAGAACGAATCTCTGCGTGTTCAGCCTGGATGCTGTTGTTTTTCTCTGAATGTTTTCTGACCTATGTCGGGTTTATGTTGGGTTGAATGGTAGCTGTGGATCTGGATGCTGCGGGTTGTCATCACGAGGGAGGCAGCCTTTGCAGTGTTTATTGTGTTTCGCTGAGGCTGTTAGGGTGGGCTCTCTTCCAGTATGTCTAGTGTCCTATAACAGAAGGAGATTCAGACACCCTGAAGATGCCAATGGTGTGTGTGCCCAGTGGAGAAACCCCGTGAGGGCAGGTGGTTGTCTGCATACCATGGGCAGAGACCCCAGGAGAGTCTGATCCCCCAGGCACTTTATCTCAGACAGCTGGTCTTTAGAGTAAAAGAAAATAAATTCCTTTATCTGAGCCACCCAGTGTATGGAGATCCTTGGTAGACCTAGCAAGCCAACAGGGATGGTTATCTAATATTTGTTACCAGGTAACAATGTAATATTTAGTAGAATGCATTTAACCAAATTTAGCCAGTGTAAAATGCATAAAATCAATCTTTCAGTCATCTTTTTAGTTAAGTTGATTAAATTTCACCATGGACAGAAAGCTTAAGACCTGCCAAGGCCAACCAGCTTTATATTTAGTCCTCACTAATTATTTTACCTATCTGCTCAATATTGAGCCAAGTTTATTCTCCACAGTTTCCCTTGGTGGACCTAATTCTGACTGCCAGGGTCATAAGTTAACTCAAGTCCTCTTCCAAATGGCGTTTCTCTTCCCTGTTGATTGCTGCTTTTCAGGGAATCTCGCTTTCCCACTGGTTCCTCGTTATTCCCATGTGCCGTGTGGTTAGCATCTCCCCCTGGTGACCATATTCTTTTGGGATTTAGGAGAATTTTGAAGACATCTTCATATACCACATGCTGCCCGCTGCTTCATAAAATGCATCTGTAGCCTTTGGTCTGGTTGAAACTTTGGCTATTTTTTTTTTTTTTAAGTCTGTGTTATCCTGAGAAACATGGAGCAAAGGATCAAGTCCACACATGAGGGCTGAGCGCATGACTCCCGTAACTAACAGGCCCTGTCCCCCCTCTGTCTGCAGACAGAAAGAGGTTTCTCTCAGCCCCGTTAAGAACTTAAACTCTTTGCAAGGCCCTGTATATAGTGACCACCTTTTAAAAGCTGCATTTTGCTATTTCATATTAAATTCTAGGAATTCAAGTAACCATATCATTAATTCAACTTTTTGATCATTTTGGGGGGAATTATTTCTTCAAGATCACCTATTCAGCATCTGGTAAGTGATAGGGTTAATTAAGGATAACATTCTGAAACCCCCGTGTCCGTGTGAATGGCTGACAATTCTGCCAAATTGTTGACACCTTGGGTTTGTACCTGTTTGTGTCCCTTTTACGGCTACCCAAGCGTGTGTTTCAAGAGAGAAACTTACTTCTTCTCTTTCTCCACATTTGGCTACTCTGCTATCCATATTCACAGAAACCTCCGGCTGGTGAGATGGCCGTGTGGGAAATTTAAACTGTGGTCCCACAGATGCTCAGGGTGAATTCTCTCAAACTCAGCGATTACCTACAGGAGGCAACTTAAGAATAGTGCCTGACCCTCTGAAGGAGGCTTCCGGCTCAAGCTCGCTGGCTGATACTGTACTGCATCGTGTCCCAGGGTCTGGACTCTAATAACTGCTAGAGAGGCTTTCAGCAACTGTGATCAAGTTATTCTTAAAATGGGAATGAGGGTTCTCATCTCGCTGCTCATGGGGAACTAAACAGCGCAAGTTAGAAGTGTTTGAAGTTTCTCACCTTCTGTGCACAAATATCATCTTAGCAGTAACTTCAGAACTCATCCGAGGAGGTCAGAAAGTCTAGGTTTGTTTTTTTTTTTTCCATTCTAAGGACAATTGGTACAGCAATTGCATGCCACCTGGGAGCTTGTTAGAAATGCAAAGTCTCAGGCCACGTCCAGACCTGCTGGATCAGAAGCAGCATCCAGTGAGATCCCATGTGTCTTGTATTCAGGGCAGCGGGTCTAGAGTAACAGCTCCTAAAATTTCCAAGGCAAGCAGCTGTCCTCAGGACCCGACAGGTGCTGAGGAGAACCTAGCTGGAGGAATTTGAATTCCGGCATTAGATCATGTTCTTTTCCATGCGGTTATGCCACCACGTCACCGTTTCTGATCTAAAAGCAATTCCCTTGCTAATAATTAACGTGGCAAAGGAATTAGACGGGCTTCCACACTCCGCAGAGCTGTGCAGTGCCCTGCCATGCCCATGCTGCTCATGGTGCCAGCACTGAGCGTGGCTGGGGCCTCTGATCAGGATTGTTTCAGGACAGTACATTCCCTCACAATTCTCGCGAGTGCTACCGGGGAGCTTCTTTAAAGAGAGAGGCTCCAGGTAAGTGATCATGGATCCAGTGCCCTTCCAGAGGGGAGAACAAATAGATAGCCAGGCATTCTCTAGTGGGGACTAGGGGAGAGTCCTTTAGTATAGAAAGGAACCCCCCTGATGCTGAGAGTGTGAGCTACCCCAACACAAAGCTCTCCCTACAGTGTTAGCGTGGATCAGAATGATCCAGGAATTTGGAGGTGAGCTGAAGGCCAGAGGCATTCTGTAACTACAACTTAGGAATTCAGTATGAATGGTTCAGGGGAAGTTTTGATAATAGTAAAACTCTTGCCAACATTATTGCCAGGGTCAGTAGGAGAAGCTGCAGCAGCAACAATAATAACACAACATCTCTGAGCACTTTGTAGGTGGTGCATATGTATTTACATATCATTCTAAAATTTACTCACTCACTGGGCTACTTTTAAAAATCATTTTTCCTAGTTCTTTGAGTGTTCCGATGTGTTTTGTTCACATTCATCCCCTTCCCCAACTCTTCCTAGATACACCCCTTTCCTATCCACCAAACTTCGTGCCCTACTTTTTTAAACCCATGAAGACCAACTGATGCCACATAAATCCTCTTGGATGTGTGACCTTGCACCGGAGAGGAACAGACTTCACAGAGGCAGGACTCTTGGAGAAAACAGATGCGCCCTCTCCGAGCAGCTAACGGTTGTCAATGGTGTCATGGTTAGAGGTGAGCTCACTTGCTCAACTTCTCTCCATGCTGGTATTTAGTCTAGTCAGGGCTTGCACAGAGGTTGTGCATGCTGTCATAACTGCCCTCAGCTCTCACATACAGCTGCCTTGCTGTGTCCAGAAGACAGTTTCTTTGTAGTCATGCACTGTGTCTGGAGCCTATACTCTTAATGTCCCCAATTCTGCAATGATCTCTGAGTCTTGGACGGGGGCATGTGCTACATACGTTCACTTAGGACATCATATCGTCTTTTATCTTCTGCACCTTGGTCAGTTGTGGGTCTATGTGCTGCAAAGAGACGCTCCTCAGGTGGTGGCTAAGAGAGGCATTGATCAATGAGCGTAACAATAAGTCACTAGGAATCAATTTAATACTATGTCCATTTAGCAGTTCAATAGTAATAGGCCTTCCCCTAGGGCCCATGACCTGTCTAAGCATAGGTTCTTAGATGGATGGTGGTGCCAGGCATGAGTTCCATCTTGTGGAGTGGGAGTTAAATCCAATCAGAAAGTGGTTAGTTACTCCCATAGTGTTCATGCCACTATTGCACCAGGGGGCATGTCTTTCTAGTTGTTTTTGTAGCTCACAGAGTTTATAGCTGGGTATGATTGATGAATTCTTCTAGACACTTGCATAGCACCTTCCAGCACTCTGAAACCACTGTTAGCCATTAGAGATGAAGCTTCCAGGTCCATACCAGATTGATTTCATCATGTTCTATTACTCAAGCCTGTGGCGTCTTCAGTCTTAGAATCTCACCATCATTAAGTTCTGGAGTGTAACCAAGATCAATGACAATAGCCTGTGGGGTCTGAGGGTCTAGGGGACCTCACTGGCCAAAGATGTCCAGAGAAGTAACACATTCCTGGCCCTGACATTTTTAAATAACACCAAAGACATTTAAAATAAAATAATACATATGTGAACCTAGCATTGTAGAAACACATGTATATGTTTGGTGTATGAGCTAGTATTAGTATTAGTGTATTAGAGGTGGGCAGAAGAACATTGAATTACTCTTTAATAGGGCAACAATGTCACCACTAGACACCAGAGGCTCACTGGAACCTTTTAAAATGGCAATTGCAAGCAAAATGCTTTGAACAAAATAAATAAATAAAGCCTCTGCCTCATGATGCTAGAGAAGAAAGGCAGTAAATGACATTAAAATAATAAATTGCATACATACTGAAAAGTGAGGAACAGCATGAAAAAGAATGATGTGTAACACGAACAGGGGCCTGCTTGTTGTTGGGGTTTTTGTCCCACCCAGTACCCCACAACTGTTTAGCCCCAAAGAAAATCACACATAGGTCTCCATAAATTATAAACTGATTGGCCCATTAGCGCTAGCCTCTCACTGGCTAACTCTCACATCTTGATTAACCCATTTTTCTGATCTATGTTAGCCATGTGGCTCAGTACCTTTTTTAGTGGGGCAGATCACATCCTGTTGCTTCTGTGATCTATGCAGGAGTGGGAGGAATCAACTTCCTCCTTCCCAGAATTCTCCTGTTTTCATTGCATCATTTCTACTTCCTGTCTGGTTTTCCCACCTATATTTCCTGCCTGGCCAATCAGCGTTATTTAAAACATGATTGACAGAATACAGGCAATTCTCCCACACCCATGATGGGGTAAGAAGTTGTCAGGGGTACTGGGGAAGTGGGAAAGGTGAAGATTAGTGTCTAATTATTAAGGAGAGAAAAGATCGCCTCATGAGAAAATAAGACAGGAGCTGGCCCATCAGCAGGCAGGTACGGAGGGATGTTCTAGCTGTGAGAACCACAGAATCTGAGGTTATGTGCTCCAAGGCTGATGAGGAGGGGAGGAGATGAGCCTGGAGGCCAAGAGGTAAAATAACATGTGCACCTCACAAGCCATTATAAGGATTTGAACTCATGGTTAATGTGAAGTCATTATATGAATTTGAGTTTTATCAAGTTCAAAATGAACTCTGTGGAAGCCACACTAGGAACCTGTTTGTGAGGTGGGAAGGCCCAATGGGAGACTTTTTAAATGATGGCGACAGGGGCAGGGAGCATTAGGCATGCACAAAGTGAAAAGCATCAAATTAGGTGAACATAGAGACACAAGCTAAGTAGATTAGCTATGGTGATGAGTCTAATGTGAGTCAGAACTGAGAAATGAGCCCCAGGGGTCCACACTCAAGAACAAGTCCAATATAGGGCATGAGCTGGCTTATAAAGAGAGTGAGAAAACACAGTAAATATTTCGTTCCTAAATGTAGGGTGACAAAGTCTGTATGTCGTTGAACTTGATGCCTCCAACTGTATTACCATTTTGAAAGGCATTTTCTCGCCTTCCGATCGTTTTCCAAGATGTACAATGGCAGATTTGACCCCTGCCATCGAAGAGATGATGCCAACTTGATGGGTGGCGAATTTCTGTTGTTACTCAAAATGAGCCCGGGACACAACCTTTTAAATATGTATTTTAAAAATGTATGTATTTGCAAAGAGACTGCTCTTGCAAGGCAGAATTCTAGAGGGACACTGTGTTAGTCAGGGCTCACGCATGTATGTATGTATGTATATGCATGTATATATGAGATTTAGTATGGTGACTCATAGACTGAGGCCCAGCAAGTCCAACAATGAGTGTCTCCCAATAGAAAGTCCAGGAATCCTGTAGTTGTTCAGTCCATGAGGCTGGATGTCTTAGGTGGTCTCCAGTATATGCTGGAACCCTGAAGAATCAGGTTCTAATGTCAGTAAAGGGGTGAACTTGTTATGGAGACTGGGGGCAAGCAGGCAAAGAATATGAGCCACCTTCTTCCATGCCTGTTATATAGGCTGTCACCAAAAGGTGTGGCCTAGGTTTAAGGTGGGTCTTCCCACCGGGAATGATCTGGGATTAAGGTGGGTCTCCCCACCTCGGATGATCTGGAATTAAGGTGGGCCTTTCCTCCTTGAATGATCTGGGATTAAGGTGGGTTTCCCTACCTCAAATGATCTGGAATTAAGGTGGGTCTTCCCACCTTAAATGATCTAATCAAGAAAATTCCTTCATAGGTTTACATTGCAACTTTGGTTTGATTAATCCCAGATATAGTCACATTGACAATCAAGAATAGCCATCACAGACACGGAATCATAAAAATGGCAATCATGTTTATATTCTATCCTTTTCTATGATCATTGAGCTGTCTTTGCTACTCTTAGGTTTGAAGGGTCTTGACTAATTGCTTGTATGTGTTTGGGTTGTACACAGTGAAGTGCTGTATTTGTCTTCTGTTTCTGGGAAGTGTTGGTAATATGACATAGAGATAAATACTTTACATTGGTATGAATCTTGGTCTATTGATACAAATTTAAGGACAATTTTGTTATATGTATTATATATGTTATATGTATATGCTCTTGTTTAAGGTATTGTTTTATGCAGCTCATTTAAAAATGTAATATATAATTAAAATACAGGTTATGAAGATCAGAGTGCAAAACTAAGCCACTAGAGGCCAGGGAGTGGTGGCACACACATTTAATCCCAGGACTCAGGAGACAGAGGCAGATGGATCTCTGTGAGTTCCGTGCTACCCTGGACTATACAAGATCAATCTAGAAACAGATTTAAGTGGTGGTGGCTCACACCTTTAATCCCAGCACTAGGAAGGTGGAGACAGGAGTGATATGGCTGGGTGGAGAAAGGAATATAAAGGAGAAGAGACAGAAACTCACTGGAGTGTGGAGTCTGAAGTTTGGTGGAGACACAGTGCAGTCTAGGCAGTATGAAGACCGTTCCTTCCTTCTAAGCATTGGTAGAGGTAAAAGGTTTCTCTAGTGGCTTACTGTTTGCTTTTTCTGATCTTCAGCTTTAAAATACAGGTTAATTGATAGTCTTCTATAATAGTCAAATTTGTGATCATGTTAGTTAAGTTTCTAGATGTACAGAGATATATTTCAGATAGATAAGGATTCTTCAAATCTTTCAAAGACCTTCAGGATATGACATTTAAAATGTTTTAAGAACTTAGGACTGTTTATGACAATGAGACACATCTGCTCCTAGCAGCACCAATCTACTTCAAGAGGGTGATGGACACGGAAGAGGAGTTTGCTAGCCATTTGGGCAAGAAACTGCTCTTGCTTGGACTGCTTGATGGTATGCTGTATAAACTGGGCATTCAGGACTGACAAAAATTAACTGCTAAAGTTGACTAAAGAAGGTGAGATAGTCCATCATGGTTCCTGCTTTATAAAAGAGTCTGCCAGACATCCTGCAGGACACAGAAGAAAGTGACTGACAAACTGCCAATATAGGTGGAACTGTCTTTGAAATTTCCTGCTCCATGGAAAATCTGCTGGATATTATGGGCCTGTAGGCTGAAGATGTATGTCCCAATGGTACAAAAAACTTGGGGTGACTGTCCAGGCAGCAAGATGTCTCTGTCAATTCTAGAGTTTTAAGTTGCTTACAAAGTACTTCCTGTTTACTTAGGTAATATCTTTCTGGAGTCTTTGATGGAGTTGAAAAATAGCTATAATTATAGTTTTCCTTAGTTATGATAAAAGATAAAGTAGATATAATTTTGTAACTGTAATTTTTACTTGATATCTGTTTTGTTATGTGTAATTTTACTATGTTAAAGTTAAAGCCTTCCTTTTTATTTGATCAGAAAAGGGGAAATGGTGTGGGAAGTCCTTCTGTATATGTGTTGCTTTTATTGGTTAATGAATAAAGCTGTTTCAGCCGGTGGTTTAGCAGAATAGAGCAAGGCAAAAATTCCAAGCAGAGATAGAGGAGAAAAGAAGGCAGAATCAGAGAGATGTCATGAGCTGCCAGAGGAGAGAGACACCTGCATACTGGTACCAGTAAACTATTAGCCTTGTGGTAATACACAGAATAATAAAAATAGGTTAATTTACGATATAAGAGCTAGCAATATACCTAAGTGATTGGCCAAGCATTATTTTAATTAATATAGTTTCTATGTGATTATTCTGGGTCTGAGCAGCCAGGATCGAACAAGCAGGCTCCACCTACAGGGAAGTACATGGCTTTGTTCCTATTGATATGGCAGGGGTAGTGGGATGCAGGCCTCATTTGGGCACTTTTTTAGATGTTCCTTACCAGAGTGTCAAAGAGCTCAAGGAAAGCTCTTGCTGGTGTGGGCAGAAGTACGTGGAGCATCCCCATTACTGCTCAGCCTATGGGAGCAGGGCAGAGTACAACAATTGAGAACACCATAGAGAACTGCTTCCAGAAAAGACAAGAGGGACCATGTAGATGCATCTTGGTTCCTGTGGTAAAAAGAGGAAAAAACAAAATGAGTTTGAACTAGACCTTGAAAAAAAATGTCAAGAAGGCCTGAAATCTAGCCCAGTTCTGGGGCGGAAAATGCATGTGAGACTATACCTTCCCTGGACTTGAGCATATCTGGAGTGCTGTTTGTCAGTCTTTTCTAAGAGGGAAAACTAAACCTCAAAGAAGGAAAGAAAACACACAAACACACACCTCCCCTCCTATATACGATAGACTCTGCAATGATGTCCCAGTTGAATTGCCTCTTTTTAAAAATATAAAAAATAGCCAGCCTTGTCTACAAGAGCTAGTTCTGGGACGGGCACCAAAGCTACAGAGAAACCCTGTCTCAAAAAACCAAAAAAAAAAAAAAATATATATATATATATATATATATATATATATATGTATAAAATCTGTTTCTGTCTCTTTACACTGGTATGTGTGTGCATCTGTGCATGTGTTGTGTGTGCATCTGTACATAATGTGTGCATGTGCGTGCATATGTGAATGTGTGCATCCATGCATGTGTGTGCGTGTGTGTGCGCGCGCGTGTGCATGTGCATATGTGTGTATGTGCATATGAGTACATGTGTGCATTGTGTGGACATGTGCATGTGTGTGCATTGTGTGGACATGTGCATGTGTGTGCATTCGTGCGTGTGTGCACATGTGTAGTTTCATTATGCAAATGTGCCAAGACCTGCAGAAAGTCATTATTTACTTGAGGTGTTCACCATCCTACTGGAGAATGCAAGTTTAGACCTTCTTAGTGACATTGTGTCATTTGAGACTGTCTGGACAGACAGCCTCTCAGTGCAAGAGAATCTCAAATAATAAGTTGCTTAATATATGTTAAAATAAAACTGTTATTTTTATGATTCTGTGCGCCCCACGGAATTCTGCCTTGCAGAAGCAGTCATTCTGCAAATACATCAAATATTTAAATACGCATCTAAAAGAGCAGTGTCCTGAGTGTATTTTGAGTCACAACAGAGATTTGTCGTGCATCTTCCTTTTGTGGGCAGAGGCCAATGCCCATAGGAAGGAAGTGCCTTCTCTCTGGTAACTGGACTTTACAAAGCAGTCAGCATTAGTGAGAGCCCAGAGGGCCACAGTCCACACTTTGCCTGTCTGGGGATCTGTGGACTTTCTTCAGGTTCTACTGGATATGGCAGCTAATGACCCAGACATGAAGTGAGGCCATACTGATGTCGGTGTTGCTATTGATGCGGCTGCTTTTCGTGTCAGATGCTCCATGCTCACACTATTGCTGTTTCAGTCTTATTGGGAGTTTAATAAGTTTGTCTCCTCTGTTTCTTCAATATGCAGCACTGTCTATATATTCTTACAGGATTTTTTAAGGTCAACTTTTATAATTCCCAAAAGTAATCATAGGAAACATTTTGCCTTAAAACTGTGTACACATAGAGAGCTAGCACCCCCTAGTGTATTAGTAACCCCAGAGATTTTGATCTGGCATTTAATAGCCTAATAACAACAAACAGCAGTGAGTTACACTGGTCAAGTCGCTAACTTTCTTTCCTGGTATTGTTATAGGGTATTTAGGCCCAGGTAGATTACTTTTAAAAGTTAATGAATATCAGAAATAAGATGAAAGTGTGGTAATCATATCTTCAGCAGTGAAACTAAACGTAGGAAAGTCACTGGCATTTGAACTGCTGGTGTTTTAAGGCTGTAACCAAGACGACAATTTTCTGGCCCACAGCCAGCTTCCTAATCCCTCTTTCAGAAAATTTCAGTAACTTACTAACTGTTTATGGGAGGCCGTAACGGTGAGAGTGTCTGGATTTCTCTGCTTTGGGGGACTGTTAATCTTGCGTGTTGCCTAATGAAACTGTAAACGGAAAATTATAGCTTCACTCCGGAGAGTGAGAAGGCTTATTCCAACAGATGGCATCCAAACACCGTCTACTCTGTGGCCGCTGATTGTTAATTGTGCCTGTGAAACAATCCCTTTAAACAGAGCAATGCATTTTATCATCCAGATTACAGCTCTCTGATTTTGGGTTTCTCGATGTGTGTTAACACTTTCTATAAGAAAGTCTAAGATTTAGTGATTGCCTAATTATCAGATTAAACAACAGAACAACAGCGAACTCAATCATGTTTAGGAACCATGCACCAGGCCGACAGATAACCACCAAGCACGTGTTTGAAGACATGCTGTTTGAGAATGTTTTGATTCTTACTGGGTCAGTATAAACCAAGAGGAATGGGCCAGGTCTAAGCTCATCAAATAAAAACAGCATAAACAAAACCACCTTAACTACATGGTAAACAAAAATTGTACTTTAAATATAGCTCATTCTGGGTGAAAATGTATATAATTCACATAAATCTTTTAAATTAAGAGGAGCTGTGTGAGTCACAAAGAGAAGGCCATTCTTTGGAATATTTAGAAATTAAAGTTTCTATGAAATCCTACAAACAAGAGGAGGTGTGGGGTTGATGACTGTTCTAGAAATACTCTTTCATGGTGTGGTGGTGTCATGAAGATGGGCCTCCATCCTGGTGTAGGAACTGAGAACATAAAGTTTAGAAATGTGGAGAGATCAGCATTTGTATCAACAGCAGGTAGCCTTTGGTTTATGGAATGTCATGGAAGACTGTAATCTTTACATATAATACAACAAGTACCTATGAAGTTGATGACTGGCACACTTCTGTCTCCATGTCCTGTCATGGCCACTGTGACAAATGAGAACATGAGCACACTCTCTGAGCTGGACATAGCTCCATTCCATTCCTGTCTTGAGGAGTTTTCAACGGACCTGCAAATCCCTTCAAGAGAGTGCCACGCTGGGAAGGCTAGTTGTTAAACCTTACGGATGCTGTGGACTCCAGATGGAGATACTCCAGACTGAGAAGCATGTCAAGCTTCAAAACTGCCTGAGCATCAACAGGACAGTGCACAAGTTTATGATAAACTCTTGCTCAGAGCACAATTTCTAAAATATTTAGAATTCTCTCAAACATCTTTCCCTGACTTTTGAGCCTGTAATAGGTTAGAAAAGCAACAGCTAGAGGTATTAACGGGGCCTGATGCCGATGCCTTGCTCTGAAGTAAGAGTGAGTCAGAGAAACGTTGGTAGCTGCAGTGGGAAACCAGTGAACAATGGGCTGGCTCAGCGCCTGCCCTCTCACCTTCTGACCAGGATGACCCTCCCGGATATAAGATTTTTCATATCACATACCCCCTGGAAAGAGGAACCAGAGATAGGGTCTAGCATCTATAACCTCCATAGAAGCATTAGAAGAGACAGGAAAATAAAAGGGCGGTCTACAAAGGAACTGACCAGTAACTCACCAAGAGGAACGGGGTCACGACAGACAGGGCAGAGTAAGAGCTGTCACTCGTCAGGGACACTAAGCAAAGAGATGAAGCCAATTTTAGGGTTCTGTGTTGGGTCAAAACAAAGAAAGGCTATGAATAGAAAAACTGGTGACATTTGAGTGAAGTCTGACGTTTAGCTAACAGTTTGATACCAATGCAGTTTATTGACTTTAGTTATTATATTATTGCTATGGAAAAGAGGGAGGGGATAGAGTGAGGAGTTTATGTAGAAACTCTGTACTCTTTACAATTTTTAAATTATATACATTGTTTTGGGATAAAGATTTTTTTAATCCTATAATGTTCCTGCTGTCTACTATTTGGGACTCTTTAATGTACAGAAAACAAAACCTCTGCTACATAGCTGTATTGTATGGTCATTGGTAACATGAGCATAAAGAAAGGTTATTTTTGATGTGAAATGTTAACAGAAGTCAAAACACAATACAGACATGCATATCTTCGATATAAAATATTTGGAAACTAAACCATCAAATTTCAGTTACTTGATAAATCTATTTTGTGAGAACCCAGATTCATTAGTGATGCTATAGAATGAACCATTATTCTTCCATCAGAACCATTTATATTGAACTAGACTCTGGACCCTCTTCTTTAACCCTTTACCCAAAGATGGACATAGGATGTGTGTGACCAGGGTACACACACATTCTGATGCTGTGTGGGCATGGGGATTTGCGGGAGGGCCCCGAATGCCTTGTCTGCTCTACAAACAGAAGTGAGATATATTTGCACTTGGAGATCACATTAAGTCATAGTCCTGGACTAAGTTCAGATTCTTCTAGAAACATCCTCTTTTCCAATATAAAAGTTCCATCCGGTACTTTCACCCACATCCAAGTGGGCTGGCTGTGGCTGGCTGCACCTGCTCTCTTGAATTGTTGAGAGCTGTGGTGTCCTGGAGTTAAGAGGATGTAGCCTGTCTTTTTTTCTCAGCTGTCACATAGCAAGTGAGCCTGAATTTCTTTGAGCAGACTCTTGCTCCCATTGGTGGGGGGCGGGGCCTGTGAGTGATAATTGTCACATGTTGTTGCAGTTTGATTTCTATCACTGCGGTAAACACCGTATGACCATCTTAGGGAGAAAGGGTTTTTATTTGTTTGAGTGGTTGATTGGTTTTTTATTTAATTTAGTATGTATTTATTTTCTTATTAATCCAAATCCCAATTCATCAAGAAAGAAGGTCATGAAACAAAGTCAAGACAGGAAGGAAAGACGAATCCGTGGCAAGTGCTCTTCCTGGCTGTCACTCATGGCTCACTCAGCCTTTCTTACAGCACTCAGAGCCACCTGTCCAGGAGTAGCACAACCTTCTGTGGTCTGAGCCCACCCACACTGATCAAAAAATCAAAAGATGCCCTCCACATACTGTCCCGTGGACCAGGGTGATTTTCTTAATTGAGGTTCCCTCTTTCTGGATGACTCTGGCTTGTGCCAAGTGGACAAAGAAGTTAAACCGCAGATATACTACCGTGTATTCAGGCTGCATGAGTCAGCGTGGGATCCAGAATTGGACTCATGTACTGTGTATTTCAAGAAACTTTGAAATGACACAGACAAGGGCGTATCAGCAAGATTGCTTACACTTCAGTGTTAAGACCAGGGTTCTCCATCCTTTGAGATTAGGGATTCATTTTAAATGTCAGATGCTTCACAAAATCCATGCAATAGCCAGTAAACGTTTATTTTTGCTGATCGTTTTTGGTGTGTGTGTGTGTGTGTGTAAGCCAGTAGTCAATCTTGAACATCTTTACCTAGGTACCGTTCATTTTGCTTTTTCAGATGGTCTCTTACTGGTTAGCTACTCCCCAGTTAGGCTAGGCCCACTGGCCAGTGGAGCCCCAGAGAATGTCCTGCGTCTGTCTCCCCAGTGCTGGGATTACATAAGCCACCACACCCAAAACTTGTGTGGATGCTGGGGTCTGAACTTGAGTCCTCAAGCCCTTTACCCACTGAGCCATTTTCGCTGGGCTTGATACATGCTTAATGATTGTGATTGGTAAAACACATGGCGGCAAAGGATAAGAATGGATTATTTTAAGTTGCTGTTTTATTTCATACAATAATGTCTATTTAAATTTAGAAGGTAATAGCAAACTTATGTGGGTAGCATGTAGCTTAGTATGTGCATGTACACATAGGACTCCATAGAATAACCAGAACCATTCTGTGGGGCTTCTCCTTAGCCTAGGAGCCACCACTCTGGAACATAAATGCACCAGAAATCTGTCTTGCCAGAGTCGCCATCAGAAACCTATGGTAGGGCTCAAGGCATTTAGCTTCATAAACTAGGGCATGGGGGCAAAGGCAGGGGGCTGGAACATGACCAAGGAAAGCCATGGAGAAGCAGGGATAAGATGAATACCATTGATTGGACCCCAGGGGCAGGCTATGCTGGGTAGCTAGGGAAAAAAATGGTTAAATGAGGCAAGCAAAGATTATGGAGATTATTAAAGTCTAAGTCCAGAGTTACAAACTCCTATTAAGGCAAAGCATAGGAGCCGGAACCCCAGAGCAGGGTGGCAATCCCGGTCTACTCCATCAGACTCTGGCATGTTAAATTTTGGCTGACACCTCAACTGTCTTCATCAGTACAGCTGGGATAATGACATGTACCACTCGGGGAAGAGAGCATCTGTGAAATCTCCTAGTGAGCTTTCAGTCTATTTGGGTTGAATTGGGAATAGAGAACTATCTAAGACTATTGAGCTGGGAGTCAGCGTGAGGAAAGTGATATATTAAAGGAGATTAGGTTGGCAGCCAGGTTCGGGTTGGATTAGAGTCAGGAAAAAAAAAAAAAAAAAAAAACACCACACACACAAGAAAACTACCCCAGGGACCCAGGCTCAAAAACGGTGAACAAAGGGTCCCACCGAGGTTGAGATAAAAACTGATTGGATTTTTAGTTTGATAAGATATCAGGGATGGGATGAACCCAAAGTGGGTTTGAAATTTTAGACAGCTACAAGCTATGGATGAACGGCTGACGCTCTGGGAAGGGAAAGGGCAGAGAAGCTGAACTGGATGAGAAAGCTGTGACGGTGCACAGTGAGTGGCACCTGAGAGCCCCTGGTTCTGTGGGGACAAGCCTCGGAAAGATGCAGAGTCGGTGAAGGGGAAGCTTGAGTGGAGACGACAGGAGGTAGGGGACCAAGAAGCCCAGTGCTGACGGTGCATTGTGCGATAGTCTGGGTAACTGGTAGGAATTCTAAACAAAGGAAGGCCAGGGATTCGGGATCAAGCCTGTGTGGTCCTTGGCCTTGGGAAACTGTTGTAAAGGCTGGTTAATTGATTAATTTGAAGGTCATAAAGATGGAATTAAATTTTCATCATCTTATGGGTTCTCAGACCTTCAGGCTCACCCTCTACCCTAGCACCACACAGTATTGCTTGGCTCCCGTAGCTGCGCAGGTTTTCCCTCACTTCGAGCCCTGACTTTGGTACACCTCTCTTTGTGCCCTCTTGTGAGCTTCTTTAAGTCTCAGCTCTGCCCAAAGACCATCCTGGCTCTCCAGTGGGAACGTTGATGTCAGGCTGCACGTGGCACCTTGTCTGGCTGCTTTACATCGCATGGTGCGTCACGCACTTGCCTCCCACACAGGACTTTGAACGCCACTGCAGGGGATGGAGCTGACTCAAAAGCACCTCCCATGCAGCACCTGGCCTCGTCCCTAACGTCCTGATTGCTGAATTGAGAAGAGGATGATGTTTTCCCAGCCGTATGTCTGTGCGTCAGGAAGGCAAAAAAGTAACCGTGGACAGCAGGGAGGGTTGAAGGGAGAAGGAAGAGCAGTTGGGAAGCTGCCACCACTGGGGTGGCCCAGCAAAGGCTAAGTGTTGCAGCCTGGAATCTCTAAGTCTGAAGGTGAAGTCAAGGACATAAGGCCTCCATGGGCAGGTTGAGGTAAGCGGCTAAGGTTTAGAAACGTGAATCAGTCTAGGTGACTTTGGTACAGAAAGGAGAGGACCAACAGCTGGTAATGCTCAAGAGAAGCCATAGGGGTAGTGGAGTGGATTGATAGGAAGACTGTCCATTCTAGGAACAAAGGTGAGACTTGAACAATTTGGAATTTCTACATATGGAAAAAAAATGAAGGGATTCCTTTGAGAAAGAGAAAGGCCATCTCAAGCCCTGTTACTAACTGTTAACTAACCCCTAATCATGTGTTGAATTCTTAATCTCTAGTTTCTCAGAATAAGGATATATTGAGAAATATAAGAAGAGAATAATTTGGGGCTAGGAAGATGTCTCAGTCAGTAGAATCCCCCCAACTCACATGGAAACTCTGGGCACAGGGGTGCATGCTTTAATCCCAGCACTGAGGAGGTAGAGACAGAAGGATGCCCGTTAGCCTTGCCGGCATGGTAAGCTCTATACTCAGTGAGGAACCCTGTCTCAAAAAATGAGTCAAGGTTGGCCTCTGGCCTCCATTACATGTACACCTGCACACACGTGTGTCCCCACCAGAGAGAGACACAGATAATAAGAGGAGAACTGGATCCGTGTGTGAACAGAAGGATAGCCATGTAAGAACACTAAGACATGGAGTCTGATTCACTCCAAGTTTCAAGTTCACACTCAGTGAGCAATGTCGTAGGATTAAAGGGAACGGGGCTATAGGAAACAAGTGAGTCCCCTTTGCACTCCTGCCTTCTGCCATGTGAAGACACAGAGTTCTCTTCTGCCTTTGGCTCTGCTGTTTGCCATTGAGCGAGACAGATGGAGCCAGCTATGAAGAAAGCGACCTCTGCAGACACTGTACCTGCTCACACCAGGGGTTGGGACTATTAGCCTCTGTAGTTGTGAACAATATATTTTGGTCCTTGTGTCTTATCCTGACTGTGGTATTTTGTTATGTCCATAATAGCACAGTAGGACAGTGGACATCTCTTCTGTTCCAACACCTTGGTCTTGAACTTCTAACTTCCAAGATTGTAGGGAGATAAATTTCTGTTGTTTTCATGCACCCAGGCAGTGGTGGCTTGTCATGGCAGCCCTGGATTTTGTGCTCACTGGTTCCGAAAGAATGGTGAAGTGACTGAAGGAGACCAGTCAACCTCTGACCTTCACATACATGCACACATCGGCACACGCATGTGCATACACTGTTAGAGAATCAACATGATCTCCCATGAGAAATCACTTCTCCCCTTAGAGATCAATAGAGAGAAACTCTTTACTAAACAGTGCACAGCTGGTTCTGGCTAATTCAGAAAAGGGAGCCAGCACCAGAAATCCCATCAGCTTATATAGTTTTACAGCCCCAAGTTACACTGTGATCAAACATGTTTCACAGAGACATAAATCCCGTGGCTTTATTGTTTGAGTAAATGTGGAGATTTGCAATGTAAACTATTGCCAGAGTTACCTTGAAGCAGACTGGTGCTGCTTTGTCCAGGCAGCTGGTAGCCAAGAATTATGCTCTTTCTGATCCGAGAACCAGGAGCATGGCTCTAGCTCCTTCCCTCCCTAAGCAGGACCGGTAGATCCTTTACAACACCAACTCCTTATTCTTAGTTTCTCCTCTAGCAACATAAACACAGCAATGTTCTGAGTAGAGAAGCCCTGCACTCAAGAACTAAAACTGCTTTTCTATGACTCAGGGATGTCATCTGTGAGAAATTAATGTATGATATTAATTATATATATAAATCAATTAATAATGTACATCTTAACCATCAGACAGTCAAGAGCCTCTTTCTGAGCTGTTGCTGTGTGCAGATTCATCAGGCATACAGGTCAAAATGACTTCTGCGATTCTGTTCCACTTCAGCTCCAGAATATTAAGAATCAACTTGTAGAAATGTTGCATCTTGTCGTATAAACACCATTGTTCTTGGGGGAGAGTGTGAAGGAATTTATAAACTGATTGTGACCCACGTCAATTCCAAAGCCACATGGTTTTCACTTTTACACTGAAAATTTCACATGCCAAGCATCTTCTAATGCCCACAGAGGAAACACTTGAAATCACTTCACAGAAATACCAAAAGAACCAGGCATGGTGACTAACTGTCATAGTTCCTATTCTATTGCTGTGAAAAGACACCATGGCCAAAGCAACTCTTCCAAAATAAAACATTTAATTGGGCTTGCTTACAGTTTTATAGTGTTAGTTCATGATCATCATGGTGGCAAGTAGCTGAGAGGTTTACAACCTGATTATTCCTGGGCAACAGAAAGGGAGAGAGAGAGAGAGGCGCCCACCCCTAGTGATACACCTCCTCTCAGAAGCCCACACGTACTCTAGCAAGGTCACACCTCCTCCAAATCCTTCCCAAACCGTTCCACTAACTGGAGAGGAAGCACTGTACATATGAGCATATGGGGGCCATTCTTATTCAAACCACCAGAATGACTCACCCAGCTTGTGGGAGACAGAAGCAGAGGAATTGCTGTAAGTTTGAGGCCAGCGTGGGATACAGAGGGAAAGTGTCTCAAGAACACCAAATAAAACAACATGAAGGGATCAATGTGCTCAAACTTATCATTTTATAATTTGAAGCCTCCGGGGAAGAACCAGATTTACTAGACCACTCGGTTGCAGCTCTGTCTCATCTCCCTGGCCTTGGGCAAAGTGCCAACACTGACAAGACAAGCTTGCTTCCCAAGCCTCAGGATGATTCTTTTAGCCTTCCTCAGTGTAGGGTTTTGCATGAGTTCCATTATGAAGAAAATTTTCATTGCCATTTACAGAGAACACAAGTGGCGGTGCTTCTAATGGAACAGCTCCTAAAAGCGTCAGGGAGAAACCTTGAGAGTGGAGACTCGTGATGTATAAATCTGGATATCTATCTCCAGGACTCCTAGTTTGTGTCATTTGCAGATGAAATCAGCTGTGGGTTTTGATTCTTCCCGCCTGCTGAGCGGTAATGCAGAGCCCACTCTGAATGAAGAGCTCACATTTTATTTTTGAATTTGAAGCTATGTTTTATAGGAGTATTGAATAGAATTGAAATGTGCAACAGGACTATTATTAAGTCTTTAAATGTGCAGAGAAAGGGACAAGACTATATGTTTATTTCTCCCATGGCAAACGTTGTCTGTGTGTTTCGTGGAACCACAAAAGAAGTAAACAGTTGTCTAATTAGGAAGTAGTGAAGGAAGCATTTGTTTTACTTACAGTCTAGATAGTATTGTTTGCCGTGAATGCTTAGCTTACCAGTGCTCTAGACAGTGTCTGGCAAGGTTTGAAAATAAAACAATTATACATGGTTAGAAGGCAGCTGACTAACCATGGCTGGTCATTGGCTGTGCACTGGTGATGGGTCATTCAAGTTGTTCCTTCGCCATCTCAGTGACCCAGGGCATCATCCTCGCAGGCACTCAGTATCCTGGCACGGCATTTCTCCTGGAAAGGCTGGTTGGTTGCATGAGACCATTGGTTATTGAGCACAGTGTTGTTTTATTTTTTCAAGTGTTGAAGCATATATGACCTAACACATTGAATCTCATAGAAATAAACGCTGTGCCTGGGCAGCTGGGGCAACACACGCCAGAAGAAAGACCACTGACCCACATCATGGCCAAATTAAACTGAGCTTTACACGTCAGAACCGAATCTGTGAGTGTTTCCCCCTAAGACGGGTCTCATGAGACCAGCCTTGAGTCAATTTTCCATACCTCCTTAATAGGAGCAAAACCATAATGTGGGGAATTTTTTTTTTAAAGTAAGCATGATTACAGAAGTAAGACCAGGCAGTTAGAATTTTACAAAACAGTTAAGGAAATCTTTTTTTTTCTTTTTTTGGGTGGGGAGAGTTAAGGAAATCTTCCTGGAGCATTTGTTACAGAATGTTTCGTGGTTATGGGGTGGGACACAGTCTAGCTAAGAGAAATAGAAATTCAAGTTTTACAGTAAATAGAAAGAACTTAACTGAAGACCCCAAGTGGCTTCCAGGAACAGAATGGAGATGTGCTGCTTCTTGCCTTGGAGGACCTTGACATCAGCTGCAGCCCCTTCTCGAAGGCAAGGGTCTCAGCATTGCTCTGGACGGCTGCAGAGCCTTCCGAGGGCATAGTTCTTGTGAGTCCGACTCTCTGCGGGATTGGAACGGATGGTGTGAGTTCTCCTCCACTGTCTAGAGCCATCTCCAGGACTGGAGAGATGGTTCAGCTGGTACAGTGCAGCTCACAGGCATGAGCTCCTGAGTGTGGCTCCCCACAGTCTAGCCCACATGAAAGCTGGGTACAGGGCACTTGTGATCCAGAAAAATGGGTGCAGATGTATCTCTGAAGCTTGCTGGCAGGCAAGCCCATCTGACTGAATCAGTGATCCAAGACTCAGAAAGACCCTGTTTCCAAAAGGAAGGTGGGCAATGACTGAGGGAAACATCCGATGTTTACCTCTGGCCTACATACACACACACACGTGTACAAACATATTTATATATAAAATGTTTGTATATATGTATGTATGTGTGTGTATACAATAAATACAGCCATTTTGCTTTCTCTGTGCTTTCTAATGCTATATTGTAGCCTTGAAATCCTAGACATCACCTAGCATTTCAAGTTTGGCTTTATTACTTGCTTGTCTGTCATTGATTTAGAAGTGAGAACTCTTGTTTTCCCCCAGGAATCTGCTTCTGTACATGCCAATAAAAGTCAATGTTTATTTGAGCTAATATTGCCAAAACACTGGAAGCGGCAGCTCCGGCAATAACCAAAATTAGAATAAACACAGAATCTTTTTCACCTGCATGGCTACTGTCTCTAAGGAAGAGGAAGGTTTAGGTATGTATGGCAGAAAATGGGGACTTCTGTCACTTGGAGGATGGTAAAAGACTGTGGGTTCCAGTACCGCTAAACTTTGGGCCAGCAAGATGGTCAGCAGTTAAAGGTATCTACTGTGCAAACCTGACAACCCGATTGTGATTGCTGGAAGCCGCATAAAGGTGGAAAAAGAGAACCAACTCCTGGGTCGTCCTCTGACTGCCGCATCTGTGCTATAGCACGGACATCCCATCTCCCAGTAATAAATAATGATGAGTAGAGTAAATGACATCAAGCTCGGTGACAGAATGCCTGGTTTTCTCTTCCCTGGTAGAAATCTATTTTCTTTGTTCGCAACCAGCATCATCCTTTGGATTCAAGGTGCTTAATAGGGGACTTGAGAAAGTGTGGGAGAAAGGTATTTCTGAGAAAATGGGCAAGCGTTTGATTTTGTTTAAGAAAAAAAGGGGGGTGTTAAAGAGATCCAAGCACACATGTGACAGACTAGGCATGCTAACATTACTTCAAGGTTGGGGAACAATGAAAACACATCTGGCCTGTGGCTTCTTGGCCTGTTGCAAAGGAAGGGGGTAGTTTGGCCTGAAGGCCTGTGCTCCTGAGCCAACCCCAGGTGATCATTCAAGGCTGGTCACTGTCCAAAGTGGGCTGGCAGCAGCGGTGAGAAGGCAGTGCCCTGTGGCCTCTGGGAAGCGGCATTGAGGGTTGAGGGTACTTTGTGGTAGGCGTTTTAGTACCGTGTCATCAGGAAGAGGTTGTTTGTGAGCACCACAGCCACAGGGACATGTGTCACAGATGCTACACTGCTCCCTATTAGCCTTAAAAGAATTAATTCTTATTTTCCTGATAAGAAAATTGAAGTTTTAGGAAACATTAACTGTCTTGTCCACAATGACAAATGTTAGCCCATGTTTGAGCCCTGAGCTGATGGCACTGAGGTGATGGTCTGGTCCGGAATGAGTCAGGAGGCCTCTCTCTGATAAAGAGTGAGAAATTGCTCCCTCAAAACAAGAGGTAAAATGTGCCCCTGGTGCAGTGTAAGTCACACGATGCTGTCACCTTCTGCACGAGTCCAATGTTTCGTGCTGAATACCAACATGGCCGAGGTAGTACCTGGGCATTCTGCACATCGGTCCATCTTTCCTCCAAGCATTTTGTAGCAAAGCTCTTCACACATCTGGAAAGTCTGCTGGTTTCCTCTCCTGCTTTCGCAGCCTGCAGTCTGCAGAGTAGGGACGGCTCCTGGAAGGGCTCACTCTGCAGTTGTTTGGTGGGATTCCGTCATTGAATCACTCAACCACAGAGAGCCGCAGAGGAAATCGGGAGTTTATTTCCATGGGAAAACACCCTTGCATTATATTACTGTTTAACAATTTGAAGCAATCATTTGTTTATTTTTTTTCCTTTTCTTTCTCGGTGGTTCTTTTGTTTCTGTTGCAGGATACGTTATTACATCCAGATCCACGGTTAGACAAGCCAACAAACCAGTGGAGTTCCATGCTCGTATTGAGACAGCATCATGAGGCATGTCTTGTCACCCTTCACCAGCTCTGCAAGATTTCTCTTCTCGACTGCTTTCTGCTAAATTCTGTTTGCATTCTGTGGCACACGGCAGAGTGCTTCTCTGCCTATATTTTTTAATTGCATTTAGAAACAAGAGTGACTATTGTAACTAAGCAAGTTCATAATCATGATTCCGAGATTCAAATTCTGTCTTCTTTTCTCTGTCTGTGTATTCACTCATGGGTGCAGAAAACAAGAATATTTTATTCTTGTTCTGATATGTCCTGCTAATACATGTTTATGGAAGAAAATTGTGATAGTTATTAAAAGAGTCTATGACATTTTCTAAAGAGTGTAGGTATTGCCTGCACAGGCTGGCTGAATTCCAATTCGTGTAATTACATTCGGCTGTCTGGTTACCTTAGCGATTCTCTCTCTTGCTCCCTGGGTCCTCGCAGTGGTTAGCTTGGCTCAGATATTCCTGTTTGCTGTCCCTGGCTTTATATAATAGGAGCCAAGGCATTCTTCTCTTTAGAAATGTCTTTTCTATCTAGTTGAACACACTAAAAATGTATGCATTTTGAGGCACGTAGTCAAGCCTGACTTCCTAATCAAATTTTTTTGTTTTGCTTTTTAGAATAGAGTGGGCCATAGAATTAGGTGGGACACTGTGATCCTTGGTTTTCTTCTGTCTTTGTCGTATTAATTATTACTGTGGAAATTTGAGCAATATCATAAGTTTATTTGCTCTCACCCAGCTCTGAATCTTCATAGAACTTGCCGGAACTTCTCTGCTTTTTCCTATAGACGATCTTAAGGTGGAACCACTCGTGGGTTTTATGCTTCCAGTGGGGGTTTGTGTAATTGCTCGTTGGGCGATGTGAGGATGACTTCCCTTTAGGTTGATGGTCTTCGCTGGTGGTGCTGTGGTCTGGACTGGGAATAGCTGCAGGGAATTTATCACACAAGTTCACAGAAATGTTGCATTAGAAACAAATCCCATTTCTGGGCATTGGAAGGCTGCCATGGAGGCAGCCGCCTTGGGCCCCCCTCTCCCATTTTAGTTTTGGAAATCCCAAGGATCCATGCAAGTCTGACCAAGATTGTCACAAGATTGCTTTAGGATGGAACAAAACTTTCTGGCCTCTCCCGGAAGACTGAACTCCTCAAAGGGTAATGCAGAATTCCAAATTTGATCCACCGCGCACCGGATATAGATGGCAACTGTCACAGGCAGGTACCACAGCTGCAGTCACCTCTTCTGCCTGAGGATGAGGAGCATCTTCTCTTTCCCAGTGGAGGAAGTGCCCTGGAATAACCTTCTATAGGGTGGGACTTGAACTGGATTCACATTTGAAAGTATAAGAGTTAGTATCAATGCTTTCTATAAGGAAAAATATTTCTAAATGCCCCTTAACAGATTCTACTGTTGTTACACACACACACACACACACACACACACACACACACACCATGATCTTATAGCTCTACATAAACTCTAGAATTTACAAAGGAGAGAAAACATACCTTTGTCTTTCCAGTCTGGCTTATTTTGGTTTTACAGATACCTGTAAAGATGTTTTCTCATCCTCTAAGCCTGGTCTTGGGGAACCATGGACCTAGGTGGAGTGTTTTGCAATAGCAAACCGTCTTTCATCCCTTGATAGTGTGGGTTGTTTCTGAATTGGAATGCCTTCAATCCTTCTGGTCCAGCTGATTCCAATATCTCCTTCTAGATGAAAGGAAAAGCCTAGAATCTAGAGCAGGTGCTCTCCCCCTTAGCCTCTGTCATACTCAGCACTTATGTTGGTATTTGTTTTCTTTCCATGCAGAGATGCTATTTTTACATCTGTCTTTTCTGTCAGTGCTGGTGGAACTGGATGAGGATTCCATAGGTGTCTGCGTGTTGGATAAGAACTCTATAGATGCTTTTGTGTTGGATGAGGACTCCATAGATGTCTGGGTGTTGGATAAGAAGTCTATAGATGTCTGTGTGTTGGTTGAGGACTCCACAGGCGCTGCGTGTTGGATGGGGACTCTGTACATACCTGTGTGTCCATGGAAACCCCCAGAAAGAGCCACTTTTCCCTTTCTGAGGAGAATTTTTCCCAGGGCTGTAGTCAGCAATGAGGAGGTGCAGGGCACAGTGAGCTGGATGAAGCCACAGAAAGGAAGATCCCATCTGCCTGATCTCATTTCTGTTTCCACATAATAATGGATCCGAGTGTTTGCTGTGAAAAGCTGAATCTGAGGGGTGGGGATGTTTACCTACCATACCCAAATCCCCAAGTTCAATCCCCAGCATGCCATAAAAGCAGACATGGTAGCACAGGCCTATAATCCCAACACTCTGGAGGTGGAGACAGGAAATTTAGAAACTCAAGATTATCCCTGAGTACATAGTAAGTCTGAGACCAGCTTAGGATAGCAAGAGACCATATCTAAGAAAAAAAATTTTAAAATGAGTGTGATGTACAATCAAGACTTAATTGCTCTCTTGTTCAGCTCCTAAAGTACTCTTTCTAAAACATTGATCTCAGGCTAGAAATGAGGCTCATCAGTTAAGATCATGCACTGCTCTTCCGGGGGACCCAAATTCTGTTCTTGGCACCTGCAGCAGGTAGCTCAGAAATATCTGTAGCTCCAGATGCTCAAGCCTGGCTCACTGGGCAGATTCTGTGGAAACAAAATCAGGGTGACATCGTCCATGAATGTGAGAGTTAATTATTATACACTCAAGGGATAATGCAGCTTTCTCAGGACACTGAACTAGGTGGGAAGAGAGTAGCACAATATTCCAGTCATGTATTTGATGGCAACCGGGAGATTTTTCAGGGGTGAGACTCATTGAGACTCATCACCACTTTTACAAAAAGGTGAAATGGGAAAGCAGCAACAGTAGCAGACACAATGATGAAACCAAAAGACTAGGAGACATGGACATTTGAGAGAAGGAAATAGCCAGAAGAAATCTGTACGTTCCAATTGCATTTGCCTCTTCCATGTAGGACACTGAGCAAAACCATTTGAGGGCAGGCAGTCGGATGTGAGGGCACACTCTACAATCAAGTGAGAGAAGGAGCTGGCATTTTATTTTTATTTTATTTATTTATTTATTTATTTATTTATATATTTATTTATTTTTTGTTTTTTTCGAGACAGGGTTTCTCTGTGGTTTTGGAACCTGTCCTGGAACTAGCTCTTGTAGACCAGGCTGGTCTCAAACTCACAGAGATCCGCCTGCCTCTGCCTCCCAAGTGCTGGGATTAAAGGCGTGCACCACCACCGCCCGGCCGGCATTTTAATTTTAAAAGCATCTTTGTGAGCCCATGTACCTAATAAGGTACTCAAATTTAAGGAATCTGCTTACAGTTCTGTCTTAGCTTATAGAGTCACCTGCAGTTCGTTCATGATCAAGGTCTGGAGAGGAACCTGTGTTGCATGCTTGTGAAGGAGGAGGGCTTGCATCTCTGCACCCTAATACAGTACAAACCTTGAAGCTAAGAACATGCGCTGTGTCCAAATCTGGGGAGGTGACAGCTTCTAGGGTTAGGAACAAGGACTTTTTATAGATTAGTAGAGAACTGTGGGTGGACTCTCTACAAGCTAGGACAGGACTTTAGGTTGATATTCTGTAGAAATAGCAACTATAAATGTTATAAGAAAAACTATAGATGTGCTCGCTAGAGACTAGGACAGAGCTGCAGCTGAACTCTCTCTAGACTAGGACAAAAAAAGTTGGTGGACTCTCTAAAGACTTGGAAAGAATTGTAGGTACACCCTAATAGAGAGGGATAGAAATGTAGGGGGCATCCTGGTATTTTAGGAGACTATAGGTAGACTCCTTATAGACTAGGACACAGCTGCACGTGGACCCTATAGACTAGGACACAGCTGCACATGGGCTCTATAGACTAGGACAGAGCTGCTCGTGGACTCTATAGACTAGGACACAGCTGCACGTGGACTCTATAGACTAGGACAGAGCTGCTCGTGGACTCTATAGACTAGGACACAGCTGCACGTGGACTCCATAGACTAGGACACAGCTGCACGTGGACTCCATAGACTAGGACACAGCTGCACATGGACTCTATAGACTAGGACAGAGCTGCTCGTGGACTCTAAACTAGGACACAGCTGCACGTGGACTCTATAGACTAGGACACAGCTGTACATGGACTCCATAGACTAGGACACAGCTACACGTGGACTCCATAGACTAGGACAGAGCTGCTCGTGGACTCTATAAACTAGGACACAGCTGCACGTGGGCTCTATAGACTAGGACACAGCTGCACGTGGGCTCTATAGACTAGGACACAGCTGCACATGGGCTCTATAGACTAGGACACAGCTGCTCGTGGACTCTATAAACTAGGACAGAGCTGCACGTGGACTCTATAGACTAGGACACAGCTGTACGTGGACTCTATAGGCACATAGGCTCTATAGACTAGGACACAGCTGCACGTGGGCTCTATAGACTAGGACAGAGCTGCACGTGGGCTCTATAGACTAGGACAGAGCTGCACGTGGGCTCTATAGACTAAGACAGAGCTGCACGTGGACTCTATAGACTAGGACACAGCTGCACGTGGACTCTATAGACTAGGACACAGCTGCACGTGGACTCTATAGACTAGGACACAGCTGCTCGTGGACTCTATAGACTAGGACAGAGCTGAGATTGGCCTCCTAATAGACTCTGACAGGACAGAGAGTGAACTCGTTATGGGCTAGGCCAGAACTGCAGGTGGACTCTATACATTAGAACCGTGCTGCAGTTGGACTCAGTCTACACTAGGAAGAACGGTAGGCAGACTATCTATAGATGAGATAGATTATGCATAGACTTGGACAGAGCTGCACGTGGACTCTCACCCTAGCACAAAGCTGTGGCTGTGCTCTCCATGGACTAGGACAGAACCAGACATGGTCTCCTATAGACTAGGATAGAACTGCATGTGGACAACTTAAGTATTAGTTCAGAACTGCAGTTGGATTTCGTCTTTATTAACATAGAACTTCACGTAGACAATGGACACACTAGGACAGAAGTGCATGTAAACTCCGTATATGCTATGACTGAACTGAGGTAGATTCCTTCTAGGCTGGGACAGAGCTTTAGGCATACTTCTTATAGACTAGGACAGAACTGAGGACGGACTCCTTACAGAGCAGTAAAGACAGAAGGTTGGCTCTCTATACCAGGGCAGAACTGCAGATGTACTCTCTATATTCCAACAGAAGCTCAGATGGGCTCTTGTAGACAAGGACCCCCTATAGACTAGGACAGAGCTGCAGGTGGGCACTCGATAGATTATAACAGAAAGTGAGTCCACTCTCTACAGATTAAGACAGAGCCGAGGGTGGGATTCTTAGAGACTAGAAGAGAGCCGCGGGTGGGCTCTATCAACAGTTCAGTGCTGCGGCTGGACTCTCTATAGAACAGGACAGAGCTGTGGATAGGCTGCCTCACATGCCCACAATATCCCTAGAATCAAACAGTTAAAAATTCACCTGGCCCCACATTGAAGTCAACAATTTTAAATACATTGCTAGTGTCTTCAATCTCAAGTTACCAGAACTGCAGCTCAGACCCAGTTTCTGGGCCTTCCAGCTTTTTGTCTCTCAGTGTAATCCTCGACATCACCACCGAGTTATCAGATCTCTGTGCGTAAGTTAACTAACATAAGAACTAAAGGGGCTCACAAGGTTGCTTGTAGATAATGAACTTGACACACAAGGATGAGGATGTGGGCTTGGACCTTCAGGATGAGTGTAAAATGCCCGTCATGGCAGTACAGACCTATCTATAATCACAGTGCTTCAAGGCATTAACAGGAGCTTCTTTACTATCCAGTCACTTTAGCCAATCAGTGATCTCAGGTTTCATTGACAGACTGCGTCTCAAAATTTGTGACAGAAATTGATTGAGGAAGACAGACTTGATATCCACCTTTGGCTTATACAAATGTATTCTGGAGTACTTAGACTCATACACACAAATTCATATACACTAACGAGAGAGAGAGAGAGATTTCCTCTAAGATTTCAGATCATTTGAGGACCGGGACAATATAAATTTGAAGGAAATACTTAAAACACAGATTCACCATAAGCAGTGCTTGTGATTATTGCATTGTAACAGTTGGGCTCATTCTGACCTTGGCTTTGGAGGCAGAGTTGGAGGATGGTGCTGAGGAAGAGTTATAGGGCAGTCGATTTCAAGAGCAACATTTTATTTCCTAAGCCGGAGCTTGATGCTGTAGTGCCTGTATTGTTAATTATTTTTGCCCAATTTGTGTACAGACATTTCAGCAGAAACATGTTTCAGGAAGGACTAGGAGACTCACACAAGTAGATGATTGTGTAATAAACACTTGAGAGTTGTCATTGCCTGTGTCACCAGTGCTGCTCAGTGCACGATTGGCAGCCGTGGAAGGTCGTGAGCGTGAAAGTTGAATGTGTGTTATCTCATAGACGTAGCGCTTTGACCTTACTTTCCACTGGAGCCATAGCATTTGCATGGCTCTTGGCCTGGGCAAGGGATTTTGTGGTAGGACTCTTCAGAGAAGCAAAGCAGAGACTTGAAGATGGCATTCAGTTGTAGAGAACCCACCTAAGATGCGTGGAGTCTGGGGTTCTGGTCCCAGCACTACACAAAATGGGCATGGTTGTGTGTGTTTATAATAGCAGCATTTAGGAGGTGGAGGCAGGAGGATTAGGTGTGTGTGTGTGTGTGTGCGTGCGTGTGTGTGTATGTGTGTGTGCGTGTGTGTGCGTGTGTGCGTGTGTGTGTGCACGTGCATGCGTGTGTGTGTGCATGTGTGTGCGTGCGTGTGTGTTAGCCTCAGCCCAGGGCGTCTGCTGGTTTGGTGCAGCTCTGAATGCTAGGTATGCAGACAGGACCTCACCACGCATCTTTCCTCTGCTCCCAGAGTCCTTTCCATGGCGTGTGTTTGGTCATCATCTTTGCAAATCTTATCTCTAACTATTACTACCTTGAACTCTGTCTTTTCTCTCTGTTTCCAGGGCCATGGGTCCGTCCAGCTACCTGCCATGTCCCACCTGGTCCTCCGCAATCATCCAAGCATTATCTCCATCTTCTGTCTCTTTTCCTTCTAGCTCATTCTCTGCAGAGCTGCCTGGCTGAGTCTCCTAAAGCATAACTGATAACATTGTTTTACTTGACTAAGAACTTCTCACAGTTTGCTCTACTACTGAAGTAGCCTCCAGCCATTTTCTCAGCCCCGTGGGTCTGACTGTGTCTCCTGCTACCTCTCCGGTGCCTGGCACACCTGGTTTTGTTTCTGGAGTGCCACTCAGCTAGTGGGTGTAGGTAGGACTACCTTCCTGTGTGACTGGCCGGTTCGGGCCTTATTCGCTGTGAAGTATTCTGAGTGGCCTCCCTCACTGAGCAGTGGTTAAACCCTTTTTCGCTTTCCAGTTACACAGGCTCCTACTTCTCTTCACTTAGATGGATTGGTTTGTTGCGGGAGACATTATCCCCTCTTTCTTTCCATTATCTCGAAAATTAGCTTTAATCCTCCAAGATCTACTCAGGTATTAGTCCCTGTCTAAAATCGTTCCTGATCTCTGTCCACACAGGCAGAACTCTTTCCCTGGTCCTTTAGCAGCACTTTGAGACCCTAAAACACTACACTTTGACTATAGTGTTTTTCCTGGTGTATCACAAATGTCACTAATGGGAATTTTTTGTAATATGTTGTTTTAATCTCTAAATATATAGCTTAGTATCTGGTACACTGGAAGACCCTGGTAAGACATTTGTGATAGATCTAGAAGAGACCCACGGAATGAGGCGTGAGCTGAATAGTGAAGGGTTGGGTGGAAAGCCTTCCAGGGCAGTTTGTTTCGTGAGCCGAAGGAAGACAGACAAACAGACATGTTAACAGTTACAGACAAGCTTCTTATACCCAGGGTCCTGGCTCCGCAGTTTCTCACACGTATTTATTCTGAAATTCTCCATGGGAATCAATGCAACCGTCACTGGGAGTCACTGGGAACTTGAGAGGCGATGCTGTAGGTGTGCTCAGAGCTGTGCAGAATTGGTGAGGGTCACAGTTAACACAGCCCTTGCGGTCGCTTCCTCCATCACGGGGTCAGGGAGAAAACTGTCTTTGAATTACACTCGCAGACAGTACAACTTAATGCTCATTTCACAGACTTTTCATTTTTCTTTGAAACTGCGGCTTTTATTTCATTTCTTATTTACTTCTGTGTGTATGCATGCAAACATGCATGTGTGACCTTTGTGTTGAAGTGCACTTGTATGAGCGTGCCCATGTATGTGAGGGACAGAGTACAACTTAGAATCTCATTTCTTACATGCCGTCTGTCGTCTTTCATGGGCACAGGTTTTCCAGTTGGTGTGGGACTCACCTGAGTAGCCTAGGCTGTTCAAGAAGTCCCAGGGAAGAGATTCCAAGCACACGCCACCACCCTCCGCTTTTTAGTTGGGTTGTGAGGACCAAATGCAGGTTGCTGGGCTTGAAAGACAAGCGCTTTACTGACAGGCCAGCATCAATTGCTCTTAAACACAATTGACTTCGAATATGTGAGAAGCCTGAGAATGCCCGCTCAGTGAACAAAGTGTGGTGCGTGTGGTAATGGCTGCACAACTGGCACTCGTGCATGTGAGAGCTTGCCGACGCATGCTGGGGCAGGCCTCGAACCTGGCCTGCACACTGCTTTGAAGACACTGCAAGAATAAAAGAATGGGGCAGAAATGATGATTCTTTTACCATCTTGATCAAGTAAAATATACTATCTGAATTGATTCCTTCTTTGTGTTTGCGTTTTAAACGTGGTCCCTACAATATTCACAGTCAAGGATATGGTCCACAGTACCATCCTATTGGGTGGCCCTGGGATGTTTTTCCTAACAATCAGACAGAAGTCATTTAGTTAGTGCTCAGAATACGGGTAGTTATGCTAAGTGCCGAAACCTTTTGTGTTCTCTGAGGAATAGCATTTGGACAGCATCATGTGAGTAATTTTACGGCTTTATACTATCTGTGTGTGTGTGTGTGTGTGTGTGTGTGTGTATTTGTGCATGTGCATTCGTAGGAGGCCATAAAACAGGTTTCATTCCTCAGGTGCTGTCCACCTTTCTTTTGCCAGGGCCACTTGCTACCCTGGAACTTGCCAGTAAACTAGGCTGGGTGACAGGTGAGCCTCAGGGATCCACCTCCTGTTCCCCAGTGTGAGTCAGAGCACGCACCAACACACCTTTTAAAATGTGTGCGCTGGGTGTTGAACATGGGTCCTCTTGCTTGCAGAAGGCTTTACTGACTGGGCCGCTGGATAGCATCTCTATCAGTCCCCAAGGTTGCTTAGAGAACCAGATCAGAATGTTGGCAAGTTTGTTGCCTTTCCTTTTAAGCATCAGGCCGTTCTCTTATGTTATCTCCACAATGTGCCGTGTAGCGATTTGCAGCCGGCTAAGTCCTCTGCTCATTACAAAGCAGGCAGAAATTTCCGTTGGAAGTTCCCAGAACCCCTTGGTTAATGGAAAAGAATGAGTGCCTATCCACAAGTGGGTGGTCGGGATGAGAGTCCCAGAATAGAATCACAAGGCTTAATCCTCACCCTACAGCACCCACCAGCCTAATTCTCTCCTTTGAAGAATCAGAAGATGGCCTTAGGGTCATTCAGAGGACCATCTGTTATCCACATAAAGGGGAGGGATTATTTGCACTTTATAAATACTAGAGTTTCGCTGTGCCGATGGCCTCACTGGCACGAAGTTTGCACAGCCTTACAGAGAAGCCATGTTAAGACCTGCTTTAGACAGAACAGTGATCACAGCGTGGACAGAGTGGCTTCTGCAATATTTTTTAAAGCAAAATGACTTATGATTGTCCAGTAATCTTAACTTTAATTTTTTGAGCAAGTCACCTGACCTTCTATTCAGCGATCTCTTCCACTTTCCAATAGGAGCGTATTTTAATTTGCTTACTTTTTTGAGACATGGTCTTATGTAGCCCAGGCTGGTCTCAAACTCTCTATGTAGTCAAGGGTGATCTTGAACTCCTGATCCCCCTATCTTAGCCCTGAAGTGCTATGATTATAGGCAGATGCCATCAGCCCCCGCTTATTTTATTTTTATGGGAATGAGAAGTAAATACTTTCTTTTCTAAAAGCAAAGTTTCTAATTATAATGGACGGTCTAGTCTGTGCTGCTGTGCAGAGACTAGACTGTAAGTAGCTGAAACAATGCAGTCCAGAAGCCACCACGTCCTCCGAAGGCCAGGCTCACTTGAGGAGGGTTCCTGACTGGAGTAGCATAGTGCCTGTGGAAAGAATGAGTAGCTGAAACCATTCCTGAGTACCCAGGAAGTATTCAATGAATACGAGACACGAATGCATCTTAGCTTTGCAATTCCCAATTAATAGCCTGAGTAGGCACATCTCTTACTTAAAAAGGGCTGCCTGAATGGAGGTTAAGTTATGTTCCGTTTCCCAAGTACCACTCTGGATGCGTTTTTATATTTTGATTACTAAAAAGCATTTTATTTCCTTTTTTTTAAAAGAGAAAATTTGCATCGGTTGCTGAATAGCTCACATCATGGACTAAAATGCTCTAAAAGTACGAACAAACAAAGCCCAAACAGGAAAATGGCTAAGTTTTTCAAATGAGTGCTGTGAATTGAATTATTCAAGGCTAGACTGCATATTCAAATATGAGTTATGCATTTTGACAAAACATTGTTAACATTCCTGTTCGCTGTGAATAAGTATTAATAATACACAGATTGTACCTAGGGTGCACCCTGCATTTGGGCTGGAAAATATGCCAAATGTACCTTTTTTTTTCTACGCATTCAGAGTAGGGGTGTGTTTTTACATCTACACTTAAAATATATGCTACTGACCACAGTGCCTGTGCTGTCGCAGAAGGAGACACTGGAGAGAGGGATTGTTTCTATGGCATTTACACATTTCAAAGCACCAATGACACTTAAAATGTTTGGGTTTCTAGTGAAAGGCTTTAGAAGAAAAGGAATTAAACCATCAAACAATAATGGCAATAAAACAAAGGGGCGAAGCAAAGTGCTGTATTCTCTTTAGAGCAAGCACATGGAATTCTGTCCGCAGGCTAACCCACCTTCATGGACCCAGACACAGATGGGCTCTGAACTGTCAGTGGCTCAAACGACTCAGAGAAGCACATTAATCCTGAGCTCACAGCCCATGTGTTTATTTTGAGCTAATGTTCAGTCATCGATTTAATAATTAGTTATTGACTTCCTTCTACAGATCAAGTCTGAGAGACATAGAACATGATCCGAGGCTTCAAGGTGTCTGCAAATTCTTGGGCTGGGAGGAAACTAGACATCTGATGGGTAGTGGTAGTGCGTGTGAATTTGGCAGAGAGCAGTATTAAGATTGCACACTTGGACCTGTGGGGTCAGGTCTTAGCTGTGGTGTCTTGGGCAAGTTATTTAATGTCTATCCTGAGCATCCCCCTACACTGGCTGGTGTGTGGCTTCAGTCAGAACACAGAGTCACACGACACACAATAAAGGCTCTGTGCTTGCTGTGTGACAGTCACAGGCAACCATACCTGGGCAGAGCATGGGGGTAGAAGAGAGCTTTTCCAAGATAAGAGTACTTGAACTGAGACCTGGAGAATGGGGCACCCTGGAATAGATGGAGGTGTTGAAGCTGTATGAGGAAGTGGAGATAGTTAGAGGGATTTCTTAGCAGTGGGAAGCATGTACAGGAGGATTTACAGTACTTTGACGGGCCCAAAAGAATTAGTACATGTCTGGAAGAAAGAAAGAATAGAACCGCAAGAGAGGAAGGTCATGGCCTTGTCTACAATAGAACCCCGAGCTTGTTCGGATGGTGATGGTAGTGGTGTGTGTGTGTGTGTGTGTGTGTGTGTGTGTGTACATGCATACACCTGTGCACATGCATGCACGCATAGCTTTGCATTTCCACATCCATTTCTTGCATGCAAGGAGGTGAGAGTATATTGTCTGTATGTTTCTGCTCAGCCTTGCAAATAAAAGCCCCTCAGAAATGAATGGACTTGTAGCTGACGCTGTCTAAATATTAGATGTAAATTAAATAGCCTCTTGATGCTCAACTTATCTTTCCTAGGCACTGTAATCCTCTGTGTGTGTTTATGCTCCGTGGCTGAAGTACTGCAGCTAGATGTAAAAAAAAAAAAAAAAAAAAAAAAATTTTTTTAGATTACTTGATAGAAAAGAGGTGGGGTGGATGGGTACTAATTAAACCTCAGTAAGGAAAGAAATTTCTGTATCTCTCCTAATGGGATGAATGTCATGTTCTGATTCCTATTTTATGTAAAACCCATTATAAATATGTTAAAAGAATTTTCCAAATCTTGATTTCCTCAATTGAAAAATGACCCCAAGCACTAACTCTGAGAAGAAGCAGCTTAGATTTCTTGATCTTTGGCTCTTTTGTTCTCTTGCACGTGGTCCCTTAAGCCAGCAGGATAATTTGGGCATGGTAGATATTGAAGCAACTAATTTTTTTCCTTTCTGTAATCTGTATAGACTTCAAAATGCGCTCAAACCGCAAAGTGCTGGTACACACAATTTGTTGGCAAGGATAAAAAGAAGAAAGGAAATGACTTTGTGAGCGTGTGGATCGATGCAGCTTTCACAGATATTTTTCTGCTATGTGAAGCCCAAGGGTTTATGCCTATCTGAGCTTATTTGACAATTACCACTTGCCAGCATAATTAAATGATAATTTATAAATACTAAGGAAGCATAATGGAGGAGGGCAGATAGGTGCTTATCAGGGCATGGGTAACGTTGATCTGCTTTCGTGGCAATTCCCATCGCTTATCTAGGTTGTTAACTGGTCTCACTTTGTATGTGTTTTGTTAGGTTTGGCATTTCTTAGCGTGTCATTCTCTCCTGCACAGACCCCCTTTCTCCCGATCCCGAACTCTTTGCCATTCTTACTGCACACATAATATTTAAGGAATATTGCTTGCATCTTAGTTCAGAATGTAAATGTCATATTTAGAGTTGCATATATTACTAGAAAACCTTCAATTAATGAATAATGTTTCTGTGTCCCCTCCTTTCCCTTAGTCCTTTTCTGTATGATATGTGTATTTTCTTTTAATCAGTTTTTAAACCACCTGGGCTTTGCAGTTAATTACATTCCATAGGGTCTCTTCATGTTGTTCTAGAATACTGGCAGGTGTGTGTGTGTGTGTGTGTGTGTGTGTAAGCAGGAAGGAGAATATGCTAGTCTTGGACTGTTCTCGGATGGCTTGCTGATCTTTGGTGATAAAAATGATACTTTGTATGCAGCATGGAAATGTTGCTACATTTCTGTTGAACATAGAAATTACCCAAAGAAATGACGCTGTAGAAAAGACAGCTTTTGTCCGTCAGGTATCTCCTCTTAAGCTTCCTCACTTACTGTAAACATTGGGGTGGTCTCTGCAGCTCCTTCTCCCAGGAACCAGCTAAAGCACCTAGAAGCAGGGTCTATCTGAGCAGAAAATGTCAACAGAACTCCAAGTTAGGAAAAGGATCGATGCCTGTAGAAAAGCAGTCCGGGAAGACAAGCGGGTGGTGAAGGCAGCCCGTCGGAGGTCAGGGAGATCTCTCGCGCACTCTCTCTCAATTAAATAATTTTAGTGTCTGCTGATTAGGGTGGAGATAGTTTGAGTGAAATGTGTGGGAATGGCTTATCAGGAGAATAACAAAATAAAAGGCTTCGGTGTTTCAAATCGTCAATTCCACGAATTATTCAGCATTTTGTCCTTATAAATAGCAATTATTTTCCTTTTTCAGAACTGAAAAATTATCTTTCATATTCAAATATTTAAATATACCGTGCTGTCACTGGGGCGAAAAAAAAAAGTCCTAATGTCAGAACAGATTTTTATGCAAGGAATAATTTGAAAGTGGTGGATTAGTTTCCACCTTTTGAAACACAGTGCTTTCTGTAATCTTCAAACATTATTTAGGATAATGGAAGCCATCATCCCCGTCCTCAAACGGGAGCACTCCCATTAGACTTGCAGCTACCTCTCATTTTTTATATTAAAATACAAGGCTTAAAAGGTATTATCTTACTAAAGGGGGGCAATTGTAGAGATGATTTGATTGAATAAAGGAAAAAGCTGTACAGGCCTTTTAAGATCAAGGATGTATTGACGGAAAGCTATCATTACAGACAATTAATGTTCTCCAAGGGAAGAAATTGATTATGGACAAAGATGGACCCTAAGGAGCAGACATGTCTTAATGCTCTGAGGCCTTGAGGATTATGCGTCTCGTTCACAGCATTCGTATTTAACCCTTTGTGGTGACTGGAGCACTAGCTGATTCTTACAGAGTGACAGGAATCGAATTAAGTTGGGGGAGAAGGGAGAGAAAGGCGGTGCTTTGTCAAGGGTCGGCTGTGGTCCACGTTTGGCTCTTTAAACAATATCCGGATAATTAGATTTGTAGTTTCTTTCCTGGGTACGCCCTTTGGAGTAGACCTAGCCTGAGATCTGCAGAAAAATGAAATTGGAGGGTGATAGCCAGCCTGCGCATTGTTGCGACGTGGTAATGCCCAATAATTACAGTTAAAGACACGCTTTCCTAAGGAGATCCTGAACTTCGGCTGCATTCATGTTTCCAAATCACAAACCCTTTAACTTTGCCTGTCCTTCCTATAGATCTCATACAAAGCATCCATCATGTCGTTAGCTAGGCCCTCGCAGCCGTGGATCACAATTGGGTACTTAATAAGGTGGCAACCCCACTGGGGACATTTCACGTAATTATTCTTCACAGAAAGGAGGTTGTTGTGGCTTTTTCCTCCTTTTTGAGTTTGGCAAAATTCCAGGTGAATTAGTTTGTGCTCCTAAAAACCTGTTCTGTGTCCCTGGAGAATTTCCCTCACTACCAGGGTTGTGACTCCCTATGGCTGCTCTGGTCAGTAGAGTGAGACTCACCATGCGCCTGGCCTCTCCAGTCCAGGGCTGGCCCGGGGACAAGTGGGTGATGTTGTTAATTAGGGCATACTGGCTTCAGATGCTGTATTTAGGTATGGTGAGCATGGAAAAAAAATGGTCTCTCTTAGGACTTTATTCTCTGATGGTGTGCTGTGATTCTTACCAAGTAATTGGAGAAATTCACTTGTCAACACAAGTAAATAGCTTGTCTAGAGAACTCAGATTTTAAGGAGAAGTTAAGGGAAAAGAGGTTGAAGCCTGGGCCCTAATTTTATAGGCTTGTAGAGTTGAAAATGGCTGTCATCAGTTTGCCCAGATCATTAAAACCATTTGTTCTTCAAACATGAAAAATTTGAAGCCATCTCTGATGTTCTTAGACCTTAGAACTTAAATATTTAGTTTGCCACCACCGAATGAACTCGCCCCCAAACTTCAAACTGGAAATAATCATTTTAAGGAAGCAATGGACCTATGGCCCTCCTTGCTCATGTGAAAACCCTCCCGTTTCACCAGTTCAGACCCATCCACTGCGGCCAGTCAGTGCCCCTCACAGCTTGGCACCAGTCGCAACGCACATTCTATAGTGAGCAGCTTCTTCTGAAAGACAAACGCCTTCCCAGATGAGGATGCCGTTTGTTATGTGGCTCCTGGAGCACAGGAGTTACATGCGGTGGTGCATGCCTGTGAAGACAGAACCCAAAGCAGGTGGCTAGAGAGTTCAAAGCCAACCTGGGCTGCACAGTGAGTCTCCGTCTCGCGGGGATAAATAGAATACAGAATATTCGAAAGCCTAACACAGAGGAAGATTCTGGCTAATGTGCCACTTAATTCCTGGGAAACAGGAATCCTAATGGTGGTCAGTTGCCACTGAGAGGGTCAGAAAGGGTTTGAAGAGGGGGATGTATGTAAAAGAGGCACTTGGAGTGGCAGTTGCTAGGTAGAGCTCCATTAAACAGCTGCTTCTGAGGTTGAGAATCCCAGTGCCAAGGAGGCGGCAAACCCATTAACAAAAATAAACAAGGAAAACCAAGTGACTGTGTGTATGGCGGGGGTGGTTTATACCTCACTTGAGTTCCAGGTCAGGTCCATGTAATGATGGCCAGAGGGAAAGCAAGGTGTGGAGGTTAGGAGAAAGGGCTGTTGGAACCCTTGCTTGCAGAAAAGTGGAAGTCTAGAAAGGGTAAGAGAGAGAGAGATGGGTCAGAGAGGAAAGGCCATTGAGGAGAAAGCTTTGCTGCTTCTGTGACCTGGACCTGACAGAGTGAGATTCTACAAAGTAGCTCTCAGGCATGGTCACTGATAGTCTATCTTAAGCCAGAAAGTTGACTCTGCTTGGGTTTAAATACCAATTACCGAGGGAACTGTGTGCCCCTGAGGAAATCATTTCATTTCTCTGAGCCCAAACTGATTCATGTGCAATTTAACGACACGGTAACAGGCCTGAGGAGATGGCTCAGTTTGTGAAGGCTTGCTTATGCAAGCGTGGGCACCCGAGTCTGCTTCCAGAGCCCAGAGCCGGGGAAATGGGTGTGTTGGTGTGTGCCTGCAGTGCTGGTGTGGGGAGGCAGGGGCAGGCAGATCCCTGGGACTTGCTGGCCGGCCATTCTAATTTAAGTGACAAATCCAAGCCAATATGAGAGACTATGTCTCAAGAAGAAGATGAAGAAGATGAGGAGAGGGTAGGGTAAGGAAAAGAAAAAGAGGAGGAGGAGGTGGTGATACTGAGCGACACACTAAGGAACGACCCCTGCGTTTGACCTCTAGCCTCCGGGAACACCGCATGCATGTATGTGCACACACACACACACACGCACACACACACACACGCACACACACACACAGTTGGGAGGAGGGATGAAGAGGGGAAGGGAGGGAGAAATTTGTTCCAAGTATCAAATGTGGAATGCATATAAAATGCTTAGTTCATCAGGTACTTGTGAAGTGGTGGGGCCATAATCAGATGTCTGTGGTTAAAAACTGAATAAACAAGGGCCCAGAAAGTGAAGGATTACAGCCCAGCATTTGGAGGCAGGAAGTGAAATGTGTGTTTTGTGAATGAGCCATGGATCTGAGCAGCATGAAAAAGAACATTTAGAAATCCCAGCCGCATATTCCGTGCCTGTCACATAAAGTCACTCATGTATTCTTCCCAGTCGTCCTCAGGGGAAATGATATTAGGACATGCCTGACATGCTGGCCTCCTCTGTGGCACACTGACTGAATTTGACTCCTGACCCTTCTTGTCTGGTAGCAGGAGGAAGACAGGGGCAAAGTCATGATTTGAACCCAAGCCCACCTGACGCTCAGCTACCTACTTAGCATCCATGTGGTTTCTACCCTTTCTGATTCCCAATGGCAGTGGCTCGGAGGGGTTAGTTGGCATGACTGAAATATCACTGAACTCTTTGGCCTGTGTGGCTCTTTATGACCTCTGGGTTCAGTGGCCAGAAAGGGCTTCATTTAGAAGTCCCAGAGCCAGGTTAGAAACTCTGCAAAGTGTGCAGTCTATGCCAGCCTTACCGTGAGTGAGCCTTGACCCAAATATATAAACCTGTGTGTTATAGAGAGCACAGGCGAAGGTAAATGAGGAAAAGCTGCTTGGGGCTGGGGGTAGAGCATCATGTAGGTCAGTGGTTCTCAACCTTCCTGCTGCTGTGACTCTTTAATACAGTTCCTCACATTGTGGCGACCCCCAACGATAAAATTATTTGGGTGCTGCTTCATAGCTATAATTTTGCTACTCTTATGAATCATAATGTGACTATCTGGTAGACAGGATCTATCTGATGTAAGTTTGCTTGACCCCAGGGGTCACAACCCACAGGTTGAGAACTCCTGGGTTAGGCCATTAGGAACTAGGGCCCAGTGTCCTGAAGCTGCCAGTAGGGAGCAGAAATTCTGAGAAGTTGAGAGGCTGGCCCACCGCCTTGTCTGACATGGTCAACACCTGAGCAGCCCGATATAACACATTGCTCACACATTCGAGTTCATGCTGGAGACAAAGACACACTTCAGTCAAGCACTGCAGAGCACATACAGTTACACAGAACATGTGCTGGATAACAATGGCTGTCTATGCTGCCGGTTTCTGTGTCAACCATACGATACCTTCGTTCTTGGTTCATCATGAATCCCTTCCACTTATAAGAAAGAAATGGCTGGGAGGCAAGCAGGAGGACCTGGATTTGAACCACATGAAAGGAAGGCATAGTAAGTAGTGTATGCATTTGTAATCCCAGTACTCCTATAGGAGATGGGAGGCAGAGACAGGAGATCCTTGCTTGCAGTGTCTCAAACAAGGTGGAAGGCAAGGACCAGCACTGAGATTACCCTCTGACTGCTGCACAAACACACCATGGTGCGCTCACACACACACACAGACACACACACAGAGGCACCCACTCAGAAGGACACACACACGTGATTAGAAAGAAAGAAAGTTTATCAAACATCACAGTGAGTTATGCTGCCAGTAGCCTCATTAATTTCTGTAATTGTGTCTCCTGGTCTGGATGACTGAATTCTGTCTCCAGGTTGTGTGAGCATGCCCAGGAACTGGCACAATGAGAACATTGCCTACCGATAACTTCCCACGTCTCAGTGACTTGATGTGTGTGTGTGTGGGGGGGGGAGCTGGGAGTTATTGCTTAGCTGCCTTGGAATAGATCGTGGCTCCTAGCCATGACTACCAATAGAATTGCCTAGAGAGATTTTATGGGTGTATCTAACCCACGATGACTGTGCCCAGGAAGGCTACGGATGTGGCCCAACACAAGATCATGAACTTATTTTAGATTTTGTAAGAACTGGAAAATGATTGTGGAACTCGAGTGTGAACACTATAGAAGATAGCATCCTATCACAAGATGCAAAGGTCTGACCAACACCTGGAACTTTGAAGTGCATTGAACCTGCGTGCTAGTCCCTGAAGTTTCTGGTCAATCTGAGACATGGCCTGTACAGTGGAATTTCTAGGACCTTCCTGAGGTATAGTCATGTGGTTTGGTATGGAGAGTGGCAAGCAGGTTCAAGGGGAGGCTTTGGGACTTCAGTCTGAAGTGGGGTTCGTATTCCAGGCTTCCAGCTTAGGGACCACAGTTGAGAACTACAGGTCTAGAAGTTAAACGTGGTGAGCTGAGCTAATCTTAGGGACCACAGTTGAGAACTGCAGGTCTGGAAGTTAGACATGGTGAGCTGAGCTAAGCTGTCAAAAAGCCCCAATTCCTCTAATGAACTCAGAAGAGAGCCACTCTCAGGCTCTCCCGGTGATGTCCACTGGGGTGCCATGCTGGCTGGAGACCCTTGGTCAGGAAGTGTGAACAGGAGCTCACAGACTTTAAGTGGTGAAGAGTTTCTCAAGGATCTCGCAGGAGGTAATTTTGATTCTGTAGGACTGGGCTGGGCCTGAGAATCTTAATTCCTTCACCTTCCTGACAATGCCAGCGCTGTGCCCAGAGGCCACACAGAACAGTCAGGCACTAAGGATGCTTCATAGGCTCCTACTCACAAAAATAGCCTGAGAAGTTTACAGAAGTCTTTTAGCTTCACCCGAGACTGACTGCTTCAAAATCCTCAGCAAACTCTCTTCCTTAAACTGTGTATTAATGTGCTTAGTTAATATTTATGGAATTGTGTTTTGAGCCAAGGTCTAGAAAACATGGGAATGAAGACAGACATGCTACTCCCGGGCTGGGGAGATGGCTCAGTGAATAAGGCATTTTCTGGTCAAGCATGAGGACTGGAGCTCAGATTCATAGCATGTGTATAAAACCCAGGCTGATGTAACCCCAGAGCTCAGTGGGGCTGAGATGACGGATTCCCAGGGAAAGCTGCTCGTCAGTCTAGCTGAGTTGGTGAACCCCAGGTTCAGCCAGAGACCCTGCCTCAGCAAATCATGTGGAGTACGAGTGAGAAAGACACCTGATTGTGACCTCTGATCCCCAGAAACAGCCCCATGTGGACTCACACATCCAGAAACAGCTGAGTGTGTAGTCATACAGATATGACGGTGCACACCAACACGCATGCAACACACGTGCGTAGGCATGCGAGAGTGTCTCTTGATTTCACGGTACTTACATTTTAGCCAGAGGGACATGTGGGTTTTTTTTCTTTTGTTTTGATATGCTCATAGCTGTCCCCAAGTACACAAATCAGAGCTAGATCTCTGAGTCTTGGAGTCAAGCTGGAAGGTGCTGAAGAAAGCTCTCAAGTCATGGCGTAGGAGAGACCAGGCTGTCTCTTCAGAGCTCAGAAGGCTGAGGCAAGAGGATTGCTAAAAATGTCAGGTCAATCAGGCTACATCATGGGTTACAGGACAGCCTGGGCTAGAGTGAGACTCTATCTCAAATTATAAAATTGAAAGTCACAAATTAATCGAATGGCTTTCAAAACAGTAGTCATCCTGATCTTATCTTGTTCTGGGAAGAGAGTGGGAATGGGATGTGAGGCTCTTCAGGTACCCAGGACAAAAGGGAGGGAGCCTACATGCCCAGAAGTCACAGCATTGAACCAAACCCTTTTGGAAGCATCACCAATGGCTCCATCACCGGTCCCTAAAGGAAGAATGCAGAAGTGGCTGTCAAGTCCCCTAATGGCCAATAAGAAACCATCTCTGAAATTCACAGGGGTGAAATCACAGTGACCTCCTTCTAATTGTGCATAAGTCACCTTGTACGTAGCTAGAAAGTAACGAAAAGATCAGAGAATTGCCCTCTGTTTACAGAGTTCCCAGATAACTTTGGAGTTTATGTAGCATAATGATGTCTTTTGGGAGTTGTGTTTGCACGAGTTTCCAGAAACCTAACTGTGTCGTTACAAGGAGCAAGAGAAACTTTCAAAGAATCGTGGGAACAAAACAGAACATAACAAAAATCAAGGAATAAACAGGTTTTCTGGGGGAGACGTCAGCCCAAATCCTCTGGTGACAGATCTGTTTTATTGGGGTGTGCACACAGGTAATCATCTTGAGAGCATCCTTCTTGTGTGCACTAAGAACTCCCTCAGTGACGGAGGAAAAGAAACCAGAAAAATCTTCAGGCCGAGGCAGCTTTCACCTGTATTTCTTTCTTTTTTTTTCCCCGAGCTGAGAGCACTCCTTAATTACCAGGTTTTTTTTAACACCATTCTCAATTGGTAACATGTGTTGTTGTCAGCGTGCATTTAGCACCTGCAGAAAACGGCAAGAAACGCATGACAGCGCATAGGTGGAACACCCACTGGGGGGCTGCGAACACTGTCAACAAATTGTACTTTGTTAATTTTTTTCTTATTAAAAAAACGTCCAAGAGAAGGAGGTAAGAGTGCAGGTGTTTGGAGCACTGAGGTAGAGAGAGGAAAGGAGATGAGGTTAGCGCGGCCTTGGGCGTGGGAGCCGAAGCTGGGTCCATGCGTCTTTAAGCATTCCCTGTGCCTTGCTTCTCTCTACTTACCTTTGGTTGAGAAAGAAAAAGCTCTGTGCATGCTGGCTCTGGCAGGTTCGGCTGTCCTGTGAGGCACTCGCCTTTGGGGTCAGATCTCTCTGCTGATCTGTTGCAGGAGCAGGCAGCCGGCACCTGGTGTCACACAGGCTGTGCTTGGAGAGGCTCCTCGTGCGCCTGCTTGTTCATTAATATTAATTTGAAGGCTTTCCGTTCTGCTTGGTTTTGGTCTTTGTTTGTGTTTTGAGAGAGGGTCTCTTGTAGCCAGAGCCGGCCTTACATTGGCTCTGTTGCTGAGGATGACCCTGAACTTGTGATCTCCATGCTCTTTACCCAAGTGCCGCAATGGCAGTTGTGTGGCGCTGTGCCTAGCATCTTGTTTTCTAATGGATGAGAAGCAGTCGTGGTGGTGAGGCGGTCCTGCATCTGTTCCTTCTGCGATGATGTCCTAAGAGTGCAGGCCTGCCTTCTGGTCTCTGGCTGTTCTTATGCCTCGTTAAAGGTCAGTTCTCTTAGTTGATTGTGTCCCACCCAGCACCATGTCTTTTGTAGACAGAGCGTATCTGCTGGGACGATGCTACGTGGTGCCCTATCCCGGGTTTCTTGAGTTCTTTCAGATGTGGAATGGGACTTTCCTGTTGTTTTCCAGGACCTCCAATCACAGATAACTTTGTTTCCTCATTCTTATAAGCATGGCCATTCAAAACGCGTGGGTAATAGTTTGTGTTTGAAGAGACCCCCTCTCTCCACCCTCCCGAGATGAATTTGCCAGACTGAGACTGGACATTGAGCTGGACATGGTAGGGACTGCATCTCATACAGGAAGATGATGGGCTCTAAGCGGTCAGCACCACTGCCTTATATCCAGCGAAACTAACAGGGAGCCCTGTCTCTTAAATAAATACACAGTGACCAAACATGTGTGAGGTTCTGCTCTGTAAAATTTAAGAGGTCTCGGTTTCAGTCTCTTCTCCATTCTTACTCTGATAACAGACAATGGAGGCCTTACAACTGCTTCTAATCTTGGTGGTAGATCATACAAAGACGCTCACAAGCCAGAGTCTTCCAGCACCACAGACAGGGAGGCTCCAACAAAGCTTCAGTTCAGCCAGGTCCGTGCTGTGCCCTCCAAACCTGGCAGAGGCCTTTCATTCCTTCGTGGCTCTGGCTGCACCATGTGGGGAGTGCCTGCACTCCTCACAGCTGAGAGGAGACCCTGGGAATGACACATTTGCCACCTCTCAGCCGAGGCTCGGCGCTCGAAAAGCACTTCACTCCCGTCCCTCTGGGACGGAGAGTCTGTTTGCACTGATCACTCGCAGTGTTGACAGAATGTTCGAAACCATCTGCTCAAGGGCAAGTGTTAACTCTATCAAATCCTAATATTTTAAGCCCACTGATCCCCGGGCCCAGGAGACCTCCCGATGGAACTCTCGTTGGGCTGCGTGTCAGCCTGCTGTCAGTTATTATCCCACCGCAGCAAGGCCTGATGCCCCAGCCAAGGCTCAGCGAGGCGAGGCTTGTGATGAGAGGTGTCGCAGCTGGCTGTGCCTGGCAGGTCCTGTCAGCTGCAGTACAGCCGAGGCACCCGAGGCTTGCAAGAGTGCTTCTGCAAGATAGACACTTCTGCCTCTTAGCTCGTTTTAGAGACAGGCCTCTCCCCTCATTGGTAGAAGGGGATGCCTTATTAATGTGTTTGTATAAGCGTGTGCATTTCCACTGTGCACATGTAAGTATATACAGATGTGCACGCAGGCTTAGGCCACTGCAGTCTGCCAGGACTACTTTGTAAAACATAGAATTTGGCACACAGGTTTTCTGGGGCATATCATTCTCCCACAGTAATAGCCAGTGCTAAGTTGTTTAAGCACTCAGAGTGTTCACTTATTTTTATACACACAGCTAGCACAGTGGCCCTGTAATGTCTCAGAATTAAGAGCATATAGAACAGTTAAGGGGGGGGGGTGCAATCAGCAATGAAAACATCAGAAAACTCAATGAGCTAAAGACCTTGTTTTTTTCCCAGAAAGTCATCTGAAACTTCCCTCATGTGTCCTCACCACTGGGAATGAAGCATACTGGGGAGGCCTCCCTGAGAGGACTCAGGCTCTCATTTGTGATAGACACATCAGTGAGGCAGATGCTATTGGCCAGAATGGCTTCCGGAGCATTGAAAGAGCTGCTGAAGGGAAACCCAGCCCTAAGGAGCAAATTCTGAGTTACCAGCCCCCAGGTTCCGTATGAGGTTTCAAGTTCTCATTTTGTTGTTTTCCTTTATGTGCGATAGAATTCATCCCATGCCTAGTTTGTGCTGGGCCATTCTAGGTGCTTAGCAGGTGATGCACGAACAGTGAATGGCTCTAGCCTACCGCTGCATTAATAGTATCAGGGCTTATGTCCCAGATACAGCTGAGAGCAACTGGGGCGATCCATGGTCCCTGGGATGGGGATCACCTCATGCTAGATACCACCCACATGCTTGCATATTAGCAAACTACATCAGACATCATCCTGTTATCATAAACCTTCTCACAGAGTGAGGATGCTAAGGCTTAGAAGTTTAAAGACTTGGTCAAAGCCACACAGCTAAGAGATGTTTGAGCTCAGGCCATAAGTTACACAGGAGATTCAAAGCTCCTTCATGCAGCTAGGCGAATCGGTGCTGAAACAGCCATCAGCATTCCCCCAGTGTTATAAGCCATAGAGCAAAGCAGTGGTACTGTGTGTCCTCTTCTAGATCCCCGGGAGATGCCACCTTCTCTACTAGTCAGGCATTATCAGGTCCTGTGCTTCCTGAAGGAATTAGGGGATCCATCTTGGAGTGCGGAGCCTACACTCTTCATATGCGCATGTTTTTGTGGAAACTGGGAGAATGTTAAAGCGTGCCAATGGAGAAAAATACATAACTAGCTATTTTGGGATGCATTCGTGAATGTGCTATGTGCACGCGCACGTGCGCACGCGCTATAGACTCAGAACTCCTTGGAGAGGCTGTAATCTAACGAAGGAGAAAAGGTCTACCTCACATGTGATTGAAGTTCTGAAGTCTCTCAAAGTGAAGGCACAGTGCTCTCTTGCAGAAGTCAGAGAAATGAAGCTTGGTCTTTCCAACATGGAAGATTTAGACATCACGCATCTCACCAGCAGACAGCAGAGAGTGCTCCGTTTTAACAGCTTCATAAGAAGGTGACTTTCTAGACATCCCTATTTGGGGGCCTGGCTCCTCCTCTCAATGATGTAGGTGACGGCTGTCATGCAGATACCATTGCACGTTGCTGCTCACCGTCCCGTGTTTCGTTACACTTTCCCGGGTTCTTACTGGGGTCTGTGCCTTTCTGTATGTTGGGGTACGGAGGAGAGGGAGACAGATCAAACAGACACAGAAACACGCAGACAGACATATGAAACCAAGTCCCAGTTACCCAAACTCCTTACATTTTCTGGGCCTCTGCAGACAGGTACACGAGGGTTCGGAGCCTCAGTTTCTCATCTAGGCAGGCACAGCCCACTCTCAGGGTCACTAAAGGTCCAGATAGCGTGGAAGGTATAGCAGTTATCCAGAACATATTAAACACAGAGCAGTTATAAATTCTCACTTCCATTCTCTGCCCTTTGTCTTGCTTACTGTCTTGGTTATATACTATCTGTAAAGGGGGTGATATTTTTAACCTTGGACCATGTGAAAGAGAGTGGAAAATAATGGCATCTTTATAGAAAATTACTTAAGACATAAACTTCCTGACTATGAACTTATTTGGGGACATGTGACTTTCTTGTTAGTATTACTTAACTTGAGGTCATCCAATATAAATAAATAAATAAATAAATAAATAAATAAATAGCTATGGGGCCAATGAGAGTGAGTGAAAGGGGCTGCCAAGGCTGATGGCCTGAATTCAGTCATCATTGGCGTCAGCAAGTTGCCCTCTAACTGCCATGCACAGTCTGTGGCATGATATGCATTCTCCCCCCCCACACACATAAAGAAATCAATGTAAAACGATTATTAAAATGAGCAGGGTATCATAACAGTTTGATACTTAAGTATTTCTAGAGGTAAAGTTTTTAACTTGTGCCCGCGTCTTGGAGGCTAGCATTTCAAGTTCTCCTGTACTGTGCAGAGCTCGAGCCTGAGCTGGAGGTCTTCCCCTCCACGTGCTACCTCCAGCCCCTCCTAACTCTTGGTCTGGGGGGGTGGGGGCGGGAATGTGTAAATCTCTGTCCCAGGTGCTGAAACGACGGACCAAGATTGCCCATAACCAACCATGTTAGTGTTCTCTCACTTATGGGTAATGATTCTTCTGATCAGGTCTTACAATGGAATTTGTAAATAATAATAATAATAATAAAAACAGCAATAACAACAAAACACTCCCTAAAAATCCATCTTTACAATTAAAGTAGATATAAATACCAAACTCATATTAATTCCCTATAGACTGCATAGCTAACATGAAGGCAAGGGACTGTTGTTATCTTAATTTTCAGCTTCATCTCTGGAGTAAAGTGTGGACCCACAAAGATGTGTTTTTGTTTTTTCCCTTAGCTACAACACTGATAACAAGGCGGTTCAATTTGTTTCATAAACAGTGGCTTCCAGGAGTTCAGAGTACTCAGCTCTCTCACACAAAGGTGTTCAGTTGCTATTAATTCCTACTCTATGCAGCCAAGTTGGTTAGGAATTGTCTTTTCTGGGGTGACAGATGACAGGAAGATCAATGTCGGGTGTGGAGTGTAGAAAGGAGAGCAAGCCCTGACATTCAGGAGAAACTCTGGGTACCCCCTTACACTTCTCTGGGCATGGTTTTACCTTTGGGGATAAGGATGTAAGGTCAGACAACCGGCAGGGAGGTGTATCTTGGGTTGACCTAACCACAGTGGCCATGGTTGTCAAAAAGGGTAAGTGGGTGGTTGAAAGGCACTGAAGTCTGTGATGGAGACGAGGCTGTGACTTAAGTTTCCCATGGGGACGTTTTGGTGGGTTGCAAGCTGTGGCTTCTCTAAGTAAGTCTTGTCTCTTGCTTTCGCCTTGCTGAGCTTCTTCCCTGTATGGCTCCGTCCGGCCAGCTGCTTCTGTGAACTCTCCTCTGTCATGTCCCGTCCCCCACGGCTGCTCAAATGTGATTCCCCTGAGCTCTCTTCCTCTCCAGCTGCATCTGTTCGCCTCCCCTGCTGATCCATCTACTTCCTCAGCTCAGGGGCGGCACGAGGAGATGATTCCAGCAGCTAAACAGCTTTTATGCAGAGAGAATATTTAAATATTCTCCAAGTTTGCGTGATTCTCCTCACCTCATGCTATGATCAGAGGTTAATGGAGACACTTTGGGGCTTCTCACTGTTGGTAGAGACCGGAAGACTTTCAGAAACGAAGGACAAGCTCTTTTAACATCCCTTCCCCCTAAAAATATGAATTTTCATACAGGAAGACCTTTGATACTACAGATTCATCTTTAAAGATGCTGTCCTAGGTTCCAGCTTGCCTTTGACCCAGGCTTCAGCCAGGTTAGAAGCTAGTTTGACAATTACTCTATTGGATACCATTTTACACTTGAAATTATGTTGAGTGTTTACGTCACTCAAAATATTTTTGTTATATAGATTGTGTTTTATAGTCCTTGGTGGATATTTTGTTTTTTAGAAACATTAATATACATTTAAGGCATGAGATTCTGTAAAAGGACTTGTCCGGCAGGCTTGTCCACAGGATGACCACAGCCGCATAGTGTACAACCCACGCCTAACAGCAGGCAAGCACTGATTTACACGTGTGCTTATATGTCTGTTGACATAGTTATACATGCGCTTCAAGCATTTGTTCGGTACACACCTTTCCTTCAGTTGGCTGTGTGGAGTCTCCGCCTGCCGCTCAGTTAGTTTGCTTGTCTCTTCCCTTGTTCCTCATAGTCTTCTTAGCCCCACTTCTTACTCTTCTTCCCTCCCTTGCGTTCTTCCTCTCTCTTTAAAACGTTTTCCTTCTTTCTTCTCTTCCACCCTTCTCAAACCATTTAGTTTATTTCCCTTCCTCACAAACCCCGAGAGGCATCGAGAGGACTGTGTTGTGTTGAATTTCTAACATTTTTGTAGTACTTTCTGATGATATGGTCTCCCCTGATAAGCTTCGTAGGCCCAGGGTCTGCACAGCATCTGTCTAGCTTGCTTCGCAGTAGCACACAGTTTTACATGTTTCAGTCCCTGCAGAGTCCGGGCAGCCACTGAGCTTTTTTATTTTTATTTGTTTTTGTAAGTTTTTAGTAGCGTATTTTTATAGAGCTTTTGTTCAAACAGCAAGGCTGTAATTTTTTCATTTGATAATTTTCCATCTATCAGCTACCCTTATGCTACTTACTTCATGGAATCTGGGCAATCATATAGTCTATTCTTTGCAAAGCCGTAGATATTTTAAGCAATAACTCAAACAGTGTATGTTAGTTGAGTGACTATTTTTGTGCTCAGTATTTTTCCGAGAATATGGGGGATGTCAGAATTCAGTGTCAAATGATTCCTGGATTCTAGGGGAGGTCAAGATGTTTGTCTGATGAGCAGATAACTGGCATGTAGAGACTGTGCCTCATAATGTATCAGGTGTGGTAATGAGGATATGCATAAGGCTATGTGACTCCATATCAGATGGGGACAGGTAATCAGACAAAGAGGGGAGGAAAGCTTCTCTCATGGAGCACAATAGAGAAGCCCTTATCAACCGGTTCCTTGTTTTTCTTTCAATCCTCTTAGAGCTGAGTCTTTTTGGATTGTTCTCCAGGGCAACTGTGTGGCTTTAGTTTGCTTTAATGCCATCAACTTCCGGGGGCTGTGGTATATAGTCACATTGACATGGTTGATTCTGCCCTGAGGAGGAGGGCTTTACGGAGCTGAAGACGACTAGAACAGGACATAGTTAGCCATGTTCAGAGTCCACTATGAACACACACGACACACGCTCTCAGGCTCATGCCTGCTCTTCACATCTTGTCCATGCTTTTTGCAGACGTCCTTGGAATAGCCTCATGAGAAGGTGTCTCAGGACAAAGAGAGAACTTGGAATAATTTATCTCTTTCTCCTGCATTTTGGTGGGCAGCAGAAACTCTGGGCTTTTTTTTTTTTCAAGATCTTTCAAAATGGCAGCAATATGGAAAGGCCTTGGGTTGGGAGCAGAGTTTCACTGGCTCTCTCCTCTGCTGGTTTGGACAGTTTGCTTCTGAACTTTTCATAAGTATTCAATAGCTGCTTCAGGTTCTGCTGGTTGCTTAGCATCCTTTGCCAAGTGCCGCAAGTTCCTACTTCCCTCTCCCTTTCTCAAATGTGATTGTGGTTGTCCATGAGCTGATTGGGATTCTGTTGTGCTCATCGGTATTCATACATGTAAAACAGCAGACTTGCAGCGGATAGGCCCACACCAGACACTTACCTATGAATGAAGCAAGCCTTCCCTGCCTTTGAGGTCCCTAGAGATGGAGCTTCCAATATCTAAGAATCACAAGATACCACCATGTCTCAGCCCGACACCTACAACTGTTCTGTCTCTGTGTGTCGGGATGTCCACTAGAGGGCACTGTTTTGTCAGAGGCTTTTTGGCATTTTTTTTTTTTTTCAATACCAAGATAGACCTCTGAACTCCATGATTCACTCACAGCCCCAAGTTCTCAATGGACGCCACCAATACAAAATAATTATAGGAAACTGGGCTCAAAAGATGACTGTAGCCAGGCTTATATAAGCTAAGACACACCACCCCAGATAACAACTATGAATTTGATTGTAAAAGAGCAAATCCTGAATGATAATGCCCAGGTGCATCAGGGCAAATCCTCCGCGCTTGTTTTTCTTTATTTTCTGATGACCAAAGCTAAAAGTAGTAAAGTTTTCATTAAGTCTTCTTCAAAGCTTCACCTGTGCACTTTAAAAATAAACATTTAAAAAATGTCACTGGGCAAGTTTCCAGGCCGAATACACCCCCAAGCCCAAAGGGAACTTCAGTGGAAATCTGTTTTGAAAGAGAAAGACACATCCTAGTAGGCTCTGTCTTTGTGGGTGTGGCTGGGTGTGGCCGGGTGTGGCCTGTCGCTGTGTGTTTGCACGAGTGGAAGCTGGAAGCTGACGGATGTCCAGTGTCTTCGTTTATCACACTCTACTTTGTTTTTGAGGCAGAGTCTCTCACTCAACCCCAGAGCTGACCAACAGATCTGTCCTGTCTCCCAAGACCTTCCTGTCTCCAGGTTCCCCCACCCTGGGATCAGAGGTGCATACAGGTGTGCCTGGTCTCTTATGTGGGTGTTGGGGAGCCAAACACGTGCTCCCAAAGTGTCATGGCACCTTCTCATCAACCCTGCTACTACTTCTGAAAGATCTAACGGTTGCATTTTATGATGGTCCTTTTGTTGTTGTTGTTGTTGATCTTTTCTAGTCCTCTGGGCTATTTTGGGGAAGAATCAAATGACCCCCTGAGTTCCAGTGTCCAATACCCTGAGTTTGTAAATGGCTTCAAACTGCATGTGAGCCGACACAAAGGCTGCGCATGGAGGCAAAGCTGCCCCTATAGTCAGTTAACTTCTAAATACAGGGCAGGTAGAGCCCACAGTAGGTCTCCAATTTGCTGCAGAGAAGGAAAGGTCAGCACAGAGGCCATGTCTTTTCCCAAGTGTAAAACCTGAACCTCTCGTGGGTCCCAATAGACTCCGACTATGATGAACAAACAAAGCATAAACAAGGGCCCTCAGAGACCCCTTCCAAGAGTCCTTGTGGCAATCTGTTAGTAAACTCGATTTTGCATTATGCTTAAAGATTTTCTTTTAAGAGGGTTTTTTTTTTTTTGTGGCAGGCTTCAGAGTCATCTGTGAAGTGTTTAATTAAGCTCAGTCTGATTAAAAATGTAGCTTAAATATCTGTTGATTTTGTGGCAAGCTGTGGATGTTAATTGTCTTGATTGGTTTTATATTCCCAGGACAACAGGGTCTTACGTGCACCACAGTGGTGAAGGAAGGGGCAAAAGCATAATTTTCATAAAGAAACAGGTATTTCCCGAGTTAGCCAGATGGTAGAGGACCACATCTGTGAGAGACAGGTAGTCTGAAGGAGAAAACTCGAAGACATTGGTAAGAAGCCAGCGTTTTTCCCACCACAAACTTACATCTAGAACTCCACACGACGGGGTCTGGATAAGCTGTATTTGGACTCTAGAGTCTGTCTCTCTGGCTTCTTACTCAATGATGCTGGTGTTTGTGCATGTGCTAATCACACCACTTAAATGTTATGTTTCATTCTCCTGGGGTCTTTGAAACTTTTAACAAGGGGAGAACCGTTTTTTTTTTTCTTCTTCACCTGTTTGCTGGGCAGATTATTTACAGAGCCAACGTGTTGACACACTATAAACTGTAAAAAATGAGGCCTAATAAGGTTAATTGTCATTTGAACCTGCCTCTGTGGGCCGCAATCTGCAGGCTTTGATTGCTTCTCTGGGAGAAACTCGGCCCAGATGGCGAAGTCCTCCAGGCCCTGACCCACAAGAGGCCTGGGGAGATGGGGAACAAGGTGCTTCTCCCAGACTAATTAATTTACACTGTAGCACCTGTTCCAGAATAGATAGGGCTGGAAGGGAGCGCAGTCCCTGGGCACAGCGCGCGCTCACGGGTAAATGGATTTCAGCTGATTGTATTAAGCTGCCGCTTTGATCATCGAAAGGCGTTAAAATGGAAATACGTTTTCCCCCCCCTAGCTGTTGGCTTCCATGAGTGTGGTCTGTATTATTATTATAAATGGTGGTAGGAGAAAAGACTGTTTTTGATTACAGCATACCCCCACTTAAAAATGCACAGCGCATTTGTCTAGTTCCCTTCGCGGCCCCGAATGCGTGTTGTCATTACCATCGCACCTTTTAAACAATTCCGCTTCCTTGTTTCCATTTTATTCCAGCCAAATTACTGGCTGGAAATCAGACCCCAGCACAGAGCCTCTTTGAGCTGGAACAGTTTATTCCGCGCTCACACCTTTAATTCGATGTGTGTAATTAGGCTTTAATCTGCCTGAACACTATTTGTGAAAAAAAAATATTAAACACTTCTTTAAATGGCATTCTGGTGAAGTCGCGCGGGGACGCTTCCGTGGCTAGTTAGCTGCTGCGTGAACCAGTCTTGTGTAAACAAGGCTGGGTGGGAAGTGGGTTTGCAGTCTGAGTCTTTCTGCACTGTCTCGCTTTATTACCCTTTGATTCCCAGGAGGATTAGAGGTAATTTTTTTTCCATTCCTTTAGATGCCGTAAAACTTTTTCCTTTTCCAAATAAACGCTGTGATCTTCCGTGTCACGTGTTCGGCAAACATGAGGAATTTGTAAAACCACATGCCCTGCGCTGCCTGGGAGGGGGGATAAGGAGTCAGGCCATGGCTCCCAGGGCCTTACAGCGGTGGCTTTCACCAAGGTTTTCAAAGGTCAGTGTTTTGAAAACAAGAATGTTCTGGATCGCGTAGGACACAGGCTGTAGAATGCCAAGGCTGCTTGTTGCTTCGTGATGATCAGAAAGGAGTCTTATTAGAAAGAGACCTCTTGCAGCATTCTCAACCTGTGGGTCATGACTCCTTGGGGTCGCGTATCAGATGTTTACATTATAATTCATAACAGTAGCAGAATTACAGTTACGGAGCAGCACCGCAAATAATTTTATGGTGTATGGGGGGGCATTCCCCACAATCTGAAGAACTGTATTAAAGGCTCACAGCACTAGGAAGGGTGAGAACCACTGAGTCTAATGGGACAGATGGCTTGGGTCCTTCTCTTAAGAGCAGCATCACGGAAGAGCAAGTTCAACAAACCCAGTACAGGATTCCTATGTGGATTTGTCCCTGTGCCCTCGTAGCCCTTGTAACGGCCAGCTCTGGGAAGGAAATGGGGAACTTCATGAAGCTTTTCTTGGTTTCTGTCTCCTAAAACTCCAAAAGCGTTTACATTTAAAACCAAATATGGAGTTAGACAATTTATTTGTCTAATAAACATTCTTTGTAAACACCAAAACGCCAAAAAAAAAAAAAAAAAAAAGTCAGAGCGAAATAATTTCCTGTTTTCATTCCCAACCCTGGTTCATTGGCAACCTCTGGGATTTTAGTGCCCCATAGGAGCTAAAGGATGCTCAGGCATCCCTGGGATCTGTCTCTGTAAGGGGCATAGCTGTTGCCGTCTCTGGACCACAGAGACAAATGTGCCTTCCACATCCTCCTAATTTGCCAGGCCGTAGGCCTGTCACATGAACGATGAAAAATACTGCTGAGCCGCGCACTAAATATGATGCGAGATATATGACCGTTTCCCACGGCTTGGCTCGTTCTGCTAACAAGAAAGTCAAATGTCTTATTATTGTTACTTGCATCTCTTGAACGGTCAGAGATGGGATTATTTTTATTATTTTTTATTATTAGTTTCAAATGACTATCCCTTTATGTTTGTTCAGTGTGAACAGTCTGTCCTTTGCCGGCCAGAACACTGTCCTCAAAGAGTTTAAGAGCCCTCCATAGTGTGTGGGAGCTGCCAGGCACAGTCCTGTGTTTGGGGCTATTTCCTGCACACCTGCCTCTCGTTGACCACACCCTCCATGACTTTCCTTTTCTCACTGGTGTATGGATTTGGGGCTGCTTCCTTCTTGGAAACCACTGTAGGCAGTTTTGTAACTTGACTTTGAATGAAGCAGAAAGAGGGAGTGAGGGCAGCTAGAGGGTGGAGGGACTTCAGAGATTTGAAAAGTGGGCATCAGAGATTTGAAAAGTGGGCTTTTCCAATTATGAGACCTTGGAAAGAAAATAATATTTATATTTTCCAAAAGCAATTTACCCTGCCATAATTTCCTGCTTTTCTTTTGACATTATTATTGGCATTTGTGTTAGAATAAAGATGCTCTTTCCATTTCTATGTTTTAGACATCACAATTTATGGTCATCAGCGGATGGGATTGTAAGGTGCCACGTTCAACATCGTGGCCTTGATGCCGGACAAAGTTGGGCCAAGTTAGTTAAATGACAGCCCTAAGTCTCACAGCTGTTAATGGCTGCATTCAGCTCCATAAGGACAACAAAGGAAGCCAGAGACCAGGTTTAGGCAGGGTGGCTTTGTGTCAGATAAAGCACATTAGTGATGTCCCACATCACTGTTGGAAATACCACGGCTCTGGAATCAAGCAGCAAGGGTGCAAACCCACGGACCTTCTACCTCAGCCACATTTGGTTAAGTTTGTGTCTCTGACACAGAGGAAAAGAGACAAGCTAGTTCCTGGAAAATTGGATCATACGTATGTATGGAATAGAATAAACTTTAGTAGTATTGTTAGTGTTTTGATAGCAGCTTGCTAACTAAAGAGGGTTTACTAAACACTGTCTAAATATATGCTTGGTGTAAAGTATGCATAACTTATATGTGCCTAATATGTTAACACATTCATTAATCCAGTTTGTGTATTCTGGGAAAATTTACATGAGATCTTTCTCTCTAAAATATGCATTGAAGTTAGAATGTCTAAGTTTGCAGCAGTAGTGACCTCAGCTATGCCAAGGGCCTCTCCTATGCCTCACTAGGTCAAGGGAGCATTGGCCAGCTTTCTGGTCCTCAGTCTTCATAGCTCTCGTGTTTGTTCATGCTGTTCCTTCTGCTTGAAATGCTATTCCTAGCCTGACTGTTCATGTCGAAATATATACATCTCCCCTTATCTGTCAAGGAAATTGGGAGCTGAATTTTCCCCTCAGCCATTTCTGCCGATGAGCAAGAATAATGGGAAGGAACACTGTTAAATTGGGTGTGACGATGTGGGGGGGACAAGCGTGTTTATTTATTAGTTTTAAATGAATGACTTTCAATCACTTCAGTCAACATTCCTGATATGAATATTTTATGTGGGGCGATTGCTATTGTGTTGGTTAGTTTTGCAAATCAAAACCTATTTGCAAAACACCATCAGACCAATATATCTTATCACAGTGCTTGCATTACCCCGGGCCTAACAAATTAGTTATTGTGACTGTAGTTTCCTATTAATGTGGATTTACTGATTAATGTATTTACCTTACAAGAATTCATATAGCAAAGTACCAGTGTTCCATGACTAAGTATGAGGACATGCGTTCTTGGTTTTAAAAACAGTACTCAATTGTGCTGCCACACACACACCCTGGGTTCTACACGGTCACAGAAGTACCTGGTAGAATCAGTTATAAAATAACTACTTAGAGAATGCTTTGGTAACATTTTATAGGCTAGACCTAGAACCCAAGCCTATCCACGTTCTGAGAATCCTCACAGATTGTATCCTCATCTGGGTCAGGGCATGGGAATCCTTGGCTCCTGGTAATTTTACTTTCTCCCTAGATAAACAATGAAAATAAAATCGGATCCACTGTCATCTGTGGAGTGGGCAAGACTTCTGAAATAGTAGCCTGTTCTGGAAACAGGATGAGAACAGCTGAGGAGGCACCAGCTGGGTTTTTCTGGAAAGCCATTTAACATTACACGTTAAGAGTCATAGAACTCTAAGAGGAAGCATACACCCAGCCCAGCCCCCCTTCTCTGCAGGTTCCCAGTGAGTCACCAGGGCCACAGGGACACAAACACTGCCAGGTGCCCTGTTTCTGCCACCGTCCCACCTGAAAGAAATTGTCTCAAATGAAGAGAAAGACTGGTCTTTGGTAAAGAGGGGAGGAAAAGGTGATACCCACAGCTTCTCAGCTAACCCAGCAGCCTCAGGCAGAGTTCAGCATGTAGAAAATCACACAATGGGGGTGGGAGGGAGGGTAGGTGCTGAATGTCATTACAAGTCAAAAGTAGCATGTTTTACTTGTCACTAGAAAAATTAGAGGATCTGTAATATAAAAACTAAAAGCAATGCAAAACACAAGGCACATATTTCAAATGTAAATTCATGCTGGGGCCTATATGTCCAAGACCAACTCTATACTATTCAGGGTGTTTGTGGCATGGGGGCTATGAGGTGGGTGCTACCAGGTGCAGTCTTGAGAGGGCAGTATGATATCTACAGGCCAGACAGCTATCACTTTGGACTAAAACTCTCAGGTACCCAGGATGAATCCAGGACTCCACACCTCTCAATCTGGAAAGATTTGCAGTTAAGAAATCTCAGTTCATTGCCATGACAACTGACACCCTTTAGTGGATATACATATTACTACCCCAAGAAAATTTTAAATTAAATACAAAAAGGCTAAGAGAGTCAAACCCTAATATGTAAATATTTTGTAGAAAAATATCTATCTTCGTGAATTTACTGTCTTACCTTGAGCTTAACTAGGTCTGAGCACATTTATCCAAACCCAATATTGACTTATTATAGCCTTGTAATTTCATAAAAATGTGTAAAGTTGTTAACTTAATCTGTTAAATTGAGTAATTTAATTGATATATTAAATTAAGTTAGGTTGAAATTTTTAAGGTGAATTTTAACTCAAGTTTATATTGATAATCAGAACAAACAAAATGTTTAAACATTAAATTTTTAACTTGGGGGGGGAGGTTGCTAATTAAGCCAATTGAAATGATTTCAGATGCTGAATGTATAAATGTAGTTTTAATGTCCTTTGTCATCTGTAAGTGGGATCAGACACTACCAAATTGAGAAACAGTTACTGAAGTCTGCAGAGTTATAAACAATTATGAATTTCTTATGTTCAAATGAAAAGCAAAGAGGAAAACTAAATTTCTAAATCTCTAACTTTTGTATCACATGCAAAGTTTGAAACAAAAACCAAGCCCCCAGATAGATACTTTTTCCCATTTAGAAGCCACTCTCAAGGATAACAAAATACATCAACAAGGACGAGACTAGACTTAAAAATAATGCAGGATAACAATATCAGTATTTAAAATTAAAATTTAGAACAAGAGGCATCCCATGGGACAGAGAAGAGCTTCTTACAATAATAAAAAATCCAGCTGTGCACCCACTGTGCACAAGTAAAACCGCATGGAACTAAGTCAGTACACAGAAGCTCACGGAGAGCCAAGAAACAGGTGTGAATGAAAGGTTCCCCAACAGCAAAAGATGTCTTTAAACGCCTTAAGTCACTGTTTTTCTGCTGTGCGCCTTCACTACCAGGAAGGAGCTAACACAGGTGCTTCTTGACTTCATTGAAGGTGTGTGCTGAGAGCTGGAAAAACACTACAAGGTGCCTTAACACACCCAACTCTGACCCTCCTAGCCTAGCAACAGGGCACGCTGGGTATCGGATACACCCTAGAGATGGAGTGGCCAATGAGATCACCCAACTCCCACACTGCCCAGAACTAGATGGGGCTAGATGTCAGAATCCAACAGGTCTCTACTGATTTGGTTTACTTTTCTATTTTCATGATTTTGAAATGTTGCGATTTGGACTGCATGTATACCAGTTTCACGCGGCATCGCCCTACACCTCAGCCAGCTTGCTAGGCCCAGCCTGGAGTCGATGGCCGCTTACCTTGTGTCCTCACAGAATCATCTTTAGCTTTGGCATTTTTTGTCTGACTTTGGACAGCTTACCTCACGTCTCTGGTCATCAAACAACAATGCCCGCTAGCTCCTGGTGCTGCCAGAAGACTAAGTCACATGGTGCTTGAGAAGGCTCTTTCTACAGCATGAGATAGTCAGTGTGGCAAGGTGGAGCTGCGGAGAACAAGATGACAGAAGATGCCTCTGATCCTTTTCTTCTTCTTTTCTTGAATATCCGCTAGAAGGGCTCAACATGAGACGGGCTTGACCAGCTCTTTGGCTCGCTTATTTTCCTCCATGCTTTAGTGCGAAGCCCACCGAGCTCTGGGGAATCACTGTGAAATTACTGGCTTCAGGTGGCCTTTCTTTTTTTTCCATCTCTTCCCTCAGCCTCCCCGCCAACCGCTATCTCATCTCACCCACTCTGTGCCATCGTACCAGGTATCTGAAGAACCGTTGGAGCGCCCCGGTCATGACTGAATGTACAAATGGTTTATAACTAGGTGCTGGTCTCCACAGAGTCACCACCGTGGCATTTACTTTGGGTACGAGCTATGGTTGAAGTAAGAGTCCTGATTGTAGCCAAACCAAAATCAGTCTCATCTGGGAGCTTGGATTTGTAGAAAAAGACATAGAGAAGTTCTGTAACTTGTCCCAGGTCACACGGCACGTCATCTTCAGAGCCCTGAGCCTGTGTGCAGAGCATCCCCTCTCCCCACAGAACCCAGACCCCACGTGAAAGCCACAGAGAATTCCTCGGAGAGCTGAAACCCTGCTAGAACTCTTCCAAGACGTGTTTCCAGGAAAAGTTCTCTGCTTCTCCCCCACCCAAAAACCCTCGCGATAGTCACTATGCTGGCTGTTTAATATAAAGAAACAAATTGAGCAGGGTGGGGGCGCATCCTTCCTTCTCCCCCAGTTGCTTTTTGTGCAGGTGGATTGTTCAGGGGTGGCCTCTCCCCAGCCCATCTGGTGGTTGTTTAGCTCTATTGATGTTTAGGATCCGTCTCTCAGCATAACCACATGCCAGACAATGAGCAATTGAACTTGATGTTTGCCTTTTAAAAAGGTGTAATCTCCTCCTGAAGAGTGGGATGTTTCATAGGAGTTTTTTTCCTAATTTATCTGTCATCAACGCGATGTGGGCTGGGCTCCAAGCCCGACTGCAGTGTCTCTCTTATCATCGTCGTTTGATGAACACCTGTTTCCACCATAGAAACATATCTGCTGAGATGCAGAATTAAAATAATTTCAACAGTGTGGGAATAATTAGGGACCTTTTTTTTTGAAAGGTCCACCTGTTCCAAATATCACCGTATATTTACTTCTCTTCAGCCGTTATCTCTGTATGTTCTGTATGCTCCATGACAATCTCTGTATGTTCTGTATGCTGGGTATGACAAATTCTGTATGTTCTGTATGCTCCATGACAATTCTCCGGTAGTCCGCTCGCTAAAGCACATCTTCACTTTCTAGTTAATAGTTTCAAGCAGACTTCTGTATAGTCATTGAGGAATCACCCCACAAATTCATACGGAATGGAATGTCCAACTGCTCTATTATTTATGATTGATTGTGCCTTGTGTTGAGGATTTCGCTTCATAAAAACAGCAAGGATTATGTCAATCTGAAGTTAGTTACAACAGATACTGTTTGTTAAAGGAAAAGATACGGGGTCTCAGTGAAGGGTTCTGGGTTGAAGATGCATAGTAAAACATCTAAATTAAGAGATGTGATATGAGAGGTACACCTCTCTGTTACCTTACATTTAAGGCTTTCTTCAAGTGTATTTTTGGGTTCCTGGCAAATCATAAGCTGGCTGGCTGGCAACTTCAGAGTGAGAGCATTCAGGAACTGCGGTCCTCCACCTTGTGGGTCCTCCCTGGTGGTTGTCAGGTTGTGTAATAATTCCCGTTTGATTCTAGCCACACTGCGTCAGGTTACATGGAAGGGAGCCCATATTTATACAGACATCCAGGAAAGCAAGCTTACAGGTGAGAGGCATTGTTTTCTTTGTAGAAGACTATATCACAATCCATCTCCATTTTCAGAATGTAAAATCCAAAGCTTCCATTTTGACCCCCTTGACAACCGTGCAGAAAGGTAACTCCCCAGCTGCCTGGCCGTCTGTGCAAAGTGGCCCACGGGGCATGGCACGGCGGTCGCTTTTCAGCTGTCGGGGACATCGGGGCAGCGGTTCCGTACACAAGAGTAATTATACTAATTACTCCACACCAAAGTGTGAGCAGTGAGCATGTTTTCACAATTAGGATTTAATTCCGTAAAATCCTTTAGTGGGTACATTCAGAGACACAGCAGTTTCAGGTGCACCATACAATAGGGAGTGGAGTTCTCCAAATTGAATAAATGTAAATTTCAGTTTGGGCACATAAATTAATAAATGGCAAGCGAAACCTACGTTTGTGTCTTGAATGCGCACTCCCATGAGGGGGATTTTCCAGGCAGGTGAGTGGCTTGCAGATTTATGGTCATTAAATCACAAGGGCTTTGAGTCGTGCCTTGCCTAAGGTCACGTGGCACCTTTACCTGCTTCACCCAGCTCTTAGCCCAAGGTGGACAGCCATATGAGGCGGAAGGACATCTGATGTCACAGACCTGGGCATTTGTCACTTTATGCGGCATGTACTTGGCAGATGTGACTAGGTAAAGGATCTTCAGATCTGGAGTTTATCTCCGATTGTCTTGGCAAGCTGCGTACAGTCACCAAGAGCGCTGAGGAGGAAGGAAGAGGCGGAGGGCCAGAGGCAGAGGTGGACATGCCAGAAAGCCATGGCTGGCTTTGAAGGTGCTGAAAGATGACACCAGTCAAGGGGGGATCCAGGAGAGTCAGGGCGTTGGGTTCTGTTTGAGGGACGGGCAGCAGGCAGTGGGTGGCAGGCAGCAGTGTGACTTTGCTCTCCTGTGGTTTCAGTCCCTGGAGAAAGAAAGCTGGTGTTCCCCCACTTTTCTGTTGCTTTCTGTCTCCTGTAATGTTGGGAAGCCACTGTGGCCTTCTGTTGGCTTCTCAGCACCTCATATTTCTCATCCATAAAGTGATAATAACATTTGCTTCCTTCAGCTGTTATTTTGTATGAAATAATGTGGGTAGGGTCTTTAAAAATGATCAAAATTTCAAAAAAACACCTCACATTTTTTCTGTAAAAATCAGCAGAACTGTTTCTCCAAGGAGGGGTGGAGTAGATGTGACTCTCACATTTAAACATCTTCCCCAAAGCCCTGTCAATTAGTAGCTAATGCCCGAAGAGGATGAAGTGCACCCAGCTTCATTAGGATGTCTCCATCAACCAGGTGATGGGCTCCCAGCGTATAAGATGGACAAGATAAAAACCCAAGATCGTAATGGATAGCAGCAAGGTATGGGTAAGAAATGATTTCCACAGAGCTGGAGAAAGCAGAAATATTAGAACGCATTAAAGACAAAGCCCGATTACTAACAGAAAAGGGACTCTAAAATCCTATTTTTTTCTAAAAAGATGTATATTAAAATTTTGTTCCGAGGCATTCAGCACTAAATAAATTAATTAGGAAAAATTGGGAAGTGACTTAAGTATTAAGAAATAAGTTGGTAAAATATGATTTCACGACAGGATTAAATACAATAACTGAAAGTGTTTCCGAAATAACCATGGGGGAAAGTGGATGCAATGCTTGGAGAATCGTAAGAGCTTTGCTACGCAGAGACTCCTTAGATGGTCCAGGAGCGGGAACGGGGGAGGAGCTCCCCAGACAAAAGCACGCACTGGTGAGGGTATACTGTCTTTTGTCATTCTGTTTCTAATGTTCTAAACTGCAAGTCATTCCACATTTATACGTTTCCTCAAGTAGCATAAACAAGGACTTACACCAGTAATAGTTTCTTAACTGGCAAGTTTTTTCAATGTTGCCATTTGTTGATTGACGGCTACTCTCTCCTCTCACTTTTGACAATCACTGCCTTTCTTGGCTGTCCCGGTTTTATTGTCAGCTCGGTGTAACCTGAGAAGAGGGAACCTCAGAGGAAGAATTGTCTCAATCGGATTGGTCTGAGGGCATGTCTGTGATTGATGATTCACGTGGGAGGGCTCAGCCTACTGAGGGAGGCTTCATCTCTAGGCTGGTGGGCCTGGTGTCTAGGAAAAGCTAGTGAGCAAGCCAGTAAGCAGGGTCCGTCCATTATTTCTGCTCCAGTTTCTGCTTGAGTTCCCGCCATGAGTTCTTTCAATGACGGACCGTAACATGGAGTAAACCCTTTCTTCACCCTTTGCCTTGAGCCATGGTTTTTAACAGAGCAACAGAAAAGTATAACAAACGAGCTGCTTTGTCCTTGCTATTTCCCTGGGCAGTGGAGAAATACAGCCGTAACTGAAATCTAGCAATGGCTTTTGTAAATTTATGAACTGGAAGGTAAGAGACGCACTTCGTAAGCAGTGTGCCCAGGCCTGGCTTATGCAGACAAGACTTCAGAGGAGAGGGGAGGAGAGGCTAGACGCCTTGTAGATGACATGGGCAAAAGGGAACACTGGGACCCGAGCGAGGGCATGGGTACAGTTGTACAAGGACACAGGGCTATGATGAAGACAGTGGGGACTCCCGGTGCTCGAGGGGAACTTAGAGGTGGAAATCATAGAAAGTTGGTTGGGATAAGGAGTGAACAGAAGGCTGGAAGGGAAGTTGAAAGCCTGGTCATGCCACACCTAGGGGCCTGGTCAGACTAATCTGGTTTGTTTTGTTATAATCAATTAGATACACATTTTAGACTTAAAAGAGGCCCGCGACCATAACCAAGTGTGTGACTCCAGGTGGAGACGGGGGGGGGGGGGGGCACCATTGCTGATGTCTGCTGTATTAGGATGGAGAGAGGTTGTTTCTCGCTAGCCTACTCTTTGGCTCAGTCAGATCCCTACGCTGAAGCTCAAGGCAGGACTCTTCACACTGAGTAAAGTCAGGACTTGAGACAGCACTCTGCCTCCCCCAGCCTCTTCAGCTTGTGTTTGTTCTGCATACTTCTCCTCTAAGACCACAGCTCTCTCCTGGGGTACAGCTGTGTCGTCCCCTCTCTTATATATGGTAAAAGGACCCTAGAACTGGTTTTGTTTTGGTTGTTGTTTCTCTTGTTTTTTTGAAATTGGGGATTGACCTCACAACCTCCATCTGAAAGGCAAGAGCTTTGCCACCGACCTATAGCCTCGGTGCTTTTTAGACTTTATATTTTGAGGCATGGTCTGCGTGGCCTTGACTTTGCTCCGTGGGCAAGCCTTCAACTTAAGGTCTTCCTACCTCAGCCTCCTGAGTAGCTAGGATGACAGGCGTGTGCCATGCCATGAACTCTTTAAAATAATTGAAACTCTACTCACTTGTGCCAATTCATGTATTGCCAGGGCTTGCACAGGCTTCTTGCTGAGAGGTTTGTCAGTTTCAGGCATCGTTGCGTGAGGTATTTAGGACCATGACATCCTGGATCCTCCAGTGGCCTCTGCCGTTTTGCCCACTTCTGCTATGCTCTGGGATGGAATGTACAGTTCTTAAGCATAAGTCCTGTCTAAGCTATTCTGTCTGGACACAGAAGAAAAAAGTCCTTACCTTTGGAGCTTTCTCTCCCCGTGGCTTGTAGTCTCTGCGTGGCTTTCTGCACTCTAGGCGGTTCTCACCCCCTTCTCTTGAACTCTTAGGCTGCGTGTCCTTGGTGGGACTTTCTGGATTCTCTCCAAATTGGCAATCTTTTTTATATAAAAGAGCCAAAAATTGCATGCAGTGCTTGAACTGTAGCTTTAGGGGCATGGTGAATAACAAGGTAATTACTCCCCATGGGAGCTTTCACTACACCCACATGGACTCATAGGCATTTGCTGTCCCCACCCCTCTTCATCATAAAGGGTGGTATTCACTAAGATATGACTATCTTTTATGGAGGAAAATCTGACCAAAAAAATTCTCTAAGTAACAAATTAAGAGATGCCAAAATACAAACAATGATCAAAAGGCGCCCCTTTCTTTTGGCAAATGTTACACTTGGTAGAAATTCCAGGTTCTAAGTGGGTATTTTGAGTTTGATCAAGTGGTTGGTAGTAGAAAAACTCTCAAGGTCCAGAGCGGGGGTGAGGGGTGGACACTGCACTAATTCTGCAAGGGAGCAGACAGTACCGAAAACTTAACACATCACCAAAGACAAAAACAGAAGTGAAACAGCCACCAGCGAGCTCATCCCCACAGCTATTCAATGGAACACCTCCCTGCATGCGTTCTCCCAGTGCGCGCTGTCCTTCAGCCTCCTAGGAGGCTTCTCACCGCGGGGCCCTTGCACTTCATGCGAGGATATTCTGACAGTTGTGTGTGCAGGGCCATTGCTAGTCTTTAAACCACCAACCTTTCTCATCAAAGAGCTGGAGCTTGCTCACCATGCAGAGTAGCCCCTATATCATTACTAGGGCCAAAGTATTTCCTGGCTGCTTTGCTCTTGCTTCTTCTTAGCTTCCAAAAGGAAACTGAATGAAAGGAGTATGTATGGCTTATTCAGTGCAGAACCCATGCCTGCCCATCTGTGTGATGTACCGAGGCATTTGATATCTAAGGGAATGAATGATTTCGTTACTGGTAGTGCACATCTGAAATAAAACACAAGGGTCAACAATTTATAAAATAATGGTCCTCAAAGTGCAGAGTTCATTTTGACAACATCTGAAATATGTACATATATGTATATTTGGAATCTGAGGAGTCCAAGACAGCGTGGCAAAAGCTGGCACCAATGTTAATACTGATTACAATAAACCTGATGAACTGAATGTTAGATCTTTCAGATTGAGCCTCAAAAAACAATCGAGCTACTGACTATTTATTCGATACGCGCCTAAAATAGAACAATGTAGAAAGAATAAAGTAATGGGATGAGGAAACAAAAATATACAAATTGCAAAAATGTGAATGACAATAACAGAGTCAAAACAAAAAGCCAGTATTTCACATTGTTAATGCGTTCACCCCATATAACAGCTATAACCACCATTACCGCATGGGCAACTTCTTATATAAATTGAATGCATAAATTAATAAGCTTGAAGTTCCAGATTTTAAAACTAGTCGTGTGGGTTTTTGTATACCCTTGAGACTGGTGAGACTAAGTCACAGAGGCGCTGAGCATTGTAAACGGTGGCTTAGTTGAAACATGTGGGTGACTTCACCTACCTTAAGAGCTAGTACTAAAGGAAAGCTGTCGGGGGGAGGGGGAATGTGTCTCAGTGGATACAGTACTTGCCAGGCTAGCCTGAGGGCCAGAATTTGCATCCCAGAACCCATGGAAAAAGCTGGGCTGGCAATGGCATCCTACTTCCCATCCAAGTGGAAACCAGAGGAGGCTTTCCGGAGAGAGAGCCTGTCTCAGTAAGTCATGCTCCCCAACCACCCAGCATCAACACATACAGACATACATGTTCTACACACATGTGAACATGAGCATGTGTATTCTCATACACACTCACAAAGGGAAGGTGTGAACACCACCCATGTCTTATATCACAAGGAAGCTTAAAGCTGAAACACATCACTGTTCTTCCTTGACGATGGTGCAGTCTAACTAGAACTTTAAAATATAATCACATCTCAAGATGAAGCACTGTTGAAGAACGGTTGTCAAAGAACTCAAAACCCAAGTGATTATTAAATCAATATGTACCAAAATGTACAGGTTAGGGTTGTTAAGTTACACAGGAAAATTTGTAAATTTAGGTAATGTTATTTTTAAGGATGGGAGAAATAATAAGCTAAGCACTTACATGAAGAATTTTATTTTTATTCAGAACGTTATCGTACATGTTTATTGGGTGCACTGGGGTAATTTGATATGTGTATTCACTGTGTGAATCCAATCGAGGTAATTAGCATTTCCATCTCATTAAATGGCTAAAAACATCCAAACAAGCATGAAGTAGACAAAGATATTAATGAACAACAAAGCAGGAACTATTGAAATAAGAAGCAGAAAATGATGGTATTTAAATCTTGGAGTCTGTCTTTTCAATAGGCCAACAAATTAAACAAACTTTAGTCTGTATGGATTGGGAGAAAGATGATAAGGCACAAGTGTAGATGTATCATTGGGAAAAAAGATGATGATTGTGAAAAATAGTTTAAAAATTAAAATGATATGGTATATAATTCTATATCACTAAAAGGTAAAACTTTAAAGAAGACCCTATTTTCAGAGAAAATGTAAGTTATTCAAACTACAAAAAGCAAGAGCAGGTTCTGGTTGAGAATCGGAATCTTTATGGTTTATGAGGAGTATTTGGTGTCGGTTCACCCATTTCTTCCATATTTATAAAAATGTATTTATTATTATTGTGGTGGATGGCATGTGTGTTGGGCCGTCTGTCTCCTCCCGCTCGCATGGCTTCTGGGCCCTGAGATCAGTTATTAGGCCTCCCCCGCTCAGCCAGTCCTATGCTGTTTTCCTCCAAATTCCCAATCATAATTTAAAAGACTTCTTTAAAAATATATCCCATTTTATCTAAGTTTCTCTAATTACAAATTTGGTTGTTTTAGAATTTATTGGCCATTTTATATGACTGATGAGGGTTTTAGAATTTGTTGGCATTTTATATATCCAAAGCCAGTAAAGGTTTTGGGATTTGTCTGTTGGGTTTTTCTGGCCTCTCTGTTTGCCTCTCTGTTCTTGGTTCATCTCTTTTCCTAAGTCAGTTGTATGTTTCAGTAATCACTTATCTTTGTGTCCACATTTATCTCAGTTTAAAACATCTTTTTATTATTTTGTTGGGCTTTTACTCGGATACCTTTAATGATAACATGTAAAAACATGTAAATATTTTTCTTTAATTTCCCCCTCACTGGTATCATAGTTAAGATAACATAGCGTCTTTGAACACCATAAGACTCCATAGAATGTGCCTGCATTTTACAGTACCACAATATTGTCCTATTCATCCTTAAGTCCTCAACACATCTGGAATTTACTCTTGTGTATGGTGTGAGGTAGGGATTGAATATCAGCTGTTAGCTCTTTCACATTTGCTAATTCCAATGCATTTATAGAGAAATCTGCTTAGTAAGTTATTTAGAAATTGTGCCCTGCCAGCATTCTCACTCTTAGGTATTCTCAGCTTTAGTCGCGTTGATCACATCAATCTAGAGCTAGATTGTACTTATTATTCTTGTACTTATTATTGCTAGGTGATAATATTATTTAGTAAAAGAAACCCATCTACTTCACTTAAAAATGCTTCATTGCATGTTATCTAAACATTATTTTAGAAAAACCCACAAGATGGATTTAATGGATTAAATGGATTTTATTAATTTTTAAAATAATTTGGAGATAATGTTTTAAGTCATACAATCCAATGAACTCTTGTCTCCAGTTCAATCATTTTTATTCCCACTAATATAATTTTATAGAAAACATACAAACCATGTGAGCTAGGAATGCCAAAATAAATTGTGTATTTAAAAATACCTTTCTTTGTTCTGATTTATTCCTTTACCCATTCTTAAGATGCTATTTCAAGCCAGGCAGAAATATATGATTAGATAACTATCATCTGGCAGAATAAAATACATCTTATAGAAAAACATTTTCTTCCAAAATTCAATTATTTAACATGGTTTGAGTTAATCAGTCCTAACTATGGGGCATCAATATGAAGACTGTAATTTATTAAACATGTTGGGATGGGGTGATTGAGTCCACGTGTCTAGGTAGGCTAGTTGTGTGCACATGTTGGGGTGGGCTGGTTGAGTACTCATGTTGGGGTGGGCTGGTTGAGTACACATGTTGGGGTGGGCTGGTTGAGTACACATGTTGGGGTGGGCTGGTTAAGTTCACATGTTGGGATGGGCTAGTTGAGTTCACATGTTGGGGTGGGCTGGTTGAATACACATGTTGGGGTGGGCTAGTTGAGTTCACATGTTGGAGTGGGCTGGTTGAGTTCACATGTTGGGATTGGGTATTTGAGTGCACATGTTGGGGTGGGGTGTTTGAGTCCACAAGTTGGGGTGGGATGTTTGAGTCCACAAGTTGGGTTATGGTAGTTGAGTTCACATGTTGGGGTGGGGAACAGAAACAGGAAGGTGAGAAATTGTAAAATGTTCTGATGATGAAAATCAAGTCCACTGTAGAGTCTAGAATACTTAGAATAATAAATGATGGGCTTTTATCCATCATCTTCCTGTCTTGACAACTCTCTTGGGCTCTCAACAGGGTCTGGATGAGTTCTCTGAGCCTGGTTGCTAGTTCTTGACCATTCTGTGAGAGCAGAGCTTTGGCCATTGATAGTCACTGATAAATGGAAGCAGTCTCTATGCTATGGTGCTATTTCCATGGGAACCATGGAGTTCTTTGAGTAGAGTACCTTCCTTACTTCAGTGACCCAAAGCAGTGGCTGGGCAGGTGTGCAGTCAATGTTTCGGCATCTGTGAACAGTCTGAAGCCCTTTTCTTCACATTTTTTCACAGTCATAGACTCTACCCTCTTTGATACAAACAACAGTTACAAAGACCTGTAGTTTTATTATCAACGACCATGGGGCAGGTGAAGGAACTACACCATTTATGCAGCTGTGAAATCAGGTCAAAGTAGGTCTTGACATCTGTTCCATGAGAACCCACTATGCCACCCTCTTTCCCCCTCTGCTAAACATGCTGCATTTAAAAAATCTGCCATCGTGTGAGCAACATTCCCTCTTGATATGAAGACATCAGAGTGAGAAAAGATGTTCTGTCTCCTGGGTTTTAGTGCATGAGCTTTTAACTTCAAAGCATTTGTTTGATGTTTAATTCCTATAGGAGCCCTAGGATCTTGGTGAAAGAACAGCTCCTCAGACTCGGGCACACCCCTCACCAGGGCATCTCAAGGTGGAGCAGGGCCATTGCATTGCTGACAATCTTCTGATGAGGCTGTGGTTTCAGCAGCCAGAGCCATAGGTCGCCATCGGTTTCTAGTTCTCCGAATCTGAGGCACTCGAAGGGCGATTTTGATGGACTAACAGCATGGTGTCTGCTGTCGTGTAACACACTGACTCTGCTTTTCTTGCTCCGTATCACTGGGGTTGGGAGTGAGGTGTATTCAAAGTACCCATATCCTATCGCTCTCGCGCCCAGAGACTTGATGTCATGAGCACAGACTGTGGCCTGTATTGAGGTTTAAAATTTTCCCCAGTTGACTAATATGTAGTTGAAGTGAAGAACTGTTGGCTCAGTGTGAGAAGCAGGGAAAAGATTTCCGTGTGTGGAAATGGAAGAACCTCCATGTGCCATGGTTAGATGAGTTGGCTTTGATTTTGGAGTCACATGCTGGGCCTGCCTGGTGAGGAGATTGCAGAAAGAAGATTGCTTAAGAGTATCTAACATTTCTGAAGGAAATAAGGAGGGCCTGGGTCAAGCCTCAAGGAACGGATGGGGTAAACAGAAGTTTAGGCTCTATAATTGGCTACCTCTACTATCGTTCACTGTGAGAAGTACGGCAGAGAAGGGGTGCCTGCTCAACTTCTGGGATGGAAGGCAGAAGGGTGGGGAGAGCTTGGTCCACCAGGGACCGCCCATGTGGCAGTGGTCATATATGATGATAAGGGAGATGTGAAGCACCTCATGTCGCGTGATGCTGCGGCTGTGTGGCATGCAGTACAATGTATCGCTCATGTGTTTGTTGTGATAGTGTAAACAGACATACTGAAAATCCTGTCACGGAGAAGTCAAGCACATATAATTATGTGCAGTGTATAATGCTTGATAATGATAATGATTGATAAATGACTATGTTCCTAGTTCACGGATTCACTATACTGTATTTTTATCATTACTTCTGAATGTTGTACTCTTCCTACTTGTGAAGGAAAAGTTTACTGAAAAATAACTGGTGTGGTACGACAGAGCAGACTCATACCTCTCTTGGCCCGCATGTCTCCTGAATGGACCAAGAGACCTGTTGAGTGCTTGACCCAGCCCCTTTCTCTTTATGCAAATGCCCTCTGTTCTTTGTGCCCAGGTGTCGGGTGTCACAATTTTGCCTCTCTGCCCTTAAGAGCTGTGTGCCTTTTACTGTATTTATCCTGACTGTATTAGGATGCATTTCTGTATGACTTCAGACATTTAACTCCTCCATGTACCACATCTAGTGGTATCTCCATATCCAATGGTGTCTCCTATCTGGGAGTGTCTTCATGTCTGATGGTGTCCCTGTTTCCAAAGGTGTCTTTGTATCTAATGGTGTCTCCATGTCTGCTGGTGTCTCTGTGTCTGATGTTGTCTCCATGTCTGGTGGTGTCTCTGTGTCTGATGGTATCTCTGTGTCTGATGGTGTCTTCATGTCTGATGGTGTCTTCATGTCTGATGGTGTCTTCATGTCTGATGGTGTCTTCATGTCTGAAGGTGTCTCCGTATCTGTTGGTGTCTCTGTGTCTGATGGTGTCTCCGTGTCTGATGGTGTCTCCGTGTCTGATGGTGTCTCCGTGTCTGAGGGTCTCCACCTCCCTAGTACATGGTAAACACTCAAATATTAGTTATGAGTAACAGTTTTATCTTCCTCCTTCAAACATTTTCGGTCCTTTGTTCCCCATCCTATGAGACTGCACTCAGTGAAGAAACTGCCTGATGTGTAACCATGACAGCCAAGCTCAGTTTCCCTCACCGCACAGAACATAGACATGATGGCACATGTCTGTAGCCTCAGCTCAGGGCCAACCAAGGCAGATTACTGGGATTACAAGCATAGGCTTCCATGTCCACCTTTTAAAATGTGGGTTATGGGGACTGAACTCAGGTCCTTAAGATTCCAAAGCAAGCACTATATCAACTAAGCCATCTTCCCAGCCTCCCGTAGATTGAATTTTGTAATGGATTAATCTACAGGGTCAGAAGATCTTCTCCGCCAGTGAGTCTGCGTTAGGGAAGGCTCTCTTGGCAGTGTGAGCGGTGTCTTCTCTGGAATCACAGCAGTGCTTGCTTTGCTAGATCCACTTGCTTCAAGCCTGCAAGCTGTAGGGCAAGGGACGGTCAATCTGACTTGTGTGCGTTTGAGCTAAATCTACCATTGCTGTCCCTGTGTGCAAGCAATGCATTCTTCCCAAGCGGTGGTTACTACCCTTTACCTCAGGAGTGCACTCCAAAGCTGAACATACGGATGAGAGAGCTTCTCCTTCCTTCTCTACCAGTTGGCTCTACTTACAGGAGTCATCTTGTAAGACCTTACTTTACTCAGCTTGCTGCCTATAGGAAAGAACTTTTAAGGGGTTTGAGCTATCCTTAAAACTCAGGCTTACCTGCTTCTCTCTGTGTCACGGTGTCTCCTTGAGCTCTGGGCCCTCGTTAAGTCTCCGAACTTTCAGAGACCCTTAAACATGTTGCTTTCCACTGCTGTGATCAAATGCCTGAGGAGGTCAGCTTAGCAAGGAAAGGTTATTCAGGCTCTCAGAGTCACGGGCTTCACTCTGCCATGGCTTGGCCGTGGCTCTGCGATTTTGGTGAGACAGAATTTAGCTATGCAAAGCAAGAGGGAGGCCCAAGTTGCTCACCTCACAGCAGCCAGGAAATGTGGAACAAGACAGACAGACAGACAGAAGAGAGCTCACTTGAGAGCTGAGAGGAAAGGGGGTATGGGAAAATATCCCTTAAAAGACACGTCTCTCACTTCCTACAGTGACCCACTTCCCCAAAGTAAGCCCCATTCCTAAAGCTCCTACTTCCTCACATAGCTCAATATACTATGAAGCTATTGCCCAATCCATCCATCAAGGAAGTTACCACATGATCCTGCCCTCTGGCACAGTTCCTCGTTGACTGAACCCTCGATTCATTTCCGATCCAAAGGCAGTTCATGGTTATCATCTTTAGACCAAGTGTGTGTGTGTGCTCATTTGTTCAGTCGGCAGATATTCATAGAACACGTGCTGTGTGCGGAGAACAGGGGTGCTGGGAGACGCCCGGTAGGACGAGGGACACACAAGTCCCTCCCTTCAAGTAGCTCACAGCCTGATAGGGGGACAAAGCAAGTGCGTCCACAGATGAGTTCAGGGCATGAATGGGAAGCATTGACTACTGTCTGAGACAGTGGTGAGAAGACACAGAGACTGAGCAGTCACGTGGGTCTCTCTGAAGACGCTGATCCAGATCTGAGCATCTGGGGGTGCAGAGGAAGTAGCTTGACAAGGAGAATACCTGCAGACAGCGGCTGGACTGCTGCCTGTGCTCTTGTTTCGGTGGCAGTGTTGTTTGGATTTCTGTAGTGACTTCTGTCACTTTTCGGTCCTCCTTCACTCCTTATAATTGACTTTAAGAGACAAACTATATATGTCTTTATGTGGCTCTCCTTTAACGCACAGCTCACGGGTCTCTCCTGTGTCTCTTGGGGTGTTTCATCTATGTTAGGCATGGTGGGTTCTGCCGGAATTCTTTCTTCCTAGCTGGATCTTTATGTGGTGTGTTTGTGTATCTTACTTGTATCGCCGTCTTCCTGACTTTCCTTTTGCCCATGCACGTACTGAATATTTCGGTCCAGATCTTTACTTCCCCTCCACCCACACAGCTTAATTCTGCTGTCTTTTCATGACACTAGATTCCAGAATTATTTCCTTCTCTCCAAACTCTAAATCAAGAGTTGGTGGACGGTTGCATGTCTGAGCTTCTGGGGCTTGAGGTGGTGGATAGGGGCTGGTAGAAGACATTCTGAGACTCTTAGATTTTGCCGAACCCCTGACCCAGGGCTCACCCTGCCATCGTCCAAGGCATGCTTTAGACCACAGCCCCTTTTCACAGTGGAGGCCAGGAATGCCATGACCAACCTGCTTTTTTCTCCTCCACAACTCTAGAAGGTTCCACGTTGACTCTTCAGGTGACATCCGCTCGCCTTAGTCCCTGTCTTCTCTGCGAGGTAGCAGGTGGGGGCTGCAGGTGGAACCTGGCTTGCGCAAGGCTTGCTTCGTCTTCCACTGCTGCCGCTCACACGTTCATTTTGAAGTAAATTGAGTGTTGTAAGTCTTAGCTAGGTCTCTGTATGTGATTTTTATATTGTTTTTAAATTTTTACTTTACTATCAAGTGTTTGGGTAGATTTTCTTTTTGACATAACTTCACGTCTTTCTCCTCGTATATTCCCTTCTAAAAGACTGTAATGGTTTGACTGGGAGTTGGCTTTGCAGACTCTTGGCTTGAACACCTGGTTCCTAGGTGGTGGTGGAGTTTGAAAATCTGTGAGTTTGAAATTGCAACCCAGACCTACTTCTTTCTCTCTACCCTCCGCTTGCTGACTGAGGACACAGTATGATCCACCCCATGTTCCTACTACCCTACCTGCCTTTAGGAAGTAGCTCCAGTCTTAACTCTGAGACAAGTAAGCACTTCCTTCCTCAAGTTGCTCGCTCTTAAACATTTTATCACAGCAGCAAAAAGTAACTAATACAGATGCACCCCGCATTCCTCATAAGAAGTCAATGATACAGATGCACCCCGCATTCCTCATAAGAAGTCACTAATACAGATGCACCCTGCATTCCTCGTGAAAAGGACTTGGAGATGCAATAAGACTGTGAAAGGCTGTGTGGTTAAGGTATCAGCATTATGTGGTAATGTGTCAATGGGAGGGGATGGAGAGCATGCCGTACCTCAGGAGAACCTGAGCATGCAGCGAGCTCCAAAATCCTTTATGGTGGGCCAGCAGTGTCTTAGGAGGTTAAACAAAACAAAAAACAAAAACTTGTGACTAAGTCTGATGAGATGAGTGTAATCCCAGAGAGTCAACCCCCACAAGTTGTCCTTTGACCTCCATGTGTGTGCCCACCAGGGTGCATGTGCACCTTTACACACACACACGCACACACACACACACACGCACACACCCCTGTGCTCTGGTCAGCCCCTTGGCAAACCCCTGTCCTCTTTTAGACAGACACATTTCACTGTCTTCAGATCTACAGTTTACGGTCTGTCTTCACCTGCTGCCGCCCAGACGCAGGTGTCAGTGGAGTGGTCTTGACTGCTGTCAGCACCGTGGCTTTCTTTCTCAGAAACACGGGCTTGGAGCCTTTTGTCCCCCACTGGCTGGAACAAGGAGGACACTGTGATGGTGTCACCTGGCCCAAAGCCCAGCTGGGACCTGTGTATGCACTGTAACTGTGTGTAGCATCCAGGGGGACAGCTAAGCACAGGCGTGCATCCTTGCTTATCTGCCCCTCCTGGCTCTTACCTCCTTTATCCTGGGGTGATTATGGCCCCCACCTTTCCATTGTGAGCCTCTGGGAAGCAGAGGGCTCATCTCAGTACCTCGTTTGATAGATCCAAAAGGAAATTCACAAAAGAATAAAGAACCAAGGTAACATTATCACCTCGTGCCTCCTTGGGAGACACTGTTGCGGCGAATCCTTACATAGCCTGGCTCTCTGGCCCTTTCACATGCTCTCTGATTTTCTCCAAGGGATGGAGATGAAATCTTGATGACTTCCTGAGCTGCCCTGCTCAGAGTGCTTTCACGGGTCATGGCTGAGCTAATCTGGGGAGAGCAGATCAAAAGTGAAAGAAGTGTGTCTAGAGTGAGCTTGTGACTTAGAAGTTAGAATGGTGTGTGTATGTGTGTATATGCGTGTGTGTGTGCATGCGCGTGCGAGCGCACACAATATTCTGAGTATTCTGCTTCTATATTTTTATGTGAGTCCCACAAGTTCAGGTGAGAAAAACAGAATTGAAAGCTGTTGCTGCAGGTAGCTCCCAAGATCCGACAAGTGTGTTCTGTGTAGAATTAAATTCTGAGTGAGATCAGAGTGGGAACAAGAAGACAGGTGTGAACCATGTGTGTTTATGTGAAAGCAGACCCCAAACAGTTTGGGAAACAGAGGGGACCAACAGGAGGGGAGGAGAGAAAGAGGGGTGTGAAACAGATGGAGGAATAGAAACAACATACAGTACATGCTTGTGTGGAAATAGCCCTGTGTTACATGGTACTGTGTGTAATAAATATACCCAAAAAGCCTTTAAAAACAGAATGGCTGTTGATAGAAAGTGTGAGGGGAGAAACAAACAAAATAAAAGTGATCTAGAAAGTAGAGAAGGGAAGTACACACACACATACACACACAGACACACGAGGGGTGGCAGAGACAGAGGGAGGCAGAGGCAGATGCAGGGAAGGCGTGGGCAGGTTTCCTGACAGTTCTTGCATCCCTGTGAAAAGGACCCCCATGTTAGGACGATAATAGAAGGGTGTGTCTCACCTGCCTCGCACGGGTTTCTGCAAGCACCCTGCGCAGTCAGACCTTTAGAGGACAGACATCTGCTGCTGAGACAGCAGGACAGGAAACCCCAGGCCAACAACACAGTCTCCTGGCCCCACTGCGTGTGCTGATTATAGATAGAGACTTCTCGGATGATATTCTACACCAGGTCTGAGAATTTCGGAATATAAACGTATTAAGTAAAGGGCAGCTTAGAGATAGAGAAAGTCATTCTAGCCAGGGAGGCAGGCAGCAGGTGAAGTGCTGTGAGTTCAAGACCAACCTGGTCTTCATAGTGAGCTCTGGGACCACCAGGCCTACTTAATGAAATCTTCTTGATTAAACAAACAAACAAATAAGACCATGTTTCTTTGTGTTAAGAGAATACATTTTATCTTGAAACACATTTGGGGCCTACGGTGACAGAGTGTGTTTGACGGTCAAAAATCTGCTATCTATTTGCATGCGTGCCCACACTACTCCCTATCTCAGGGTAGCATGGGGTAACACTTCTTACAGGCACCTTCTGGAAGATTCTAAGTTAGCTTCTGGCATCTGATGAACTTCAGCAATAGAATGAGTTTAGGACTGGTATCTAGTTTACCCTATTTTTTTTCTCCCCTTCAAGGCTTTCAGCAGATTCCCATAAGGTAGCTGAGATGTCTTGCTGGTTCTAGGGTAGAAACTACTAGAACATGGGTCTGTGCCTTTAGGCTAGATTTCCATATCCTGAATCAGGTCACACGCCCCTGCAACTCTCCCAGGGACAGTTAAGGAACTGTCTTTGATGTGGCCCAACATTAGCTCCTCATTTATGGCCCTACCCAGTTCCTGGCTCCTCCATGGTCATTGTCACATACATTGTCTTGAACGAAATCATGTGATGTGAAACTTCCTGTCACCCCTGAAAAGTTCTAAGAAACCAGATCTTTCCTTTGTTCTGGGGTTGCTCAGGGGCCTCCTTGGTATTTTAAAGACTGCAACCTGAAAATACTCCTCTGGCCTCCACCACTCATTCCTCCAGGCTTTAATAGGAAGCTTCAAGTTTCTTCTACATGTTAATGCTGTCCTTCCACCTCAAGGCCCAGTTGTGGCTATGAGGCCCATTCATGGCTATGAGGCCCATTCGTGTCTATAAGACCCATTCATGGCTATGAGGCCCATTTGTGGCTATGAAGACCAATTGTGGCTATCAGGCCCTTTCGTGGCTATTAGGCCCATTTGTGTCTATGAGAACCATTCGTGGCTATGAGACCCTTTTGTGGCTATGAGGCTCATTTGTGGCTATGAGATCCATTCATGGCTATGAGACACATTGTGGCTATGAGGCCCATTCCTGGCTATGAGGCCCGTTCCTGGCTATGAGGCCTTATGCATTCACAGTGGGCACCTTGCTACTGAGCTGTCTCCCCAGGCTGAAATGTCCCTGACCCCTGTATCTGAGCCACATTCTTGGCAACCTGACCAGCTGTCGGTCTACTGCCTTCTGATGCCAAACAGTTTCCCGCAGATTTGCTGTTGTGTGTGATCCTCAGAATATGCTCTAGACCTCGAGTTTGTTTCTGACTCGCTGATATCCCCCACTTGCTACCCTGCTCTCCAAAAGTGCTTTCTCTGTTCGTCTGATTGGCCCACCCCTGCATCTAGACTAGTCCTGCAAGCATCTGACCCCCGCGGTGTTCAGCTGACTGGTGCCAGTTATTCCTGTGTGTCAGTGAAGCTGAGTGAGAGTAACTAAATGCAGGGTTCACGTCTGCTGCAGCTCCACCCATTTCTCTGAGGATGTCATGATTTCATTTTTCTTTATGGCTGAAAGAAGCTTCATTGTTTACACACTTGCATTTTCTTTATCGGCTCCTCTACTGGCAGATGTCTAGGCTGGCTCTGCTTCTTAGCTATTGTGACTATGGCAGCCATAAACACTGGTGGGTAAGTCTCGGGAGTGCTGGTTTGGACTCCTTCTGTCCCTAAGAGTGGTAGAGCAAGGTCGCATGGTAGTTCCAGTTTTAGTGTTTTAAGAACCCTGCATCCTGCTTTCTACATTGGCTGCCCCCAGTGTGAGTGCATTCGGTGTGTCTCTTGTCAATTCCCTGGAAGTGTTTATCAGGTCTAAGGGGTTTCTGATCTTTAACAGACCCCAGGCTCTTTTAACAGCTCAGCTCCATCTAGGATGCTGCTACAGCTAGGATGCTTCTCCAGCTAGGATATTGCTCCAGCTAGGATGCTGCTCCAGCTAGGATGCTGCTCCAGCTAGGATGCTGCTCCAGCTAGGATGCTGCTCCAGCTAGGATGTTGCTTGAGCACTGTATGGAGTGAGAACCCAGAGAGCATGCATCTTGCTCAGGTATAAACCTTGCCATCTTACTTTCTGAAGCATTGCCTGGTGATCCTTTTAGTTCCGCTGGAATGAGCTGTAAACACCCCCCTCCCCCGCTTCTGCCTTCAGTTCTGTTAACTTGTGTCTTCTCTCTCACCCTTTGGATAGTTTGGCTAGCGCATCATCATTCTTGTTTGTCTTTTCAATGAATCTACTCTTTGACTTGTGTTGATCTTTTAGTCTCCACTTCATTTTCTACCCTGGTCTTTATTTCTTGGTGCCACTACTTTAGAGTTTGGCCTGTTCTTGTTTTTTCTAAGATCTTGAGATGCATTCTTAAGTTATTTACTTTAGATATCTCTGGCTTTTAATTTTTTATTTTATATGTATGTTTTGCCTGCATGTGATGTCTGTGCAAACGGTGCCGTGGACACCAGGACAGTGTTGGGAACCCATGGGATTGGATGCCAGGTGGCTGTGAGTTGCTGTGTGGGTGCTGGGAGTTGAACCCGGGTCATATGAAGGACCAGACATGCTCTTACCACTAGCTGTCGCTCTAGCCCAGAGCGAACATTCATGGCTACAAGTGGTCACCTCCGAGCTGGCCCTGTTGTGTCCCAAAGGTTCTGCTAACTCACACTTGCATTTTCATTTGATTCTGCATTCTTCTCATCTCTTCACTGGCCATTCAAAGTGTATTATTCCGTCTCCAAGGGCTTTTTTATTTGGTGGTCTCTCTGGCTATTGATTTCTAGTTTTATTCCATTGTGATCTGGGAAGACACAGGAAATGATTTCACTTCTGTTTGTTCATTGACCTCCTCTGTGGGCTAGTGTATGGTTTATTTTAGAGAAGATTCCATTCCTGCAGAGAATAATGTGTGTTCTGTATCTGTTAGATGGAAAATTCTGTAGATAATTGATAACTCTATTTTTATTAACTCTATTAGGTTACGTCTGGTCTCTTCACTGATTTTTAATTTGTGTAAGCTATCTAAAGATGAAAATAGGCATTAAAATCACCCGTTATTATTGTACCATAATGTATATGACTGTTTATGCCCAGAAATGTTTATTTTATGACATTAAAAACCCATTGGTCAGCTGGGCGGTGGTGGCAACGCACCTTTAATCCCAGCACTCGGGAGGCAGGGGCAGGTAGATCTCTGTGAGTTTGAGGCCAGCCTGGTCTACAGAGCGAGTTCCAGAACAGATTCCAAAGCTACAGAGAAACCCTGTCTTGAAAAACCAAAAAAAAAGGAACCTATTGATCTTTGCCTATGGATTTACTATAGTCATATTTTCTTGTTAAACTCTTTTATTTATTCTTTGGAAAATTTTTATATAATATATAAATATCTTGATCATATTTACCCCCTCACCTTCAGCTTCTTCAAATCTCCATCCCCCTCTAACTTCATGTACTTTTTTTTTCTTTATAATCCATGAGTCCAGTCAGAATTTCACACATGTTCATTGGTGTACAGCCACACACCAGAGTATGGCCACACTCCTGAGGAAATCTGTCTTTTCCTAAAGTCCATCAGCTGCTAAAAGCCAATGGCTATCTTTTTGATAGATAGTGGCTTGTTTTTTCCTCTTCTAATTTCGGTTTGATGTCCGTTCTCTCAGGCTGATACCTATGCTCTATCACCTGGTAAGAACCATCTCAAACAGACACAAGTCTGACTGTGGTGCCATGGTCTTGTCACCAGAGCACCTGGTCATCAGAGGCAGAGAGAAGAGGGGCCGAGGCCAGCCTAAGATATACAGGAAAACCTCATCTAAAAAAGGAGGTGCTTGAGAGTGCATGTGCAAGGACCTACCTTTGATCCCCAGCAAAACAAAACAGAGAGCTAGGAAGCAAGCAAAATAGCTAAGCCAGTTTGTTTTCAGCTTCTGCTCACTGTATTGATAGTCTTCTGTGTTTTATTTCTTACTCTGCGGCTGTCTTTATCCGTGAGATGTGTTTTTGGGAAACAGCAGACAGTTGGATCTGGCTTTTTATTTATTCAGTCAGTCTGCATCTCTTTATTGGAGAGATGAGACCATTTACACTGAGGTTATTATTGGGAGGCCTTTACTAATCCCTGTGATTCTTTTGTTTGCTATTTTCTACTTTTAATGATATTTTCTTCGCCTCTTATTGCTTTGTGGGATTTGCTGGTTTGCCGACCGGAGGTGATGGATCCCTTCCTTGTCTTTGTTTATCTACTCCCTCAAGAAGTTTACTCTTCTATGTTCCTTGTGATCAACACTGTCTTTTTTCTCCTCTGTGAAAGTGGGCCTTTAGGTATCATGGCTTAGTGGACATAACTTAGCTTGTATCTGTCTTTAAATGTCCTTATTTCCCTGCCAATTTCGAAAGATAGCTTTGATGGGTATTGCAATCTTGGTTGGCAGTTCTTTGTGTTCCAGGCTTGAAATAGAGCATTCCCTGCTTTTGTGGCTTTTTGATTGCTCACAAGAGAGACCTGATACTATTTTAATGTTTCTGCCTTTGTGGGTAAGTTAGCAGTTTTCCCTTAAAGCTTTTGACATTATTTCTTTCTTTTATGTTTTGATGAAGAGAGTCTAATATACCACACAAAGTTCTTCTCTGTTTGTGATTGTTTGGGTGTCTAAATGCCTTTTGGGTTTAGGTGTCCATTTCTTTATCTATATTTGGAAATTATTCATTTATTTCATAGGATAGATTCTTGATGGTATTAGTTCTTTGTTCTATCTTGTGTGTTCTTAGATTTGATCTCTTGATTATGTCACGGAGTCTGCACATTTTGTTTTTATTATACATAAAAGCATATTCTATTCTGTCCTTAAATTCTTATCAATATCAACAATGTTGGGTACTTATTGGTCAATTAATAAGTTATTTGTTGTTATGAAAACATAATATTGTTGTTTAACTGAATAACATAATAAATGCACTTACCTTTTATTTTGAGCTGTTTACAGATGTTTTTTCTTGAATTGTGGCTAATAAAAGGATATTGTTAGTTTTAGGCTGTAAAGAATAAGCAGTTTGTGGGCTGGAGAGATGGCTCAACAGTTAAGAGCGTTTGCTGCTTGCTGCCCTTCCAGAAGACCAAGGTTCAATTCCCAGCACCCACATGTCAACTGACAGCTGTCCAGTAACTGCAGTTCCAGGGTATCCAACACCCTCTTCTGACCTCCTCAGGACTTAGGCATACATGTGGTACATGTATATACATGCTAGTCAAACAGTCACAAAAAAAATAATAGATCATTTTTTAAAAAAGTATAGTCACTTCATATTTATGTGAGGAGGGAGGAGAAGAGCGGAAGAAGGAGGGAGAGTGAAAGAGAACTGGGAGGAAGGCGAAGCAGGAGGTAACGTGCATCCCTTTAACAATGGCTGTTTGCTTCCTTCTCCAAAGCCGTCAGTGTGCCTTTGGTGATCCCAGACACCATGCGTGATCTAGAAAATGGATGCTAGCATGGAAAATAAATCAGGCGACAAGTGTTAGCCATTTTACAGATCCGTGTAAACAAATGCTATGGGCTGGAGAGACGGCGCCGTAATTAAGAGTCCTTGCTACTTTCCCGAGGACTGGAGTTCTAGTCCTGTCACCTGACCATCGTAAGCAACTCTGCTGCCTAGAACCCCTGCCTGTTCCAGCAGCCTCGGCGTAATTTCAGAAATGAGACCGTAAAGGGACTATGAAACAAAATCAGATGACTAACAAAATCAAAATCTATCATTTAAAAAGATGGGGGTGGGGTCTGAGCAAGATGGTTCACAAGTAGAGATAACCGCCACCACATCTGAACACCTGAGCTGGAATCCTGGGACCCACGTGGTGGAAAGAGGTGGAGGTACTCTGACCTCCACACGTGTTCTGGGTATACGTGTGCATGAGAGAGCAAGCACACATGAACACAAGCATGCCAAATAAATAAATAGATAGATAAACAAATAAATAGTGGATAATGCAATATAAGAAAAGGTAAAAAGATCGGGAGGAGGTTCTAAATATGATGGAGGTGTGTTATATGCATATACTAAAATTTCATAGTGAAACCCATTACTTAAGTAATTAGTATATTCTGACAAAAGGTTAAGCTATGAAAAAATGAATATTTCAGTATGTATCTAGGAGAGTAGTCAAGAAGAGTCAAAATGAAGCTATGGCTAAGACATTGGGTTAAAGGAAGATACAGCTGTAGTATAGACACGAATACTCTTGGGTGAGCACAGCATGGCGTAGTGTGGACATGATCCCTCTTACAAGAACTGGATCTTAGTAGATTTAAAAATTTGGTTAAATCGTAAAAAATTTTAAAAGATCAAAATGGACTCAAAGAGACTGATAGACTACAGTCCTGTGGCTACACATAAACCAAGTAAACAGCAAACAGCTTTTAAAATACAGCAGGAAAGGAAGCAACCCTAGTGTTTGTTAAGTGCCATTTGATAAACTCACAGAGAGAAACATCCAACTTTAAGGAAATACATTCTGCAGACTAGGAAACAAGACACTGCCCTCACCACCCATCGTGAAATCAGCAGAGATTTGATATTAAGGATAGTTTGAAAGGAAGAACAATAAAATTCTCTCCACAATATGCTAACTTCTAAACAGCAAATTCCTCTCACTCATATATTGATATAAGAAGAAAGCAAAGTTGTCATTAAGTGGGCAATGCTAGAATGCAGGATGTTAGTGTTGATGATTTAGAGAAAAAGGAAAAAGCTACAGCGAGCATTCTTGTCGACGATAAAATGTCCAAGTCTTCCTTCAATATCAGAATCTCGAGATTAATAACCCACGTGCAAACTCCCATCAAGCTGCTGGCAGTGAAAGAGAGAGAGAGATCAATAAAAGGAAGGAGGATTAGGAAGCAAGAAAGCCACATGCCCCTCTTCGCAGGTGACATGGCACTCTGAAAATAAGCCAGTGTTCCGATCAGCAGGAGAATTAGGCAAGATTTCCAGGAGAAAAAAATCATGCAAAAGTGGGCAGAGAACATTTTTATACAATTAGAAACTTGATGTGTTTAGTTCTATCTTTTAATATAAAAACGCAGACATACTGAAATACAATAAAAAATATGTGGACAGCTGATTTTTTTTCCAAGTTGTTGATGATGAAAATTAACTGATATTTCAACCATACACAAACATAAATTCTGTAAATAAAAGAATACATTACACTTCTCGCCAGGAAATTTGGTATTATCTTCATGACCTTTGTGTAGGTAAGGAATGTGGAGTTATGAGATGTGTGAACCACTAAAGAAAATACTGATGGATTCATTACGTTAAGTTTCTATTCATCTAATAAACCATTTCAAAGGCAGAAACTCATCACTCTGTTTAACCACACGTGACCAATACAAAACCAGTATTTTTAACCAAAAATACTAAAAATTAATACAATCTGAATTACTGTAATTCAGATTTAATCAAGTTTTTAAGTTTGATAAAAGAATAAAAACCCCACTGAAATATGACTGGATTCTAAGTAAAGTAATATCAAATGGCTTTTATCTGTTGATTAATATAAGACAAATTTTTAAAGCTATTAAGCAGAAAATGCCCAAGATCCAAGGTTGCAAAAATCTTTTTTTCTAAAAACCAGTATAAAGTTACAAATTATTTCATGGAAAAATGACCCAAGAGGAGATGTAGGTATTTCAAGGAAAAGCAGGTGAGTATCTTGCACACATGGGAAGCAGTGAGATGCTCACTCTCCTGCCACGTCTTAGTCTGACAGTAGCAAGTAGCCTCGAGGCCTGGGACACAGAGCGCACTTCAGCCTTCCTGCCGAGACACTGTTGTGCCATTGCTGTCTGAAACAAAGCCAGCATCGGTATATTTGGAAATGTGAGAGCACTCTAAGAACTCGCCCTTGCTTAGGTTCCACGAAATATTTCCGCGTATACATGGAGACATACAGAAGAGTTTTTGAAGCGTGACGTCAAACGTAAACAAAGGAAAATAGCATGGATGACCATGTCTGTGTATTTATACACTGTGCAGCAGTTATGAGAGAGTGATGCACATGTAGTATGGATGAAATCTTGAACTCAGGCTAGGGAAATGGCTTAGTGGGTAAGAACACTTGCAGTGTTATCATGAGGACCTGAGTTCAAATCTCCAGTACCCACATAAAAACCCAGGCATGGTTGCATGTACCTGTAACTTCTGTACTGTGGTGGGAGATGGCAAAGGTTTCACTGGGGCTTGCTGGCAGCCACCCTAGCTCCAGGTTCAGTGAGAGACCCTGTCTCGGGAATGAGGCAGAGAGAGAATGAATTCCCTGCCCTGGTCACTGCACCCATGCTCATGGACATAGGCACTAGTACACACATATTATAGGATACATGTGTTCACATGCAACATACATGTGTGTGCACATGCCACATTCACAAACATATACACACAACATGTGTGTGTTCGACAAATACACATGTGCACATACAAGGCATGTATACACATGTGCATATGCACACACACACATACAGACACACATAATATCAAGCTAAAAATAAAAAATTCACGGAGGTTGGGATGGGTGAAAAAAAGGGCTTGGTAGATCAGGCCTGCCATGTGCCTGTGTGGAAAATCTGCACTGACCCCATTAACTATATAGCTAATTGCTTAATAAAATAGAAAAGGAGGTAACAGAAGGACTATCAGGTCTCAGGCACCTTGCCAAATACAGGCCATTGCAGAAGGAAGACATGTCCCGGAGTGGAGACAGAGGTACTACGGACTGGGAGGACACCTCAGGGCCGAAAGCACCTGATAAGGGTGTGTCACTTGCAGAGGCCCAGAACATGTGCAGAGTGAGATTTCAGAGATGCTTTGCTCACGGGTGGGCTTTTTCTTGTTTCCTTCCTTAGTGAAAGAGAACAGTGTCCGGGTTAGATGTTAAAGCTCTCCCCAGATCCTGAGTCTGTGGTGTGATGCTGTGAGCGGACTTCTTATTCAAGCTCTTGCTCTCCTGGAGGTTAGGGAAGCATTATTGTGAGGAAGGTGGGAAACGAGGCTTGTGCATCATCTCACAGTTCTCGCTGTGGTTCTGCCTGGTCGGTACCCTGTGAAGCATTCATACATCTAGACATCGTCTTGTATCCTTAACAATTCCACCCAGATCCACGATACAGCTCCTCTGCCAACAGCAGATTTGACCAATAAGGCATGGCGAAGTTGGCGTGTGTGAGTTGCCAGCCATTTTAAGAGTATAGTATTTGGATGCAATTTTTTTCCACTTGCAGTAAAACTAGACTAGGGGCTGGTGGTGCCAACTGGTGAAAGTGGTCAGTCTAGCGTTGTTCCTACTCCAACTGTGAACATTTGGGGGCTCCTCAATTCCCTCAGCCTAGGTCAGAGAAGCTCTTGGTCCAGGGGACAACAGAGGATGCAGACGTCCTATCTGGTCCAAGTGCTAGGAGTCAGTGATTGCGGAGCACTCACCAGGACATCTGTACGCTTGAGTGTCTGTCACTCCTAGGCCACATGCCACACGTGGAATATTGTTTGGCAAAAATACACATAACAAAGTTTGCATATTTGTGCCTTCATCTTCTGAGTAAACCTATGGGTGGTTTGATGAGGAGTGAGCAAATCTATTTCTTCTGCACGTACCTCAGGCATACCTGAGGCTTAAGCGAGTTGATAACATGGTGGAGAGAACAGCTCACTTCTTTATGGCTCATAAAAAAAATGAAAACAGAACATTTTGTTTATGGTTATTTATAGATAGGTGCATGTTCAGAAGATCTACAGTGGCCTTCTAATCTTAATCTAATGCATTTTAGATGTTCTGATTTGGGGAATACATTGGGTAATCATTAGAAAAATCCTTCACAGCGTTTTCATACAGAAACGTGAAATTCACCATAAAAAACTTCAAATAATCTAGGACCAAAATTTATTCTGCTCCTTGGATCTATTTTTATGTCGCCCCCAAATCCATTGTTAATACCAATGAAAGCACCCTGTGCCCTGGCAGAGCCTATGGAGTGAGCCCATGGAAACTCATAAACACACTCACATTCCTGCTGTAATGTGTTAGGCTGCAATTGGGAATGGCTTCTGCAGCACTTTTAAACCAGGTTTCCTTTGTCCTTTGACGTTGGTACCAGAGTTGCTCTAAATGACGGCTGCTTTGGGGGTTAAATTGTTGGTGAAGAAACAACCAGAACCTGAAATTAGGGTGAAGCTCGCTGAATGGGCGACAGGTAAATCAATTGGGGCTGTATGCATAGTTCTTTCATTAGCAAACCACATGAGGTCTGTCTTACTAGACAAGGAAAGAATGGTTAGTTTTTATTGCTGGGTAATATTTTGTGTAGGAAAGAGAAAATTCTCTGGTCAGTGTTAGAATCTCCACACTTCAAGTGTGAGGTGTCCTTATCTGTAATGGTTTGGAGATCCAAGGCTCCTCGGAGTTTATTTGGTTCATTTTGTCCTAAAGTGTATTTCTTTCCCAATTGTCATATCCTACACATTGTGTTTCTGATTTCAGCTGCGCACCTGGGCTGTGGACACATGCTCACGAATGTTATAGCTTGCCTATTTGCGTTGTGTTCTTAGTGTTAGTATCTTTTCTAAGAAAACAGAGTCCCCGTGATTCCTGTGCCAAGGCATACGTGAGTTCTGTTTTGTTTTTTAAGCTAAAACAGCTGGGACAGCACTACTCTTAATATTGTTTTGAATTGCTTTTACCTATGCCCTATTCACAGCTTTAGTTTCACATTTACAAGCCTGGCAAAGAAAAGGAAACTTTAGGGGTAAAACACAAAACCAACCAGCCAAACAAAAACCTAGCTGAATCGCATTGTTTTTGAGATCAGGTGACATTCTCTGAACCCACTTCACTCAACTGATTTTCTTCACTTGTCCTATGGAGGGTGAGCAGAGAGCTGCAGTCACCAAGGCCTGAGCCAGCAGACCCCTGCACAGCGAGCTCTACCGTGTCCACTGCACTTAATCATGATGGGAAGATTTTTTCTAGTTTTTTTCATTGTTTTTATTGAGCTATATATTTTTCTCCACTTCCTTCCCTTCCTCCCTGCTTCCTTCCTACTCTCTCCCATTATCCCTATGCTCCCAATTTACTCAAAAGATCTTGTCTTCTTTTTCTACTTCCATGATGGGAAGATATTTTAAGGAGGAAGGGAGAGAGTCAGCATTCAGGAAAATACCAAATACAGCAGTTTGTGATAACAGTTAAGGTCCAAAGCTAATACAGAACTTTCTTCTTAATCCCCTTCTCCTTAACTCTAGGATCGAGGGGTCTTAAATTTGGATTATGAAAGTAAGAAAGAGTGGGTGTCTTATAGAGGGTTTAAAGAAATCACCTACAGAGTGGAAGTTTAAAAAAAAAGTCCCCCGTGTGTTTTGAATTCTTTGAGACTATCTGTCCTGCACAAAGCTGCCTTTCTTCTCTCCTCAGCTTTCTTTGCCCCCCACACACCCTTTCTTGAGTCTTTCCCCCCTTCCCAACCTCAAGGTGACCTGCTCCTTGTGGTAGGGAAGCGACTGCTGGAGGACCACCCGGCTGGCCCACCACTGCAATGCCCCCGTCCCGCGGGCACCCCAGTCCCGCAGGCTTCAGGAAACCCCCCATTTAGAAAACGCTTTGTATTTTTGTTACAATTGTTCCCTCAGCCCTAGATGAAAAACACACAGGAACAATAGAGCCGAGTGAGATTTAAAATATCTGAATGCATAATAATTCCACCCAGACTCAGGAAGGAAAAAAAAAAAACACTCCAAAGTAAATAACAAAAAACACTCCTCAGAATGTGTGAACCTAAATTTTCAGTCAGTTTGGGGAGCATTCTCTCTTTCTCTGTCTTTTCTTTCTCTGTCTTTTCTTTCTCTCTCTTTTTTCTCTCCTTTCTTTCTTTCTTTCTTTCTTTCTTTCTTTCTTTCTTTCTTTCTTTCTTTCTTTCTTTCTTTCTTTCCTCCTGGTTTTCCATTTTCTAGGCCACTTGGCAATAAAACAGCATTTAATTACCCATTACCATGAACGCCGAGGGGAGAGAATACGGGTTGTGATCTAGTCGGAACCAGTCTGAGGCCACACATTGTCCCTTCTCAGCGATGCTGCTGTTATCTGCTCTTCTCCTATTGATGCCAGGTCTTCATTTCCCTGCAGTTTTTCTTCCTCAACTGTTTGGGGGGGAGGGGGAGTTCATGGTATTCATCATTTTCGGTCCCCTTCGTTTTTCCCCTTTAAAAAGTCCCTCCTTCATGAAGACACAGTCCGTTTCTTTGCACGCAGAAAGGGAAATGGTGTGTGTGTGGGGGGCAAGACAGAAAATTATTTTGTTCAGGAAATAATTACCCAAAATTGGTTGATTTTTTTTTTTTCTGCCAGGGATGTGAATTGTAGTCACTTTAATGAGATCACATTCTACAGTAGAAGGGACTCTTCGAGGAAGTGCAATAAAACAGACTTTGGTGAAGCCCCAAAGCTTCTGGAAATACAGCAGCTCCGAGCGAATAGAATTCATATTAGAAATCTGTTGCTCTTGCCGATTTTGAGGAAGTCCCTGCCCCTCTGGTTGTCCAAGACTGGCAGCCTCTTGCTAATTTTTTTCCCTAGTAATATTGTGGTTCTCCAGCGCTCATTTTAAAGATAGATGGATTCCCCCCTCATAAAGAAGAACATTGTGGGGGGAAAAAAAACACTGGATGTGATTTCAAAAAATGTCAAAATATGTCAAACGTAGATACCACTCAAGGGTTTCATTAGCTGAAGCTTTGGTGATAAGTGTCATCCTGTCAAGGGCCCACCCATCTCTTCCAATACATTACCAAATGTACTAATTTCCTCGCCAAGCTTGCTGTTTATTGTATGGCTGAAATTGAAAATGGTCGGTAATGGAGTGAGCTTCAATCCAAGACCAATTCTGAATCTAAATTACTTGCTTCTTTCAATAGCATCGACGGAGCAGACTCTGTGCTCCTTGTACCTAATCAACCCTCGCCGTGACCCTCAATCCAGCAGTTTTCAGAGATTAATAATAAAATCCTCAGTTCAAACAATGATTTGCCCTGAACAAGCTGCCCATTTCCTATGCCGAGAATCAGAGAATGTGACATTATTTTTTAAAAGCTCTTCGTGTTGTGGCCCACCGTTTATTTTTGATCTCTGACCCCAGATGCAGCTGATTACAAATCACACAAGCTTGAAGATTTTTTTTGAGTTTGCGGGAGTTGCGAAGAGAGCCCTTTGTCAGTGTATAGCTTGAGGGGCCTCACTTCACACCACCACAAGCTGTGGTCTTCCGAAGTGAGTAAGGTACAAAATCCCAGTAGTATTTGTTTGGAAGTTTTTCATAGAGGAACATGGAAAACATATCCAAAAAAAAAAAAAAAAAAAAAAAAACCCTCTCGCTTTGTACCAATGATTCAGACTAGTAAATAATAATAAACTCTCTGGAAAAGTCAACAACAGGGATATTTTCCCAAATTAAAAAACAAAATAAAATTTGAAGAATGTAGCATTGAGAATCGAGCCATAAGTGATGTTTAAATGAAAGGTATTCTCTTATCTGTCCTTTCTGTTTTTTCTCGGCAGTATAGTTCATTGCTACTAAATGAAATGGTCCGATTCTTTTATATTCAATATTAGAGAATTGATTTATTAAACACACACACAAACACTCACACAGCATCTCCAGCTTTCTTTTGATCAAGTCGTGTTTGTCATGTGGTTCTGGGGACAGAGAGCTCCCATTTCTGTGCATTCGGGGTTTGGAGAAAAGCCCTGAGATGAAGCAGGAGAGAAATTCTCATTCGGATCCCTAAGAACCTGCTTGGATTCCTCAGCCAGGGTGGGCCCTCTACTTGGGAACCTAGTAAAGGAGGGAGGAAGTCTGCCCCCACCCGAAAACCTTCCGAAGGTCGTCAGTCTTTCCTGCCCTGCTTTCCGAAGGCTACCCCCCCAAGGATGAGGCTAGTTGACAGCGTGAGTCTCCAGGAGCTTCTTCTGACCCTCGAATGCATTTTTTTTTAATGCCCAACAGCAATAATGGCCATTTAAGTATTGATTCTATAATATGTCTGCTGAGGTGGCAAGCGCATTATTGTTCAAGAGGCTGGGGGTTGAAAAACTAGGTTATCTATGGACTCTGTCAGCCAGTGAGCATTTCTTCAGCAAAGGTCGCACACAAAGCTACCTCAGACCCTGTTTTGCTGTATTCCGTGATTCCAGTTGACGGCTAATACAATGAAATGGCAGACATGTCCCAAGGCCTTTGAGAGCAGCCTCATGTTTACCATGAAATGGGCATAATGACTTCATCACCGCCAGGAGACAATAGTCTTACGGAAGTTGCTTCCTGAGGAAGGCTAGGGAAAGCCCATGGTGTTGCCCCGTTAGTGTACCCAGATGCTAATTGGAGTGATGGATTGATTAAGTAGACATTGAAAGGCAGGTAGGACATGATCTAATACTTTTTCTTTCATCCCCAAAACTACAATAGATGATATAGAGTAAGTCTGCTATGTGTAGCATCAGCAGTGGGGGCACCGGGCTTTTATTACAACCTGAATTACATCCCCTGTGTGGGGATGCTAGACAGCCGATCATGTATTAAGAATTCAGCTGAGATCACAGGCTCCGCTCACCTAACCCTTGTGTGGTGTGGTGAGACTGACTTTTGGTTACTGTATATCAAAGCAGGTCTAGCCGGCTAAACAGCGATTGATCCTTTCTCCGCTTTAAAGTCCTTCCTTCAAAAATAGCTTTAAAGCAATCATCTAATAAGTGTCAGAACAGAAGGCAGAGGATGTCAGTGCAAGCACTAGGCTCATAGCTACACCAGCTTAACATTTCTGCGAGATGTTCAAGGACCGACCGAACAAGGCTTTTAGAGTAAATGCTCTCATCTTATAAGAGGCAGGAAATACTGAGTGGGCTGCGTGGGTGTGAAAATGATGCAGAGGCTCAAAGTTATGTAAGGCCGGACAAGGAATTCTGCTAAGGCGGATTCATGATAATTCTATGGACACACAAAATCAAGAGCAAGAATGGTCCCTGTGCTGACACACACAGGATCTATGGTATTTTCACAAGACTTATCCATAAGAATGTGTGCACCTCCTTTTAAGCTAAAGAAGTAACCATGGACACAAGCAAGCCTGGTGGCAAGTGGTCCCACACATTCTCTCTCTTCCCTATCTCCTTCGAAGTCAGACCTGCTCTTAGTGCTTACTTTAGCCAACAAATTAGGAAAGGAAGTGGCTCATGCTATTGCCAGGCAGAAATGCTAGAAGTTAGTGAAGAACATGCCATGTTCCTCTTCCACTTCTTGGTGACCACGGACATGACTGTCAAGATGGAGCATCCTTTGGCTTGGTCGGCATAGATCCTGGGAGACTCTCCTGTGATCTCATCTAGACGCGACCGTGAGGAAGAGCTATGCCTGCCTGTGCTAAACCACTGAGATATTGATGGAGTTTGTGACCACATGGGAGTTGTCACCTACTCCAATGACAAATGTTAGCCACATACATAGTACGTACAGGAAGAAACAGAGGCAAGGAGTGCTTTAAGGTTCCACATGTATTCTCTTATCTTTGACTTTTAAATTAATTTATTATTGGTGGGTTCATGTGTGCACATGTGTGTGCGCACATGCACATGCGTGTCTATGTGGAGGCCAGAGAGCAACTTTTCAGAGTCAGGTCCCACCTTCCACAGTGGAATCTCCAGCTCAAACTCAGGTTGTCAGATTTGCACCACAGACGCTTTTACCCATCAATTACCTGTTACTTCTCACCAAATCCCTATGGAACAGACAAAAATAACTCATCAAAATAAGCCTGTCTTAGCTTCTAATAGTTACCATTTGTTTAGACAAATGACATTGCTTCAGAGGAGCATTCACTTAAGAAAGAAAGAGACTTATTAAAAAGAATCTAAAAATTGAGATTTCTTGTGTGTGACCAAAATCTGTTACTTTTGACCCCTGTAGTCCAGCTAGATCCCCAACCACACTTTGCCCTTCTTAGGCATCTGCCCTTGCCTCAGAAAGTGCTCTTCCTGTGCCATCCTTCAGAGGCAGCTCAAACATCTCCCCTCTCTCTGATTCTCCACAATCATCATCCTTCACGTCGGGTGCATTTCAGTCTGTAGTATACTCCCGACACCACCTTCACAGAGGAGCCAGACACTCCTTATCATTCCTTTGTTTTATCCTACCTGACTATCTCCTATCTGAGTCCCAACCCTAGCCTAATATGTTTTCATTGGTCATTGAGTAGATTTGAGAGATTTATTTGGATGTGATCAAGGATGTCCTGAAACATGTGCCTAGCCTGGTTCTGAATCCTGAAGAGACAAAGAAATCCTTTCGGCTCCAAGAAGGCAGGTTGGGATGCTGCTACTTTAGCTGTTCTTGAGGGGATTCGTTCTCTCTTGGCTGAGGACCAAAGCCTGCCTCCTGCACACCCATCACATAGCTAATTTCTACTCTCCCCAGGGACCAAGACAGAAAGACAAAAGAGGAAGGAAGTAGGCATTTCAGAAGAGTAACCCACCCACAATGAGCCAGTTGAAAGGGGGAAATGAGAAGGGGAGGACAGTGTGTGTGTGTGTGTGTGTGTGTGTGTGTGTGTGTTTAATCTTTAAGGAATGCATGAATTAAATTGTGTTTCATCATCCACCATCTCTGCATGGTACCACCAACCCTTGGACTGGCAATCATTGCCTAAGACAAGTCCGGATACAAAAGCTTGCGGCCAGTAGAGCAGTGGTCAGACATTGTCAGTGATTCGCTAGAGACACTGGGCCGCTTCACTCTTTTCTCCTGTTTCCTATATTCCAGTATCCAGGAAATGGGAGATTCTTCTGTAATTTAATCAGGGAAGAAGAAGGAAAGGGAAACTTGGAGTCTCCACTAAATTATGACAGATGGACCTCAACTCAGCCCACTTCTCCCTTCCCTCTCATCTTTCTCAAAGACAACTGACTTTGGGTTCAACTAGGAAGAGAATTAGAGCCCAGCTCTCTCAGAAGATTACATGAAAGTGCCTCAGAATCAATTCATCAGCTCTTGATAATGTATTTGTAATTTATTAAAATGTAAAGTAAAACAGAGCTGAACACTCCTGTGTAAACTTTGACGATAAGGGTGGAACTGTGGCATCTCAGGCTGGTGATGGGCACTATCTTGTTACTGCTACTATTTCTCAAATGAGCTTTCTTCTCTTCATGCTCTTCTGGCTAAGATGTTCTTATTTGCGTCTAGATGACCTCTTGTCTAATATTACACTGACCACCTGAAGTGATCTTTCTAAAACTAGAAATCAAAGAGAGATCCTCTCCATGTCTCTAAACTGCAGAAACCCATTCAATCATTCTTAAGGATAAGTAATAAAAGTCTTCTCACTGAAGCCTGGGAAGGCAGCAGTGATCCATCTGGCTAGAACCTGTACTCTCACAGGCTATACCTGTGAGGAGTTTCTCCAACAGCTCCTAAAGGTCCCTGTGTGGACCTTTCAACTGTCTCCAGCTACAGACCTGAGCTTGTCCACATGACTTGCTCGGCCACTAGGACCCAAGCATGCACCATCCAAGTGGAAGCTGGACACATGCTTACTCTGGAGGACTTGCCTTATCAAATTCTGCTTGCCCCATGCGAAAGATAGGTTAGCTAGCCGCTTTGAAATACAAAGCCTCTTGAAGAGAGAAACCCGGCCATCGTGGACATCTCGGCTGAGCCAGCCCTGGCCAGCCTACCAACGAAGTCAGCAGGCCTACTGAGAGCATTCAGGTTACCATGACAGTGAGCAGTGTTGTTACATTAGCACAGGTGACTTATGGAGTATCATTGGAGTCTGCAAAAACAGGAACTTTCCTTCTTTGTAAAAATTCTCTTTTCTGGGGCTGGAGAGATGGCTCAGAGGTTAAGAGCATTGCCTGCTCTTCCAAAGGTCCTGAGTTCAATTCCCAGCAACCACATGGTGGCTCACAACCATCTCTAATGGGGTCTGGTGCCCTCTTCTGGCCTGCAGGCATACACACAGACAGAATATTGTATACATAATAAATAAATAAATATTTAAAAAAAAATCTCTTTTCTTTTTCTCTGTTTCTCTCTCCTTTCTTCCCTTCCTCCCCCTTTCATTCTTCCGGACAGAATCTCCTATAACCCAGGCTAGTCTGTAAGTCACTGTATAGCTGAGGATGACTCTAGATATCTGATCTTCACACATTCTAGGCAATCCCTCTAACACAGAGCTGTGTCCCCAACACATCAGCAGTATTTTCACCCATCCCCCACATTCTCATGTTGCTAACAGACACCTCATTTACCTGTCTGTCTGTCCGGGTTTCCTGGTGTCCATTATCAGGCTGGCATGTCCCAAGTATTCACAAAAAGTCAAATGGATACGTTCAAAGAAATAAAAAAATAAACCACAAAAACTATGAAGGTGAGCTTCGAATCCAGTGTTTTTTCAGGTTGGGGTTGTGAACAGGAATACATGTGCATTGCTGCTTTTACGGATGTGAATAGTGGTTTTTACACAACTACACACACAATCACACCTGCCAGAGGACATATCTGAGCTCCAAAGATTTAGTCTAGTAAAAATTAAACATGCTCTTTCATCTTCTAAGTCGGTGTTGAAGAGGTGAACAGTGGCGTCCACAACTGGGAGGCCAGAGAGAGGCAAGGGCAGTGGGAAGAGCCAATCGTGTGGGCTGGAGGCGTGACTCAGTAGCGGGATGGGAACTTAGTGTGAACGAAGCCCTTCCGCTCCACTAGCACCCCCCACCACAATACAGTGTCCCTCTGATCCATAAAAGTCCATTTCTGGAAGATCAACCCATAAAAATAATACAAAATATAGGAAGCTAGAGTGTTATTGGCAATAAATCAAATTGCCATTGCCAGGAACTCGGCTGAGTCAGATTAGCTAGATGCGTCCATTCATGTGGCCACTTACACTGACAGCTGTGAGGACCATTGGGCAAATAGAGAAGAGCCATGGGAACACAAATGGGAAGGATCAGATTGTAATGGCTTTAGATTAACTGCGCGTTTGCACGCAGCTACAGGAAACCACGGGGCAGTTCCCCTGGCACTGCGAGCTTTCCTCTGATCTTACTGTTTTTAAAATTTAAAAGTTTAGGAGACAAATATAGAGATATCATACTATGAAAGCACAGTGTAGCAGAGACGATTCTGTTGTGGCCTTCCGTCTAATCCTCTACCTGAGGCTGACCCCTGTCGTCCCGGCTGCTCCGTCACAGAATCCGGGCATCATGGCGCTCCACCATCTGCTTTGGGCTGCCTCTTTAATCAATATTCATGAGTCTGCCTTGCAGGGGTTTAGGGTTTTAGGAAGTGGTTTTAGTTACATTACTGATTGAGCAGATATCTGTTCATCCAGCAGCACCTTATGGCTGCGGTGCAGGCCTCTGTCGGGACAGATTTAACATGGCCCAGCGTTTGCTTATTTGCAACAGGATATTTCATTTTTTCTTTGTTTTAATTTTAATTAGTATACAAAGTAATAAGTTTTCACCACCATTTCAAGAATGATTTGTCTGATAATCCCTCTTGTGCACGCCTCTCACATGGTCTTCTCCCTCCCTCCCACCCCAGCCATTTCTTTCCCACTTTTTATGATTAGTTCCCATCCTCAGCACCTCTCTTCTCCATTTCTGGCTACATGACTTTACACACACGCACACACATACACATGTGCAAACACGCAAGCACACATACACACACATATACATGTGCGTGCACACACACTGTTAAAGCTAGGATCTGTGTATTGAGAAAGAACATGTGACTTTCGTCTTTCAGAGTCTGGGTTACTTACTACAATAATTTACAAAGCCACCATTGTCCTGTGAATTTCAGAATTTCTTGGGTTTGTTGTTGTTGTTGTTTTGTTTGTTTGTTTTTTGTCTCAATAAAACTGCACAGTGTGTATGTACCACATTCTCTTTGCACTTGTCAGCTGATGGGCATCTAGAGCATCCCACTCTCTGTATGGGGACTAGAACAGCAATGAATCTGGATATACAAGCGTCACCATATCACACTTAACTGATTGTGGTCTACAGAGGGATGACTTTCAAGTCCGAGGTGCAGGTCCCCCAAACATTACTATGGGAGGACGCAGGCTACTCAGTGGCTTAGCTCTTCCTGCCGGTCAGAAGACTTCCCAAACCTCTAGTTGTCAGAACCTTCATGAGGTCAGAAAACTAGCGATGCCATGGCCTTTTCCCACGTGTATCCAGTCGGTCACGAAGGCCTGTCCCTCTTGGTAACAGTCCCCTAGTTAAACCCTTCCGTGTGAGCACCCTGCGACCATGCTTCCACGGGTTCTTGCCATGCTAGTCTTCCTGTCTCTTCCTCACCGGCTAGGCCTGTTGTTACAGCAACATGTCTAGGTACAGATTTGGTTTGCTGCTCTCTGGGGCAGATCATTCCGTGCATCTCAATGCCGACTGCGCCGGGTGGGCTGCAGCGCTCAGAACGCTGCCCCCGCGTTCTGTATGCTGCCTTCAGCTTTGCCGAGGCTGCTTGCAGCGCATCTCCGGCACCACAGTCTGTCTTGGGAGAAGCGCGGGGCAGTCTACTTCAGTCTACCTTGGACTCCTCAAGTTAAAGTAGGAAAAGCATCTTCTCTGGGACTTCTTGCACCTGGGTCTCTGGAGGGCCTTTTACTAACAGGCAGTGCCCATGCGCATCCCAGCGAAGCCTGCTCGGCAGGTAAAAGAGCCTTCCTAGCACTTTCCCTGTTCCTGTTGCCGCCGACTACACGTGTTAGGTTCTCATTCTGAGATGGTCAGAATCATAGCGACACTGTGTACTTACTTTTACCATCAGCATGGAATGTTGCCAGCATGGTCATGAGGCACAATAGTGGATAATGATATTCTGTGGGGATAAGAACTAGTGGCTTTGCTAGATACACTTGACTAAAGGCATTTAAATTTAAGGTACAGAACATGATACATGCATACACGGTTTAATGTCTCTGCACGCAGTCATGGGGTTTGTTGTAACAGTCAGCACACTTCAAATGTAGTGAACAATAGTACATTAGACAGTGCAATGGAACAACGGTAGTGTGCAGTAGTCTCGGGGCATCACCGTCTGGACACTAGCATCCTGCACAACAGCCATCATGTCCTTGGATGGCGCGTCCCCTTCCCTACCTCCTAGCCCAACAACAGCTTCCTATCCCCAGTAAGTTTTAGTGGTGACGCACACCTGTAATCCCAGTACTCGGGAGGCAGAGGCAGGCAGATCTCTGTGAGTTTGAGGCCAGCCTGGTCTACAGTGAGTACCAGGACAATCAGGGCTATGCAGGGAAACCCTATCTGAAAACAAAAACAAACGCAAAACAACCAAAACCAAAACCAAACAAACAGAAGAAGCCATATCTAAGCAAGATGGGAGGAGTTGTCTTTCCCTGTCAGGCTTATTTCAGTTAACTCGGAGTTCTCCAGGTTCATTCACAGTGCATCAGTGACAGAATGTCCCTTTCATTGTTCAGTATTCCGTTATCTGTCACCTACCTAGTTATCATCTATGCATATCAGCCATATGTCGACTTATTAATCATCTGTTATGTCATCATATCCACCATCTCTATCTTTCCATCTGTCTGCATATCTGTCATAGCTCTGCATCTATTTATCAATGTATTTCCCATCAGCCTATCATCTGCTATTATTTACCTATCATCTATCTGTATTCTTGTATCTATCTATCTATCTATCTATCTATCTATCTATCTATCTATCTATCTCAGTGCTTCTCAATTTCCTAATGCTGCAACCCTTTAATACAGTTCCTCATGTTATAGTGACCCCCAACCATAAAATTATTTCCATTGCTACTTCATAACTGTTATGGATCATGATGTAAACATCCATGTTTTCTGATGATCTCAGGTAGCCCCCGTGAAAGTGTCATTTAACCCCAAAGGGTCATGACCCACAGGTTGAGAACCACAGATCTATATTATCTGGATCTATCACGTATGATCTGCCTACCTGTTCATTATCTATCGCTATCGTCCCTCCTGTTACATGTTTATGCACAAACTGACACCGCATTTTCGTTACCCACTCTTTCAAGGATAGGCACAGGCTACTTGAATTTGTGCCGTGTAAGTGCCACACCACTAAGCACAGTCATGCCACTCTCTCTATGACAAGTTCACGTGTTCTGTTGGGCGTGTCCTCGGTTGAGGCGTGGCTGCATATAGAGTTCTGTTTTCGCTTGCTGTGTCATGATATTCCACACAGTGGACTGGGTTCCATCTGCAGCACAGATGTGCAAACGTTAGGCGTTCCTTAGAGTGCACACCCCACCAACAGCTCCTTTTGTTAATTTGCATTTCCTTGTCTATCCTTGTGACTACTTTGTATTGTCCTTCAGAGAAATGCCTATGTGGGTCCTTGGCCCCTTTTTAAAATTAGGGGCTTTTGTTTTGTCTTTTGTATGTTTGCTCTTGCTTTAGTTTCTGTGTTTTACTTTTGACCTGTTGGGCCGTCTTGTGTATTTTGGAGTCTGCCCCTACAAACACACGAGTGATGTCTCTTCCTGTGTTTGTCACCATTTTCTCCGTCCACTGTCGACTGCTCCTCTATCACATGTGATTCTCTCGTATCTGCTCTCCGGGACTGCAGTGCACCCCATACCTGCTCTCCGGGACTGCAGTGCACCCCCACATCTGCTCTCTGGGACTGCAGTGCACCCCATACCTGCTCTCCGGGACTGCAGTGCACCCCCACATCTGCTCTCTGGGACTGCAGTGCACCCCATACCTGCTCTCCGAGACTGCAGTGCACCCCCACATCTGCTCTCTGGAACTGCAGTGCACCCCATACCTGCTCTCCGGGACTGCAGTGCACCCCCACATCTGCTCTCTGGGACTGCAGTGCACCCCATACCTGCTCTCCGAGACTGCAGTGCACCCCCACATCTGCTCTCTGGAACTGCAGTGCACCCCATACCTGCTCTCCGAGACTGCAGTGCACCCCCACATCTGCTCTCTGGGACTGCAGTGAACCCCCACATCTGCTCTCTGGGACTGCAGCGCACCCCATATCTGCTCTCCAGGACTGCAGCGCACCCCCACATCTGCTCCCTGCGACTGCAGTGCACCCCCACATCTGCTCTCCAGGACTGTACTGCACCCCCATATCTGCTCTCTGGGACTGCAATGCACCTCATATCTGTTCTCCGGGACTGCAGTGCACCCCCATATCTGCTCTCCGGGACTTTAGTGCACTCCATACCTGCTCTATGGGACCTCACTGCACCCCCACATCTGCTCTCCGGGACTGCACTGCACTCCCATATCTGCTATCCGGGAATGAAGTGCACCCCCAGTCGTTTCTCACACGTTTCCCTAGATTGTGTTCTAATCCAACAGTTTGTGTCTAATGTCCATTTTGATTTCCCTTTTCTGTGTCACGAGACAAGGGATCAGTTACATTCTCCTGCCGTGGCTGTCCTGCTCTCTGCACATCCTCTCCACACTGTGTTCTTGGCGCCAGCGCGAAACATCAGTAGATCATATCTGTGTGGTTTATTTCTTCATCCGCTGATTCCTTCCGTGGCGCTGCATACCTGCTCGCTCTTCTGCCACAGCCATATGGTTTTGATTGCCATAGCTATGTATTATTTTGAAGTCAGGAATTACAAAGCCCCCACCTTTGTTCTTCTTGCTGAATGTTTTTCCTATTACTTGCGTTCTCTATTTGGTTTATTTCTGCTCTTATTTTTCTTGTTTAGTTTCTTCTGTCAACTTTAGCCTTAGTTTCTCCCTTCTTTTCTAGTGTCTTGGGGGCTACAGAGGGCATAGCTTGCCCAGAAGGTATTGTAATTCATAGGGTTCGAGCTCCAGGTACAGTTGATTTCTTTCCCTCTCCGGGCTCTCTTCTCCCAGGCATAATGGCAGCTTTGACCCTCTAGATATGTGTGTTTCGCCTAGAATACCCGCAGAGGTCAGGAAGTCAGTGAGTGAACTTGGGGAGGGGCTTTCAAGTGAGGTGAGGGAGACCGCAATATATAGAATTTCCCCATTTATAAATGAACAAGAAGGGTTAAGTGGGGTGGGGATAGGAGGTCAGGGTGGGGGAGGCAATAAGGAAAGGGGTAACTAACACCAAAGTCCTTCTGAAAAAGTCATGGAAACCTATTATTGTAGAAGCTTCCTGAAATAGAAATGTATAAATATATTAAAGCTTAAGCGAAGTTCCCTATCACAGGCAGCAGTGCCTTAACTAGACAGTACAGGATAGAAAATCCAAAGCCCAGTGCTGGGAACGGGGCAGCTCTGTCAGAGTTGCTGCTCAGTGAGGTCCCAGAAGCCCATATCAAACGTTGCAGGTTACTGCCATTACTCTTGGCTATTCTCTCGATGGCAAGCTCCTATTGCTGGTGACATCACATACTTGAGTCATAGACCATAGAGAGATCAAGTTGGGAAGATGGGGGAGGGAGGCTCATACCAGTCAAGATACTAAGAAAGCTTGAGGCTCAACTCAGGATGCTCAGCTAATAACCAATCCAGGAGGCCGTTCTGTGAGCAGTTAGTGCACAATCCTGACCTTACTGTAGACCCATCCTAGACTTGCCACCAGCATTCAAGCACAGTTTGTGTGTATGCGTGTGTGTGTTACATGCCTATGTATGTACATCTGTGTGTGAGGTGTACATGAATGGAGTCCAGAGGTCAACCTTAAACATCTTTCTCTAGTGCTTCTACCTTGTTTTGAAGGCAAAGTCTCTCAGTGAGCCTGGCGCTCTCTGATTGAGATAGACTGCCGGGCTGGGCCCAGGGATCCACCTCTTTCTGCCTCCACAGAGCTGGGACTACAGGCATCTGCTGATGTGCCTAGCCTGTCACATGACTGCTGACAGTTGAACTTCGATCTTCATATGTAGCAAGCCTTTTCATGGGCCGCCAGCTCACTAATAACGGCTCTGAAAGTTATTAATTATGGACGCTTGGCCTTTACCTTAGGCTTCTCTCAACTAGCTCTTATAACTTAAACTAACCCATTTATATTAATCTCCATTCTGCCACGGGGCATTACCTCTCTTCCATCTTGTTTCCTTTTCTGCTTTCTCTCTGTGTCTGGCCGGTGACGCTGCCTTTCTTCTTCCCTGAGTTCTCTCTCTGCCTGGAAGTCCCACCTATACCCCCAACCTAGCTATTGGCCAATCAGCTTTTTATTACACCAATCACAGCAACTACATCTTCACACAGTGTACAAATATCCCACAACACTCTTGCAAATGCAGCAAGCATCTTACTGATGGAGCCATCTCCCTAACCCCAAGCCAGCACAGTTTAAAGTAGCATTTTAGATGCCATTGGGTTATTGTTATTATTATTATTATTACTATTATTATTAAAAATTCTGTCTCTGATCCAGAGATTATTGCCAGATAGTCCTTGGACTGAGTTCAACACAGGCACTTGCTCTGTCTGCCCTAGCCAAGATGGCCTATCACCAAGTAAACAAAGAAATAAATTTGTGTTACACTGAATGCATTATAAACGTATAAAAATTGAAAGACACATGGTTTTTCAAAGTATCGGGCTGTTTTCTCTGGCAGAGTCAGCAATGGCCGTCTCATCATCTACCCTTTCCCTGTGGAGATGCCTGACACTGTCCCATGGGTCACAGTAACGTCTCTGACATAGATAACAGTTGCCTTTTGCCACTTTAGTCAAGACTTTTGAGACCTCCCCCTGAGTCTGTCTCTTCGTTTGCCTGTTTGGTTTCATTAGGATTAGAGTGTGGGGCTGTGGCGTTGCTGCTGTTCCTTCCCCACACCAAAGGAGAGGAGACAAAATACCAAAGCTCTCGCAGTGCACCATGGGCCATGCTTCCTGGTTGTGGTCCACTCTATAATCCCGAGACAGTTTTGTTGTTGTTGTTAAGATTTTTAATTGTGTGTAGGTGTGTGTCTATCTGTCTGACTTTCTTGTGTGTGTGAGTGTGCAGGTGCCTGAGAGTTCAGAGGTGATGTATCTCCATGGATTTTTCAGCCACCTGGCTTGGATGTGGGAAACTAAACTTTGGTCCTCTGTAAGAGCAATATGTGCTCTTAACCATTGAGCCTCGGGGGATGGTTTTTGTCACCGTTTTACGGTGGAAGAAGCTGCAGTTTGGATGTTCGTGACTTGCCCAAGGTTTTAATTTGTAATGATTCATGATCCAGATCTTTCTGCCTCTGCACCTGTGGTTAGAACCAGCACACTGCTTTTGTGTGCTTTCTTAACACACAAATGATAAAATCAGCCCCTAACGTAGTTCCTTCATCTTTCAAAAAAGCAAGCAAACAAATATTGATTAAATGCAGTTGCCCTACTGAAAACGAAGCCGTCAGTTTTGAGGCACTCCAGCTCCTTCCCATTTGTGTCACTTGGTGGTGAGCTGGCTTTAATAACATGCTTCATGATTTCCTTCTTCATTTGCCGGTTTGAAATACCCAGCATACAGGCGGGAGGATGACAGAGCAAAGAAACAGCATCAAATCTCTTTCTTTTCTTTTCAATTGAACTCACTGTGACACACAGGAGCGTCATTCTGGAAGATGGCAGGTTTCTTAAATGATGGTCTATTCCAGCACATCTGCAAACACATCTGCAAACACTTGACATGTTGGGAACCCACGAGTCGCAAACATGTGAGCAGAGGGGATGTTATCCCTGAATCTGAGGAATTAGGGCCATTTAAATGCAGTTCCTGACAGTATGGCTTCTGTGCTGTATGCGAAGGCCTTGCATTCCTTTTCCATGCAAAGCTGCTGTGTCTCAGTTGAGAAGGGCTTCCCTGGTTCAACAGTTTTCCTGGCAGCATTACACCTTTTTCTTCCCAGTTGTGCCTCTGGATTGTTTGTATCTGTGCATGTATGTATTGATACATTTGTGTGCATGCATATGTATGTATGGATGGATGCAGGTGTGTGCATGTGTATATAAATGTATGTGCATGCAAGTGTGTGTGTGTATGTATAGATGTATGTGTGTATATAAATGTATGTGTATACAAGTGTGTATGGATGCAAGCATATACATGACTATATAGATGTGTGCATGGTGTGTATAGATGTCTGTGTGGGCATGTGTATATAGATAATATTTATGTGTGCATGTGTGTATAGATGTGTGTGGATACATGTGTGTACATATGTGCATATCCCAGTGTGTGGAGGTCAGAGACCAACCTCAGGTTTGTTCCTCAACTGCTGTCCACCATTTTTTGAGACAGACACTCTCTCTGGCCTGGAACTCACCTAGGAGGCTCGGCTGACCAGACAGTGAGTTGCAGGGATCTATCTGCCTGTCTCTGCCTCCCCGGAGCTAGGATTACAAGCTGCACTAGTACCACATCTAGCTTTTCATGTGGGTTCTGGGGATTGCACTCACTCAGGTCTTCATGTGTGTACAGAAAACACTGCCAAACCACGCCATCTCCTCAGTCTACTAAACCAAGTCTCTTCCCCTGTGTCCCAGCGTTATGATGTAGCATGCATAGGAATAATAGCGTAGACTGGTTCACACGGTGCCAAGGGCCAGTGTGGCTATTGCCTAATGGTTACAACGAGATTGTAGGGAAGCAGGGATCACATGGGCATCAACCCAGAGAAAACTGAAATGACCAGAAAGACTACAATCTGCTTGCTTCTTCCCTCCACGCATGAATGCTTTTAAGAGCTCAGCAAAGAGAGAAGAACAGCTGCTTAACTGTGCACTGCACATTTCATTGTCACAGACCTTCTAGGAAGTCGCAGCTCAACTAGCAGCTTGGTCAGACGGGAACAGACGGCCAGTTCAGTGTCTTTGGAGGCAATTCAAAGGCTTTCAAGAGGGTTTCTTCTCATGGGCAGAGAGTGTTTTTATGGCCAGCATAAGTATTTGAGTTCAGTCAGAAATTGTTTGAGAGCGTCCTGAGAATGCACAGGCTGCTGTGCTTCTCAGCACCTCCCCCATGTGGCCAGTTCATAGGTTTATGCTCTTTCTAGTTGACAACTACCTCAGAGAGCTCCTTCCTGAGCCCGGGGAAGCTGTCAGAGAACTTAATGCCCCCAATTCCTCTCAAGCACAAACACCCCACACAGCTTCCCTCTGGACTAAGAACTCAGTGTTAGTCACTGCCCAGGGAGCGGAGGCCCCTTTTCCTTGGAAGAAATGGCCTAGTAGGAGCTACTATGTCTGCTTCCAAGACTTCTCTGAAGTTGCTGTGGATTTTCAACCCCTGTGTCTGGTTAGGAAACATCTGGAATTGTCTGATTGGGAAACATCTGGAATGTTCCTTCATCTCTTAGCCACACTTTCAGTTGCATCTCCAAATCGAAGGACTTACTTAGATGTTACACTTGTGTGTGTGTGTGTGTGTGTGTGTGTGTGTGTGGTGGAATTTATGCACGTGTATATATACTGCATGTACATGAGAGAGCACATATGTGGAGACCGGACAACTTCAGATGTCATTCTTAAGGCTCTGCCCCCTTATTTCTTGAGATGGAGTTTCTCATTGACCCGGGACTCTGCAAGCTGGCTGTGGCGACTAGCCAGTAAGCCCCTGTCTCTACCTTCCTAGTTATGGGATTGTAAACACATACTACCACATCTGGAATTTTGGATGTGAGTTCTTGGTATTGAACAGGTCTCCATGCTTTCAGGACAAGCACTGTATCAACTGAGCCATCTCCCTAATACTAGATATTACATTTCCCATGAAAATCACCCCAAGAGAATGTGGAGATGGGAGAGGGAATCTATTGAGGGAGTGTCTGGGAGGGTGACCTGGAGTAGAGGTAAGATCAAGATATGTTGAATATATGTATAAAAATGTCAAAAAAAATAGTAAAAGTCACTATAGAAATAAATCGTCCCTGGCAATGACTGTCCTGCCAGCGCTATTGCAGAACAAGCTCATGTACCAGGAAGCAGATTAAGCGAAGGCCGGGAAGCTGGGAGACACTGGAGATACAGGAATAATAATGGACATGCGTCCTGGGTGCCGAGGTTCCCCCAGGACAGTGTTTTCCAGATAAATGGTTAAGGTGATGAATGCAGTGTTTTTTGGCAGCTAGTTTTAGATTTCAATTGTTATTTAGTTAGGCCTAAGGATATTTTTATTAACTAGGAATGTCATACAAAGTATTTTTATCATATTTACCTTCAACTGCTGCCCTTAATTTCCCCCCAGACCCACTCCACCTCCCTATAACTGCAACTTCTTGGCATCTTTTGTTTGTTTGTTGTTATTCTACAACCCACTGACTCTGATTTGTTCTGTCTATGTATTCCTGAGTATGGGATCTTCCAATGGAGCATGGTTGACCTAACAGGAGCCATATCCTTGAAGAAATAATGGATTCTCCTTTGTCAGAAGTCAATAGCTCCTCAGATAGGAATATGAGCTCATGAGTCCCTTCCTCCCCATGCTGGGATGTTGACTGCTTTTCTTGTCCTATGAGTTCATGACTGAACAAATCCCGTCACATCCAGAAGACAGGGTTTGGGTACTCCCTGACCTCTGACTCCTAGACATCTTTCTGCACCCTCTTCCAAGATGCCCCTCTGAGCCTTGGAGAAGGCATGCCGTGCTTGTCCCAGGAGCAGCTGAGCACTCCCCAGTTTGGCATCTGAACCAGTCATGAGTTTCTGGGTTAGTCATCATCCCTGGTACAAAGAGACTTCTCTGATGAAATATGAAAGTTGCACTAATCTGGGTTTAGGACTGCTCTGTCCCCTGGGTCTTCAGTGACCTCTAGAACTATCGGGAGGGACTTCCCATGAACTTGGGCCCTAACCCAGAATCACAGCTGGCCCCTACCCTTAATCTTCAGCTTCCTCGGAAGCCCCTACATGATATGAACTCCCCAAACACCAATCTAGTTTTTAAAATATTTTTATTAATTCTTTGAGAATCTCATACACTGAATTTGGATTGTATCCATCCTCTTCCCCCAATTCTGCTCAGATCCATCCCAATTCCAAACCCACCCAATTTTGTGTCCTTGTTTCTTGTTTAAACCCATCCATCCCAGCTAGTGCCACCCATATACCCCCTGGGGTTGTGGGGTCATCTCCTGGTTTCGTTCCAACAACCAAGGGCCACACCCTGTTTCTTCAGCCAGCTATCAATTGCCTATAGCTTCTCAGCATATTTACTTTCTAATTATGGCAAATGACCCCAAGTCACCAATCCTCATCAGAGAAGCTTCTTCTTGCGGTAGATGGGAATTAACAGAGACTCACAACTGGGCAGTGTACAGGGAGAGCCTTGGGCGCAGTCAGCCCTCAATGAGATATCTGTATCATGCCTCTCTATGCAAGGCTCAGACATCTCTACAGAAGAGGGGGCTGAAAGGTTGGAAGAGCAGAGATTGTGGGTGACTCCAAGGAAACAGTGGCTTCCAGTCACAGCAGGACCGGTGCCTGTGAACTCACAGAGACTGCGGCACATACTTGTACGGGTTCAAGCTAGCTGGGGTCCCGGCCCTGGGGGGACAGTAGACGTGAGGTCTGCTGAGAGCCTCTGTATGTATCAGCCACACTGAAGGCGAGGCCCCTTGCTCAAAGGCAGTTGAGCAATACGAAATGAACTCCATGGTTGTTTAGAGGACTTTTGGTTTCATTTTCATCTGTTTTAGATTTTTTTTTTAAAAGAATGTTTGTCTTGTTGGTTTTTTGTTTTGATTTCCATTTTGTGTGGGGGTTGTTTTGTTTTTTTAAGAGAGAGAGAACATAAGGGTGGGTGGGTAAGGAGATGAGGAAAACCTGGGAAAAGTTTGGGACAGACAAAAACATCAAAATATATTTATTAAAAAGTTTTTAAGAAAAAAATAAAAATGAATAATAGAAATCAGGTTTCTTAACGATTGGCTACTGTCTGAGGAGTTTCAATACAGACTGTCCCTGGAGACAGCTCTTAGAGCTGGCATTGTGAGCATCACGATGACCCATCACCCTGTCCTAGACTGTCCTCCAGTGCAGCCTCTGACAAAGCTAGGCAGTCTCAAACCCCTGGGGAGCTTCCTTCATGCCAAGCAAGGTTGGGAAGCCCAGACCACAGGTGCTGTGTGCCCAGAATGATCTCAAGGGCTTCATGCTGGGTGGTGGAGTCATCTCCTGGGGAAAGGGATCCTGTCATTGGCAGGCAGACCCCACAGGAGGACATCTCACCAGGATTTATATTTAAATTGTATTAATGTTTGCGAATCAGCGTATGGACAATTTTTAACTTAAGTTTAACTCAGAATATTAGTGTTTACTTATAAACTTGAAAATCATAAAAATTTAAGACTTTTTACTCCAAAACTGAGATAATCTGTGCTATTAGAAATGTCTTGGTTACTCATAGCTAAGTATGGGTGAATATCTGTAATTTCAACGGTAGGGAAGCAGAGGCAGGAGGGTAGCCATCAGTTCAAAGCCAACCTGACTGAAATAATGCATCCTAGGCCATGGACTACAGAGCCTCAAAACCAAAACAAAAAACAAACAAACAAAAAACACTGGCTACTCTTGTCAGGGACCCAGGTTTTTTCCCAGCACCAGCATCATGGTTCACAATCGTCTGTAACTCCAGTTCAGTAGGATCTAACTCTCTGTTCTGGCCTCTATAGGCACCAAGCATTCACACAGCACACAGGATATTCATGCAAGACATGACATTCACACACACAAAATGAAAGTAATAAATCTTTTTAAAACCCAAATAAGTAAATAAATGATACAAAAAGAGTTGTACCATCATTCAAGTATATCCAACTGATTATTTTACATTTATAATGTAAAATATAGTATATTAAGAGATTTTCAAATTTTAGAGAAGTGTGAAAGAGAATGTTTTGAAATTGTAACCTTTGCTTCTTATGAGGCTTTAATTCCACCAGATTCCCGCGGTAAATGGAAAGAGATATTTAGGCATTAGGGGAAGTTGTTAAATAATTGAAATATTTAAGACAACACCCCTGTGCTTACCATGTACTGTGTAACAAACCTGCAAGCATTACACTGTAAAGAAGTTGGGCGTAAAACTTTCATGCTTCCCAAAGTGATAAAGACCTGAAATGAATTGGAGGTTAACAGATTAAGGAAGAACTGGGTACATGAATATGTGGTTTTAATACGTGGCATATTGGACCAATGAGGCTGCTCAAGTGGATAAAGATACTTGCAGCCAAGCCTGATGATCTGAGTTTGATTCCCAGAACCTACGTGGTGGAATCAACTCATCAAAGATACTCTCTTAACACCACAAACACAAGCACAATCACGCAAAATCAATAAATGAATGTAATTTTTAAAATTAAAAACAGGGAAGTAAACGATTCACATTTTAGGCAACCCTTTTGTGTCCCAAAAGTCCCCCAAGTTCATCTTTGTACCTAAGAAAGAGGCTCATTGAATGTGTAATCTTTACAAAAAAAATTATGAAACTCTAGGTTAATTTATAAAGCTAGTAGTAGTGAAAAACAAGAAACAAAATAATACAGCTATGATGTGCAGCAGATTGAGCAAAATCTCGCGTTAAAAATCACCCTAGATGATACGTTACTTTTCAGACACACACTCATTGAATCTTCCAAAGATGAAGATGGATGCCTACTTTCATTTAGTAGGAAGGTACGTGGGCCAGGGAAGTGGTTTTCTGAAGGATGCTTGCTTACCAGCAAGTTTGAATCCCAGCTAAGGGACACTTAGCGGTCACTTTCCACTCCCTGTGACAATGTTTGTTACCCCGCAGCAACTTGCTCACAGATGAGGGCTTTCCCCGCCTTTCCTGTGTTGAGATTCTACCAGCTGAGCTTGTGGCTTGAACAGCAGCACCCTGGCTGACGCTGGTAAGCGGGCTGTGAGTGTGTCTGTGTGTGTCACCCTTTGCCTGGTGTTCTCTGGTGAAAGTTGTGTCCCTCATATCACATATATATTCAAAAAACCCTTAAATCCTCTACAGAAGAGGGTGAGTGGAGGATCCCCGATCCCCGCTCACGGACACACATGTGGGCAGTTTGTGCCTCTCTTCCTGCTTCGCCACAGATAGGTGGTTCGAGGCTTAGTGAAGCCCCCTGCCTCCAGCAAGTCTGAAGATGGATGCAAAAGCGGCTGCTAGTGGGCCAAGTTCTCCCTGTTGCCCAGAGACTGCTAGTTGCTCTGCCCGGAGCCCACGGCCAGCCGTTCTCAGTCCTCAGCTCACACCCGCCCATCAACTGCTTTCTGCTTAGAGAACCCAAGTGGGCTTTTGTGAGTAGCAAAACAGAACTACAATCAGAAGAAAATCTGTGTTTTAAAAGGAGCGTGATATATTCCAGAAATAAATAGGTGTCCAGATTATGCCTGATTTTTATCATTCTGTTGAGCGGTCAAAGACTGATTCCCTTTCTTCTTTTCTCCGACAGAAATCACTGCCATCCAAACAGGGTCAATGCCAATCTGTCCCAAACATTAATAATGGAGAAACTATATGTAAATGAGTGTGGGCATACATTTCATAGACTATGGGCGGGAGTGAGAATGGCATGGTGTCTGTGCAGTTTAGAACCCTTCCACCCGGGCACAGGGCTTTCAGAAGAGAAACACCCCGTGCCTCTCGTTCGGCAGGCCGGCCAGTGATTACAGCGAGAGCCTGGCCCTCTTGAAGCTTAGTTTTCTCCTTCCTTTCTTCGAGCATAAAGCAAAAGGAGGTTTCTCTGAGAGTCCTAATAGAAGCTTTTGAATGATCTGCCGAGGTAGCAGTGGGGTGAATGGACTCCATCAAGATTGGCCCGAAGTATGAAATAATTATCGAAAGGATTCCATTAGAGACGAAAGCTACCTAGACGGGCAGACAGAAAGGCCAACCCTTTCCTGCTCTTAACTTATTCTGATGGATGATCTGAATTGAAATGACTCGAGTGTATCACGGCTCCTCAAAGAAAAATATTGAACATGGAGGCACATAAGCAAACCCTGGAAAAATAGACCCTTTAGTTAAAGTCTGGAACAAAAAGTGTATTTTCTTACTTTTCCGTTTGAACTCACAGGAGTGGAGGCTAAATGGAGTATCTTCTCATCAAGTAAAAATTAGTTTGAATAAAGTAGTGAAGATTTCTCACTCCGTGTACAATATGATCGCAAGCTGAGCAAAAAGAAAATCTACAGATGCCAGGGTTTGTACCTTAAGGCATGGCAGCGTATCCCTTGCCTTGCAGGTGACTGTCGGGAAACCCTGCCCTTTCTCTGAAGAACACATGAGTGTGCTTCCCCCACCTGGAGTTCTGGAAGCCTGTTTTGCATTGCACACTCAAGTAGCCAATATGTAAAACCCACACACATCTGTCCACAGTCATATACTCACACAGATGTATTCCAGCCTAGCCAGGGGAATGTGGGTCGATCTCTGCGGTTACCTAGAATTCCCTGTAATTTTGGAAGAAGCAACAAAATCATCTACTTCTGGTTTCTCCAGAGCCCTCCATTGATACTGGGTGCAATTGTGGGTGTCAAATCAAAAATTAAGTGGTCTGTTATGAAGAGTAAATTGCTCACAGTAAACAAACATACTGCATCATCTGAGCCGAGGGCTGGTTGGATGCAAGGGTATCAAGACTAAAGGGAATTGTGTGAGGCAATGTGCTGCCCTTGAAGTTAATACTAGATGATCCCTTAAAAGTAAGCAGCCAACAATGTGGAAGTGGAAAAGAAATGGCTTATTTTAAAATCTCAAAAGCAACACAGAGATGGATAAAACATTTTGTATTATTTAATGCTTACACCAAACTTGCAATTTAACAGTAAAAAACTAGACCATCAAAATACTGGATGACAATACAAGCAAGTGTTATGGAACTATGAGAAACCTGGAGTGTGCGCTGAGTGTCTGCAGCTAAGAATCCCGTCGTTGGTGTGAAGGATAAAGAACAATCTGAATTCAAGACCCAGAAAGCTCTGCGTATGCCTTTTTATGGTTTCCATTGTATTTCCTTGCAACCCACAGACATGTTAACTTATTATTAAACATATTGTATTTGGATCAATAGCAAGGTAGTGGTTAAATGTAAATTACTATTTAAAATTGGCTAAATAAAAATACATGGCCATTTAAACCTTCCCCATGTGCAGATATAAACATTTGGTGGTATTAGATTTACATTAAAGCCCTTGAAATATCACATACATTAGTATAGAAAATGGGAGTGGAAGGCTTGTTATTATGGCTTTCTTGCATGGAAGTCCCTAGAAGTATCAGGCCTATTGATAGCTGGAAATATGTACAGCATTTTCCATGGAGTATGCAGTTGCTTCTTAATTCTATACAGTAGAATGTTATAATAGTCACAGATTCAATGCCTCAGTGGCTAGAAAAACAAAATTGTCTCCAGGCGATGTTTGGGAAGGTAAATCAAGACAGTATGATCATGGCCCCTCTGCAGGTTTTAAGTTTCCCATGAATGAGTGACCCAGCCTAGCCATCCAGCAGATTTCTTTCATCAGAGGCCATGAACTGAGAAAAGTCAAGCTTATCTTATCAGTTAACTTTGGGGTATAATAGTATAATCCTTTTGTTATACACATTACATATTATATATTGCATACTATATACATTATCTATTATATATGTGTATGTCATATGTATATATGTGCATTTTACTTCACATTGTGAGAAAAAGAGAAAGCATTCAGTTTGTGGTGAAGGAAACACTGTTTGCTACTTTGAGGGTGAACCATGTATAATGGTGACATGTTACTGGGTTCATTTGCCATTAGCAGCCAAATGTCCAGCTCCACTTCAGGACCTATTGGACAGAAGCCACCTTCCCAGTCAATTGCTTCTGCCATGTGGTTCAAAGACAGCAGATGCAGGGAGGGGTAGTTCCCTTTAGTTCAAAAGAAGAAAAATAAGCAAAGTGCTTTGACCTGTGTTTGCAGAGATTAGAAAAGAAAGGTATGTCTTGTGTTTTGTTTGTTTCTGGAGTCTCTCTGTGTAGCCCTAGCTGTCCTGGAACTCACTGTGTAGACCAGACTGGCACTGAACTTGAGATCCTCCTACCTCTGCCTCCCAAGTGTGGGAATTAAAGATATGAGCTACCATGTCCAGCTGTTTCTTTTATATTAATTAAACATTTAAAAATCTAGCTTTGCCCAAGATGTTTCAGGTTTGGCGGCCAGAATGGGTCCTGGAACTTGAATGAGAAGCTTTGCAGGGAACACGTCCATTCTAGGCCTCAGCAGGCAGACCAGCCTGAAGCAGTGCTGGAGCTGGATAAACACATCACCCAGTACAAGTTCTCATCAACATGTGCATTTGCAAATGAGTCTCCCTTTATCAGGGAAAGAGAGGACCTGTTTACTCAAGATTTTGTTTTCTTCTGGTCACACCCCTGGCCTTTGCTTTGGTTGTGTTTTGCTCCCGGTCACATTGATCTAATAATTACTCGTATTTCAATTTTCCATGCGAAGAATGATTTTGAGTTCCTCCAAAACCAGCCTGTCTGTCAAAGGCTTCTTGGTTGTGCTTATGTAAACTTCAATGGCAATTAACTACACACGTTTTTCACCCCTCAGCTTTTGCTTGAAGTGAATGAAAAAAAAATCAGTTGGTTCTCATCCTTCCGTCTTTGAGGGAACTATCAGATCACAAGTGCCCAGCTGTGTGCTGAAGGAAACAGCCTTATTTGTAACTACTAGGCACTAAAATCCCTTTTTGTATCTGTGAAGATACAAATTAAGTGTCAATGTGAAAATCATTTGAAATTTGATTTTTAAATGTTGATATATGGAGGTTTGAGCCATCCTTATGCTGATAAGAAAATGAAGGAAGACTTTCCTGTGCTAAGAAGAAAATCCTGAGTGAGACCTTAACTTTCTGATTGTTTTTTTTTCCACTTATGTGGCGACTCTCAGACACTGGCTAGGCTAGCCTAAAAGATGTCTGCTCTCCTCTGACTGTGAGCACAATGTCAGTAGATTGCACCCCATCTCAGGAAAAGCCTGACACCCATGGCTGTTTACAGTGGTACAACATGAAGCTGATCAAGTAGATAAAGAGCTGGGGAGGTGGCAAGTTAGATGAAGAACTCCGCATCCAAGTTTAGGAGCTGCATGACCCTCAGGATCATCTTAAAAGGCCAGGCCTGGAATCTGGCACCTGTAATCCCAGTCAGTGCTGGGGAAAGGGAAGGGGTGCAGAGGCAGGAGAGTCCTAGAGCTCGCTGGCCATCTAACCTAATGGGGAGCTTCAGGGACAGCGAGAGAACCTATTCAAAAAGATTCATGGAGATAGCCACTTGCTACAGGTCTCTGACCCCTGCTGGGCAAGTACATATACACATGCGTGAACACACCCCGCACACTAGTAATAGCCATAGGGAATAATGAGAAAGTAGAAAAAAAGCTCTGTGCTTGGATTCACATTTTAAGGTCTCCAGTGATTGAAACATTTAAACGCTTGCTACATATTTAAATTATAGAAAAGCCAAGGAGTCTTTACACAAGAGTATATCATTCATCGTTTGCAAATTATCAATGATCCACATGCTCTGGGAACAAACAGCCATATGTGTGGGGGACTTAGAGGGGGACTTTTCCACCTTCTGTTGCTCAGACTCTTGATTCACCTTACTTAACATTTCAACCACTACTTCTCCTGTGTGTGATCTTGCCACTTTTGCACATGAAACAAGCAAGTGCTAGTGCCTTAAGTGAAGATTTAGCATCAGCAGCTGTAGGATGGCTCAGTCAAGTCAGTAAAATGCTTGTCTTGCAAGCATGAGGTCTAGGGTTTGAATCCCCGTACACAGTAGATGGATGTGGCTAAGCACACCTGCAAGTCTCAGGTTCAGTCAGAGATCCCGTCTTTAAAGAAATAAGATGGAGCAAGATGAAGGAGGACATCCAGCACTGACCTCTGGTATCCTCATGTGGGCGCGTGAGCGTATGTGTGTGCATGCATGCCTGTGTGTATGTGTGCGTGTATGCATGTGTGTGTGAGAGTGAGAAAGGAACAGAGACAGACGCAGAGAAACTTAATCAGATGGCTATGACTTTAGTTGAAAATGTACAAAGCAAATACATTTTTAAATTACTCTTGCAGAAAAGACAGCAAGAGAGAGGAAGCTCTCCTCCCCATCGGCACGCTGGTATGTGTTTATTGGAATAAAGGATATTGTCCCTTGGAAAATGTTTCTTACTCTTCCATGTTTCTGTGTTTTCGTTTATCAGTCAAAAGGCACTGGAGCTGACATGCCTCTTTCCCTGATGAGCGTGGAAGGATGTCGAGCCATGGCTACAAGGCTCCTCTGAAATTAGGTTCTTCATCCCCACTTTTCTCATGTGTGTGGTTACTTATGGCGTGACTGTCAGCCTTCTTCAGTCAGGTCTCTACACAGATCTTCCTTCTTAAAAGAGTCCGGGTCATGATAAGCTGAGTTTGGATCATGATGTCCCATTCACCTTTCTAACTCTACAAAGCCAGTTTACTGCTATTAAAATAAGTTTTTATTTCATTTTTTTTCTTTTCTTTTTTTGGAGATTTTAGTTATGTTTATTTTTTGGTGCTGGGGGTTGAACTTAGGCAAGCATGCTAAACTTCTGTCCTCTCTCTGAGCTGCACCCCAGCCAGATCTACACATTATTTTGTTAGTTTTGTTTTTTGTTTTTTTTTTTTGTTTTTGTTTTTGTTTGTTTTTTTAAAAATACATTTTGATAGTGGCTGTGTTAAGTGGACAGGAGAAAGACTCACAAGGCCTCAACCCTGCACAAAGAACTACAGGTAACTGAGGGAAGCTGGGAGTGGGGAGCTGCCCTTTCCTGGAAAAGAGCACACCAGTTGGCTGCCAGTACCAACGGCCAGTCCTGAACATATATGTAGAAGTAACATTACGTAGACTGAACAGCTTATATTTAGGGATATGCATGTATTCACATATATATGTACAGACCTGCAATGACAGTTAGTGAAGAAATGAGGTCAGGCATTTGAAGGAGAGGAGAAGGGCATATTTGTAAATTATAAAAAGGAAAGGAAAAGTGAATAAAGGTACATTTTGGATTAATAAAATTTCCTAGGTTAAAATTTCAAAAGGAGACAGGCAGTGGTGGCTCACGCCTTTAATCCCAGCACTCGGGAGGCAGAGGCAGGTGGATCTCTGTGAGTTCAAGCCCAGCATGGTCTACAGAGTGAGTTTCAGGACAGGCTCCAAAGCTACAGAGAAACCCTGTCTTGAAAAAAACAAAAACAAAAGAAATGAAAAAGTATGTAGAATAGCGGGTAACTTCTTTACTAATCTCTGACCCTCAGATATCTTAGAGAATTACAAAACTTAGCCTTAACGATGGTATGAAACTTACTACGTGCTGGCACAGTAGATCCAAAGTTTTGAGGATCCAGGCCATATGTGTAGCTCATGGGAAGTTTGTAGGATGGCAAAGAAGGAAAACACGCAGAAGCAAATGAATTGTAAAGAGGTTGCCATCATAAAGCATTGTTGAAGGAGCTGCAGGCTGCTTGTTTTTCATCCTGCCCAGCTCCCACATGGTTAGCTTTACACCTGAAATAACAACACAAACTGTATTCATATAAACACTGCTTGGCCCATTAGCTCCAGCCTCCTACTGGCCAACTCTCACATCCTTATCAACCCACCTCCATTAATGTGTGTAGCACCACAAGGTGGTGACCCACCAGGAAGATTCTAGCGTATGTCCATCTTGGGCTGGAGCTTCATTGCATCTTCCCTGGAGAGGAGAGGCGTGGTGTCTGCCTAACTTCCCTTCTTCCCAGCCTTCTGTTCTGTTTACTCCACCCACCTATGTTCTAACCTATCAGGCCAAGCAGTTTCTTTATTAATTAACCAATGAAATCAACAGATTGATATAAGACACTCCCACATCAAAGTATGAGCCAGGTTGGAGCATCCCAGGTGTGGGAACTGGACATTGCTTCCTGCCTAGATTATCTTTAGCAGGGCTTAGCCTCATGGAAGCAGAGACCTTGGGAATCTTCTGGCACCTCCCTATGCTGGTGGAGCACACAGGAAGTGTTTGGTAAATGAACAACAAATGCCCTCTCCATAAGACAGCACCACCTCCCCATGGAAGATTCCCTTCCTGCCAGCGACTCAGGTCTCTGACATCCACTGCCAGTCATGTTTAAAATATGCTATACCACTAAACTAGCTTCCTACTTGGTTACATTTAAGCTACAAGCTAATGCTCTCCTCTTTGTGTGTCCATTTAAGGTGTGCATTTTGCAAGTCATGTATTTCAGAGTTAAGATCTAAAATACTTTCTGAATGCATGACACATGTGTGATGTAACTAGAAACACAGGAAAATTTCAAAATAGAGACAAGAAATTCCATGAGTTTCCTTTGTGCGTCATTTGGCTGCAAGGATACAAGTATGACTGAATCATCAATCACGCGTGCTCATAGCTAAAGAGCTTGAGATTTCCAATCAAAAGCACAGACATTAGTATTATATGTGACCCTCCAAAAAGTCCCAGCGCGTACTTATTAGGAGCTCTAAAGGGCAAGATGAGGTGCTGTCGGCAGGTCATGGAAAAGGAACAGGGACGTGTTCAAAGGCAGGAGATGCATTTGTGGCTCTATGTAAAACAAATGAAGACCAGAGGAAATACATCCTCCACCCACCTGCCCACAATACATTCAAACCATTCCCTGGATCTCTTCTTTGTGACTGTATTGGTATAATATGCTTGCTAACTTTTTAAAAAATATTACAAAAACTACCCACTTGGTATTGTGTTCATATTGAAGAATGCGAAGAGAATTTTGCAAGGAGAATAATAGGAAAATACGAAAAGCTGGTAGTTTTAAATAGTATATTATTTCGGTAAAAATATGTAGACAATGTTTTTAAAAAATTTTTAGATCATATTTAATAACAAAGCAGCATTTGTGTTTAATACACATTCTCTGTGTTATAAGATATGGGCATTACATAGTGTGGTGTACTGCGCTGACAGTTCTAATATATTGATATGAAATAAAAATAATTGTGTTACCTTCATCCAAATAAGGAAGACATTGTTAATGGAAACTTAGAGAAGTTTGGGTAATTTGAATAATTACAATAACCACTGTTGTTCCTATGTTGTATCTATTTGAAAAGCATGTGTATATATTAATTTAACTATGGAAATTTCATATATAATTATCCACAGAAAATCTAAAAGAATGCATCTAAAAATATGGTTATTAAAACCTCAGGACAATGTTTATGCAACATTTTTTCTGAGAAATTCACATTTTAAGAAGTATTCAAGAACTGTTCAGTGATGCTCTCCTGTGGAATGTTCCCTAGTTTGGGGGATATTTTCATTATTAAGTAAATGAATTAAAATCTAAATCTTCTTATTTGCACGTGAACATCAGGAAAGTGGTCAGGTGCTGTAAATTCTGTGGGAACTTCAGCCACTGTGCACTTTAGAATATCCTGCTGATGGTTAGAAGATTTCCCTGAAGTAGCATCAGACTTAGCTTACTAATAAATTATACATTGTTGAAATTTGAAGTTAGGAAGTTCACCAGTTCTAGTAGAAACAATTTTTTGAGAGAAAAGAAAAAAAGAAGAAATAAATACACACCAATGTAATGTCAAAGTGAGTGCCCATATTGCAGAGTTTAGCATTTTAAAACATTCAGATTTGGTTTATTGTACCAGTTTTGTGGTTTGCTCGTCAGCTAGCATAGTGCACAAAAATTACAGACATAATATGCAGTGTCTAACTTAATACTGTAGAAATCACTGTCTGGTGGTAGATAACCCAAAAAAGAACAGCACAAGGCCCAACTTCTGTCTACAAAACAAAAGTAAGTGTGCCTTGTGCGGCCAAGTTTGAAGCCCTCCCCTGCGTATGAGCCATGTATTTTGCATCTTTTGGGTGATTTTTTTTCGAAGTGTCTTTCGGTTTCAACAATCTGGGTTCAGCTTCCTAAGAAAGATGCCTGTTTCACTCGTTGCGTCTAAGAGGCTGGAGAGTTTGTTTAAACAGATATAGTTTTTTTGTCTAACCTTGTCTGGAAGATATAGGAAAACTAATCTGCCTTATTTACATATGGCACAATCTATCCAGTATTCAAGGGTCTGTCAGAAACAGGAACCTTGTGCATTTCCATGGTAACCGATGGCATGCTGACAGTATCTGGCTTGTTGCAGCTTCGTCTAGGCAGGCCGGCAATTAATCAGCCATCTACATGCACAAAATTCTTTGTGAGTGAATGGCAGTGCCTCTGTATGCTGTCTGTGCTTTTACAATTCCGTATTCCTGCCGGGCAAAGTACTTTTTTGTCTCTTCTATTCATTTCCCATAGCTCGCCAAAATGTGCTAGAAAAGAGAGTGGGGGCTGGGAGAGGAAACACATCTACCTGTAATTTCAAAAATGACATTATTTCTTGCCAGCCTCAAATATGCCAGGGTGTATTCCTTCCCTTTTATTCTGCACCTCATAGAGAGTTTTCTTTTTATCTTTTTTCCCCCTGGGCTTTCTTAGGTTGTGCCTGATGCCCTGTGTCTTGAGGGCCTTCATTGTCGGTGTAAGTAGGACATACCTGCCAGAGCAGGTATGTGCATGAACCGTGGCGGGCCTGTGTTAGGCAGCTGGGGGCTTTTTATATCCCACCTCTGCTTCAGTCCTCTGAGCTATGTGGCCTTGCCGGTACTCCCATTTTGCAGACTGAGGTGCAGATAAATTGAACCATTGTTGGATTTGCACGGTGAGCTTGTTCTGAAGGCACCAGGCTGCCGGCCACGGTCCCAACACACAGACTTGTTCTGCTTTGTGTGCAGTGATTCAAGGTGTAGGAATCAGTACGGCTTCATGCCTGCATCCAGATGTTTTCTGCATCAGAAAGTAGCTCGGGTGTCTCTGCATTCAGAGGCTTTCATTATCTAGAATCTAGTGTGAGAGTGGAGCACACCCCAGCCTTAGGTGACTAGCAGAGAAGTGGGTTTGGATTTTGCCGGGGACTCTAACAAGGTCATGTCCAGGAAGATATTCTGCTTTTTGTCACTGGGAGATGAAGACAAAGATTTAGTTACCTTGAAGGGGTCCACCCTGCATAGAGATTCTGCAATTCTCCATTTTATTTTCTGGAGTGTTATCTGGGATAGTCAAAAATAATAAGCAAAAATCAATATCTATGATTGGTTCAGTCATTTGTCCCTGAGGGTGGACTGGAGTTAGCAGATTTCCTTTTTGAAAGGGGAAGAAGAAAGCTTTGGCTTCTGTGTGGCTGACACATCTGAACAGGCCAAAATTCCCTGAAGTCAGATTTGGACAGTGTCCTTTCCACACATCACATTCAAAGATCTAACGTGTTCACCCTCAGTTTTCAACTCAAGCAAGTTATCTACAGAAGAGTATCTCATGGCCTGGTGTGTGAGCTTATGTATGCTTTCACAGGTGAGTTTCCATGTTAAAGAGCAACAGGCTACACACATGTGTTTACAGTGGAGAAAACAGAAGGGGAGATGCATATTGTTTACACCTAGTCATTTTATTAGTTAGGAGCATGAGTGTGCAAATACACTTGTATACGACTGCCTTTTTGATACGTTCTTAACCCTGTGCTGAATTTACTGTTCAGGGACGAGTTCCGCATCACACATTTTCTTTTGAAGTTCACAATTCCCCTGTGAGGCGGAGACTCGGCTTGAGCAGGAACCCTATATAGCGGCATGGAAAAGGCTCCTTCCTGCGGACATCTCACCGCTCCAGCCTTTGTCAGGTGCTCAGGGGATGACAATGCTCTGACAGCCACATTCCAGTTGACAAAGGATGCATTTCATAAAAGTTTAATTTATAAGATAGCTTATTATAAGGTCCTACTAATGGTTGATTTCCATTGGCAAACTTTAGATATGTGTGCTTGTCAAATGTAAGTAAATATGAGATTGTTGATGCATGACCGTTTTCTTAAAAATCTTAAATAACCTTAAAGAATAACCTGAAAACCACTCAATATACATCATAACCCACTTTAAAACATCCTGTTTCTTATAGAATTTTCATGAGTGTATTCCAAATTATAATAATTCTCTTCTTACAAGGATGCCCCCCTTCTCTCCCCCAGTTAATTTTTTTTTATTTCTACAGGAAGTATGTCTGTTTTAGCACAGCAATCTGATAGTATGTAGTCACTGAAATTTTGTTTACAGTATTAGAAAAATCACCCTGAACCTTCTCTACCCAGACCAAGTGCCCTGCATTCTCCTCTCCTCCAGTCTCCTCACCTGTCTTCTTTGTGTGGCCTTGGGCATCTTTTGTTAAAATGAGAGCTTCCATTGCACCATCCATGAGTCATTGAAACAAGTATTTACTTCCCTGGGCAGGGGGGGGATGATGCCACCTCCTGACAATAATCCAGGTTGTGGATACCGTCCCCACAATGGAAGTTTTCTGTTTTGGTATCTAATTTTAGTATGAAAACATTTTAATGCAAATATTAATGGATAGTTTTCACGTATAACTCTGTATCGCTTACCTTTCTCATTTCCAAGACTGTATAGTAAAAACAACTGTATTTAGTTCAGAGCTTTGGTTTAGGGAAATAAAATGTGTAATTTCCATATTCAACAATGGCTGTAAAAGTATCAGAAGTCTCAAGTGGTGAAATTCAGCAAAGAGACAGTGGAACGGGGCAGGGATGGGAAGAAGGAGAAGGAGGGGTGACTGCATAATGGAAGGGATCTTCCCAGGGGACGGCGGATGCGCCTCAGAACAGAGAGAGTAGCATGCAACACCTGTGAGCTCCCTGGAAATCATTAAAATAAATACCTCCCATGAGCTGACGTGTGGCAGGAAAATTAGATTTCAGTAAAGGTCTGATATTAAAATGAAATCTAATATTAAAGCTTAGAATGTTTCATCCTCATTTCCTGACTGGCTCCTCTGACACGGCCAGCCTAAGCCCCTCGTGAGGCCCTGATGAGACTGATCTCATTTGCAAGTTGTGGGAAAATGGGGGTCTGCGGTCGACTTCCCAGCTGTGTGAGTCCACTTAGCACTGCCGAACCGGGCACCCACAAAGACTGAGGTGGTCAATTTTGTGTTATGTGGGTGTTGATCACAATCAAACAGCAAAGAGCAGCATGGACACTGGCACCATGCAGGACGGATGTTGGTGCCGTTCTTGTGAGTCCTTTTCTAGTCATTGTCCCTCGTGCTGTGAGTTGTCCCACAGTCCTTCATGCACGGCCACAGTCGATAGAGTTGGGAAACGCTGAATTAGTAGAACTTGTGTTCAATCACCATATTCAGCCACTTTTGACCTATGAAAGCGGCAATTTCGTACGATTCAAACCAGCACTTAGACAGACATTATAACTACAGTGCAGCCTGCCGCTTGATTTTAGCTACTCCAGAGTTCAGAGCAAAGCACACTTACCTGGGGTTTTGCTTTTATTTTTGTTTTGTGTGTGTGTGTGTGTGTGTGTGTGTGCATGTAGTACATGTATGTGTGCATTTGTGTGGCTGTGGAGTATGAGTATACATGTGATATGCATGTCTTAGATGTTGTGGGTCAGAAACTGTATACCTTGTTTTTTGAGACAAGCTCTCTGTGGGACTTGGTACTTATTGTTTGGGACAGGCTGGTTGGCTTTGGTCCTTCATTGTTCCATGACATCTTAGACCACAGTCCCCAAGCCTTAGCATTTAGAATCCAGCATGAGATGAAGAGCAGACGTAGTTACAGTTCTTTCCGTTTCTGCAGTGCCTGCTCTCTGGCTACTATGAAGCCATGGCTGGCTTTCCTTGGGAAAGGCTGCCTTTATGCTCTGCTGAGTCCTTCCTCCTTTTAGTCAGATGCCTTTTCATTCATGAGTTCACAAGCAATAAGGTGGTTGGGTTTTTTTTTATAATTTTTTTTATTTTATTTGCATTAGTGTTTTGCCTGCATGTATGTCTATCTGAGGGTGTCAGATCTTGGAGTTACAGACAGCTGTTAACTGCCATGTGGGTGGTAGGAATTGAACCTGGGTCCTCTGGAAGAGCAGTCAGCACTCTTAACCACAGAGCCATCTCTCCAGCCCCCAAGGTGATTGGTTTTATGTGATATTTTTACTCGGCCACTTAGCAAAATAAAAGCCTGGCAACCATTTCTTTTCCTCCATAAACCTGGTGTTTCTAGTCTAACTAGATTTTCTAACTAGACTTTACCTGAACTGTGGACCCTTACATGTCCAGAGAATGAGAAAGGCAGCCTCCTCAGGCCCAGTAAAATTTGCTTTAGTTCAGGATTAATCCCCGTATGTCTTCTGGCCACTGATTCAGGAACAGGGAAACTATGTGGGGAAGATGAACATCTTCCTCATAAGTGTGAGAAAACTGGGTAGGTTCCAAAGACTAGCACAGTGCCTTCGATAGCAGAATCAGAAAAATTATCCCATCCCTCGCAGAGTGAGTTCTTTCCACACAGTACATGAGTGCGTTCCTGCCTGGCGCTTAGAAGACCTGAGCTATTCTGTGTGAGATTTGTGGTTGTGGGGATGGTGTCTGTCCTCCTTGCTAGAGTTTAAGTTCCCTGAGGGCAAGGATACTATTGTGTAACTGGCATGTAGCTCATGTTCTACATACATATGATGTGTGTCAAAGGAGTCCTACAGGGAGGTCAGGGAAACTTTCAGAAGTAACAAGGAGATATGCTTAAAGGGTGACTGTGTTTTGACTTAAAGACATGAAAGATACATGTTTCTCACATGCCTATTGCCCTGACATTTTCTCATGTTCTAATCCTTTGAAAACTATGTTCTCTTAATAGCGGGTGTCTTCTCAATGGCCAATGACATGTTTTTTTTTTTAACTTAGAATTCAATAGATCTCCTTAAGCCTTAAAGCCAGTCTAGGAAAATGGAAGTTGTACCCATGCGAAAGGAAGACGGGGCAGGGGGGCTGGTAACTCCTTTCCCTGTGTAAAGAGTTAAACATCATTACAATAGCTATTGGCTAGAGAGACACTTGGGCACAAGTTCATGGCGATGGAGCAGCCAAAGAGGATCAGGACTTGGTGAGAGAAAAGGAGTCCTGTTTCCATCCATCTACAAAGCAATTGATAATGCAGTGAACTTACATACAAATAGTAGACAGAAGGCTGGGTCCTGTGTAATGAACCTTGGTGCTAAATGGACTTGGGCATTAACCTCAGCTCTGCCACCACCTGGCTGGTGACTTAAGACAAATCAGTTAAGCTGACAACGCTGTGGCATGATGAAGCAACAGTCATCCATAGGGTATTTGTAACGGATAAGACTGCTGCAGACTCCAAAAGCCTGGTCGCCATTCTTTGTTTGCTTCGTCCATGTTAACTCTTGAGTTTTGTTCCTTTGTAGGAAGACACCAGGTCCTTGGGTTCATGCGCCAGATCTGGGCATCTCCACATCTGGAAGGAGATGTTTAAATAGAATAGTAACGATGGAGGAATGTGGCAGCAATGCAGCATTTGGTTAGCCTGTAGAATCAAGCCTTGGGCTTTGAGGCTCAGTTTCTCATCTTCTGTAAAATGCTTAAAATGATCTATTCACTTCCTCTGCCCTGTGCTTTCCCCATGTTGACCGAGGACTCAGGAACTGACCGAGGGCCCAGATGCAGAGCGCCTTAGTTCAAAGTCTGCTTGCGGAGGCAACTGAGCCAGCCTCGGTGACTGGAGAAGTCTTCACTGTGGAGCAGGCAGCTGAAGGAATGAGAAAGCAAGCAATGGGTAATTAGGTGCCTGGAAACAGCATAACCCAGGCTCTTCCAATTAGGGAGAACTCTGCTGGAGCCCCCATTCTGCTGCTCACCAGCCTGGTGGTCTGAGCAGGCCCTACCTCTCAACTCCCCAACCCCCTTGAATAGTTCTGGCCTAAATTAAGTACTTATTGTTTGTGGAGTAAAGGCTACAGAGAGTGGTCTCAGTTATTGGTTGCATTTTCTTGTGCTGCCCTCCCTTGAAACTGTGGGTACATAGTTCTTAAAAAGTGCAGTTGCCCCCCCATCGTTAGCCAGGATACGTGAGCGCCTATCATCCACCTGCCTGAAGACTGGCTCACAATCTGTCGCCTTCACGGTTCCCTCCACAGCTTCATCTAGCCCCTGTCGGGTAATCTAGAAAAACACGACTTTTACAATTTGTTCCCTGGTTGGATGATGAATGAGATGGGTTAAATCATTTAATTCAATGGCGCCCAAATGTTGATGAACGAACGAATGAATGAAAAGGGCGTCTGACAAATTGTTTGTTACCGTTAAGGCTTATTTCTCATATGGGTTTGATCGCTCCCCCCACCTCACTCATTGTCCAGCGCACAGAGATAACTATTGCAAAGAATGCTCAACAAATGATCATTGATGCTGCCTGGTACCCTACCCGGGAATGAGAAGCAGCACGTGATGCTGTGAGATGGGATGCCTTGAGTGGTCATGAAGCTGCACTTTGCCTGCATCCTTCCTCCGTCCACAGCAAGGCTTCTCCTGGCCTCCCACTTTGCCCCACAGCCACACCATCTTTGTGAGAGCTGAGATCCATGACCGAATCTTCCTCGATACCAGCTTTAAAATAGCCATCCAATACCAAACGTGGGCATCTTGAATGTGTCACACAAAAATAAACTTTGAACAGTGCAATTTATTTGACATATAGATTTTTTTAAAGTTGTACAAAATTGCAAATATATCTTTGTATAGTTCAAGCGGAGGCTGAATGCATGCACACAGAAACCCCTACCTACGTCACCTCTGGTATTCTTCTCTTCAGGAACAAGTTGCTTCTTAGACCTCATGCTATTTATGCCCACTCATAATCAGTACTTGGAACATATTGACAGCTAATAATTGAACAACAGTGGGTGGATGGATGGATGGATGGATGGATGGATGGATGGATGGATGGATTAGCAGAATGCACAGACTGGCAACAAAGGGACCATGCTACAGTGGGATACTGCAGCCAGAGATTGCATCGCTCTGGGCACCCATTTCTGAGTGTCTCATGGTCTCTGTTGGTCCTATCCTGCTCAGCATGGAATACCTCAACACCCACACCTCACCTACAACTAGGTTTTGTGAGGAATGAGTGACAGGGCCTATGAACAGTCATCCCAAAATTGTCAAGAACTTCACTGTCTGTTTGGGTAGGCTCTTCTCAAGGGGGGACCACTGAGAATCTGAGGTGACACAGCTTGAGCCTCTGAGAACCTGAGGTACCATAATTGGGACCATCGAGAACCTCAGGTGCCACAACTGGGGTCACTGAGAACCTGAGGTACCACCACTGGGAAGAAAGGCTGGTTCTTTGGGGGAGGGTTGTTTGATTTGTTTTGGGATTATTGGTTTGTTTGGTTCGTTTGGTTTGGGTTTGGTTTTGTAGGGGTTTTTTTGTTTTTTATTTTTGGTTGTTTTGGTTGTTTGGGGTTTTTTGTGTTCTTTGGTGATTTTTGTTTTGTCATGTTTTTTGTTTTTTTTTTTTTTTTTTTTTGTCCGAGACAGGATTTCTTTGTTATGTTCTGGCTATCCTAGAACTCACTCTGTAGACCAGGCTAGCTTCAAACTCAAAGATCTGCCTGCCTCTGCCTCCTGAGTCCTGAAAAGAGCATCAAAATTGGCTAAGGTACTGATTCTCAATATCTACCAAGTGAACCCACCTTTAATACCAGATACAATGGAAAACGTTTAAATGTCTGAAATTGATCAGTTGTTTGTTTATTAAGATGTGCTATACATGCCAAGCGCACACTCGAGTTCAAGACTTTGCTAGAAAATGTATAGTAACTCATTATATTTTATTCTGATTACATATTAAGATTACATATATGGGCCAGATGTGGTGGTGCACACTTTTAATCCTGGCACTAGGGAGGCAGGAGCAGATGGATCTCTGAGTTTGAGGACAGCCAGATTTTCTTGTGCCGTTTCCTCTTTCATTGTGTACATTCTAAAAGGTCTCTTTTGAATTCACAATATCAAGCCTTAAAACATGGTCCTAACCCCCGTTCATAACTGTCTAGTTAGTACACAATGGGCTATACGGGACAGACTTGCTGGCTTGCTCAGAGAACTTTCTGCTACAACCCCGGCCCATCTGCCCAGAAGAGAATGAGAAGGAGCCAATGTTACCACCATTCATCTGCCCTGCAGTGAGCTCTCCCTGCAGCCCGCTGATGATAAGAGGGGCGGGATCAGGAAGAAGGAGGCCATCGACTCCTGTCCTGTTTCTTGGAAAAGCATCTTCTTTTGGGAGCCTCTTGCCTCATGTGTCAAATGGTATCACACTACACACATTACAGGTGTGTCTGCGTTCATGCTGATGTCGTGACACCAGCTGCTTTGCACCACATATGTTTCTGCTGTGCATCTGAGAGCAGACAAGCCAAGAAGAATTGCGGCTCTAACCTGCCGCAAACAACGAGGAAAACTTTAAATGTGCTAATAGCCCTGGGCCACAAAGCCTGTTGAGCTTATTTCTGCTCTCTATGACCCAGGCAATCAGTCCTCCCTGATGCCCCCGAGGGTTTGCCTTTCACGCGGTCTTTGGTTACTTTCCCCCATATTTTCTCCGAAGGGCCCACGTTTTCTTTTGTGATCATTTTCTCCATACTTAGCCCTTCTTTTTTCATAAAATAAATAATCTTGCCCACTCCCACCCACGGCAGGCATTATACCCCCGTGAACACTGAGTGCCGTTTTGTGCTTGTCCACACTTCCTGGAACATGGGGACAAACCTACTCTGGGCTAATTAGGAGCGACTTGAACGCATGGCAGCGGCTGTGACTGTTCTTTTTGAAAGGGACCCATTTTGTCCTTTTCAATGAGCCTCAGAAAAGAGCTTTGCCCCGCCTTGTCCTGTGGTTCCAGCCCTGGAGTTCGTTCCCTCTAGGACTTTACGGGCACGCTCAAATGACTGCTGTGTACTGAGATCTTGGCTCAACTTCCTGGGACAAGAATTCAGTCCTTTCTTCAAACCCCATCATTTTTCCTGTCTCTTATTTTTTCAATCCCGTTTCACCCTCTTAAGTGAAGCTTCCTCCTATTCCCCGTGGTTTATCTTTTGAGGGAGATATTTCCCATTTTCTAATTTAAAACAATTAAACATTTATTGAGTATGTCTGTGTTAGTGTATGCCTGTAGCTATGTGTGAATGCCATGCGATGAGTGTCTTGGAGCTGAAATCAGATCATCAGGCTTGATAGCAGGTACCTCTCCCCATGGACCCATCCTGACGACCCAGATAGATTTCTTTTCTTTTTTAATGTGTGTGTGGGTATTTTGCCTGCATATATGTCTGTGCGCCACAGTGTACCCAGTGCTGGTGGAGGCCCAAAGAAGGTGTTGGATACTCTAGACTCGACTTACAAACATTTGTGAGCCGCGGTGTCGGTAGAGGAAATTGAACCCCAGTCTTCTGGAAGATGGGCAAGTACTCTTAATTATTGAGCCGTCTCTTCAGCCCAGCGCTGCTTCTTTGGAGGGGGCTTCCCAGAGATCCTAGGGCAGGAACACCCCAATGGATCTGAGTCATTTAGAGAGGGCCAGCTGCATAGTCTGTGCACCCCAGGAGAAACTGGAGAGGCATAGATTTTATACTTAAAAAATATTAGTTAGAGTTTCAAGACAGTAACAAGTATAAGCAGGTTCAGGGGGACAGCGTGGATCCCACACTGTGAGCAGTCGTAACATCAATGCAAACAGAACTGGCTCACCTCATCAGCCAGGTTGCCTTTAATATTCTTTCCAGTAGGCTTTTATTAGATGCACACAGTATCACTCTATGTCTCAGCTCTGAGTAATTCAGTTACTCTCTGTAGATTGTCTCGTCGGGGGAAGGTGTGCGGGTATGAGACACACTCACAGGATTGTGAAGACTGCTGTTGCCCTCGGGGTGCCTGCTGTCCACCTTGTCTTCTCACTAGTGTGAAACTCACCTGTAGACCTGGTTGTACATCTGTCTCTGCTTCTGGGTGCCAGGGTTATAAATCGGTGCCCTTGTGCTTGGCCTTTTTGTTGTAGGGGGAGGCCGCTTGTTCGTCCCAGCCAGCCAGCTATCTTAGCCCAGGGAAAATTCCCAGCATCCCTATCTCAGTTGGCTCCATGGCATCTCTCTGACTCTTTCCTTCTCCCAGCATTCAGTTTTGTCTCCCCCGCCTAAGTTCTGCCCTATCGACAGACCCAAAGCAGTTTCTTTATTAACCAATGAAAGCAACACAAAGACAGAAGGACCTCCTACACCACCTCTTAACGTGGGCCTTGGCATTGAACTCCTGTCTTCATGCTCTCAAGGCCAGCACATTGCCAACTGAGCACGGCTCTAGCCTCTTTGTGGGCATTTCCCGACGCCTTTTCTTCCTCAGCTAACACTGCTTCAACTAGGAGTTGTTAAGATTAATTGAGCTTTTAAGGAAAGCAGAATTCTCACGTGGTTGTATTCTAATGATAGCATTGAACCAGAACGTACATTTACTGTGATTTCGTTTGTTAATATGTACATTTGGGAGTTTAAAAGTCTAAAACACTAGAAAGGCACAAACACAAGAGAGAGTAGTCTGGTGAAATCTCTCAACCAGTTTTCCTGTGTGTTTGGGGGCAGCCCGTGGTATCTCGATTGATTGTCAAATATATTTAATGCTAATCTGATGGCATCATTACAGGGCCTTGTGTTCTTGCATGCATATTTTCGGACCTTTCTCCTCCTCCACCTAGGCTAGCCACCACTTAGCCCGGCAGGGAGCTGAGTTTCCCTGCTTATCTGCTAGGCTGGAGAGGAGGAGTGGTGTTGATTTGGCTCTATGTGGCCAATTATCTTGACCTTTGTGATAGATCAGGCTGTGGAGGGACCAGGAAGCCGAGTTTCCCTCCTGTTTCCATCTCCTCCTCAGAGCAAGGCACACAGCGATCCTGACGGTTTGTGGTCTCGCATTCCACTCCCCGGCAATGCACATCTTGAGACACCGTGATTAGCATCCCTAATTCCTAAAAATTGACTTGCCTTGTTATAACTAGAGAACTGTCGCCTAAAATACTTCCCCTGCTGTTGGAAAGGGTATTATTTTAGTGCCCTGGGGATAGGAAAAGTTTTCAACCCACCAGTGCAGGGATTAGTTTTATTTTAAAGTATTTAAAGTATTTTAGATAACTTAGCTAAGAAGGAGCCAAGTTCATCGGCCTCCCAGGAACCTTTACAGATGTAGTCTAAATCCTTATCTAACAACAACCTATTAAAAATGCACATAGCAGGGCTGGTGAGACGGCTCAGCAAGTGAAAGGAGCTTGCTGCCAAGCCTGATGAGCTGAGTTTGATCCCCAGGAATCAACAGAGGAGACGGAAAAGAAGAGGATGCAGGTCACAACACTTGCCCTGTTCCATATACTACACACATGTGCACACGTGCGCGCACACATGTAATGAAAACATTTTAATGCACATCGCCTTATTATTTGCCCACCAAGCTCTGACTCCTGAACACATCAGGAAAATTAGCATGCCTCTGCATCTAAGAGATGTGGAGGGCGATTGTATTTGGACAAACAACTTCCGCTTTGAGTGGGATTGACGCCTGAATCATCTTGACTTTATCTGCTGACCTCGTTCTTCATGTTCCTGTCCACAAAGTGAATAAAGGCCCTTCGCTTTACCAACTGAATGCCCATAATTGCTTATAACAACTTTAGAGGGATGCGTAATGCTATAATTAGGCCCAGATTAGGATTTTTATCTTCAAGAAGCTATCTGTCCTCCTGTAGGTGCTCCTAGTCATTTCCTCCTTCCCACAGACCAAGTTAGATGGGTTTGTGTTACACACAGCTGGTGTGATGAACAGGTTTCACTAAGATGATAAGAGGGTTGAGCTGAGGCTGGAGAGACAGTTCAGTTTGGAGAGAGCTTGCCATGCAAGGGTGAAGACTTCAGTTTGATCCCAGAACCTTTGTTTAAAACACAAAACAAAACAAACAAACAAACAAACAAACAAAACCAGGCAGGGCTGTGGGAGTGAAGCACAGGGTCCCTGGGGCCTTAGAGTGAGTTCTAGGACAGGCAGAGATCCAGTCTTGAAATTTAAAGACTTAAAAAAGGTGACAGCTCCTGAGCAATGACATCGAAGCTGTCCTCTGGCTTCTACACATATGACCATGTGCACCTGTACACACATGAACACTGAACACATGAACATACACCAATCATCCCCTTAGCTGCTAAATTCTCTTAACGTGGTTAGGTAAGGTAATGGGATTTCTCAATGGTTATCTGGCACTTTCAGTCTTAATTTGTGAGCCAGGGAGGTGAAGTCATAGAGCATATGAAGGGATTGCTGTCTTCTATGACATCATTAGTAAAAGCCGGTGTCAGAATTCCATTGTCATTCATAAATGATGCTCTCCTTCCCAAGTCTGTTGATTTCGTTGTTTGGTTTTTTAAGGGAAGTACTTACACATGAGGAAAACAAGACTACAATGGGTCAAACGGCACAGTCAGCTTTTTAAGCTTCTTGCTTCTGTGTTCTCACTGGCAGAGGGGCCACCCGACTTAAGTGACAGTTACTGTGCCCCTAGTCCTTGATGCAAGCCACTGACTTCCTGGTTATACCCATAACTCATAGTCACTTCCCATGGAACAGCAGAAGTTTTGGTAACTTGGGTGATGGTTTATGTCAGAGCCTTCTGTGTAAACACACCAATATACATTAGAGACAGGTAGTCCGACAGAGGAAGCTAGTTCTTAAAGATGTACTCACTATGTTTACATTGCTTGGGGTTGGGGTGAAGGAAAGACATCTACTAAGACTCTGGATCATTAACAAAGATTATAGTACTGAAGCTGTAGGCACTGTTGGCCATCACAGAAAAAAACAGCTGAGGTTGGGGGTGCTGGGAGGCATAGCTCTGTGCCGTCTGTGTCTGCCACACAAACATGAGGGCCTGACTGTGGATTGCTAGAATATTTAAATATGCTGGGTGGGTGTGGTGACCCGCCTGAAGTTCAATGCTAGGAACATGGAGACAGGGTCCCAAAAGCAACTGACTAGCTATATTGGTGAGCTCTGGGTTCAATTGAGAGACCCTGACTCTGTGACTGAGGAGGGTGTATTGGTGAGCTCTGGGTTCAGTTGAGAGACCCTGGCTCTGTAGATAAGGAGGGTGTATTGGTGAGCTCTGGGTTCAGTTGAGAGACCCTGGCTCTGTGGATAAGGAGGGTGTATTGGTGAGCTCTGGGTTCAGTTGAGAGACCCTGGCTCTGTGGATAAGGAGGGTGTATTGGTGAGCTCTGGGTTCAGTTGAGAGACCCTGACTCTGTAGATAAGGAGGGTGTATTGGTGAGCTCTGGGTTCAGTTGAGAGACCCTGACTCTGTGACTGAGGAGGGTGTATTGGTGAGCTCTGGGTTCAGTTGAGAGACCCTGGCTCTGTGGATAAGGAGGGTGTATTGGTGAGCTCTGGGTTCAGTTGAGAGACCCTGGCTCTGTGGATAAGGAGGGTGTATTGGTGAGCTCTGGGTTCAATTGAGAGACCCTGACTCCGTAAATTAAAGGTGGAGAGTTATCAAAGAAGATTCCAAAACTCAGGCTTTGCACAGAACACACACACACAGAGAGAGAGAGAGAGAGAGAGAGAGAGAGAGAGAGAGAGAGAGAGAGAAGGGAGTAATTATGGAAATGATTTAGAGCAGAGGCTCTTAGTCCAGGGATGTAGCTTGGTTGGTAGAACACTCACCTAGCACACAGGAAGTCCCGAGTTCCATTATTGGCCCCGTGTGACCCTCTCTGTAATCCCAGCACTCAGGTTACAGAGGCAAGAGGAGAAACTCAAGGTCATCCTCAGCTGTAGAGTGAGCTTGAGACCAGCTCAGGGTACAGGAGACACAGGGATGGACCTGATTAGGGGCAGGTTTATAAAGGTTTTTGAAAGTTTCTGGACAATAGAAGAAAACATCTGGGAAATAACATTATATACAAATTTCTTCCTTCCCTCCCTCCCTTCCCTCCTTCTCTCCTTCTCTCTCTCTCTCTCTCTCTCTCTCTTTCTCTGTGTAGCCCTAGCTGTAACTAGCTCTTGTAGACTAGGCTGGCCTCAAACTCACAGAGATCTCCCTGCCTCTGCCTCCTGAGTGCTGGGATTAAAGGTGTGTGCCACCACCGCCTGGCATACAAATTTCTAAAATCTTCAAAGGACTAACTTCAAGGACTAGGAGATGGCTCCATCAGTAAAGCGCTCTCTGTGCAAGCATGAAGACATGAATTCTGTGTTCAATGCTCACATAAAAATGCCAGGAGCTTGTAATCCTAGTGCACACACATGCACCTTCACATGCACAAACATGTACACAGAGGCACACCTGCACAGAAATATACACACACATACACGTGTGCACACACATGCAAAGCCATTAATGAATTTAATAAATAAGTCGCGGTTCTGAGGTTCCTTTGGGATCAGAGGAAGGTTGGGTGCAAAATCTGTGTTCAGGCCACAGGAGCAGCAAACACTTTGTGATCTTGGCCCCAAGTATTTTACTAGCAGGATGCCTAAACCTCCCCTCTTCTCCCTCTTTCACTGGGGATGCTTCTCTCTGAAGAGGAAGAGGGCAGATGAGCCTACTGATCTGACTCAGAGAGCAGGTGGCTCCTGGCTCTAGCTGCCAGTAGCACCGCACAAGATGAAGAGCAACAGAAGTACACATGGCTCCCCATAGCAAACATAAATTACTAGTATGTCCTGGCAATTCTGTCCTAAGGTATGCACTCAAAATACCTGAAAACCAAAGGGCTGCTGGTGAAACTCGGTGGTAAACCATTTGTCTAGCATGCTCAAGGTCCTGGCACATGCCTCTTCCACACTACAAAAACTAAAAACAGAATTTAAATTTCAAAACTGATAGCAGTGGAAGCCACAGTAGTCAATAATCCATAACTCAAATGGCAATCAACTGGTGAGTGATAACTACACTACAGGATGCAGTGGAATATTCTTTAGCCATCAGAGGACTAGCACTCTGCTACGTGTACTCCATAGGTGAATCTTAAAAAACTCTTTGCTCAGTGAAATAAACCAAATAAACACAAAGGAAGAAGCACTGTATGATTCCACTCATATGAAATATGTAGAACAGATGGCGCTCTAGAGATTGAAAGTAGATGGAAGGTTATGGGGAAGAAGTAAGGATGGAAGCCTGCTGCTGAGTGGGCCAGAGCTTCTGTTTGGGATAAAGATGACAGTGGAGATGGCAATACTCAGTGTGATTAGCACCTGTCAGCTCAGACACTGGGCAAAAATGCCTGTGGTTCTCATGGGTAAGGCACTGGATATGCTAATTATCTTGATTGAATCTTACTGGTTTTGTTGGTTGGGCTAGGGCACTTTTTTGTAACCCAGGCTGGCGGGATACTTCCCTTGTCTTCTTGTCTCTATCCCCTGGTGCTGGAATTGCAGCCTGGATTGCCACTAAGGCTGAACTTTCTGCGATGTGAACTCAGCATCCATGAGCTCATCACACTGCTCTGTGTAGACACACAACGTCCATGAGCTCATCATACTGCCCTCCACAGACACACAACATCCATGATCTCATCACTGTACCCTCCACAGACACAACATCCTTGAGCTCATCACACTGCTGTCTGTAGACACACAACATCCATGATCTCATCACACTGCTCTCTGTAGACACACAACATCCATGATCTCATCATTCTTCTCTCTGTAGACACAAATTGACATTGCTGCCAACTGAAATAGATAAAATAATTTTAAAGTGGTAAACACAATCAATTTGATATTACATATGTCACATATTACATATGTCAGAAGGAACTAGAGGAAACATTTTAGTATGTATAGTGGATAAGAGACAAGTCAGTACCTACTGGGCTACAGAAATGGCTCAGCAATTAAGATCACTGTGGCTATTGCAGAGGAAGGGTTTTTTTTTCTCTCCAAACACCCACACTGAGACTTTCACAACTGTCTGTAACTACAACTCCAGTGGATTTGACACCCTCTTCTGGTCCCCACGGCAACCTGCACAGACATGAACATGCATGCATGTGGCGCCTGCACCACCTAGAACCACTATTGGGCAAGCGTCTGGGGATTAAAGAACACACAGAGATGTGGGTCATATTTGAAGCAAGAATGCCAATTTTATTAGATCCCAAGGCAGCTTATATAGTGCTCCCCTTAACTTGTATCCATGCCCTAGCTCTCTGGATTTTTCAGCTGCAAGCCCACCAGAAACCACTTCCTTGTTATCAGGAACTCGTGAGAGTTCCATGCTCAGAGCAGCTGCAAGCATAGAAAAGCAAATTGTTTGCCCTGGCAGGCAAGAGGTCATAGAAAGTTCAGGGTCGGAGGGTCTGCAACTCCCAACACATACGCACATACACATAACATTTTTATTAATTTAAGGATACTATTAAAAGGCAATATTTAGTGGGAAAAGCCATGCTGTATTGTTAAATGAGAAGTTACTATATGGCTCTTTTGATTAAACAAGTGTATATTGTATGTCTTGCTTTTTTTTTTTTTTAAAGAACTAAAGGGCTAGAAGGAGAAATGCCTCAGTGGTTAAGAGCACGCCCAGGTTTAGTTGCTGGCGCCCACATGACAGCTGACAACTGTCTGAAACTCCAGGGAACATGATGCCATCTTCTGACCTCTACAGCCACCAGGCACACATGTGATGCACAGACAGACATCAGGCAAAGAACCCATACACATAGAATAAAAATATAATAATAATTTTAAGTTTGGGATAGGAAGGACTGCTCCAAGAAGTTAATGATTCACCTAAAGTACTGCTGTTGTGCTATTTTATTGTCATGGTTTGGCTAAGTGTCTCTTAAAGACCTAGTTAGTTAAGGCTTGGGGCCATCAGGCACATGGAGGAACCTTTAAGAGGTGGAGCCTAATGGAAAATCCCTGCATCACAGGGGACCAGCTCTTGAGAGATAAGGCTACTCTGGTCCTTCCTGGCTCTTAGGATTCCTGGCCATGCAGTGGGCAATGTTCTATTCCACATGTTCACCTCCTGATAAGGGTTAGAGGCCAATGACTAATCAGAGCTCTGAAGCTGAGCTGGAGTCAGCCTGTCTTCTTTATGGGTTCACGGGTTACATAGTAGAAAGCTGACCGACTCACATGCATCAGACTTTCTATGGGAAAATCATGTAGCTATATGTAAATGTAAAAGAGAAATAAAAATCAGTGTGCTAGGCCTGGGTTGATGGCTGACACTCGTAATCCCAGCACCAGGGAGGCTGAGGCAGGAGGATCCTGGCAAGTTTAGCACAAGGTCATCTGTCTTTCAACATCATCCTGGTCTACCTATCAAGACCCTATTTCAAAACCAAAAGCAAAACAAAGAGCTATGTGTAGTGGCTGTGGGAGTCACGGAGCATCAGCGGGATGAGAAGTGAGAATTGCAGGCCCTGTGCCCCTCTTGTGAGACTGGGGAGGCAGCACTGGCCTCCAAGGCTGTCAGCTCTTGAGGAGCCTGAGAGCCCAGTCCACATCTGGATGCTTTCAGCCTGAGTTGGGCAGCTGAGCTCAGGTCTAAGGTGGGGTTCCTCCTGCTGCTGCACCCCTGTAAGGCCTGTGGAGTTCTGTGGGTGAGCCAGGCTAGCTGAGTGTGGGAACTCACATACTTACCCCTCTGTCCGGGTTGAGTTGCTGCACAAGTAAACTAGAAATAACTCTGACTAGTTGTTGCCATTACACTTTAAGCAAAAGTAAAAAAAAAAAAAAAAAAAGACTTTCACTCAAAAATTAATAATAACAAAATAAAATCCATGAGTTTATTTAAATTAAGCTTACACAAACACACAAATAGTTAGGCCACATTATTGTTTGTATTTCCTGGTACTGTCATCTCTCAGTACTGGCAAAGGGCGGGTCCTATGACTTCTCCAGATAACCAAAGCCACGGATGCTCAAGTATCTCATGCAACAGCATGGTTTCTGCATAGAACCCATGCAGCCTCCCACCGCCCCTAAAGGTCTTCACGTGGCTTCCATTAACTAATACAATGCAAACGCTACACACAGAATTCTTGTACTGTGTTGTTTGGAAAATAAGGACTAGGGCAAAGCAGGGCTTAAAGATGAAACATGCAAGTGAGAGCCCCGGGCATGGGAGAAAGTAGGGCTGCAGCAGGCTGTGTCTGCCTGTCATGTCATTCTTGGGGACTTAGTATAGTAGTCAGGGTGCGGCAAATCCAAGGTTTACTTTTGAGATATTTCTGGAAATTTTAAAAGTATTTTCGATCTACAGTCAACTAAATACAGGATACAGAACTACAGATATGGATGACTAACTGTGGCTTCTTAAAACAAACAAACAAAACAACAACAACAACAAAACCCCCAGAAACCTGTCACAGTGTCCTGGTTTTATTTCTGTTTTGGTGATAAAATGCCCTCACATAAGTAGTTAGTGCTCACAGTTCCAGGTTACAGCCCCTCACAACAGGGTTGTCAAGGCAGAGACTTACAGCAGCCAGGAGCGTCACAAGCACAGTTGGGAGCAGAGAGCATGAATGTGTACACACTTGGAGTTCAGCTGGCTGTCTAGGCTCCTGTTCGGTCCCGGGACCCAAACCAGGAATGGTGCCACCCACCTTCAGACTGGCTCTTCCTACAGCAATTAAGGCAATCAAGACAATTCTTCGAAGCTGCCGAAGGCCAACCAGATCTAGACTACCCCTCAAGTGAGACTCTTCTCAGGTCATTCTGAATTGTATCGCATTAACAACCTAACTTCCAGATAGGCTATCAGAGCTACGTGACAGAATTGGAAGCCTCTCGGGATAAAAATGGATTCCTTGTTTTTTACAGATCTCATCGCCTTAACTATAAAAGGTGGTATCTGTCTCATTTAAGCAATTTAGAAAATACAGAAGGCATGCTCTAATGGACAGAAATATTTGGTTTGCCCTGCACCCAGAGATCCACTGTAACACCGCAAAACCCATTCTTCGTGACTTTGTCTAGCTACGTCTGTCCTGTATTTACAAATAGTATAGTGTAGCTAGTGGTTTCTAGTGCATTTGCTTAAATTGTGTGTGTGTGTGTGTGTGTGTGCTGTCACATAAAAAAGAAGTCAGATTGGTGGTTACAAAACAGAATCTTGCTATTATCTGAACGCATGTGTCATTGACGGCTACCACAGATGAGCGTCTTTCTGTGATTATTGATGATTTAAATGATCAGTTCAGACACTTCCTAGTCTTACCTTTCGTTAGCTTCCGTTCACTGTTTCCATGCTACTCTGTTTTCATCGATATGCTGGAATTCAGCAGATTGAGAACATTCCATGAAAGCCCACTTCTCACACTTTCTATCTCCAAAACCCAAGGAGGTTGGCGAGTGGACTGGTTCCTCATGCACAGCCCGTGATGAAGTCAATCGCACACACCCCCTCGCTTAAAGTCACGTCAGAGTTGTGTTCTTTCCCTGGGCTCTTTCATGGCACACACTGGATGTGATCACTTCAGTATTTGAAGAGATAAAAATGGCCCAAGCCTGACGTAAGAAATGTATAGGAGTTAGCGCTACTCATCATTAACGGAAGAGATGGGTTTGGAACAGAACAGGAGGCAAAGTTGAAGAGGGAAAATTTGTCTTAGTCGCTTGTCCTGGCTTGACACAGAACCTGACAAAGCAGCCTAAGGGTTTATTTGGTTCCTAGTTCAAGGTACCGTCCATCCTGACAGGGACATCATGGCTGCGGGGCTTGAGGCAGCTGGTCACATTGCGTCTAGTGAGAGCAGGTGGATGCTGTTGCTTGGCTCGCAGACCAGGACCCCAGTCCATGGGATGGTATCGCTCAGATTTAATGTGAGTCTTCCCAGCCCAGTTAACCTAATCTAGAAACCCCATCACAGAGACACTCAGGTATTTGTGTCCATAGTGATTCTAAATCCTGTCATGTTGACTATCAAGATTAACTACTGTAAGAACTTAAACTGAGCAGTGTGACTTCAGGAAGGTCCTATTTGAAAGGAGTGGATGAGTTAGGTGCACGGTGTTCTCCCAGGATATCCTTGTCTTCCAAAAGCAGCAAGGGGTTGAAGAGAAGACTGAGTCACTTTTTCTATATTTTATTTACTCCGTGGGGGAGGGGCATGCGTTGTAATGTGCAGGTGGGGTCAGAGGACAGCTTGCCAGAGTCAATTTTCTCCTTCTCCCATGAAGGTCCAGGGATCAAACTCCAGTCCTCAGGCTTGGCAGCAAGTGTCGTTACCCACTGAGCCCCCTTCCCAGCCTGAGAGTGATATTTTAATTTTGTATCACCTGTGACTGGACCCACCTGAGCTTTAGGGACAAAGGGTGATCATGGACTCCTGTGCTGGTCCCCTGCTCACACAGAACCTGCAGGGGACTAAGGTGTTCATCCTCTGAGAGGTCTCCACACATCAGAGGCAGAGCGTCCAAGCACCAAGCCATGCCTAAGGGCTATGTTTTCATGCAGAAATTAGCGTGGTTTTGTGCCCACGCGTTTGCAGCGCTCGTGTACTAAGGCTCCTCACGGAGAAGTGAAACAAGTTTGAATAATCTGGCATAAGCATTTTTAACAAGCAGAGAGGCTTACAATCTGAAAGGGCCTGGGCTCTGACCAACCCCCGGCAAGTGTTTATCATGGATTATCAGATTGGAAATGCTGAAAATCCCTTTGTGGGCTGTGTTGATTTGCAGGGTTTTACCTGGCTGTGTAATGGAGCAATGCTGTTTCTGGCCTGCCAGATGTGATTACGGGCCCACCCAGGGGAGATTGTATTAATACCAAAATGACTTGGCTTTTCATTAATCAATTACGGGCTTCTTTATTTAAGGGATGCAGGGAGTGGGTAACAGTGGAAAATCTGAGGCTTTCAGGTGTTTCTATTAAACCTTCCTAAAATGTGAAAATAACAGTTACCTGGCATGACAAGGAAGCAAAATCTACCATTTTAATTCTAAAGGAAAATTACAGGTCGCTTACCTCCTAAAGCTGTGGTCACTGGGTCCCAAGAGGTCCCGAGAGAGTGGATTACACCCTCTGGCCTCGTGTTACTTTGGAGAGACTTAGCTACTTGCGTTGCTTGGATGTCATGCTGAGGATGCGCAGTGATGACGGGCCTGCCAGATGTGTGTTTTGACTCTGAGTGTCAGCAGGAAGGCAGCCCCACACAGTAAACATTGCCTGATATTGATTGTTGTGCTTTGGAAGTGAACCATCCCCCTATAGGCTCACGTGTTTGAACACTTGTTCTCCAGCTGGTGGCATGTTTTGGGAAGAGTGCAGGACCTGTAGAGGGTAAAGCCCAGGGAGAGGAAATGGGTCACTAGGGCTGGGGATGGGGCGCTGAAGCTCTGGAGTCTGGGCCCACCTCTTGAGTGCAGCGGCAATGAGACTAGCTGCTCATTCCTGCCACCATGCCTTCCCTACCATGATGGACTCTGGACCTGTGAGCCAAAATAACGTTTCCCTCTTTAGACTGCTTTTGTTGGGGTATTTTTTTTATCAGCAACAAAAATGTGATGGACGGTGACGATGATGTTTAAAACCCAAAGCTGAAACGTGAGTAGGTGGTCCCTCAGACCTCATCAGCTGACGTCAAAACACTTTGGAGGAGAAAGCGTCACTGGGGTGTCTGTGATAATCCTCCTGACGGATACCATTATAACAGGAAACAAAATGAAGCATTGGTCTGGTGATAAACATACTCTGTTGTAAGAACAGTTAAACTTCACATTGATTAGCTACTCAAGACACATAAAGAACAGGACGTGGGCCTGGGAAGATGACTCAGTAAAGTGCTTGGTGACTTAAGTTAGGTTCCTAGTACTGTGTGTAAAGCCCGGCCTGGTGGCACATGCCTGTAATCTTCGCGTGAGGGACTCTCTGGAGCTGACTGATCAGCAAAACCTTGAGTTCCGGCTTCGGTGAATATGCCTTATATCTCAAAAAGTAAGGTAGACTGTGTTTGAGGAAGACTCCCAACCTAAGCCTCCAGCCTCTGTAAGCGTGTTCATACAGATGCGTGCATGTGTATCCCTGCCCCGTACACAGAAAACTTAATGAAAAAAACTGCTTGGTAGTTCTGAAAAATAGGTAAAAGGGCTCAATGACATAATATATGTATGTAGTTTATGCCAAATAAGGGTCAGTGAACTTAGGGCATGGTATCCTTTGCCATGGATGTCATCAGACCTGCCCCACGCTAGTACAAGAAGTGCTAAATTTATTTGCATCCTTTACCTAGAAACCACAAATTTGAAAAGCCAGATGCGTGATCAGTATATCTTTTCTCATATGCGTCTCCAGGACCGAGAACCCTAACAAAGTAATGCAAAATCTGGTGAAGCCTGGAACTACTTGAAAGCACTTACTGCTTGCTGAGTGGGTGTCCTTTGTGATCAAAAGGCAGCTCATTCTTAGCCCCTAAAACACGGTCATGTTCTGTGTTCTGTGGGACAAACTCTGAACTTTGGAGCTGCTGGAAATTTGGAGACTTAAACACTAGGAACGTAAATGCATGGAGCCAATGTTTCTCTGTGTATCTGGCATCATGACCCGTCATGTACCATCTGTCATAGACCACTGTCTGTCATCTGTATGCTCTATCCATCTCTGGCTAGTATATATGGAATATACATCATGTAATATGCATGTAGGTTATCTATGTAGATTAGATGGATGGATGTATATTGCAAATAGACAGTATTGACTTGGTATCTGCCCAGTCTCGCTCGCCTCATTTGAGCAATATGCTTCTAGCCCTTGACCTCCAATAGCCTTTGTCAGCCGCTATTGGAGATAGATGGGATCCACACAAAGTGTGTGGATCCCAGAATCATGATCTGAGCTAAGCACCTGTTGCCTACAGCTTCAGTTTGTTGTCCACTTAAGGAAATAGTGGAAGCAGGCGCCTAAGAAAATAGTCATCAAAATCACAGTAATCCACACAGGGTCAATTTTTTTTTCAAGTAGAAGGTACAGAGGTGACTGTAGTTTGAATGTAATTGGCCCCCATAAACTCAAAGGGAGTGGCACTATTAGGAGGTGTGGCTCTGTTGGAGTGGGTGTGGCCTTGTTGGAGGACATGTGTCACTGTGGGGGTGGGCTTTGAAGTTTCCTATGCTCAAGATACTGCCCAGTGTCTCAGTCAACTTCCTGTTGCCTGCAAGCCGAGATGCAGCCAGCACCATGTCTGTCTGCACACTGCCATGTCCCCATGTGATGATAATGGACTTAACCTATGAAACTGTAAGAGTCACTCCAATTGCATGTTTTCTTTATGAGTTGCCATGGTCACGATGTCTCTTCATAGCAACAAAAATGCTAACTAAGACAATGAACAAGGAAGTTAAAGAGACAAACGCAGTCACTGCCAAGGAAGAGATAGGGAGATGCATTTGCAAAGTTTGCTGGGTCGTACGTGGGCATCTCTGCTGCATTTTCCTATCCTGTTTCAGCAGGTGGGAAACACGCTTCTGGAGGACTGAAAACCTTTCTGGAGGCCAGAAGGAAACCATTTCCAGCCAGCTGACTCTGCCAGCCCTTATCACCAGCCTTAGGCAATCTCCATTCAGGCGGCAGGCAGTGAGCTCAAGATCCTGTTCCTGGGAGGCCTGCCTGTCAGGTGCTGGGGGAACAGTTTCTTTAGACCTACCCTGCACTCAGTGGTGAGGCCCTGGCTTGACTCACAGAGGTGATTTACCAGGCAAACTGTGAATGAGCCATCCCCTGAAAGGCTGCTATTAATGGTTTGGAACTGAGAAAGGTCCCAAAGGATTGAAGCCTCTCAGGGCGCCAAAACTTCTTCTCTGTCTTCCCAAAGCTAAGGTTTTTCTGTGGCAATCTGGAAGAAACTCCACAGAGGAATTACCAGCCACAAAAGTTTCCATGTTTGCCCATTTCCACCCCTTTAGCATCAGAATCCCAGGGACACAATTCCTGCCGATGGTTGGTCCAACAAGTTAATCTGTCTGGAAACAAAGTCGCCTTCAAGAACTCTCCCATTGCTAGCAGGCTTCCCTGGAGTTGGTTGTGCACGTAGGGACTGGCAGGTCCAAATTGGACGTGTTTTGTTTCTGCACAGAACGGGGAAACCGCACAACCGAGCCGAAGGGAAGACGTCGTTGTCACGCCTGCATCTGTTTAATTTCTCAGGAGACTGCTATTAATAGACTGTACTTTTAGAAGAAGTAAATTAATTTTACACAATGTTTAAGGAATATTGCCTATGCAGGATCAAATGAAGGGAAGGATCATTTTGCCAAAGGCAACTGTTATCGAGGCTCTGAAATTAATTGGATGCTTTAATTGAGGTAGATTACTCGCTAATCCTTGCTTGAATACAGTAATTCTCCTATTAAATTATCTTTGAATAATTACCTGGAATTTCTCAGCTGCAGGACTGATGGCTATTTAATTGCACCGTGACGCTGCTGTATAATTACTTAACAAGGTGTCCTGTAATAGTTTAATTCCCCTTTTACTGAGAAAAAGGTAGATGATAAAGTAACTACAAATACCCCCTTTCATAAAAAAATAAATTACTGTAAGGTTTTTTTTCTTCAAAGATTATTTATTATTTGAAAGTAAATTCAATTATTTCTAAATTTTTTATTTCTAATTCAGGAACTGATGACTTTTTAAACAGAGCCGAGCCCCTCTACCACATTATACGTTAGATGGCATTTCAAAGGACTGGAAAGCCATTTCTAATTCTTGCTTATCGTGAACATCCCATGTCTCATCATTAAGTATACAGGAAACCACTTCTTTCTCTCCATTTTACTGCATATTTTATCTGAGGTTTTCAAATTAAGTGTGTACCCATGAAGTGAAGCATTAAATATTCCTAATATATGCCCATATGTCATGCGGTACTGTTGTGACTGAAAATTAAAAGGGTTGTCTGGGATTGTTTGGAAATCACTCTATGAAATCTATGGTGTTCACCAACACACCTGCCTAATGGCACCTAACGCATCACCGTGGACGTGACTTGAGCATCGGCAAATACCAACCAAGACCACTGACCTTATACCAGGTTAATCAAATTACCCTGGCCACATGCCGAATCTGATGCTAACGTAGAAAAGAATGCTGATTTTGACAGTCTTTCTCCTTGATGTCCCTTGGGAATATAAGATCAGGTCAAATTGCTGAGTGTGGGAGAACATGACTGAACCAAGGCACTCTGGAAGCTGAAGCAGCAGGATGGTGTATTTGAAGCCAGCCTGGGCTACACAGTGAGACACTACCCACCTTCCAAAAGGGAACTCAAGAAAGGAGAAAGAGGGAGGGAGGGAGGGAGGGAGGGAGGGAGGGAGGGAGGGAGGGAGGGAGGGAGGGAGGGGGGAGGGGGAAAAGAATCAGTTGATGGGAATAGTGACTGAGAAAAAAAGCTAATTTCCTCAAACCGCTGTATTCGCACAAGGCCCATTCGTCCTAAGATGATGCAGCCATATGTCTACCTCCAAACCAGAGTAGCATGCCTGTAAAGTGTTGTGCAATAATTAGCCATGGTTTTCTAGAGGAACAGTACCAAACTGTTCTTGTGTGTATGCCATACCCTGAAAAGTAAGCATCTTGCTGGCATGCCATGGCAATGCAGTCAGGGGACAGGCCAGCCTCCCTGAGAGGGTGAGCCATGCACTTCCTGCTCTCCGGTAATGAACTTTTTTCTTATCTACTTTTGAAAGCAAAAATTAAAAATAGTGTAAACTTCCTGTAGACACTAATACTTTATATTTATTTGAGTAACAATTGTAGATAAATGTCTTGATAGTTTTTTCATTAAGGAAATATATCATGTCTTTCATCCATAAATATAGTATCATCTTTTTTAAGCCCTTAATTTTGTTTTTGTAAAAATAGACCTCTGTTCCCCAAATGAGTGGGTGTGGTGGTCTAACGCAACTGTGTGTGTAACTTCAGAATCGACTATGTTCATTGTTAAGAAACAGAAGTGGCCCTTTAGTAACATGAATAGCCTGGTTATGAAGAAGACACTTCATTTTCTTGTGTGGCTTTTCCTCAACTGGAACCATCTATCGCAGAAGTAATTATACAGGAAGTCTTTCCCCAACCCTTATATCCGCTCACCCCTAAAATAAGATAAAACAAAATTTCTACATGTTGTTCCAAAGAAAGAAGACAGCATCTTTGTCCTTCGTCTCAATAATGGATCTTCTGCCAGAAGACAAATGTCAAATTGAGTGGACAAGACGAAATAGACACATCTTCATCAGGACCCAGCCGCTCTGTCCTGCAGGGTTGGCTGGGTACAGTGGCGTGGCTCTCCGTTCAGTTGCGGATCGATTCTTCATTGGAATTCACATTCTGCCCATCAATGAGAGACCACAATTAGGTCAAACTTTGATCAATCTTCCTGCCAACGGACCTGGAATCACATTTGAAGCCTGATCTGAGATCGCACTCTCTTTTATTCTCACACAAAAGCTGGGACCACAGTGTCACTGAAGCTTCCTTGAAATTGTTTGTGTTTCGCTGGCGATGTGAGATGCGGCAAATTGGCAATTCTTTCATTCCACCAACTAGATGGGCTTTTCCCTCCTGTCATCTACCGAGAATTGCTTACCCTTCTGTGGCCTTGTTTTCTCATCGGTGGACCCGAGCATTACAGTGTAACGAGTAGCTACAAAACTTGATTGTGCTTAATGATGAATGGGGAGCTGCTTAAGAATGTATTTCCGGGGATCTGCCTTTGAGATTCTGGGTCAGTTGATTCGGATTAGGGATCAGCATTCTTCACAAGTTCACCAGAACACACTTTGGAAGGCATGACTTTAGATGCAGTCCGATAGACCAAATTCTAAATTCCAAAAGGAACTCAGTAATCTTAAAGTTATACGTTCTAAAGTCCAAATTGAGTTATTTATAAGTTGGCCAAGTAAGCAATGTCGATTTTATATAAACATAGATATATGATTACACTAAGATTATACGGCGAATATCTATTATGCATGTTTAAGTGGAGAGCCTTATTTTAAGCCTTTCTAAGTGTTAATTCATTGGGGCTCAAGCAGTATCAGCAGAAAGCAAATGTTGATTTGATGATTTGATACATGTAGAAGTTGAGCCACACAGAAGCAAAGTTATTGGGTTTGATGAAGTGATGAGCTTGGCAAGGCCACCAAGATGAGTAGAGGAAAGTATGGGCCTAGATGGAAGGAAGCTTGCAGATCTGTGTTGCTTATTTCTTGCTGGAGACTAGCAAGGGTCTGGCTGATGGAGGAAGGTCATTGGTTAATTAATTAAAAAAAACTGTTTGGCCTGATAGGTTAGAACATAGGTGGGTGGAGTAAACAGAACAGAATGCAGGGAGGAAGAGGAAGTGAGGCAGATGCCAGATGCCATGCCTCCCCTCTCCAGGGCAGATGTGATGAAGCAAGCCGCCAGGTCAGACATGCTGAATCTTTCCCAGTAAGACTGATGCTACACAGATTACTAAATATGGGTTAGGCAAGATAAGTCACCACCTCGTGGTGCTACACACATTAATAGAAATGGGCCAAGTAGTGTTTAAATGAATACAGTTTGTGTGTCATTATTTTGGGGCATAAGCTAGCTGGCGGCCAGGAGCTGGGCCGCAGGAACGCAGCCTGCAGCTCCCACTACATCTGGCTTCTCACTTAACGTGACGTCCAGCAGGTACGTCTGTTGTCTCAGTGACAAGAGCTTTGCCTCTTCCCATCACGCTATTATAATCTCGTACTGTATATACTTTTCTTATTCGTTCATCTGAGGGTAGGTCTCTATGATCTTGAATTTTAGGAAGAGCACTACTTTGAGTATGAGCATGTGGCTGTCTCCTTAACATACTGAGCCAAGCTCTAGAAACCTGGCACAGAAAGATAGATATTGCATCGCCATATGTGCTGTATCAAAGAAAGGAGAATTGCAGAAGTAGAGAGTCATGGCATGGTCCCCAGAGGCTAGAGGATGGGTGTGGATGCAGAAAAGAAGTACAATGAGCCACGTCTACAGTTCCAGTGATATAGAAGGAGAAAACTGATGGTCCACCTCAAAATTCATTGTGTATGTGTGAGAAAATGTCAAAATGGAACACAATAATACTGTTCTCGATAACACATACTAATAAATATGTAAAGAATTATTCCTTCTCAAGATGTTTCTGCTAAATTAGATAATAATAAAATTTATTTTAGTGAAGAAGTATTTAAATCCTATTTATAAAATTTGGCCTTTTTATTTTTTATTGCGTCTACAATAGTCCTGTAGATTGGTGATTAGAGCAAATGGCACTAGTGCTTCCCTGTTCCCAGGCAGGAGGCAGATTTCCAGAGCCACAGGTGGTCCTGACTCCACCCCTTGTGGGGGCTGGTTCAGGCTGGTTTGGTGGTTCTTCAAGGTTCCGTTTTCTCCACCTATAACATAAAGACTGCTATACTATGGTGTTTAGGGAATAGACTTACGGTGAGGGTTAAGCAACAGTGTTCTTATAACACTCAACTGACTGCTTGGTATATGGCAAAGACTCAGTAATGAAAGCAACAATAGCAAAGAAGTGTTGGTTTTAAGAGAACTCTTCCCAATGCAGCGGCATCTTCCATGACCCGGAAGTGCCTTGAATATTAAGGAAGAGGGCCATCCCTTTCTGACCTCTTCATTTCTCCCTCTTGGTTAGCCTTGATATTATCTACCCTGAATCCTCCCCTTCCCCAAACCAGTTGTCCAAAAAGATCTACGACTACCAGCGATCTTAAGTTCAATGTAGCATTTGTTTGGCTGTGAGATTTTTAAGTAAATGCACTATCGCAGACAATCTGGCAGGCTGACGAAAAGCTGAGCAAGCAGGGTATGGAAGCTCGCTCTGGTCCCACTGTGGATAGTTTCTCGTGTCTGGGTGAAATTTCGGTTAAGTGTTTTGCATCCCTTAACTTGCGTTTTGGTAGCCTCAACTCTGTTGTTACTGTCTCGTTTCTCCTCGGCCACTGCCACTTACCTCAGACCCTTACTTACCTGAGATAAACAACATCTGACTTCTATGGACCTAGGTGGGGTCCATGGAAGCCTGGGCCGTGCCCGCCAGACACGGTCTCAGCCCACAGGCCTTATTTCCCTTCTTAGCATGGATCTCTCTGGGATCATTTGGTCACTTTCTCTTTCCTTATAGTGGTTGCTGTCTTTGTTCCTGGCAACAGGCCTTGGCAGTGCTTGCTGCTGGCTCCGGCCATTGCTCACACGTGTTGAATCAGAGTCATAAGATAAATTCCCATCACCAAGACTTGTGTAAAAACTGTACCCTGCCGTCCACAGAGCTCTATCGAGAATATCCCATCAGCGATCTCCAAGAGTGCCAGTCTCTCTGGCACCTTGACATGTTACCTTATTTGCTTTAGAAAACCACTTGGGATTCCGCCGCTGATGGAGCCAGAGAGGCAAGTGGAAGGATTCTTCCTGCCTCTGCTCCATGAAGAATATTTTCACGGTGATCGAGGTTTATGGAAGAAGAAGACAAGGAAGAGGAGAAGGAAGAAAAAACCTATAATGCTACCCTATAGGTATTCCAACAATGGATTTCCTTCCTGAGTTTCCAATTCAACCAGTCACTTAAAAAGATACAGTTGCTGTGGCTGAGGGTGCTGGAGCAGAGGGGGGGCAGAGCTCATCGGCAATCAAATGAGCACAGGGAATGCAAACGGGTGTGCTTTCTCCCACGGAGCACAAGTCCAACCGGAAATCACGCAAGGCCTGCTCGCCTCTGCTCTGGACAGCACTGCCTTGGAGCTAGCCAGGTGAGGTGGGAGCACCCGTGTTGGACGACAGCAGATCCCGTGCACCCTTTGTGCTTTCGCCCCTTTGTGTGTTTTTAATGGGGATAAGTGTGAGGCACATGGAGTGCAATCACATTGTGGTCTTAAAAGGATCTCTGATGATAGAAAATATGTCAATTTATTATTTCCCTCGGGACAGAGAAAAAAAGTACAAAGCTTCAATGGACGAAGAAGATAATGCTCGTGCACTGTATAACGTTTTTCCAACAAAGGATTTTAAGGTGATTTTCCTTTTAAAAAAAATACTTTAGTTCCATTTTGTAAGTGGGGAGACGAGAAGATTGTGTAGTGACTAAAATGTCCTGGCGGTGGCCCCTGCATAGCGCCAGAGTAGGCCTCTGGGGTTCTTTCCTGGCTTTTTCACTCCCTCTACTGGAATTTGGTTCTTCACAGCAGAGTTGCCTCCAGCAAAAGCAAGCATTGCCCTATTGTGCACAGTATTCCATGCACCAGAACCACAGTTCTGTCAAATCTTCAAGCCTATGGCTACATCTGTGATCAGAGCCATCTCCTGTCCCCACCATTCCAGTTTCCTTAAATAGCAATTAGCCCAGTAGAGGCCGGCTGCTCTTGCCGGGGAAGGAGGCTGGGGAGCTGAGCCAGGAGGTGGCCACTTGTTATTTGTCACGAGGGTCATTCATAATGAATCAACAAAGCCTTGACAATGGTTTTCTTGTAAACCGAACAAACCTTATAAATGGTGTGTGGTCTCCCCTCCCCCATGAATTAGTTCCTTTGTCCTGAAATGTGTGGTTAGCCCAGATACTCATTCTGCTTGGCTGGAAGAGGGGCAGAGTCTGGGGAGGCGCCCAGAATACACAAGTCAACATCTCACATTTTGGTTTTCTGCGTCAGGGGATATCTCTTGCATACCGTGGGAAGTCGGAAGAAAAGCAGAAGCAACCCTCGAGAACTTTTCTAGACTCGCGAGTGATCGATTTTAGGGCTCGGTTATGATGTGTACACAAAAAGAAATTTGGATGTAGAGACAGCTTCTTAGGTGTTTTGTGTGACTACTTGATAATTGTCTGTTTTTAAAAGCCTAAACAAGGAGGGCTGAGCACTCAGGAGTACTCTACCTGCCTTAGGCGTCTGCCCCTCATGAATGCTGTTCTCTGCTGTTATGTAACCGTGAACACTGCGCAGGGGAATGAAAGGAGCTGTGTCTTAGTAAACCGGCAAACACCATTCACTGCTGCCCTGCCGTCTTCCTTGGCTCCTGAGGGCGGGGTGGGGGTGGGGGTGTTTCAAAGTGAAGTTCTCGATTGCCTAGAGTCCATATACCCAACCTTATCATCAAGATGGAGAGACAAAATGCCCAGAACTAAACAGAATGGACCTGCAGAAGGGCACTGTAGAACCTTATGTGCCCAAGGACTGCTGTTTGTCTGCATAAAAGCCAAGTAGTGATGGCACAGTTTCAGACACGCTGTCACCAGGTAGATTGCGTGCTGGAATGTGGGTTAGATCGGACTGAGGAGTCGTGTGTGAAAAGAGCAGCATTCAGAACCGGACATGTGCAGATAGATGGTCATTTGCGAGATAAACAGCATTTGTCCTGTGCACTCCACTTTCTTTATCATTTTATTTACTGGTGATTTTCTATCAACTAAGTATTAGAACGCATCTTCCTCCTTTAAGAATAAGTGCTGAAATCATTGGTGACACATTAAAACAAGTCAGTGGCTAAGGCCACATAAGCCCGTGTAATATGTAGATTCAACCAAGAATTATTTAGGGTCATTGTAGCCATGGAGTTTTCAAATAAATTATCTGAATATAAAAGTAGATTGTATCTTTCCCCTGTGGCTGGCCAAATGTCTTTTGAACAAAGGGTAAAATAAGAAGGCTATTTTTTTGTGTAAAAGAGTGATCTCTCTAGGCATGCTTGACTGCCCTTTCAGGACTATCTCCATTTATAATGAGATATTTTTAAAACTCATCTGAACCAGAAAGTTTAATAAATTTATAGTACATTTCACATAAAATATTACAGTTTGTTTCAGAAGACAAGAGCTGGACAGAAGGGAGAGCAGATTCCTGGCAGTTTTGATCTCTAGGTTATCTTGAGCTGATACCCATATTGGACCATATGTAGAACAATGAAAATAAGTGTGTATTAGTTTATTATTTCATACTTCTTGGCAGTTCTTCTGATTTCAACTTGCTGTCTGCTTTAAAGGTACCTTCGCTATTCAGATCCCAGTTCAGCCTTAGCTCAAGCCACTGTCAAGATCCAGCAACACTGTTCTCTTGGTCATTTGTCCAGACTTGTTGATGTTGACAGGTAGGGAGACAGCGAAGGTGCTCCCTGTGTATTTGTGGGTCACCTTTGGAGTAGATCTGTCCTGTATGCAAATGTGCAAATGCTAGCTTTCTCTTGCTGGCGTAGTAAAAGGAGTAATCCTGAGGCTGGAAAAGCTCCCACCGTGGTGAGAGAAACATTTCTGAGAATTGAAAGTACATTTTGACATGATTATTACCATATGAAAACATGTTCACGTTCTCTCTAGTGTTCTAACACTCTCTGCATTCACTTAGTTTTTATTATACCGGATCTTTTCTTAACTCCTAGTCAAATATTTTTTGTGTGTGCAATTACAAGTAGAAAAAAAAAAATCACATGATACATCTTAGCCTGGTATCAAAAGTGAGTTCCACAGTGACTCATCTCCTATCTTGTTCCTCTAATGACACATCACTTAGGTATTTGTGGGTTTCCTTTGAGCCCCGGATTTTCTTTTTTAATTATTCCACAGTGAAAGCTCTTTTCTCCTCCTGATTAATTTGACTTTCTCAGATTTTTACAGTAAAGCATGTGTCATATCTCTCTTGAAATTGACCATTCTTTTTCAGAAAAAGATTTTTTTTTTTCTTTTTGGCCTGGGGTGCTAAACTGAAAAAAGTCACTCAACTGAAATGAGTTACTTCATTTCCAAGTAAAAACAACGGTGTTTTCATGCCCGCACTTATTATTATTCTGAGAATGTATAATTTGTTACATCCAAGATGACGGTTCGTTGGGTCTGTGAAAGGGGCAGTGTGCCAGCTATCGAAGAGAAGTAAAAGGACTCCTTTCAGGGGACAGAGAGCAGGGACAGCTCTTGTGGGTATCAGGAGGCAGGCCGCCAGCAGAGCCATCCCGGTGTCGGGGTCTCCCAGTGTTGGGCTCTGAACCCAGCACAAACTATGATTTTACTGCGCACCGGGGTGGGCAGCCTAAGTAGCACCCGGTCCCTGCTTTATCCCGCAGGCCCCAGCTGACATGTCTCAAGGGTTTGTAATGTTTGCAGTATGTTATTACTTCAGCATCAAGCTTCGATAATTGTCTGCTTGCTCTGAGCTGGTTAATAGCAAAATACAAGTGAAGGGGGACATTTCTATAAAATAAAACTGCAAAATAGAATTATCTGTGTTACTATGGATTTTTTTTTGTTGTTGTTGCTCTCCCTCATGAAATTTGAATGACAATGAAGTTTTATTCTATACCTTTATTCGGCTCTGAAGCAGGGTGGTCTCATCATTTTGTTTTACGTGCGTGACACTGCCTAAGGTCATGAGTTGTAAATCGTAGCATAAAGAGGCTGAAAATATATTCAGCACTTTGTACTTTCCGAGCGCGCATTTAAGAGCTTCAATGAGGAGTCGGGACCTACATGGCAGATTTTCTGGCCCTGAGTGCTGGACTTGGTGACGTAGATGAACAGATCCTCACAGCGAGAGGACAGGCGATGGCAACGCTTTGATGCCCTCTGCGGAGGCGCCTCCTGACCCGTTTTCTCTCGTTGTAATGTTTTTCTTTGCTTTATGGCAAAATGCTCCCCTCTTTCTTATTTTTTTAAGAACATAATCAGGAAAAAAAACCCATCAATTTAAAAAATAATTTCCATCTGCCGTATATGATTTCATAAATGGAAAACACATTTGAATTGATGAACAAAATTCTTTGGGGGGAGGATAAAAAACTTCTCTCCGAGAACACTTGATTTTTGCTCAGTATGCGTTTGTCAAATTTTCTTTTCAATGCAGAGCTTTAATTCCTGGCCCTTTTTAATACAGGGGCATATAGTGTGAACAATATTTCAACAGCAACTATTTAAAAATAATGCTCATGTTATTTTATCTGGCTCTTAGAGTCGTTTGCACTCGATGACCTGACGTGGCTTGTGAGTCCGTTCGCGCCTCCCAGAGAAGCAAGCAGTGTCTGTCTTTTGTGTATTTCATGAGTTACAGATTTGATTTTCTTGACAACTTACCTCAAGAGCGATGGTGGTATGTGTTCTTATGTTTAATTCAAAATGGAAGGAAACTGGCTAAATTCACAAGGAAGGCAACTGGAAGTTGCGACTGTTTAAAAATTAAAAACACAAATACAAATTCACACCACTGCGGGAGATTTTAAATGGACTAGGTTACTGAGTCGGCCGCTAATTTTCGTCTTTCCAAAATGTTGGATGTTTAACCCTCGGAATAATTAAATATTTGTAATAAAGCAGTTAATTCAAGCAGTTTATTGCTGTAATTTGCAAAAGTACATTGGGCCGCTTTCTTTTCAGCTCACTGATGGCGGGACAAACATTTCTTTAATAAGACTACAGCACATTCTAATTTCGCTGCTGAAGCTTAGATAAGGATCAGGCCCCCTCTGAGTCACTGCGCTGACCTATGACACCGAAAGTGCCGAAGCTCTTTGGCAAAAGAAGAGCTGGGGTTCATTATTATGCACAGGGCTGCCCAGTTCTGAAGGGGCTCTGTGCTGTCTCTCAGATAGACTTTGTTTGTTGGAAACGAGAGCTGCATTTTGGCAGCAGAGGCCCAGCGCTGGAGCTGCTCTGGAGGCCCAGCGCTGATGATGCAATCCTTCATTAATCCCGCTTCTCTGTTAAGAGATTGTGCAGGAGTTACGTGAGATTGAGCATCTTCACTGGGGCACTGTGGAAAAACTCCCCTGTACAACGCCCACCTCTGGGCGTTCCTCGTTATGAGGTGCAACAATTAATGGTGGGAATAATCTTTTGGACATGGCTTGATATAAAAATGCAACACTGGAACTTAAAAGCCTGGTATAACTAGATCCCTGTGTCGGAGGAAGGGAAGGAAACATTCACCTGGAAGGAAAACATAGCACTTAACAATTAAAAAAGCAGAAAAGTTAATCAGACTGGAACTTCCTTCGGTGTTCTTGCTGCAGACGGAAATGAAAACGAGTTACCATGCGAAGTATGGCTGCCGCTCCTGCCACTCCCGTCAGAGCCAGTGAGTTCTAGGTGTGTGTTGTGGGGCCGGTGGAAAAAATTATAAATTAGCCCAAGCTCATTTCTATTCCAACTGTTTGATCAGAAATTGGAGCCACTACGTCCCAGCATTAAGGTTGTCGTCACAGAGACGTAAGAATGTACTTCGAGAAAATCAAATGGTTTACAAGTGTTTTTCACTTGTTCCCAGAGAAGTGGAGAAGCCCTTAAAGTCAGAGCAGGTCAGAAGTGGCCACCACCATGAATCCTAACATTACTTTTTCCTTACCAACCCTGAGTCCCAGCCTGCTGTATTCCCAGTACTGTCTGACTCCTCCTTGTTGATAGACCCCGAAGTTCGTCTGGAGGAACATGAGGAGGTAATAATGTTTCTTTCATCCTTTCGGCCTCTGAATGTGACCGAGAGCAAAACTCTATGGGGAGATGACTTGGGTAAGCAGTGTGTTCATCCTTAAGGTGGAGAATGGAGAGGCTTTCTCTAGGGCACGCAAGAAGCTGCTCTGGCAGGATGGGTTTCTCTAAGTTGTCTTGCAGGGGAGTTCACTTGCTTTGGAACCGCTGGATCTCTCCTACTGATGTCACTAATGTCCCGTTAGAAAATTGACGGGCTACAAGGATTATAGAATACATTTATCTTCTCGCATATACATGTTGTTTGTTTTTTAAGGGTTTGTTTTTAATTTCTCTGAATAAGTGTTTTCCTGCGTGTTTGTATGTGTACCATGTATGTGTCTTGCCAGAAGAGGGCATCAGATGCCCTGGAACTGGAGTTGCAGATGCCTGTGAGCTATCATGTGGGTGCTCAGAACCAAACCTGGGTCTTCTGCAAGAGCAGCAAGTACTCTTAACTGCTGAGCCATCTCTCCAGTTCCTTGCACTTGCACATAGTTGTTTTGTTTTTTTGTTTTTTTTTTTGGTTTTTCGAGACAGGGTTTCTCTGTGGCTTTGGAGCCTGTCCTGGAACTAGCTCTGTAGATCAGGCTGGTCTCGAACTCACCGAGATCCGCCTGCCTCTGCCTCCCGAGTGCTGGGATTAAAGGCGTGCACCACCTTGCACATAGTTTTGAACTAAATAAAACTCTAGGAAGCCAAAGAAGTTGTCCAAGGTTTCAAATTATTAGTATTTGGCTTCTAATCCAAATATTCCTCTACATGCTTTTATTTATAGTCTACATAAAGAGAAACAGGGTATATTTATTGAGCAAATCTGTAATTGGACCAGTTCCCAAGGTGTTTTTCATTTAAGAATTCTGAATTAACTCCAAGGAGAGCTGAACAAGAATTACCATGTTGAAGCAGAAGCTTTAAGAGTAAGCAGACTCAGGGACCGAAGAGCTGGGCTCTCCGTTGACTACGCCGGCTGCTCTTCCAGAGGACCTGAGTTCAATTCCCAGCACTCACAGCAGGTGTCTCACAACCACCTGTGACACCAGCTCCAGGAATCTGAGACCCCTGAGGACATCTCTACTTATGTACATTACACAACACACACACACACACACAATACACACTTAAAAATAAGTATTTAAAAATACATGAGAACATGGCTTGAAAGTTACCTGTGCTAAAATCTGGGTTTGCAAACTCCTCCACACTGAACCAGAGATGGTCAGAGCACAGTCCAGTCAAGGCTCAGAAGATCAAAACATGACAGGGGCTTGTGATGTGGTGACCACGCTTTTGTTCATCGGAAGTGGGTAACAGGGTGGCACCGACGATGTGTACGAAATACTCAGTCTTCAAAGGGAACTCTTCACAATAGCACATGTTTGTATCCTTAAAAACCCACCAAATAAAAACTTTGAAGTCACCTGGCCAAGCTGAGACCTGCAGACATAAAAAGCTAATCCGTCCCCCATGGAGGGTAGCTTTTCAGGCACGTTTGGCTTGATCTTCCTTTATTCTCTGTCATTTGAGGCTTGATCTGGCAGTGATAACAGGTGACAGTTTATATTTAAGAAGATTTCATAACAACAAAAATGCCATTGCATATGAGTATTAGAGAATGTTTAATAAATGTATTTACAACTCAGGAAAATGTAGATCACTACAATTTTATCACCATTTGTCTTTCTTATTGGGTTTGTCTGGGTGTGTGTATATTGGGTTTGTCTGGATGTGTATATGTTGGTTTTGTCTGGGTGTGTACACATTGGGTTTGTCTGAGTGTGTACATGTTGGGTTTGTCTGGGTGTGTACATGTTGGGTTTGTCTGGGTGTGTACACATTGAGTTTTGTGTGAGTGTGTCTATTTTGGGTTTGTCTGGGTTTGTATATGTTGGGTTTGTCTGGGTGTGTACACATTGAGTTTTGTGTGAGTGTGTCTATGTTGGGTTTGTCTGGGTGTGTATATGTTGGGTTTGTCTGGGTGTGTACATGTTGGGTTTGTCTGGGTGTGTACATGTTGAGTTTGAGTGTGTACATGTTGATTCTTGTCTGGGTGTGTACATGTTGGGTTTGTCTGAGTGTGTACATGTTGGGTTTTGTCTGAGTGTGTACATGTTGGGTTTTGTCTGAGTGTGTACATGTTGAGTTTGTCTGAGTGTGTACATGTTGATTCTTGTCTGGGTGTGTACTTGATTTTTGTCTGGGTGTGTACAGGTTGGGTTTTGTCTGGGTGTGTATATGTTGGGTTTGTTTGGGTGTATACATGTTGGATTTTGTCGAGGTGTGTACACGTTGGGTTTGTCTGGGTGTGTACATGTTGATTCTTGTCGTGGTGCTCATGTGTATACAGTTGTTTAACTTTATGAAGGCTACCTGTGCTGGCAGATGGACTTTGCAGAAGTGATTAGTTCAGGGTCTCCAGATGGAGGTGTGCACATATGGAGGTCAGAGGTCAGCCTTGGGTATTGTTCCTTAGTGTCCCTTTCTTTTGTTGGGTTTTGTGGTTACTGAGACAGTCACTGAGACCTGCAGCTTGCTAGTTTTGCTGTGCTGCTGACCAGGGGGACGAAAGATCCACCAGTCTCTGCCTCCCCAGTGCTGGGATTATGATATAGATATGAATAATTTGCATTGGTATAGATTTTAAGGTCAATTTTGTTATATGTATATGTATTTCTGATCTTGATTAAGGTATTGTGATTGTGGAGTTCATTTAAAAATGTAATGTATAATTAGGAAATATAGGTTGCTAATGGATAATCATAAATAATAGTCAAGCTTGTAGTCACGTTAGTTAGATTTTCTAAATACATAGAGATATATTTCAATTAGGCATTCTTCATATCTTTCAAAGATTACAGAACATGGCATTTAATGTTTTAATAACTTAGGGCTTTTCATGACAATGAGACACGTCTGCTCCTGGCAGCACCAATCTACTTCAAGAGGGTGATGGGCATCAAAGAGGCTCCTTATGGAGTTTGATAGCCATTTGGGCATGAAACTGCTCATGGCTGGACTGTTGCATAAACTGGACACAAAAAACCCACAGAGAGAGGACTGCTAAACTTGCCTAAAGGTGAGATGGTCTTTCGGGGTTCCTGACTCATGAAAGAGTCTGCGAGATATTCTACAGGACACAACAGATAGTGACTAAACTGTCTTTAAATTTTCCTGCTTCATGGAAATGTCTGCTGGATACTATGGGCCTGTAGGCTGAAGATGGATGCCCCAACGGTACAGAGAAACTTTAAGTGACTGTCCAGGCAGCAAGATGTCTCTGCCATTTCTAGAGTTTTCTTATTTCTTGTTTACTTAGGTAGTATTATATCCTTCTGGAGTCTTTAATGGAGTTAAAGAATAAATAGTTATAGTTTTTCTTAGTTATAATAAAGAATAAAATAGATATAGATATTATAACTATAATTCTTGCTTGATAACTGTTTTGTTATATGTAATTTTACTATGTTAAAGTGAACGCCTTTCTTTTTTGTTTAAACAAAAAAGGAGAAATGATGGAGGAGTTACTTTCATTTAATAAAGAAACTGTCTTGGCCCATTTATAGGCCAGCCCTTAGGTGGGTAGAGTAAACAGAACAGAATGCTGGGAGAAAGAAGCCGAGTCAGGCAGTCGCCATGATTCTCCCACTCCAGACAGACGCAGGTTAAGATCTTTCCTGGTAAGCCAGCTCGTGGTACTACACAGAATATTAGAAATGGGTTAGATCAATATGTAAGAGCTAGCCAATAAGAGGCTGGAACTAATGGACCAGGCAGTGATTAAAAGAATACAGTTTCTGTGTAATTATTTTGGGTAAAGCCATGCGGGCAGCCGGGTGCCAGGGACGCAGCCCCGCCACTCTTATTACAACAGGATTACAAGAATGTAGCACAGTGCCTGTCCTTTTTAACATGGGTTCAGATCAAACCAGCCCTCATGCCTACATTTACCAATCAAACTGTCTTGCCAGTCCCCTGGTCTTGATTTTTCTTGCTTAGTTTTCTGATGTTTGGGTGTTAAGTAGCAGAGGGTTTCTCATCAGGCCTTTGCAGCTTGCTTTCAGACAAATTCTACCCTTCTCCAAACTGTTGTCCTGTTACTGCTACAATAAATACCCACAATTTTAGTGGCACAAAGAAGCACAAATTAAGCCACAGTGATGTATACCTGTGACCCTATCCCAGAAGAGTCTGAGATAAGATGATCACTGCAGAGTAGAGATCTGAGATCAGCCTCGGTAACTAACATATTGAGACCTGGCTCAAAACTAGCAACACAAACTCAAGAAACCACCATCACATACTTATTGTCTCCAAGTTCCTAATTGGAGATCTCTGAAAAAGTCTCAGGGCTGCTTTCCCTCTGGGCACTTGGGATTACCCACCTAGCAGAGGCACCAACCACAAATGGGATGAGCCCTCCCACATAAACCATTAACTAAGAAAATGCCCTCCAGACTTGCCTACATCCAGTGTAAGGGAGGTATTTCTTGTTTGAGTTTATTCTTCCCAGATAACGTTAGATTATGTCATTGACAAAATACTAGCCAGTTATGCTGGCTATGCTAAGTATGCTAGGTGTAACTGGAGGTTTCTCTCCCACTTGCCTGTACCTGAATAAACACTCTGAGGCTCAATATTAATTACTAATTGTTTGGCTTATTAACTCAGGCTTATATTAACTAGCTCTTACAACTTAAATTAGCCCATTTCTAGTATTCCATATCTTACCATGAGGCTTGTTATCTCACATCTTGCTTCTCTGGTGACTTCTACCCTCTTCCAGGCTCCACCTTCTCTTTTTCCTGTATCATTGTTTGAACTTCCCACCTACCTATATTCTGTCCTGCCATAGGCCAAGGCAGCTTCTTTGTTAACCAATGGCAAAACATATTCACAGCCTACAGAGGGGCATCCCACATCAGCTAGGTGCTTCTCTCCTTGCTGTGACCAAATCCCTGACTAGAAGCAACTTAGAGGAGGAAGGTCTTGATGGGCTCAAGGTCTAAGTTGTCATCCACCCTGCAGGAGAAGCATGGGAAAGGCAGCATGGTGCTACACACCCAGTTCTCAAGCCGGAAATCAAGGCTGCCCTCAGTGGCCTAATTCTTCCAGTTAGGCATACCTCTTTTTTTTTTTTTTTTTTTGTCTTTTTTTTTGTCCTGTGTTCAAGCCTGTCCTGTCGACAGAAGCCAGCTTTTTTTATTTTTATTGAGCTCTATATTTTTCTCTGCTCCCCTCCCTACCATCCCCCTCCCCTTCAACCCTCTCCCAAGGTCCCCATGCTCCCAATTTACTCAGGAAATCTTGTCTTTTTCTACTTCCCATGTAGATTAGATCCATGTATGTCTCTCTTAGGGTCCTCACTGTTGTCTAGGTTCTCTGGGATTGTGGTTTGTGGGCTGGTTTTCTTTGCTTTATGTTTAAAAACCTCTTATGAGTGAGTACATGTGATAATTTTCTTTCTGGGTCTGGGTTACCTCACTCAAAATGACGTTTTCTAGTTCCATCCATTTGCCTACAAAATTCAAGATGTTGTTTTTTTTCTGCTGTGTAGTACTCAATTGTATAAATGTACCACATTTTCCTTATCCATTCTTCAATGGGGGGGGCATTTAGGTTGTTTCCAGGTTCTGGCTATGACAAACAAAGCTGCTATGAACATAGTTGAGCACATGTCCTTGTGGCATGCTTGAGCATCCTTTGGATATATACCCAAAAGTGGTATTACTGGGTCTTGAGGGAGGTTGTTTCCTAATTTTCTGAGAAATCACCACACTGACATCCAAAAGCGCTGTGGCAAGCAGGCATACCTCTTAAAGATTTCACGGTGACTCAAGACAGCACCTCAAGCTGGAGAACAAGTGTTCAAATGCCATATTGTGCAGGACAGTCCACACTCAAACCTCCACACTCAGCTGTCACTACCACACATGCTCTACCCGGTTTCCGCTGTATGTCTTTGATGAGATCCCCTGTGGACAGCCCGGGATGGATTTCCTGGTCTTGAGACCCTGACCTTGATCGTTTCTGCACAGTCCCTCTGTCCTGGCAGGTAACATTCACAGACTCAGAAGTTATGGTACGAACATTCAGCTGACCTGCAGGGAAGAATGGAGAAGTTTCTCTAGTCCTTGGGCATCAGGCAGTACCATCAACATCCTGTTTCTAGAACTGGGTTACCAGCACCTATGGTTTTACAAGCTCCTGAAGGTAATTCCTGGTGCAGAAAGGCTGAGAACTATTTACTCACTGCCTTTTGTTCTGGAAGGTCCTGCTGGCTTATGGCCAAGATGCATAACTACTTCAAAGCAGTCGTTGTTTAAAAGGCAAGTGTGAATGTCTAAGAGAATACTGTGTTAATGGCTCAACGTTTGTGAGTTTAGATTCCCTTTAAGGTACACTAATCCAGAGGACAGGATGAACATTCCCTGATCTGTAATGCCAAATCCAACTCTTAATTTCAGTTATTTAAATCGATTAATCTTGTTTTCTTTGGATCTTTTGTTTTGAATTTTTCCTAGAGTAGTGCAGATTCCAGTCAACATCTCCCATGCTTTCAGATGCATTTCAACCACACTGAAAGTAGCTTCCTTCTCGGGACTTATCTCAGCAGAAACTGGCTTAAGGCGTGTGGAGAGTGTTCCATATTCTAAGTATTTAAATTCAACAGCAAGTGTCTATGGTTTATGGAAACAACAAATAAAACGTGTGATATTAAAACTGTATTCTACTCCAAAAGTTAGCTTAGTCCCAAGTCACTTGTTAGATGTTTGTTTACTATTTTAAAGAATGGGAAATGGACTTTAAGGTTTATTTTATTTCTAATTACGTGTTTGTGTTTGTGTCAGTATGTAGCTTTGTGCACATAAGAGCTGCACAACATCAAGCCAGACAGCATGCCAGCATAGATGGGCAGGGGGCTCAGGACCACCCCAGCTGAGGATCTATTGACAGTTGATGGCCTCTGGGGAAGGAAGAGTCCATTTTCTTTAAGTGTGGGGTCCCTGAGAGACTGGCCATACTCCAGTGGATGCCCCACATCCATGAGTAGATGGGCAGCACAAATTAGCAGGATTGAGTTAGGGAGGGAAGGAGGAAGGGAGGGAAGAAGGGAGGAAGGGGGGTGGGAGACCAGAAGAGGGGGACATGAAATTGGGAAGGGAGGAAACGGTCAGTGTAGGACAGGTGTGGGCAGAGTTAAGAGAAACAGTAAAGGTGAATATGGTAAAAATACGTTGTACATCATTCTTGAATAATAAAAAATATTTTATTAAAAGTAAACACTAGTATAACAAGTAATACTGTACATTAATACCAAATCATTTGACTGTGGGGTGGGTGTGTATTTGAACAATGACATTTGTTCACTAGAATTTTGGGTAAATACACACAGAAATATTATATATCAAAACATGAGTTTGGAGCAATAGTTCCTTAGAACTTTTAATAAATTATGTCATTTATTCCTCACAACTATTTGGTATGAGTGTATTGCATTTTATAGAAGAGAAAAATGAATACTAGGTGAATTTAAAAACTCCAAAAATCATGAATGATGAGTGTAAAACACAGAGACACAACTAAGCATGATTCTCAATGGGCCTGGGCTACTCTGATTTGTCTTTTGGAATTATATTTTGGGTTTGGGTAAACCACCCTCCACATAACAAATTGATTCATCTTTACAGATGGAAATCGATAGTAAATTAATATAGTGTATTCTATTACCAACTACAGACAGAATGTCACAGCTCTATTTTCATGAATCACTGTATCTTAAGGTGATATTTAAATTGCTGGATTGGAAATTCCTATTTGTTTTTTTTTTTTAAATCATGCTTCCTGAATTTTATTTTATGTCTCCTAAATCAATTCTCTGGGATTCAGCAGCCCTGGATTTTCTTATTTCTGTTTTTGTTTTGAGATAGGGTCTTATTTGTAATCCTTGAACTCTTGGTCACCACATCTGTCACATCTGTTTTGTAAAAACTCCTCCAGTTCTTTGAGGTAGAAAAAGATTTTATTTGCCCACTTGTGGATCCTGACGCCCCCTGTAATGTTTGCCAGAGAAACAGCATGCTCTCCAGAGAGGCACAGGAGGAGGAGGAAGGTGTTCTCCGTATTTTATGAACTTCTGACCCCTTCTGTCCATATGAGCATCCCCAGTTCCTTTCTTCCCTCAGGGAATGTGAGCTGAGGTTCCCACCACACACAGGTACTTTGCTGACTTGGAGTATGAGACCATCTATATTAAGTTCTGGGCAACACGATACTCATCCCTGCCCTTGCAAAGCATAGAAGTCTTGTTGTAAGGAAACTGATTGGATATTGCTAAATATTGTAAATCCATTTATTCAAAGTGAACATACGTTTTTTAAAAATAACAGTGTAGAATAAAACATAGGTGCATTAGCATAGTGAATCTATTTTACATATCTTAACATGGAATGAACAGACATGCTCAGACTGCACTGCAAGAATACCTTCAGAAGAAGGGAGCACACTGCTACATTTTCATATTTTTTTGAAAGATTTATTACATATACAGTGTTCGGCCTGCTTGCATGCCTGTCAGAAGAGGGCACCAGATCTCATTACAGATGGGTGTAAGCCACCATGTGGTTGCTGGGAATTGAACTTGGAACCTCTGAAAGAGCATCTTAAGCTCTGAGCCATCTCTCCTGCCCCGTTTTCACATATTGAAATGCAGCCTATAGTTAATGGTATTTTATTTACCCCCTGACCTTTTGGAATTGTCCTTGCCAACAAGATGAAGGGAAGGGGCTCTGGTGGGGTTGGGGTTGGGATATCTCCACCTTCCAGCCAACTCTTGGAAGACCTGACCTGTGCTGCTGAAGACAGTCTGGGCTTTCGTGTGTTAAACCACACTTAGCTTAAAGCATCCCAATGAGAAAGCTTCCCTTCAGAGAGACACAAACTCAGGCTGGTGAAATGGCTCAGTGAGTAAAGGCGCTTGCTGCCAAGCCTGGTGACCTGAGTTCGATACCTGGGACCCACATGGTGGAAGGAGAGAGCTGACTCCTGCAGCTTGGCCCCCAACCATCACATGTGTACCATGCTCACGTACACACACACACACACACGCACACACACACACACACATGCACACACATAGATAAATGCAATTTAAATATTTATAGATGACACAAATTCCACCAGTTAAACTATCCTACTAGAAATATAGATGAATAGCTCATTAGTATTATTTTGTTCTCCATCTCATGCTATTCTTAAGTTTGTGTTTATTTTTTAATTATTAAAGCAAATGTGTACATATAAGCCATTCAAGTCAAACAAAAGCATATAAAGTCTACAGTAAAAATCAGAAGGGTTCATGTTTCTATGTTGGGCAGTCCAGATTCCTCAGACAATACCTGCATTTCTTTATAGATTTTTATAGATTTTCCTCTTTGTTTATATATGTACACCTGATGTGCATACATAAATAAATATGTACAATATGTGATGTCATATGTAACAAATACATACCCTTTACTGTAGTGAGTAGCTGCAGGCTGCATTCCTGATGCCCAGCTCCTGGCCGCCTGGCTAGCTTATGCCCCGAAATAACAACACACAAACTGTATTCTTTTAAACACTGCTTGGCCCATTAGTTTCAGCCTCTTATTGCCTAATTCTCACATCTTGATTAACCCATTTCTAATAATCTGTGTAGCACCACAAGGTGGTGGCTTACCAGGAAAGATTCAGCATGTTTAATCTGGCAGCTGGTTCCATGGCGTCTGCCTCACTTCCCTTCTTCCCAGCATTCTGTTCTATGCTATGTTCTGACCTATCAGGCCAAGCAGTTTTCTTTATTAATTAACCAATGAAACAACAGATAGATAGAAGACCCACCTACATTACTTTACAAACGAGTATGCAAAGCATCCTGAATTCACTTTTGAAACAGTGGGTAACTGAGCTCAGGTTTCTGAGATTCCCTGGAAATAATCTTTAGCAGTTCCTAAGATATTTCCCACAAGTGTCCAAGTACATTGCAACTAACTATGAGAACAATAATGTACTTATTGGACTGTTATCAAAGATGCTGCAGAGGATGCAGTCGGGTGGCAGATGAAGACGTATGGGATGATGTTGAAGGGTCCTAAGCACACTCCTATTCCTATGTTATTTGGGATGACACTGTGTAGATGTGTTCACAGGAATTTTTATGGAATCTTTGTCATGTAGGAACAGTTGATTATAAACTCGTTTTCACACCTTTAAAGGTTGGGAGTTCTGTGTCAGGAGTCAGGGGCAAAGACCAATATTTATATCTTGGCTGGGAATTAGAAGGCTGGAGGCTAAGGGGGGCGTCCTTATGTCAGGTTCTGACTGTTAGAGACAGTGGTCGTTCCATGGGGAAACACGTATTCACAGGTTTGCAGAACACGCAATGGCCATCCATCCCCAATTAGAAATAAAAGGCATGCTCATGCACTACTAGCCTCCCACCTGGAAAGTCAGAGAGTGTCTGAAAGCACAGATCTCTGTAAGATCATGATGTCATGACCCAATGATCTCAATACTAGGAGGTTAGGAGGTTTTTTGTTTTTTGTTTTTAGAAACAGAGTCTCTCCGTGTAGCCCTGGCTGTCCTGGGACTCACTTTGTAGACCAGGTTGACCTCAAACTCCCAGAGATCTCCCTGCCTCTGCCCCCTGAGTGCTGGGATTAAAGGCATGCGCCACCATGGCCCAGCTCACTCCTAGAATTTTAACCCGAGATCATTCCTCAGAAAAGGAAATTACTATGATCATTAGGATCTTCCTAACAACTTTGTTTCTAATCAGAAGGTTTTAAAGCAGCCTAACACTAGGAATGACGAGTAGAATGATGGCAGGACCAGCAGGTAGCCAACAGCTGGATGGTGTGCAGCAAGAATGGTGGTGTGGAAATGTATAGCTCAGTAAAATCAATTTAAAAAAAAAAAACAGTGATGTGAAACAGTCATTAAAAGGTTTGGACATCATCTCTGCTCTGCAGATGAAGAAACAGACCCAGGAAGGGGCACCACCAGCTCAAGAGGCCAGGTGGAAGCGTCAATTCCTGTTCACTGTCTGGCGAGGTCTATGCACCAAGCGTCACATGGCCAATACCCCAAGCCCAGAATGCTCCTGGAATTTGAGCAAATAATGTGCAAGCCAGTTACGTGCATTCTGAAGCAGTGGAGCTGCTCACCGGGGAACCAGTCACTAGCCACTCATGAAGATGCAGCCCTACCACACCTGGCACTCCACAGCTCAAATGCCATACGCCACTTCAGGTATTCCCTCCCCACGTTCCCAAGACTATGCTCAGGTGTTCTGATGGCGGTTGTCCTGCTACAGTGTATTTGGGGTATTTCTCCTTTGTAGAACACCGAGACTCAGGTCTCAGGAGTCTACGTACAATAGCTTCAGTTTCGTTTCTAGGTGTTTGGTTTCATCTCTGGTGGTGCCAGGCTTCTTCTGAATCATCAGTTTTACCAAGATCACGGGGCTCAGGCCAGACTCCCAGGGGTCTACTCTCTGAGACTCGCATGTAGTCCTGTGACTACTAATTCTGTGTGATGAAGGAGAGCACTGTAAGACCCGGAATATTGTCTTTCTATCCCAACACAGTCCTGAGTGTTAACTTTGTTTCTATGAAAGTTCCGTTTGGGTTACTTGGAAGGTATACTTTATACTGTCCGTTCTAGTGACCATTTTCTCTCCTTTAGTTGATAGTACAGAACAAATGGAACAAACATAGAATCTACTCAGAAGTCGGCCATAGCAAGTAAGCAGGCCTGCGATTCATTGTCGAGAGATGAGGGGACAGGAGTTAAGAGTGACTGACCACAGTGACTGGCCAACAAAAAATATAGAAGATACGATATTCACAGTCTATACAAGGAAACAGACAAACCTGACAGACAAAAGGCAAAGCCATGGAAATGGTGCAGTGAAGAGATTGTTCTCAATGGTGTAGGATAGGTTAGGAAATCATGAAGATGATGATAGCATTGGCATACACATTTAGATAATGGTTAGGGGTTGATGGTGCTAATGAAGGATGCAGGGGTCTGAGAGAGAGTATGGCTGTGCTGACAGAACCCACAGAACCCGAGAGTGAGAGGCATCAGCAGGGAACATGGAGTTGGATAGAGACGCCAGGGAGGGCTATAGACAAGGAAGCAGGGAAGTAGGTGATTTGTCTATGGCAAGCCTCCAAGACGAGGGTTTTCACTTTCAAAACCTTCTCGCGGGCCTCTGGACTGAGAATCTCTGCTCCTGACTGTAAAAGCATGAATTTCCTGGGAAACACAAATAGGTTTTGATTTTCCTTCTGGACTCCAGAGCTACATCGCCGGCACAGTCCCTCTTCCCCCCTTGTAGGCACCGTTCTGATTTCTGTGTTCTGAAATGTAGCCTTCCTCTACCTAAAGCCACGTCTGTGTGTGCGAAGTGAGGTGGATAACACTGTTTGATCAGAGCTTAAGGAAAAGAGAGCACAGGTTGCCGGTCCACGTGTTCCTTCTCCTGGCCCTGCTGGTTGACTTTCTGTTCATGTACTTCCTGTGGGGCGCCCCCTTCCATTATGAGACTCATTGAAGGAATTCCCCCTGAGTTAGTATGGCTTGAGTTTAGATTGCCTTACTCCAGTTTCCCTAGGGCCCCACTGTTTACATCTGGTTTATGTCCGATGTTAGGCATCATCAGGCGTAAATTCAGCCACTATTTTCTCTCTAATTCCAACTATCTTCTGTCATCTGAGCTAACAGCGATGTCTGGGCCTCAGTTACTCCCACAGGAATTTGGACATTGTAGATTTTTCTAAATGTAAATTGTTCTAAAGTGTATGTAAAGTATCTCATTCTCCAAGTTGGTATTTGAACCACATATTAACTATTCAGTAACATTTTGAGGAAGAGTTGGGACAGGAGAGAAATTAAAGGGTTCCCAGCATCTGGCCACCCCTCCTTTACTTTCTCACTTCTTTTGAAACTTGGGTTTTTCCCAAGTTTTGATAGCAAGAGAATTTTTGCTTTGCTGCAGGTTAATTTATTTTTAATTTTTAAAGGTTTCTTGATTTTTTTAAACTAGGTTTCCTTAAGTTAAAATTTTTCATTATCTTATGAATCAGAAGTTATCATATTTAGGAAAATATGCCATTAGTACATTCGAACTCATGAAACTGTATTTCTCTGTATGGTGCCTCTTTTATATGGGATGGAAAGGTGATGAGCAGAATCAGTGATGAGGGGGAAGAGGCAGCAGCTAATGGGAGCGTCCAGAGTCCAGTGTGGGAGGAGGGGCAGCAGTTAATGGGAGCATCCAGAGTCCAGTGATGGGGGGAGAGGCAGCAGCTAATGGGAGCGTCCAGAGTCCAGTGATAGAGGGAGGGGCAGCATCTGATGGGAGCCTACAGAGTCCGGTGATGGAGGGGGAGGGGCAGCATCTGATGGGAGCCTACAGAATCCAGTGATGGGGGGAGGGGCAGCAGCTGATGGGAGCCTACAGAGTCCAGTGTTGGGGGAAGGGGCAGCAGCTGATGGGAGCCTACAGAATCCAGTGATGGGGGGAGGGGCAGCAGCTGATGGGAGCCTACAGAGTCCATTGAGCTGCAGGAGTTAAAGTACCTGTTGCACTGCATTAATAATAACATTTTTTTCATAACTGCCAGAGAATAGATTGCTAACGTTCTCAGCACACACACAAATAGTTGTTGATATGATAGAAGTGTTACTTAGCATGACAAAACCTTTCAACAATGGATACATACGTCAAAATCTCACATTGGTCTTGGTAAATGTGCATATTTGTCCATTAAAAATTTCAAACTTTGATAGTTCAAATTATTACGTTATTTCTGGTGACTATTCCTATTGCAAATTGAACACATCGCAGGCTAGGGCCAATCTTTCACCTAGATATTCCCTACAAAGTGTAGTCACCCTTCACGTTCAGAGCCATTTTCCCCGCTTCTCTAAGCCCACACCTGCCCCGTCACCCCCTTCTCCTTGGCTCGCAGCATGGGAACAGCAGCTCCAGCTTAGAGCATTTTGCTCATGGAACGGTGCCAGAAAGCCGTTTGAAGGTGTTTTAAAAATGAAGACATCTGGCAGCTGGCAGGCTTGCAGTTTCTCTGCCAAAGACAAGTTGCGAGCTTCGGGGGAGTCTCAGCTGAAGGTCACGCCCCAGGTAGGAGCTCAGTCGGATGGAGCTGGGGCATTGAAAAGTCACACACTAAGAGTGGGAATCTGGAAATCATTGGTTGCACGAGGTTGGGGTCAGCTCAGTCCAGAAGCAGGCTTCTACCAGGTCACCATACCCCTTTAAAGGAAGAGAAAGAAAAAGAACTAAAACTCAGAAAACGGACAGGGCCACAACCTGCCAGAAGTCCTGGCTGGTAGACAAGAGGAAAACGTGTGAGGGGAAACAGAAGCAATGTGTTGGACAAACAAGCTTCTGTCAGCTGAGAGACCCAGTTTTCCAACAGCAGTGGCCCGCGGCTGCTGGTTCATGGCTCTCCTTCTAAGTCAGTCAGAATTAGAAAAGCAGTGAACCTTTTCCAGTCAGGATCGCTCTATTATCAAACAGTGGTATTGCTATAGTCGATTTTGTTTCCCGGTTTCAAATCTTGGCTCGCAGTCGGGCGTTACCAAAGGACCCTGGTGCTGCTGCTTGCCTGCAGTCCACTAGTACCTGCGATTTTACACTCACAGGAGATGGGGCTGTGGCCATTTCATTTTGCTTTTTTTTTTTTTTTTTTTTTTTTAAGTTTGGGATTTAACGTGAAGATGGATGAGAGTTGCCTGAGATGATTAACATGGATCTAACAGCTGTGGGGAGAAATCGCTTCCCAGTCCCAGACAGTCTCTCTCCAGAAGATTGGGCATTTTAAAAGTGAAGGGGGCCCTATTGAACTCGTAAGCCATGAGATTTACTCTGATAAAGCAAGACTACAAGATATCTACAGTAGACCTTGGTGCCCCAGTACCAAAGCTAGGGTGTTGCTCCTCTTAGCCTGGTTCCTTGTGCAGGCCTGTGGCTGGCACCAGCTCATGGGGAAGAAGGAAGTGGCTTGTCCCCAGGAACAGTTAATCCTTGGCTCACCTCAGATGGCTTGGAAGTCACTGGAATGAATGCAAATGAGGCCACAAAGAACCGCCAATGTGCTACCAACTTTTGTAGTTTGCCTTTGAAAAATAATTTACAGGAAGATTTGCATTCTGAGGGAAAAAATAATTTTTTTTTTGAGACAGGGTCTCACTACCTAGCTGACTGTCCTGGAACTCACTATATAGACTTGCAGACCACACTAACTTTGAACTCACGGAGATGTGCCTGCTTCTGCCTCCCAGGTGCTGGGATTAGAGGCATGTGTCATCACAATGGGTCCCTAACTCCTTTTTAAAAGAACCCCAAGTGCAGGTTTCACCGCTGTGTGCCACAGAAGTCCTGACTGAGGTGGATGGGGGTCAACCAGCCTCTCCCCAAGCCGAGAGCAAACTATCTCTTTCTCTGCTTTCTCCCTGCTGTCCGGGGAGACCACAGTGACAATACGAGAGGAGAACCGTGTCCTGTGTCTTTGGCTCTGTCAAAGATGCAGAAATGTGACCAGACAGCAGGCAGACTTCCTAGACTGTGCCTGCCCTTTCAGTCTCCTCTGCGACATGTGAGTCTAGGGACTCAGGCTTCCAACAATCGTAACTGGTGGTCTGAATCAGAACCCAGACGGACACAGTGGAGGATCTATACGGATGTCCCTGACTTCCATTGTGGGAGCAACATTTACTGTTAGATTTTCTAACCAGGTCCCATGAGTGCTTGAGCTGACAGTCAGTCAGTCCGGCCTTGGGAGGCTTTTCACTGAGTCCTATGCAAACTGAACACAAAACCCATTTGGGTCTCAAGAAAGTACTGGCAGCACGTGGCACGGGCTGGCACAGAGAACATCTAGCAGTGACTTTGGCGGCCAGATGCGAAGTCAATGAGGCAGTGACTGCTCTTTTCCCAGGACCACTTCCTGAGTGAAATTTCTTCCTGAGAAGAATTTCATCAGCTATGCAGAGAACCTGCAGGTTGGGCTTCAAACCATATAAATGGAAGACTGGAGAGGAGCTACAGAGGTTTAGCAATGGGCTGAGGAAGGACAGGGAGGACTCGCCAACCCTTCCTCCCTCCTTTGAAAGTCACTTGTTTGGTTTGGTCTGGTCAGCTGGGTCCTGTGTGAAGCCTCTGGAGAGTTTGGAGAGTTTTCCGTTTGTGAGTTGGAGCTCTGCGTAGGTCTGTTGATGTACAAGCAGGGCCCGGGAGAGTATTCAGTATAGAGTGCTCTACTCTTGACGTGCTCTACCCTTGACATGCTCTGGCAAATGGCTGTGAGAGCAGGCGTGACAGCGCCTTTCTTTACTCACTTGACGCTCTTTGTTGGGAAAAAGGGAAGAAAATGCCGTTTATAGACAGCAAATGCCATCTCCAGTGAGATGAGTAAAGGGGAGTTTAGAAATTTGGAGATGCAACGTGTTAGACAATGCAATTACAAGAAACAATTTTATGTGTGTGTGTGGTATGTATGTGTACATATATATGTGTATGTATGTGTGTGAGGTGAGCATGTAGTGTATGTTTATGTACATGTGTGTGCTGTATGTATGCACATGTGGGGGTGTATTATGTATGTACATATGTATTTGTGGTGTATGTGGTTTTGTAGATGCATGTGTGGTGTATATGTGTATGTACATGTATTTGGGACTATGTGTGTAAAGTATGTGCCTGTATGTATATGTGGGGAGTTGTGAGGTTGTGGTTTGTGGTGTGTGTGTGTGTGTGTATGGGGGGTGGGAGGTAAGAGTAGTGGTATATGTGTGTATGTATGTTCGCCTATGTTGTGGGGTGGGGTGTATGTGTATATGTAAATGTATGGTGTGTATATGCTAGCAATAAAATTTCAGGAACTTGGTTTATTCTTTTGAATATTCTACTAAAAATAAAATCAATGTACATTGAAAGGGAAATACATATAAATTGAATAAATGGTAGAAAAATCTGCACATGATCTTTGAAAAGGCAACTAAGCTGGGTGTGGTGGCATATACCCGTAACCCCAACAGTCAAGAGACTGAGACAGGAGGATGGTCACAAATCTCAAGTCAGCCTGAACAAAAAAAAAAAAAAAAAAAAAAAAAATATCTTAAAAATAAGCAAATAAATAAAATAAATGAATGAATAAATAAAGAAAACTTGAAACTAAATATCCAGAACACAGGGAAATCACACATTTTTAACCTTGAGAACATTTTATAGCAACCTTGTGAAACCTTCAGAGGGTCCACAGTGTATAAAGCTGTCGGCTCAGTGCTGAACGTGATTTTAACAACATTGATCAGAAACACATTTTGTGTTTTTATTTATAGGGACAATTTGTATGCATTGGGAATCTACAGCTATTTCTCTCCTATTGGTGTTAATTGACAGATATGGCAATTCTGGATAGTTGACTAATGATAACGTGTACCTGTGTACCGTATGTTGTGATTGTTTTATGGCTCTTGTCTTGATAATGTGTCTGTGGACTAAGTAACAAGGTGAGAATTACCGCCTTGGATGTATGGTTCAGAAGGAGTGAGTGGTTCCTTTAAGAATGCCTGGCAGGCTCAGGTTTTAGCTTGGAGTAGAAAGCTGATCTTGCATGTACAAGACCCAGGACTCAAACTCAGCAGAGCAAAGGAAGGAGAAACCAATGGGCATTGCAAATGCTGTGCTCAGTGCTCTGCCCTGCATGCCGTTCCACAAGATGGTCACATCCTCTCCATGATTACTGCTGGCGCTAAAATAGATCAGTGAAATTTAAGTAGTGTTGCATAGGGTCTTAGTTTCAAATCTGGGGTCATTTATTCCCTCAGTTAATTCTGACCATGTGCCCTGGTCACTGCTGAGTATGGCAGAGGGTGTGGGTGCCACACTTATGAGCTGGGAAGACTGACTTTAACCAACGCACCTGCATCTATTCCAGAACGTCAGAGAACTGGGGCCTTTGCCCAGACCGCCCTCCCCACGGACAGCCACACTGCTGCCTCCTAACTGTCCTCAGTCAACTCTCCAACTATCTCTCTCTTTACTCAGAGGCCATCTTAGTAGAAACATACGGCAGTATAAAACCAGGAAAGGCGTGTTCTGGTATGAGGACACAGTGGAAGCATTTTAAAAATGCGTTCAGAAAGAAATAGTCAAGGAACTAATCAAAAAAAAAAAAAAAAAAAACGAAAAAGGTGTTTGGAGCAAGAGGATCAATATCAAAAATAGGAGAAAAACAGAAACCAATAAAACTCCTAAATAAGTACACACACTTAGAGTCAAGAATTTTTTTAAATTACATTTTAGCGTGTTTGTGTAAGAAAGAGAGAGGGAGAGAGGGAGAGACAAAGAGATAAAGAGCTTGTATGTGGTCAGGTGACAGCTTGCAGGCAGTGGTTCTCTCTTTCCATGTGGTTCTAGGGTGAAACTCAAGTTGCCAGTCTTGGCCGCAATCACTGCTGTGCACTGAGCCATCTTTTCAGCCCAGTCACGTGGGCTTTTTAAATATCTGTGTGATGTTAAATAAACATAAAAACCAGTTATTGAATTAATCTAAGAGTGAGGATTGGCTATAAAGGGGGACAGGAATAAAATATTTTCTAGAACATTCTAAAATATCAGGGCCTATTAAGAAATTAAATGATCCCTGGAGAACAGACAAGCCAGCAAGTGGAAAGAATAAATGAGTGGAACAGACATGGCCATTGCTCTCACAAAACTCGCAGTAGCTACGATGCCTGCACAAGGTCCAGCCAACATTCTAGATGGCGGCTGGCATTCATTGGAATCGGTGGTTACAAAATTAAAATGGAACGGAATGAAATGTGGAGGGGTACATGTTGACAGAAGGAGTTGGAGGGACCTGGGGTGGACACGATCAGTATATACTGTATGCATGTGTGAAGTTGTCAAAATAAATAAATGGAACAGAGTGAACAATCCAGACATGAATTTATGTTATCATAAGGATTGCATTTTAAGCCATTAAACATAGAATATTTTTATGGTATTGAAATTGGACAAGCCCTGTTAAGTCAAAAGTGAAACCTAAAACTCGCATGATCGATTATTTAAATACATAACATTTAAACCAATTTATGAGTACTAAAAATACATGCATAAAACTGAAGCTATAAGCTTTACAGATGGGGAGAGAATATTTATAGGACACATCACACAAATATCATGTACAGTGTGCATACAGAACACCCGCATAACTACAGGTGCAATCAACCTGATTAAAAAAATCAGAACACAAACAAATACATAAGGACAAAATAAATGGTTGCTTAGGAAATAAAAGTAGATTGGGGTGGATGGAAAAGTTAGGATCTGGAAGGAATTGAGGGTGGGGAAACCATGGTCAGATTATATTGTATGAAAAAAATCTATTTTAACTTAAAAAGAGTATATATATATATATATATACATTTTCACTCATGTATATATATATATATATATATACATTTTCACTCATGTATATGGTGCATTCTGATCAGCCCCAGCTTCCTCCGCTCCCCTTTCCCTCCCGTCCCTAACCCTCCTACCACCCCTCCTATCCCGTCCTCCTTTCTCCTACATGGCTTTTCCCCCCGTTCGTCCTCTTTATTTCCTCCTGCGACCACTGAGTTTCAGCAAGGCTGTCCTTGTGACCGTGGGTTTGGAACTATTCCTTGGAGCTCGGTGGGCTTCTCAGTAGATACGCAAATGAGGACAGCAGTCACAAGATCTTTTTATATTTTGCATCCTGCTCAGGTCCGGAATGGATGGGGAGACGAGAAGAGGAAGCTCAGGTGCTTCGGGCTTGGGTTTTCACCTGTCTATAGTGGGCCCTGTAGGCTGCCCACTCATTCCCTGGGTACCCTAGCTCTGTGTGGCCCACAGGTTTCCAGAAGGGTGGCGCATGCTCAGTACAGGACCTCAGGCCCGCCCCTGCAGATAGTGATAGGTCGGAAGAAGCCAGGATGAACCAGGAGTGGCCGGGAGAATTTTGCTGGAAGACTTTGTTTTTTGTTTTAGTTTGGTTTGTTTGTTTGTTTGAGGTTCATTTTTTTCGTTTGCTTTGATTTGTTTCTATGTGTGGATTTTCAAGACAGGGTTTCTCTGTATAACAGCCATGACTGTCCTGGAACTTGCTTTGTAGACCACGCTGGCCTCGAACTCATGGAGATCCCACCTGCCTCTGCCTCTGCTAGGATTAAAGGCATGCACCACCATGCCCAGCAAGTTCTTCATTCTTAAGGAGAATATGAAAATTCCAGACTTACTTTCACCCACAGCAGGGCCAAGCAATAACATAGATCCCAGCCTGCTGAACATCTCAAAGTCCCCCTGCCTGGCTTCATAGCGACACCACATGGTACTCTGGAGGCTGGGAACTCATGGTGTACCAAATAGACAAACCCATCTGTGTAGGAAGTATCTGTGTGTAAGGAAGGCATGGAAAAGAACAAATGAGTAGAATTTCAGGGTGACAGCATCAAAATAGCAAGCCCCGCCCAGAAGGGCTCATGTGAGCATATCCATGGAGATGGGGAGACAGAAAGCCACACCGACACATGTAAGACATACACAAGGAAGAGGGGAGGCGTGCAAAGTTCCAGAGCTGGGACACACCTGGCAAATTCTAGTGTGTGAAAGACTGGGTAGAGAACAGGTGAGTAGGGTCAGTTTGCAAAGATGACGGGGCTCAGCTGTATAAGACCTTTTCCGTGCAGTCTAAAGTGATGCTTTGTTCTGAGTAAATGAAAGGTCATGGGAGAACGCAGGAAGGGGCACGGTCCTGGCTCCATTAGATGACTCTAGTCACTGCGTTGTTGAGACTGTCCACATCGTAGGCAGCCTTCAAAGTGGTCTCCAGCTCGGGAAGCTGAGCAGGGAGAAAGAGGCAGGTGGATTAAAGTCAATCAAGTAGGATGGTCGGGCACTGTATAAACTGGGCATGGGGGAACTTACCCGTCATCTCAGAAATTAGGAAGGGGGTACAAGAGGATCGGGAGTTCAAGATCATCCTTGGCAAAATGAAGAGCCAGCCTGGGCTACATGAGCCCCTGTCTTAACTAAATAATTAAGATTTTGAAAAGAACACCTCAAGTCAGTCCCTAATAAATGACAGCTGTGGTTATTATTCCCTTCGTCATAGTAGTAAATGACAGTATTGCTGGTGATGGAGGGAGAAGATAAAGGAGTAACAGAGACCTGGGGTAGGGCATTCATGGACCCAGCACTTGAGAAACTGAGGCTTCAATTCCCTTGTGTAAAACATCGTCACCTGAAACTGTTTCTCTCTCGCATGTCAGAATTTAGGGTTGCCAAGAGATGCTTGTTTTCTTCTGTTACCACAAACAATACCTAAAACCCAGAACTTGCCCCCAAAGGGCTTGTTAAATGCATCGCTCTTGCTGGTGAAAAGAGGTGGTGCAGGGGTCAGCAAGTTAACCAGCTGAAGGGGTCAGAGCTTCGTTTGAGCCTGACTCTCATGGTTCCCAGCACTAGAACTTTCCAGGGGTGGGGTAACCTGGGCTCAGAAATGCCCAGCTCTGAGCACAGTGTTAGCACAGTGTAGGAAGTCGTGGTGATACTTGAGGGCTGGAATGAGAGAAAAAAAAGCGGGTGGTGTTTCCCCTCCTTTTCTTTTTCCTAAATTGTTGCTTTTCAGTCTATTAAGAAAGTTACATTCGGTTAGTAAATGAGGTTGTTGTATAATGAAAACCTTGAAGCCCAGAGATCCCACCCAGCCTGAAAACCTAGTCATCCACTGGACAATATAAAGGAAAAAATGAAACATTTGAAAGGTGCCACCGTGTTGACCTCCCTCCCACTGCAAACTCCCTCTGTGTTTTTCAAGGTCTCTCCATTGAAAACTTGCCAATATGATTCCTTCAGGCAAAAAGTTAAGTATAATTGTAGCATTACTTTTAGAAATTTCATGGTAATAGGACTTTTTTATACAATTAGAAATAACCTTGAATCTCTTAGTCCTCTGTTTAATACGGACTTGCTACAGCATGAGATTGAAAGGTTAAGATCTGTCTCTCTACCGTACTTACCCTCTGTTCTTAGGCTGTTACTACACGGGGTGACGGCTCCATCACCGCAGCAGTGCTGACCCTCTGTTCTTAGGCTGTTATTGCACGGGGTGACGGCTCCATCACCGCAGCAGTGCTGACCCTCTGTTCTTAGGCTGTTATTGCACGGGGTGACGGCTCCATCACCGCAGCAGTGCTGACCCTTTGGGCTGTTATCACACGGGGTGACGGCTCCATCACCGCAGCAGTGCTGACCCTCTGTTCTTAGGCTGTTATTGCACGGTGGTGATGGCTCTAATGTTGTATAAAACTTCCACAATACCCATACAACTCACTATTTGTGTCATATAAAAATGATATAAATAAATGACAATTTTTGCCCAAAATAAGAGAACTAAGCTAGACATGATGGTCCCAGCACTCTGGAGTCTGAGTGATCATAGTATTGACACCAGCTAAAGTTACATAGCAAGGTCCTGTCTCTAAACAAACAAGGAACAGACAGACAGACGGACGGACGGACGGACGGACGGACAGACAGACAGACAGACAGACAGACAGACAGACAGATAGATAGATAGATAGATAGATAGATAGATGGTAGATAGGTACAAAGATAGATGATAGAGAAAAAGATGATAGATAGATAGATAGATAGATAGATAGATAGATAGATAGATAGATAAATGATAGAGGAATAAGAAGAAAAGCAAAGTTCCTGTTATAGTGACTCTGCTTTTATAAGTTCTGCAAGCTTTTCACTAACTAGAGTTGTAGATAGTTTTAAATGACCAGAGATTATGAAACAAAATGATCCACAAAGCTTGGATTGGTTGTAGAGTGATTACTGAGGGATTCCTGTGAAGTATGTTCCGACTGTGAAGTATGTTCCTACTGTGGAGTATATTCTGACTGTGGAGTATGTTCCTACTGTGAAGTATGTTCCGACTGTGAAGTATGTTCTGACTGTGAAGTATGTTCTGACTGTGAAGTATGTTCTGACTGTGGAGTATGTTCCTACTGTGAAGTATGTTCCTACTGTGAAGTATGTTCTGACTATGAAGTGTGCTCCGACTGCAGAATATGTTCTAGCTGTGAAGTTTGTTCTGACTGTGAAGTGTGTTCCAATTGTGAAGTGTGGTCTGGCTGTGAAGTATATTCTGACTGTGAAGTGTGTTCTGACTGTGAGGTATGTTCCGGCTATGAAGTATGTTCCAACTGTGATTTTTCGACTGTGAAGTATGTTCTGGCTGTGAAGTACGTTCTGACTGTGAAGTACGTTCTGACTATGAAGTGTGTTCTGTCTGTGAAGTATGTTCCGACTGTGAAGTATGTTCCGACTGTGAAGTGTGTTCCTACTGTGAAGTGTGTTCCAACTGTGAAGTATGTTCTGACTGTGAAGTGTGTTCTGAAAGTTTGAGAACTATTATTTATTTGTATGTGCATGCTCACCTGTACACATGAGTCACATGTGGGGATCAGAGACCAACTTTTGAGGAGTCCTAGGGATTTAATGATGCCACCAGGCTTAGTGGCAAGAGCCTGTACTTCGGAGCCATCTCGCTGACCCATGAAGTATATTCGAGTCAGCACAATGCAGACTTACAACATGCCTGTGCAAGGGAAGCATGCATCATTCTTAGGCAAGCACTGAATCTTACCTATATTATCACCACTGAAACTTCTTTCTTTTTCTTCTTAGAGATGTTCTTACCATTTGATCTAGTAATCTCTAGAGAAGCCATCAAATGGAAGGCAAATGCTACATAAGATGTTCATTGCTGTACTGTGCATATAACTACAGATGTAGGAGAGACCTGGCTAATCAGTAATGGAGGGATAGTTCAGTAGGAATCTATCCACTTCTTATAAGAAAGTGTAATCATTAGATAAATGGTAGAACACACTGTTAAGACATGTCTTGCTGAAGAGTTCAGTCCTAACCAATTTGGCTACTGTCGTATTCATGGTACATATACACTGCCACCAGAGCTTAGGGGTGAGGCAAGATGGGAGCCACATGACATGTGGTAAAGGCTTTGGGGTTCCTAGGTTAATTACCAGTCCCACTTAAGTGAGCATCAGCTATGCTTTACCAGGCATTGCGACCAGCTATATGATGCAGAGGCATTTCTTCATTGTTGCGGCATCCTGCCACCCTCTTCAAGTCATCATGGAAATCCTCCCAGACAGTGTGAGGCATCCCTTTGTGTCAATGTGTCTCTCCACTATAGAAGCATGTTTTCAGCTTGGCGGCCCTGGGATGCATCCCGTGTATGAATGTAGTCTTTGTGTCCCAGAAGCGAACTCGTCAGCTTCTGTGCCGTGAAGGAGAAATGTTCGTCTTCTAGGGCGCACACATGTAAGCCACTGCACTAGAATCAGCCCCCTTCAACAGCCCTGAGTACGCCTCTGTGTGGGACCTATCAATGTCCATTAATTGCAAGAAGAAGAGCCAAGATTCCAATGGCAAAATCTGTAAAAGTCGGTGTACAAAGAAAAAAGGAAGCATCTGTTCAATCCACGCGGCATTAGAATTTAATTTTACCTCTGCACTGCTTTTGTGGGGCTGCAGCGCTGGAGCCGAGCGCATAAGCATGGCCATGCAGTGTCAGCAGGTGCATGCCACCAAATTACTGCTTTTCATTTGCATATTCATCTGCTAAGAAGCATGTCATTATCATATCAAAGGGATACTAAGCAACATCTAGCTAGGAGAGATGTGGCATAGCTTCAATAGGAGCAATCAATGCAAGATGAGGACTCTCTGTCATGTCTCCCAGGGCTTGCTGTAATCGGGCTGATTATTGGAGACCAATAAGACCAGGGCCCAGTTGGCACCAAACAGGGGAAGAACTGGAAAGAGGCTGCTTGTCCTCTCCGCTGTACACTTGACAGCAACAGGAAGCTCTGGTCACTCCAAAGAATGCTGTTCGCATTCCTCATACCACAGTGGCTTCCCATCTGTTTCTGTTGTCTCCAAATGACCAAACGCTGCCTCTAAGTAGTTATGTGGTAAAAGGAAATGAATCCAGGCTCCCAAGAGCACATAGGAAGAATGGCAGTGTTAGAATTGCATTTACAAGTGTGTTGGCACTTAGGAAATTCCATTTGTACAAGCTCCATCCTCCTCCTTCACACACTGGATCACCTATAGAAGTCGGGTGGCATCGGACTCTTGGCATTGGACCCTTGCCAGTCCCTGATCTCATCTAATGCACAGTTGCACAGTCGTATGTAAAGCACACAGAACTGGCATAACATTGGCTTTCCAGTTGCTTGCCAGCTATAGGACAGTCATCACATTTAAAACTGCCCTCCCTTCTCAGGCTACCCAGTAACATCTTCAAGAACCAGCATTTCCAGCTCGGCTCAGGTGGTATCACCTTTTCTATTCTCAGAGTAATACTCACAGGCAAGGTGCCATTTTGAACAACGTCTTAATTAGTTGAATGGCAGAAATCAAAACAAATCTTCCCATTGTCCTGTTCACTTTCAGTCTTGTGTTGGATGCACCGGTTGTTTTAAAAAACAGGAACTGGTGGCTTTTTCCTAAAGGGCTTAGAATGAGGCACTGTGTGCGTGTGTTTTTATTCACTTATTCAGCTAATCTCTTGGGACATTCATGGACCAAATGCTTCTATAGCACTGAGGATATGGCTGTGAGCGAACAAGTCAAGTGCAGTTCCTGAGTTCGTGCTCGCACGTGCACCGTTGTGTGTGTATTCTCCCCATGCACACACCTAACGGGATGTCTGACCAGGGCAGCTGTGTGACACTTTATTGTGCTGACACCGGCAATGGAAGGAACAGGAAGTTAACTTTGGAAAGTCCAGACCAATGATTGCAAAAGTCTTCTGTGAGGTTGGAGGGCTGGAGACATGGCTCAAGGTGAAGAACAGTTGATGCTGTCGTGGAGAATCTGGGTTTGGTTCCTAACACCTATGTAGCAGCTTACAAACCCCTGTAACGCTGGGATCTGATGTCCTCTTCTGACTCCGTGACCTGACCTCCAGGTCAACACATAAAATAAAATATAGGAAGCTTTTAAAACGAGAGATTTGTAAAATGGGCTACAGATTTGGAGCCAAATTTTCAAATAAGAGAGCATTTGAAATGACTGTTCAACCTTCCCAGCAGGTAGAAACACCTTCCCAAACCGACCAAGGCAGGGTAAGCAGGTTGGCCAAACCTTCACTAATCAATCAAACCACAGCCTCCAGAGGACACGATAGAAGACGAGTGAGACAGAACACAGCAGCCCCAGAAACGAAAACTCAATAGAATTCATGTTTTTGAGTGACCCTGTTGGGAAGCAGCCAGCTCAGAAAGACCCTCAGGATTTTCTGTTGCCAAATAAGCATTCTGCTCACAGTAGGGCCATTGCTACCCAGTGCCACCTTCCAGTTGCCTTTTGCCACTGAGCGTGACTATCAGAAGTTGGTGATTATGATTAGCCATTAAATCAATTTCCCCAATGTCTCTCCTTCACATTCTGTGCTGCGAGTTGAGGGTAAGATGAAATCTATCATGGCAAACGGTCAGAAATGGACACAAACAACCACAAATGTCATTTCTTTGCCTATACTTCACTGCTCAGACTGGTTTTCCCTCTACAAACACACACACACACACACACACACACAAAATGTTATCTTTGCTCCTAAGTTTTACTTTTGAGGTTTTATTATTGTTTGAGTTTCTATAGAAAAATAAAAAGTTGACTTCTACTCACTCCCAGGCATGTGCATTGGCAGTAACAAAGTCAAGTGATATTATGGTATTCCGAAGATGAAGAAAACAGTATTCTTTAGAAGAACCGACATGTTATGACATAATTCAAATAGCCAGAGATAATTTTTATGGGCATAAATGGAAAAAAGCTATGATATAATGATCATAATAAATAACTGGGTAAGGAAAAAGGAGAATTCATCATACAGCAGGTTTCTGTGTGAGAGGGGAAATACCAACAGAGGAAGATAAGATCATGCTGTCAGTAACCGGTAAGTGCACATGTGTGCTGATTTTAACTGCACAAGATCGGAAGAGTGAGAGAAGGACTGCCCTTGCGTGCCTGTGCTAAGCGGGGAGTGAGAGACTGCCCTTGAGAGCCTGTGCTAGGCTAGACTCACTGATGTCACAAGGGGACGAGAAATCCTCGACTAACTTAGCACGGAAGCCAAGAGAATATTGTCTAATTAAAACTAGCACGAGGGGTACTAAGATGGCTCAGTAGGTAAAGGTGCTTGGTACCCCACCTACTGACCTGAACTCAATTCCTGGGGCCTACATGGTGGAAGGGGAGCACAGATGCTCCCATGTTGTGAGCTCCACATGTATGCTGTGGTGCGTGGGGCTTAGGGTTAGGGTTAAGTAAACTAAAAATGGTAAAATGTAAAAACTAATCGGAAGCAAGATCTTCAGGAAGTCACCCACAGAACATGGGTGGCTGTAGAGATGCTATGTGTGGCTATTTTAAAAGTAAGGAAATTTCAAGTTAGACTCTAGATTTCTTTATTGTCCTACTTCGTGGGGACATCCGAGGGCAGCACCCTGTGTTAGCAGCAACAGCAGTCAGAACTAAGTGGTTGATGCCCCATCAAGTTGGGTTAATCTGCTTGGCCACAGTCACCACCAGCCCTATTGAGACCATGGCACCTAGCCCAGGCACCTCCCTGAACCCCTTCAGGGTTCTGAACTTTGCATCTCCGGCTTGCTGGGTGTTATTCTGAACCACAGCCTCATTACCAAAACCCTAGAGCAGTGGTTCTCAACCTGTGGGTCGTGACCCCTTTGTAGGTCATATGACCCTTTCATGGGGTTTGCCTAAGACTCTCAGAAAACACAGATATTTGCATTACGACTTATAACAGTAGCAAAATTACAGTTATGAAGTGACGATGAAAATAATTTCATGGCTGCAGTCTCCACACTTTGAGGGACTGTGTTAAAAGATTACAGCATTAGGAAGGTTGAGAACCACTGGCCTAGGGGATCCCAAGAGGCATAGGATATGGTGAAATTACCGACCAGTAAGTGTCAGCTCTGCAAAGCAAAGATTATATACTCAGTTGTGTGTGTGAGAGTCTGCATGTGTTTTGCATGGAGCTGTTGGCGGCGGTGAGAATTAGGGATGTTGGCAGCGGGCATCCTCAAGCTTTAGCTGCATGCTGTAAGGTTGGAAGACTTAAGTCCTTAGTTTTGTGTTGGAAGCTTAGAAGGTAAGAGCTCCACCCTAATCCACCGAAGGTGGGATTTCTCTAGCTGGATCCAGGCTGTTTTGTTATTGGGTTTTTTTCCCTCAAGTTTCTCAGCTGATTTTAAAGTGTAGCCTAGAATCCAACCCCTACTTCTGATATCAAAAGACAAGATAATTTCCAGGTTGTGCTTAATTCTGTTTTTATTAGTTTTAAAACATACACATAGCCAGACACTTGGCATCACAAAAATAGTGCATGTCTTGAATGTTTTAATTTCAAATGTGCACAGTCAGATGCACCGTAAAGGCAAAACACTAATAAAACCAGCTCAGCTCTGTGTTGGGGTGTGTGGCCCTGAAGTCCTGAAGCAAAGCAAATGTTGACATTCTGTCCCCTGCATGTGGTGGTTGTCACATATCTTCACATGGCTGAGTTTCAGTTTCATGTATCTGGGATCCAGCCAGGCCTCCAACTGTGGGGAGTAAGTGAGAGTTAGCTCTGGTCCCCATGGGCCAGCCAGGCATCTTTCCTGCTGCTTTAAGCTTATTTGAGGTGTGACCCAAAGCTCAGCATGATCAGTCGATCAAATAAATACTCATGACATCAACTCGGCCACCTTAAATAAGTGGTCATTCTCATTTAAGTGATCAAAGGGTCTAAATATGCTGAGTTCGCACGTGTGGCCCCTCTGTCGCAGAAAGGTACCACTGTGCTTGATTGGAGTGTTGGGGAAATTCGAGGTGATTTTTCTGTATAACAATTCAAATATATCAGGGACTAGAGAGGAGTATGCAAGCAGAAAGTGTCATTATTGACTCATGGAAAATGCGCCATAATTTTTGCTTGAAAATACACTCATGCACCCTAGATGAGTATTTGTTTCTGGAGGCCTCCTTCGGCTGCAAAGCGTGCCAGTCCCTTCCTCCTCCAGAATTGGTTGTTTCCACCAAGCGCGCTGACAAGAAGTCTACATAAAAGCGGGTTTGATGGCTGAGGCACCACTGCCTAAAATTAGAGCGTTTACTTCAGATCCGAATTACCAGGATGCATCAAACACCACAGAGGCTGGTGCTGAGGCGAGGCTTCAGATGGCCCAGCTCTGTTACAGAGCTGAGCAGAGCGGCGGAGAGTAAGCTTCAAAGTCTGCATCATCGTCCATTTAGAAGTCAAAGATGTGCTTGGCCTTGCCAGAATCAAGGTCACGATGTGTGGCGTGATCATGGGCCTGCTTGCCACAGGTTCTAAAAAACCCCTCAGTCCTCCAAGTGTTAGCTCTTAAAGTGGCTTCCTAAATAGGTATACTAATAAGCCCTGTCTTGCATATAGAAGACATTTGGGTCACCTGCTGGCCCATACCAATCGCTGTGGTCTGGGTGAAATGTCCCCCCCCCCCATTACCTAGGCCTAGGTCATGATCCCCACCCCCTCCATCATGTTCAGGATGGAGGTGAAATGGATGTCTTTCAGCCTGCCTGATACATGAAGAAATTCTCTTCTGTGAAAGAAAGCTCTGCTACCAGAATGATGTAGGAAAGGAGACAATGCGTGTTCTGCTTTGGCATCCAAGTCCCACAAGCATCACCTGGCCTTCCCTTCCCTGTAATACACGAATACTGGTTGGACCCAAAGACCAGTTCCTGAACTGAGGGGCAAACATATCTGTAGAGATCCTTGAACTGGGAATGGCAAATTGGGGCTTGCAGATCACTGGATATCCCCGCAAACTCAAAGGTGGGCTATGTAATCTTAGTTTGGGGTTCTTAAACTACAGCCTAACTCAGTGAACACATTTCTACATGAAGCAAAACGGGACTCCTCTCCTGGGAAAACCCAAAGTCCATTCCAAATCCCCTAAGCCCCTGTTGTCATGCTCGTCATGGGACAGCCTCTAAGCTGAAGCAAAGGGGCGACTCCAGAGTTGCAGCAGGGACCGCCTGCTTTCCCCTGGGGAGTTACTTCCCTTGGCAGCTGTCAACGTCATCATTTCATGGTTTGTGTCTGGCGACAGACAGTTTTCTTACTCTGACCTGACGGTGATGTCTAAGTTAGAGATTGAAACTGAGCCGTGTAGTCTGTGAGCAATAATGTCCCTCCCACAGAGATCTGCCTCTGTTGTTTGCAGGCAGGTGCACACACGTGCCCGTGTGAGTGCAAGCTTGTGGAGGGTTGGATGGCATTGGGTGCCTGCCTCTATGGCTCTCCTCCTTAACTTCTCACACAGGATCTGATCTCTCCAGTAACCTGACCCTCACTGATGGCTGCAGTGGCTGGCCAGCAACTACCTCTATCCTCCCTGCACTAGAAGTCTTTCAGAGGTAGAGACAGGGGGATGGTGAGTCAGAGACCAGCAGGGACTACAGAGAGATGCCCTACTATAATAATAATAATAGAAATAACAATAGCAACTAAGAGCACTTACGACATAAACTGGATAGAAATGGAGCAAAGGCCCAAAGGCATGATTCCATTTCGATTACAAATATTCAAAAAGACTGAAGGAGAAAGGCTCAGTGTGAGGAAGATGAGTGTAGTGGTAGGGCTGGGGCCTGGGCTGGGAAGATGGCTCAGTGTGGAAAGGGCTTACTTTGTAAACTTAGAACTGGGTTCGGATGCCCAGGGTAGCAGTGGCCTTCTGTAACCCAGCATTGAGTAGGTGGAGACAGATCTCCAGAGCTCACAGTCAGCCTAGCCTAGCAGCTGCACTGAGCAGGGAGACCCTGTCTCAAAAAATAGGCAGAGGATGGCGGAGTAATAACCTGTTATCGACTTTCGGCATACACACTAACACATGCATACATACCACATACACATGTATGCACCAAACACATACCACAAACACACACATCATACATACGTACACTGCAAAATCACATACACACACATACACATGTGTACACACACGTATATACGCACCACTACCCCACATACACACATGTTGATAGTTTTGTTTTCTTTTGTCAACTTGACACAAGCTAAAGTCATATGAGAGGAGGGAACATTAATTAAAAAACGCCTACATAAGATCAGGCTACACATAAGTCTAAAGGACATTTTCTTACTTAGTGATTGATGGGAGAGGGCCCAGCCCATGGTTGGTGGTCCTATCTCTGGGCTGGTGGTCCCAGGTTCTATGCGAAAACAGCCTGAGCAAGCCATGAAGAAGAAGCCAGTAAGCAGCATCCCACCCCATGGCCTCTGCATCATCTCCTGCTTTCAGGTTCCTGCCTTGCTTGAGTTCCTGTCCTGACTTTCTTCAATGATAGGCTACAATGTGGAAGTGTAAGCCAAATGAACCCTTTCCTCCTCAACTTGTTTTATGGTCATTGTGTTTCATCACAGCAATGAAACCCTAACTAACACAACACACATGTATACACATATACCACACCCATACACAGTGCATACATCACATATATGCATCATATACACAGATATATACATCACATTCACATACATATACAAACACACACATACACATATACCATTGTCTTAGTGTTTCTATTGCTGTGATTTAACTCCTGAATTCTCGGCAGTTGCGATTACCTGCACCAGATAGGAGCCTGCCAACATTCCATCAGAAGTGGACAGGGGTTCACATGGCCTTGCCCATCCCATCCATAAAGATCTATAGGCACTTAGGGATTTGCTGGGAGAGAGAGGCATTTTCTTTAATGGGGCAGGTAAAAGTAATTTGCCCATGTTCCTGCAGTATCACCCATGTTTTTGTAAGTAACGAAACTCATTGGCTGCTCAGTATCCCTTTCTTGACCATCTTACTCAAAGTGGCCACCCACTCCTCAATGCTCTACCTTCCAATGCTTGTGTCTTTTATAGACATTTGAAGCATGAAATTCTCTTGTTTAGTTATTTGCTTGCAGCCTGTCTCCCCAGCAACAAGACAGGACACTGTGTTTCACTTCTGTCTATTGGTAAAGCTTAGCATAGACCTTGGAATCTAGTAGGCATGTAATAGTCTTTAATAACAACCATGGCTTTCACTGATGTTGTACAGTTGTGTGCCAGGCCCCATTCCAGCATCTACACTTAATAGCTTGTTTAGTCTTTGCCACAGTCCTATAAAATAGATACTGTTTTTAGTGTCTCTCTTTTACAGGTAAGGAAGTAGAAGCACAAACAGTCAAAATAACCATCGGGACATTAACAGTATTAACAGCAATTGGATGGCAGAAAGTGTCACAAACAGAGAGTTTACATTGTATCTGCCAGTGTAATCCACGATGAAATGATAAGGATGGGGAATTGTTCAGGAAAACAAAGCCACAGTGGAATGTTAGAAAGAAAACCAAGAGTTTGCTAGGGTGGAAGCGTCTTAGACACAGGGAAGGATATTCAATAGCATGCATTTGGCATTTGGTGGGAAAGGGTTTGCCTGGCTTACTCAAGACATGCCTCTGCCCCCAGGGGGTACCTGCCTCCACCGTAAACAACACGCACTTATTCTTTGCTGCCTTTCCCAGTCACATCTTTGAAGAGATTTTCCTGTTTACATCTGCATTATCTCTAAAATTTTTAAGAACATATTAAGAACATATGCATACATTAAATTTAGACATCTTTTCCTGGAAGTGGATGTGACAGAAAAAAAAATTCAGGCTCTCAAAATTTACCCAGACATGGTAGTACATGCCTTTGATCCTAGCACATGGGAAGCAGAGACAGGAGGATTTCTGTGAGTTCCAGGCCAGCCTGGCCTACATAGTGAGCTCCAGGATAGCCAAGATGACAAAAAGACCCTGCTTTAAAAAAAGAAAAAGAAAAGAAATACCAAGTTTTGATGACTTTTCAATGCTGTTTGAACCTCTGAGAAGATGAGTCTTTGCTCTCGGGAGCCTGAGAGGTCTGAAGAAGTTTAAGTGTGAACACACGTACACCAAGGGGCACAGGAAACACCATCACACTAGCTTTCTCAAGTTCATTTAGCTTAATTCTTCAGGAATTTCCCTCCATGTTGAAGTCCAGATCTTCAGTGCCCACTTTCTTGACTCAGCTCTTAGCCCAACTGACTCATTTCAGTTGATCGGTTGGACTTGATTTTGATGAAACCAAATCATCCCCTAATCCTAAAACCTGTCCCACTCTATTCCTGAGATGTGAATTGGGATTGAGTTGGTGTATGGACCAGTTTGAGAACAAACAACATCTTAATACTAAGTTTTTAAACCTAGGATATCAAGTCTTTCAACTTATGAGTTGAGGTTTTTTAACCATACTATATTTTTTTCATAAGTTAACTTTTAAAAATCTCCCAATTGGGCCTGGAGAAATGACTCTGGTTAAGAATACAGACAAGGAGCCCAGTTTAGTTCCCTGCAGCCGTGTAGGGAAGCTTTGAACTGCCTGCATCCCCAGCTTAAGATCTAATATCCTCTTCTGCACTCTGCAGGCAGCAGATAGGCACCACATCACACACACGTGCACACACACACAAACACAAAAATAAACCTTTCAAAATTTTTAAACTTTTAATTATGCATGATAATCCTCTTTGTAAAGAACCTGTATACTTTCCAAAGAACTTGAAGGTTTTTACTTTATAATATACAATATAATGTTTTAAATTCATTCTATAGTTGCTTTTGCTAGTATGTGAACATACAATTGACTTTTATATGTTGAGTTTATAACCAACATTCTTTGGAGTTTTACTTATTAATTCCAAGAGTTTTTCCATAATTTTAGATATTTTATGCATATACAATTATGCCATATACATATGATAGTTTTATTTATTCCTTTCTGAACAGTATGCATTTTCCTGTCTTATCACACTATCTTTGAATCCTAATACAGATTTAGATAATATTAATAGAGGATATTAAAGTCTCATTCCAAATTTTTGCAACAAATCTTACAATATTTCAAGATTAGGCAGCAAGACACCGAACTGAAGCAAGCAAAGTCACTGAGGCTGAGCTGTGCTGGCTCTATAGGTACCTCCACTGAGCAGGCTAAAATTGAGGCAAGGACCCTGGAGCCAAAAAGATGTGCTCACAAATGCTTTTTACTACCTCTGATGCCTGTGCATCTTCATCTGCACGTATGTATGTATATATGTATGTATGTATGTATGTATGAAAATTTATAATTATACCCATTGTTTTGTATGCTTAAAAGATAATTAAAATGGCCATTGCCAGATTGTTCATATTACTAGGGAATTAGAAGGAATTCATCAGTAATTTATAAGTAAGTAAAATATGATCCATTTAAATAAGTAAAATACTCAGAGTGAATTTAACGTATACATGTAATGTAAATGCCTCTAAACTACAGTTTCAACTGAAAATATAGATGCACCTGTCCTGGTTTTCTTTATGCTGCATAATAAACACTGTGAAGGGCAACCAGGGGAGGAAGGATTCCTTTGTCAAAGTCCGTTATTGAAAGAAATCAGGACAGGGACTCAAGGCAGGAGCCTGAAGCAGAGCCTGTGGGGGGCTGTTACTTGCTGCCTTACTCTCTGGTTTACTCTCTGACTCATGCTCTGCTAACTTTCTTGTACAGCCTAGATCCTCCCTGCCTAGGGATGGCACCAACTATAGTGGGTGTGGCCTTCTCACACACTGTTCACCAGCATGGCCTTGGACCATTCTGATGGAGGAAATCTAGGTCCCTTTCATCTAGGGTCCTTCTTCCTGGGTAACTAACTCTAGGCTGTGTCTAGTTGACAATGAAGACTAACCAGGAGAGAGTCATACAGTACTGTACAATCTGTAATGACACATATATATTATGGAAAATAAACGTTTTTATACAACATATTCTGATCACAGGTTCCACTTCTCCAACTCCACCTAGAGCCTTCCTATCTCCTCACCCACCCAACCCCAGGCTCTTTCTCTCTCTCGTTAGAAAACAAGCAGGCAAACAAAGAAAACAAACCAGAATTATTTTTACAAAAAGAAAAAAATACAAGAAACCCACACACAAACCATAAAATCTCATTATCAGAAACTGCACTATACAAACAAAAGACCGATGAGAAGCAATCAAATGTCCCATTGAGTTCATTTTGTGCTGGCCCTCTTCTGCTGGGCATGACATCTACCCTTAAGGATGGTTGATAGGCCCAGTGAGACTCATTTGGAAAAAAAGTAGTTTTTTTCTTTGTAAGTAGTTGTCAACTGGGGAGATAGTCTCTTGGTTAAAGATAGGAATTCATGTCCACTTCCCCCTCTCAGCACTGAGACCCTTTTGACTTGAAACTGTTCAGGCCTATGCATGCTGCCAGTCTCTGAGATCATGTTGTGTTTGGAAGACACTGATTCCTCAGTGTCATCTGCGTCTTTCAGTCTCCCTACCTCCTCTTCTACAAATCTCCCAAAGTCCTGAGTGGAGGTGTTTGATGAAGACATCCCATTTAGCATGGAGTGTCTCAAAATTTCCCATTCTCCACACACTGCCTGATAGTGAGTCTCTGTCTTAGTTCCCACCTGCGGCAAGAAGTTTCTCTTCTGATGGCTGAGTGAGACACTTGTCTATGGGTACAGCAGAGTGCTATCAGGAATCGTTTTGTTGCTAGGTGGTGGACTGTGCTTGATGAGTGTCTTCGTTTTCTGCCACTGTGATAAAGCACTAACTTAGTCACATGGTGAAGAGACACCATGACCAAGACAGCTCTTCTAAGACAAAGTGTTTAATTCAGTGCTTGCTCACAATTTTAGAGGCTTAGTCCATTATCGTAATGGTGGGGACCATGGCAGCATGCAAGCAGGCATGGGGCTGGAGAAGTGGGTGAACACCTCATCCTGACCCACAGGCAGAGAGAGGGTGTGTGACACTGAGCTTTCTTGGGCTTCTGAAGCCTCAAAACCCACCTGCAGTGAAAACACTTTCTCCACCAAGGCCACACCTCCTAATCCTTCTCAAATAGTATCACCCCATGATGACTCAACTATATAAGCCTATGGGGACCATTCTTATTAAAATCACCACAATGAGGATGTAGTGTCCTTCTTTAGCTTTTCTGATAGTTGTCTGGAGTCTGTTTTGAGAGACATTAAAATGGCTACACCTGTGTGTTTCTTCGGGCCATTTTCTTGGAATATCTTTGTCCACCCATTTATCCTTGATGGTAATGTGTAATTCTTGGATGCAACAGAAAAATGGGTCCTGTTTTCTAATTCAGTGTGTTAGTCTGTGCCTTTTAATCAGAAAATTAAGATCATTAATATTGAAAGTTATCAATGAGAAGTGGTTTACTAATTCCTATTATTTTGTGGTTATGACTCTTTTGACTTACTGCTCTGAGATTATTTACTCATTGTATTTTCTTGAATATTGTTAGACTCTTCAAACTGAACTTTTTTCTAGTGTCTTCTGTTAGAACTGGATATGTGGATACTCCTTAAATTTGGTTTTATCATGAAATGTTTTCTCTCTATGTCTATTGTGATAGTTTTGCTGGGTATAGCAGTCTGGGTTAGCATCTGCGGTCTCTTAGGGTATGTGGAAGATCTGTCCAGGGCCTTTCACTTTCAGAATCTTCACTGAGGAATCAAACATTATTCTAACAGACCTGCCTTTATATGTTACTCGGTATTTTTCCCTTGTAGTTTTTAATACTCTTTTTTTGTTCTGTACATTTAGTGTTTAGATTATTATGTGTTATAGGAAATTTTTTTCTGGTCCAGTCTATTTGGTGTTCTGTATACTTCCTGTATCCTGATAGGCATCTCCTTCTCTAGGTTAGAGAAATTCTATTATTTTGTTGAAAATATTTTCTATGCCTTTGACCTGGGTTTCTTCTCTTTCATCTATTCCCATTATTTGTAGATATGGTCTTTTCATAGTATCCCAGATTTCCTAGGTATTTTGTACCTTGAATTTTCTTAGTTTTTACTTTTTCTTTGCCTGAGATATTTATTACTTCTACCTTGTCTTCAGTGCCTGAGATTCTCTCTTTCATGTCTTGATACACGTTTGGTGAGGTTTCGGTCTGAAGTTTTTGCTGGACTTCCTGAATTTTCACTCCAGTTTTATCTCTGTTTGGGTTTTTGTTAGTGATTCCATTTTTTGTTGTTGTTGTTGTTGTTTAGTTCTATTTTGATGTCATGAGTCATTTTCATTCTTTCATTTCACTGTTTGTGTTTTTTCAGAATTCATTAAGGGAGCTATCCATTTTCTCTTAAAGGCTCTTGAACATATTCATAATTGCTGTTTGGAAGTCCTTGTCTTGTGCTTCAGTTATATTGCATTTCTCCGGGTGTACTGCAGTAGGGTTGCTGGGTGCTGGTGGAGACATATTGTCTGACTGTTAAGAAGTTCTGGTGCCTACGGTGACTCTAGATGTTGATGTCTGTTGCTTTATTTGTTGGGTGGGTGTTCTATTCTTTGGTTTTTGTTGCCCTCTCTGGATCTGAGGAAAGTGTGGTGGCTAGAAGAAGACTGAGAGCATCCACAGGAAGGCTGTGGGATCCCTGGTTGAGAATGTTTCTGCAAGCAAGGGAATGGCAGATAGGAATGGACACAGGCTAGTAGAAAAGGCTGAGGGGCTGTTGGAAAGAGTTAAGGGAATTACTGTCCACATCAAGAGGAAGGGTCCCCAGAGAGGTGGAAGTGTGATGGGGGAGGGGCTCCAGCAAGTAGCTTTAGGTAAGGCAAAAAATATATCTAGACAGACAAGAGTGAAAGGGCTAGGGAGACTCTGGATCTGTGCCAAGAGTTGTCTTCAGTGTATGGAGTTGAGATAGGAGGAGAGGCATCTGTAAGCAGATTGCTACAGGACTAGGAATGAGAATGTGGAGATTGTAACAGAGGACAAGAAGGATAGTGTGATTCACCTACCTGAGTCCCTAAGCCCCACCCGGGGGCAAGGGAGGGAGCCTAGGTGACACAAAGAGAAAGAAGGGGGCTGGGCTAGAAGAGAGGACTAAGTGTCCACAAGAAGGCGGTAAGACTCTTCAAACGTTCATCGCTGTACAACCTGTTATACATGTTCACATGCTAAATTCAGAACACTGATTACCTTGGAAAAGAAAAAATAGTACTAGAATTAATGAGAAGCAAATGGAGGGTGGGCTAATGAGATGAATTATTCCATTGATTCCTAAAAAAATCCATTGTGTAGATAACAAGTGTAGCGGTAAATGATGTGCACCCAGATGTCTATAATGTGACTGGCCGGAGTGTATGCTGCCATGCCCAGAAAAGGAGGAACTACCACAGTCCATGTAGCTTGGGTTCTGGAACCTGGACTAGGTACAGTGAGGGAAAGAAGAAAGGACAGACACAGAGACAGGAAAGCTGAAGAGTATGTGCTTTGGTGGAGCTGAAGAACCTACTACCACCATTGTATTGGTTTGTCCTGCCCTTTAAGAGACAAGCCCTGCCCACTCCCTCCCCCATCCACCGCAGAAGCAGGCAGATCTTCTTCCTGCTTCTGGCCTGAGCTTCCTCCCTTTCTGTCTCTCTCCCAAAGAGGTAGCTGTTGCCTTGCCCTGTCTCCTCCCCCATCTCTCAGCTCCCCTTACCCTTTCCCCTCCATAACTCACTAAATAAATATCCAACCTCACTCTACATGGTGTGCCTAGTCATCTCGGTCTCTCACCCACCATGTGGCTCCCTGCCTAGGATCTGCTGGCCCTCATGGCCCTCTGCAGCCACTTGGGGATCCGTCTGTCTCTCACCTGCTGGGGCTGGGGCTCCTCATGGGACTGGCTGCCCTGCCAAGGTTTCACCAGCCATGTTGGCTTCCTGCCTGGGATCTACTGCCCCTTGTGGCCCAGGGGCCACTGGAGAACAGCGCTGTTTTTACTTAAACCATAACAACCATGACCCCGAGCCCTTGTTGTGTTTATTTTGTACAGCCTGAGGGAGGTGTTAGCTAGTTCTGGTATGAGGTATCTGTAGACAAGCAGTGTCTGACTGCAAACATTTGGGTGGAGGAGGAAGCTGTGGTTGCTGGTCTTTTACACATTCATCAGTCATTCAAAAACACTTGTCTTGTACCAGAGGAAAAGAAGTCTTGCTTTTCTGAGCCAGGCCTAAACTTTGTCAATTTCCCATGGGTTCAAGGCCATGGAGTTCTCTACAAGACTGTGTCCACATCCATAATACAGATTCACTCAGGACGGCCTCCTCTCCCTACCAAAAGAAAAAATAATCTGCATTTGTGTGTGTGTGTGTGTGTATGTGTGTGTGTGTGTGTATGTGTGGTGTATGTATGAGTGTGTTTGCGGGGGCGGGAGGTACGTGCACATGCAGGATGCACCGAGAGACCAGTGGGGACACTAGTGATCCTGGCGCCCCATTTTTAAGTAGCACCTTAAAATTCATTGACCCATGTGATTTCACAGTGTGAGCCTTGATTTTTCTCCAGCTGCACAATCCTTTGCAGATGGGCCTGTTGACCCAGGAACTTGACACAGGAAGATGGAAAGTTCATGGCCTGCCCAGCCACAGAGCTAGTTCCAGACCTCCTTGGGCAACTCGGTGAAGAACCATCTCAGAATGAAAATCTGAAAGGCGCTAGAGTAGTGGCTCCATGAAAGAACACTTAGCGACCACGTGTGCAGCCCTGGGTTCGATCCCCAGCACCAGCAGAAATAAAGATGCCTTTGCGGTAGAAAGCAGTACAGAGGAGACATGAGCAGCCCAAGGGTCCAGTGCCAGCAACTCTCCTGATTCTACACACAAGCTCAATCACTTTGAACACCCTTTAATTAGCCACTAAAATAGTCATTTTCCAGTTCAGAGCATGTTAAACCTACCAGGGCCTGTGTTTGTGGCAGTGAGTGTTTGTGGCTGCCCTTTGGAGGTGGCCCCCGGGGCAGTGCAGCTCATGCTTCTTCCGCATGCCTTTGTCATTTAAAAAATGTGAGCCTGAGTTTTGTGAGCACCACTTGTCCCTTCGGTATTTGTGATTCTTCAGTGGTAATGACTCTCCGACTCCGTCAAACCTGTCCTGCGGTCACTGGCTGGTGGTACTGCAGAGTACCCACAAACAGGAACTCCAGTGCACTCTTAATTTGTAGAATTCTAAGAAAGGCTTGCTAGTGCTGGGTATTCATTGTTGCTATTATTCCTCACAATGCACTTAAGTGTTTGGAAAAGATTGGTTTCCTGTCGTGCTCTTTGGAATCTCCTGTTTATGGTCCCCAAAAATATTCACCACTCACTCAATGAAGGGTTGTTTTTGTTTTTAATGTGCCAGGTACTGAGTCCCTGTAAGCCAATGCAGGCTAGTTGAACTTCCTAGTGAAATAGCCGAGGAGGGCTTAGGGTGTGGCTCATTTGGTAGAGCGCTTGCCTAGTATTCAAAGATCCTGAATCAGATACCCAGGATGCTGATGCTCACCTGAAATCCTAGCACTCAGGAGGTGGAGACAGACCAGAGGTGGATCAGAAGTTTATGGCCTGCCTGGGCTCTGTGAGTCCCTGTCCAAAAACATAAAAAAAAAAAAAAAAAAAAAAATTAAAGACCAATTAAGTTTTAAAACTTGTATGACCTCATAATGGCACAGAGTGAGTTCAAGGTCAACGAGGTGGGAAATGCTGTGTTGGACCCAAAGGCTATGGTAGCAGCAACATGACTGGATGTGATTAGCCAGGGAGCAGAATGGACCAAATTCCTGAACCAATCACTCTGTGAGAACAGTTTAGGGTTCTGCCCTAAAGATTCGGATCTGCCTTCTAATGAAGGGAGCATCAAAGAGATTAACCTCTCCGCTCGCTAACTCGGGTCACTTGGTATCACTTGCCTTGTATCCCTGCCATGGAGCAGATAATGAAAACCCTCACCAAGAGTATGCATTTTTTTTAGAAGATTGATTAAATTAAGAATTCATTAAATAATCTTTTACTGCCCCTACGGTTCCGTAGAGAATCTACAGAAAGTGAAAATCATGGTGAACATTCTTTTCGTTCTATAGGAACTTAAACAGGAAGAGGAAGAGAGGAAGTGAACCACTCTAAAAAAAAAAAAATGTCATCCTAGCAACCTCGTACATGAGCAAAATTTCTAACGTGACAATGGCCCATATTCTCTGTAGCTTCTGCTCTGCCCATCTACTGAAGAACATCATTTTATATTTTGAGACTTTGAAGAGTTAAAGGTGTTTATTTTAAATAGTTGAATTTCAAAGAGCTAAGGATCCAATTATGCTAAATCACCCCTGTGTTTAGAATCAGCAGTATCTGCCAGCTACTTTGGGTTCGCCAAGAAATCATTCTGTTTTCCTTTCCAAATCCTGCTTTTCTCACAGTTACTAACACACAAACGAGGTTGACAGCCTTGTCCTGCTGAAGTCATTCGCAGGTTTCCTTGTCGGGTGCCACAACACACTGTGTCATTAGACGGCTCAGTAGACACCCACCTCCTGGCCCACTTGCCTCATCGGCCAATCTCAGGAGTCTTCCGGAACCTATTTGACAGAAATGGGATCCCGACATTCAGTTCTCCAGGCAATTCCCTCCAACAGTTATCTCTTCCTTTTCTCCTTTGCTGACTGAGGTGTGAGGATTGGGGAATGAAATGGCTACGGTCGGATCGGTTTTTAACCTCGGTATTCTGCCCCCCCCCCCAAGCCTATGTATATGGTCTCTTCAATTCGTGTAATTGCTGAGGACAGAATTCAGTCCCTGGTCCTGCCTAAAGGCACTGTCAGAAGCTTGACAAGGAAGGAGAAAAAAAATGGCTCTCTTCCTCTTGGGTGATTGCTCTGTATCTCGACCCACTTAGGCACGGTTGTTGTGTTGACTTGGGAGATCAATCAAGGCATCTCCCATTTCTCCACAAGAAAACAAATGATTTCTTAACGCTGGCTGACGCCGCCACCATCCAGGGCTGAGAGCACACATCTTGCAAAGCAAAATTCTGGTAAAATCCAGAAAGCGTGTTTCCCAATGACCAAGTAAGCAAGGGTTCTTTACTCTCTCTTTTCCCTTTTATTTGCATATGGACACTCACATTTTTGTTTGGGGGCATGTCAAGTAGCAGATTAAAAGGCAATTTCCACACAAAAGCTGCAGAGAAACATGATGTTATTCCCTGGCAGCCATTTGATTGTTCTTCACGGTGGAGGCAGCCACACACACACACACCGCTCCACCTTCCCTCCCCGAGCCCCTGCTCACTGTTCTTATCTGGAACTGGGACGATGCTCCGCTCCCTCTTTTCCCTTTCTTGGGGGTTTGTGCCGTTTCTTGATGTTTGTGACAGGCCACGATAGGGGAAGCTTTTATCACCGTGGGGCTTGGAGGCCTCCGTAAATTGAAAATTGCAAATGAGATCCACTGGGCTTGAATTCATCAGCTATTATGTCAGATGACCTTTGCCAGCTGCTGATAAAAATGAGAGAATGTTAGCTCTGATCCAATTTTCAGCACTAACCATTCCTTTTCAAATCCATTCACAGTCAGGCAGCAGACACACGGCAAGTGCAAATGATAGGGTTTCCAGAGACGCCATTGTGTTGCAGATTAAGAGTTTTCTGCCCCTATTTCGAGAGGTCGGCCCCCAGGCCCCTGTCTGTATCTACCTATTGTCCAATCAGTTTCAATATCTGCTTCAGAGGACATGTTAGCCATCCTTACAGATAAGTGCTTACAGGAGAGAATGTTGGACTTAATAGTTTTGCTTGGGAAGCACCAAGGGTCACAGTGTAGCAATATTGACTGGCACATGTTACTTTAATCTGACATTCGGGAGAATGGAACACGAGATTCTTTCAGAGTTGCTGATCTCTGGGTGATGTTTTCTTACCAGCTCTGGTTTTATAAAATTTATTTTTGTACAATGATTTATATTCATGAGTCAGAGATATTCTAAATGTCTATTGTAGTCAAGGAAAGACAGTCTAACTTGCCTAAGAGTGTAGGGAACCAAAATTATTAAAATAGGAGGAAATGGCCTGCGTGTATTCTTGCAGTCCGGTTAAAGATATTTGCTAGAAGTAGTATTTTAAGAGCTGAAGTAAGGAATTGTCCCAATCAACAGAGAAAAAGAGCCAGGCTCATGACATCGGTGAGATTACCTGAAGCAGAGAAACAGCAGGTGGTCAGACCATAGCCATGGGGCCCCGCCCTCTGGAAATAAGACAAGTAAAATCAATTGTTTCTGCCTTCATCCGGTTGTATTCAGAAGGAAAACCCTTCTCCGGTGAAGATACAGGAGTTCACTTCGGGGATGGTTCCAAACAAAAGCCACGTCAAGAAGCCCTGAGCAGCCAAACACTGTGTCTTCTGAGAAATATTCCCAATAAAATTTAATAAACTGAGAAGTAGAACATCTATATCTCTGTTTCCTGGTGCGCAGAGGGGTTTTTGTTTGTTTGTTTGTTCATTTCCCTTTTTCTTTCCTCTGCCATTTTATTGGCAAATGTTGCATAGAAATATCTATTTGTGTGTTTATATGCATAGTGGTGCCTTTGACTGGGGAGTTGTGGCATTATGGAACTGCCAAATCTGAGAGAATGAGTTTTTACCAGCCACTAGGTGGGGAGAATCCAACTCCCCAAGCTGTCTTCAACCAAAAGCAAAATGTGAGGGGTATGTGATTGTGTGCTCATGTATGTGTCTGTATGTGTGTGTGTGTGTGTGCGTGCATTGCGTGCATGTGTGTATGTAGTGCAATAAATTTTTCAAATTTCTGACTTCCCTTAAGGCTTTGTAATGGCTGAGGCAAAGACATCAATGACTTCATCACGAACATGCTCTTATGGTCTTAACTATATGGCATCCAAGTCATTCACCTTGTGCTCCATCTGCTAATAAGTCCCTGTGAGAAGAGACAGCAGAACCTACTGTAGGCTGTGACTTAGGGCTTGGCTTTACACCGCCTCGGTCAGATGACGCAATTGGACTTACCTGTTAAGTTTCCTGTCTTTATTACTGATTATAGTATCAACTCAGCGTGGCAACGGAGCCAAACTTGCCTGGGAGACAGTCAGGCCACTCATCCTTACGGAGGCATGGATTCCCAATTTGGGTTTGAAGAGGAAGCATGTGGATTTGTTTTTATTTCTGGGATTTTGTCTAGGTACTCGGCTCTGGATAATTCTACTTCTCCTGATTTTTCTCCCCTCCTCCTGATGTCCCTTCCTCTGCAGTCCCTTCTGGTACTAAGTATCACAGACTATTCTGTTAGCATGGGAATGATCTATTTTCCCCTAGCCGCTAAGGAACTGAACGTTTTATTCAATTTTAACTAATTTAAGCTTAAATAGCCCGTGGCTACCTACCATGTGAGGTGGCAGCTGAACTTTTCTTCTTGCAATATTGTCAACATTTTGCCTGCTATGGAAAACTCCATGTTAAGCACTACTTGTGTGTGTGTGTGTGTGTGTGTGTGTGTGTGTGCACGCGCGCATGCTTATGTGTGTATGGGTACACAAATATGGATGTGCACATATGTGTGGCAGTCAAGGGACACACTTGAATTGGTCCTCAGGTTGGATCAGGGTTAGGAGTGGGGACCCTCTTTTTGGTCTGGAACTTTGCCAAGTTGACCACATTTGTCAGCCAGCATGATTCCAGATATCCACCTGTTCCCCATGGCTACCACTGAGATTTCCAGAGGTCCTGGGGATTTGAACTCAGGCCCTAGTGCCTGTGAGGCATCGCTCTAGCCCCTCTTCTGGAGGACTTTTTGTGTTTATCATCAGGATGCCTTTTATCTGACTCCGTCTTCTATGTGTGTCTCCTGTACTCAACTACAGACCGCTTCTGGGTGGGACCTGTGCCCACCCAGTGATGTTGTGTGTCTAAAACATCTGAGGAGTTGAACTGAATGGCAGACCTTTCCAGAAACGATGTCTGTGGTGGCTGTTCTGTTACACATGGTGACTTGAAGCATCCCGATGTCACCATTACTCTGCACTCCTCTGAAAATGAATTTAGAAGCAGTCCCATTACGACTGTCCCCTGGCCTGCTGGGAAACTGAAGATGAAATATTAAGGACATAAGGTCATTTTTTTTCTTCTGAAAGTAGGAAACTAGAGGATGGGCTTTCCCGTCTGCCAGGGGAGAGCACAGCACTGCATCTGAAGGAAGAACTCGGTCATCAACCAAACTGAGAACAATTAAGCCATGGTGGCACAGGCCTATAATCTCAGCACTCTGGAGGTGCAGACGGGAGGACAGAAATTCAAGGCCAAGCTCATTGAAAAAGTGAATTTGAGCACAGTGTAGGATATGCGAGACCCCCCCATCTCTCTCTCCCTCCCTCCCTCCCTCCCTCCCTCCCTCCCTCCCTCCCTCCCTCTCTCTCTCTCTCTCTCTCTCTCTCTCTCTCTCTCTCTCTCTCTCACACACACACACACACACAGTGCCCCTGAACACAATAAAGGGGCATTCTTGGGGAATTCAAGGATGACTCGTGTCACTGTCTGTCTGTGTGTGTCTGTCTGTATTCTCAACCTCCAGCCCCTTGCCCGAAGCTCACGAACTGGGGTCTAGCGCACAGAGCGCAGACACGGGGGCCCGGTGCGCGGCAATTGGAGGTCTCCACCGAGATAGCGGCACAGAGTATGTGTTGCTAGTGGCTAATGTGACTTCCGCTGTTCAGTGCCCTCCTCCTGGCATCTCTGCCCTCTTCACTTCTGGTGGCACAGCTAGAGCGAAGCCTCTGGACTGTTGCTTCTGCTTCTCTTTCGGAAGCTCCCAGGACTGAGTCAAGTAGCCTTGCATAGATTCTTGAGGGTGTGACCAAGATTAATTCAGAGCAGTGTGAGAACAGATGTAAGAGAAGAAAATACAGCCGAAGGGAGGTTGCCAAACCGAAAAAAGATTGTCCTTCTTCCATTAGTATTGCCAGTACAGAGCCCAAAGTGACCAGCGCTGAGTTTGTATATTTAAAGAACTAGGTGCTTCCTAGCATGTGGGAAATCAAAAGCAGCTCTTGGCAGCGAAAGCTGGCAGGCAACCCCTCAGGTGAACACCGTCCTTCACAGGACAAGCCTCTGTTTGCTCCACATGGTCCTCAGAAGACAGCATCTCTGTTTTAATAGGAGTTCTTTACCCTGAGACCACCAATGATAAATTCATTGGATTAAACCTTAGTCTTGTAACTAAAACAGAGACTTTTTTATGTCATAGGTTAAAACCACACTGTTTGAACATTTGGTTTTTCCCCCTCATTAGCGCCCAGCTCTTACCATGTCAATGTAATAGACTGCTAAGTGAGGTCTGTTTCAGTTTCTTTCTTTGCTGGTGGTACTCCTCAGATAATTAGAAGCTCCTACGAAGGAATACGTCTTAAATCTTCTCCCAGAAGCAGCTAAAGCCCTGAGGTTTGATGAGTACTCAGTCATGGATACTGATTTCACAAATGTCAGCATGCCCAGTTCTTCCTGTACCATGTTCCTTTAGCCCACGCAGCCTCTTTGCCCTCACTTACAGGTATACTACTATATTTGCCCTCAACCCTAAGCAGGAAGTATTGATTATCTATTGCTCATTTCTTTAAATCCGATTCATCCCTTAAGAAGGACTTCAGGCCGATCCCGAGAGATTGACAGTGTATCAACATAAGCCGTGCTAATCACCCCTGGCTCCCTGGCAGCGACCTGCTGCTGCCTTGGGCCCTGGCCGAGCCACCAGCTGCCTCCTGCAGACCCAGCTTCCTATGCAGAGGCACTGCCTGGATCCATGATTGCTGGCACCAAAGATGCTTCCTTCCAGCACCCAGATCCCCCATAACCGGATTTCCTACATGACAGTCCGCTCCAGAGAATATTTGATCAAATTCCCTGTGGTCAACTCTCTTGGGGAAAAAGAAAGCACGTGGCCATGTCACGTTTCAGGTTTACTTACTGCTCAGAAAAAAAAAAAAATAGCATGCAACTCATAAAAATTCTGATGATTATGACTTCTCGTGGGAAATATTTGTCCAAAATTCTCAGAGTTCTGGTCAATGCTGACCAAAGGACTGAGCGGAGCTTGCTCATTATAGGTGGGGTATTGTTTATTTGTTTGTTTTGGGTTTGTATTAGTGCTTTGCCTTTTGTGACAGTTTCCGTTAGCATGGTCCCTCTCCTTGATCTTACTTGTAAACACAACTATATTTATGTCCCGTCCTAGCTGGAACTAATGGCTGCTCTCACTGTCAGTCACAGATGGCCTACTCACGCTTGGTTGGACACCCAGACTGCTTTGAATGTAGAGGGTGTGGCTATGTTTAGACCCAGGAAAAGAGGAAAAGCAGGGTCTAATACTAGTGTGTTAGTGTCTCCATGATCTATAACAATGTTTCATTCTTTCAATTAGTACCTTTATCCAAATTCTCCTGACTTTTGATTTATAAGACCCCAAATGCTTCTTAGTTCCTTCACCTTTCCCCAAAACTGTGGTCCAAACAGTGACTTCAGATCAAGCGGGGGAGCTGCACATATAAGTTCACAGCAGTGGGGCAGTGTGCATGAGCCCTGTGCAAACTCCAGTCAGACATAAACCCCAGGAGATTAGGAAGTAGGCTAGAAGCCCCATCCCTGGTTGAGGCCCCACCCTCTCTACCTGATGTCCCATTTATAGCTGAGGCTCCACCCCTAACTGAAGCCCCACCACTAGCTGAGGTCCCACCCCTTGCTGAGGTCCCACCCCTAGCTGAGGCCCCACCCCTAGCTGAGGTTCTACCTTTAGCTGAGGTCCCACCCACTCTCAGTTGAGGCCACATCCCTAGCTGAGGAGCTATTGGCAATTGATTGTGCTAGAAAAGAATCAGTTTTGGTTTGATTTGGTTTGGTTTTTCGAGACAAGGTTTCTCTGTGTAGCCTTGACTATCCTGGAACTAGCTCTGTAGACCAGACTGGCCTCGAACTCACAGAGATCCGCCTGCCTCTGCCTTCTGAGTGCTGGGATTAAAGGCAAGCACTACCAGCACCCAGTTAGAGTTAGTATTTTGGGTTTTTGTTTGTTTGTTTGTTTGTTTGTTTTGTTTTCAAGACAGGATTTCTCTGTAGTTTTGGAACCTGTCCTGGAACTAGCACTTGTAGACCAGGCAGGCTGCCCTCAAACTCACAGAATCGGCATGCCTCTCCCTCCCAAGGGCTAGGATTAAAGGCGTGTGCCACCACTATCTGGCCCTAGAATCAGTTTTCTTTAAAGATGCGAGCCCTGGCAGGCTGCTTACTCTCTGGGAGAAGATCATAACCCCCAAGGATTTTTGAGCAACTAAAACTGAACTTGACGGATTTACAGAAGGGGGAAAAAGAAGGACCCAAAGTTGGGTGGTGTCTTACTTCCTTTTCTACTGCCAGGACAAAACACCATAGCCAAGACAGCTTAGAAAAGACACGTAAGGACTGAGAATTTCAGAGGGTGAGTTCATGACCGTCAATGGTGGGAAGCGTGGCAGGCATGGTGCTGGAGCAGTGGCTGAGAATTCACATCCAATCCACAGCACAAGGCAGAGAGAGGCTAACTGAGGATGGCGTGAGCCTTTGAAATCTCACACCCCACCCATCCGGTCCTGCGAGGACCCACTTTCTCCAAACAGGGCCATACCTCCTAATCTTTCACAAGCTGTTTTACTGGGTTCCAAATATTCAAATATATATTAATATATAATATTAATCACATATATGAATTGAAATGGGTTAATTTAAGTTATAAGAGCTAGTTAGAAACAAGCCTAAGCTATAGGCCGAGCTTTCATAATTAATAATACGTCTCTGTGTCATAATGTCATAATTTGGGGGCTGGAGGTCCAAAAAAGCCTGCTACACTTCCTCTGGCCAAGGAATTCACTTCACAGCTAAAGGAGTCCAGCAGGAGCCATGCAGCTGGCTGGCAGGCAGGCTTACACTTACCTAACTTTCTTGTGCAGTTTGTGACCACCTGCTCAAGAATGCCCCGCCCAATAATGATCTTGGCTTCCTGTATTATTGAACAACCAAGATAATCCTTCACGGACATGCCCACAGACCAACCTGATCAGGACAATTATTTAGGTGAGCCTCTTCCCCCCGCCCCGCAGAGGATTCTATTCTAAATTGTGTCAACTTGGCGTTTAAAACTAACCATTGCCACATGTCAAAAAATCAGTTGACTACAGATGTTCAGGTGACTTTCTGGGCTCACAATTTTACTCCACTGCTATGAATTGGCAAAGTAGTGTCACAGTGTCCCACTGTTGACCATGTCTGTCTGCTATAATTTATGAAGTATAATTTAGCTTTCTTTTGCTAATTTGTTTCATGCCCATCCATAGGCATGAAAGGAGCAGCCTTTGAGTCCAGGCTTTGGGTCTGGAACCCTGTACATAGAAGAGCCCTTCCCTTACGACCAGGTTTTTTTGCCTAACCAGTGCTTGATTTTAAAGCCCAGGTTCTGGAGGGGTTAAACCAGCAGCTCAAGTATTGCCTGACTGTAGGGCATACTTGGAATTCAGTTTTCCAGCAGGGAATCTTGAAAATGAAAATAGAAATCAGAAGTCTTAGGTTTGCATCTCAGATCCATCATTTCTTGCCTTTTCGGTCTCATTACCTTTCCTGTAAATGAGCTTTAGAGGGAAGTGAGATGACGCAATAGAGGCTGTGCACTCATATACTCTGAGATGACGCGAGGGAGGCTGTGCACTCGTATACTCTGAGATGACGCGAGGGAGGCTGTGCACTCGTGTACTCTGAGATGACACGGAGGAGGCTGTGCACTCGTGTACTCTGAGATGACGCGAGGGAAGCTGTGCACTCATGTACTCTGAGATGACACGGAGGAGGCTGTGCACTCGTGTACTCTGAGATGACGCGAGGGAAGCTGTGCACTCATGTACTCTGAGATGACACGGAGGAGGCTGTGCACTCGTGTACTCTGAGATGACGTGAGGGAGGCTGTGCACTCGTATACTCTGAGATGACACGGAGGAGGCTGTGCACTGTGTCGGCATCTGCATCCCGTTCTTCATTCGTCTCTTTCTCCTAATGTATAACAGACAGGGGCAGCTCATAGTGACCTGGCTGAGACCGGTCAGCCATTCAGCTGCTCCTTACACATACACAGTTCATCTACTCTGGTTTCTGTTTTCTCAGTCGTGGTCCATCACCCCTAGAGGTCTTACTGACCAAAGAATCGTGATTGTTCAGAATTTTTAATGCAATCTGCAGAAACTGTAATTGAGTTGATCCAGAAATGCTGCTCCCGAGGTTGCGCACAGAGGCAGTGGTGCCCAGCGTACTATCCAGGGAACAGCTGCACAGGGGATCAAGGGGGCACCATTCATTCTTGGAAACAGTGTCCTTCTTACTGCAGCCCCGAAGGCTCATTCCATGTGGACACGGAGGCACACGTTGTCAGTCACTGAGAGTGTAACTCCGAATTTCCAGCATCAGTGGCTCCCCAGTCCTTTTCACCTCACAGTTAGGGGCTGCTGAGGCTGTGGGTCTGGGGCCAGAGAGTATGGTAGAGCTTGCTGTGCACTCATGAGGTCGTGAGTTCAATTCCCAGCACTCATGGCAACTCTGGGTGTTACAGGGCAGTACTGGGGACGGGGGCAGAGACAGGCAGATCCTGAAAGTTACTGGCCAGTCAATCTCATCAGATTGGTGAACTCCAGGATAAGGTGGAGGGTAGACAAGATTGCCCAGAAGTAGTAGGGCTCACTGCCAGGCCACCAGATGACTTGAGTTCAATCCCTGAGGATACACATGCTAGGAGAAGAAGGTCTTCTGACCTCTGTGTGTATCATGACGTGTCTGTGTGTGTATACACACCAAGTAAGTAATTGCCACTAATTAAAAAAATAAGAAGGGAATGATAATGAAAGACACCCCAAGTCAGCCTTAGACCTATGTATGAACGTGCACACACATACTGCACCACACACATGCACATATACACATAAACATATTTATGTATGCACTTTCACACACACATACTACACCACACATACATAAAAGCACGTGCAATTCACATACACATATGCACACACATGTAACACACATGCAAGCACATATTCACTCACATACACACATGCACACACACATAGTGCACCACATGTACATGCACACACACACAAACATAAACACATATGCACTCACACACACATGTACACACATACTACATCACACATACATGCACACACAACTACACACACACACTCGAATTGCACACACATACCCACCCACCCACACACACACACACACACTCGAACATGCACGCACACACAAGAATTGGGTTCTGGATTCCAAAAGCCAGGTTCAGCTTCTTCCCATCTTGACTTAGCCGTGGCCCTCACTACACAGCTCCTTATGTTCTTTACCCATAAAGGGGTAGCTGTGTAGTAGGACAAGCATGCGCCCCTTGTTCCGCCCCACCCGGCTAGCTTACACCCGAAATAATTACACAGAAACTGTATTCATTTAGACACTGTCTGGCCCATTAGCTCTAGCCTCTTATTGGCTAACTCTCACATCTTGATTTAACCCATTTCTACTAAATCTGTGTATCACCACGTGATTGTGGCTTACCGGCAAGAGTCTAACCTACATCTGTCTCGGGCAGGAAAACCATGGTGTCCGCCAGTCTGTTCTTCTTCCCAGCATCCTGTTTGATCTACTCCACCTATCTAAATTCTGCCCTATCAAAAGGCCAAGGCAGCATCTTACTTCAACCAATGAAAGCCACATAAATACAGAAGTACCTCCTACACCATAGCTGTAGCGCTCAGACTTCACTAATCCTGTGAACAGACCATGAGAAAGGAAAAGTGCCTGTGGAACCCCAGCGGGGTACCCAGGAAGTCTAGCACAATTTGTTAACATTCCTCCAAATGGGTGTTAGTGAGCGGCTCAGACATGCAGGTGTAATCATCCCACACGAGAATAAAACGCGTGACCAAATGCCACTGGGAGAACTGTGACATGACATTTACCATAAAGCCTCGCACCTGGGATGAGAGTATTCGGTCTTGGCACTTTGGAATTGCCATTCAGTGAGGAAGGACCAGGCATCCGCGTGGCTGCTGCTGGGATCCGCTTACGTTTCTGTGTGTTTGAGGTTGAGGGGAAGGGAAAGCTGGTGCTCAAAGACAGACATGAAGGCAAAGGACACAGAAGCTCAGATTGAAGGCACCCTTCTGTTTTAAACATTTCCATCTGCTTATATATGAGGGGTGCCCACCCCATGGCATGTATCTGGAGGTTAGACAGCAGCCGCAGAGGGCATTGCTTTTCTCCTTCTTCTATGTGGGCTCAGGGGATGGAAGCTACTACATTGGCATAATTTTGCCCACTAAGCCATCTTGCAGGCCCTTGAAGCTGCTCCTCTTACCACAGTCAGTAGAAAGGGAACGCATTAGCTTAGCCCCTGAGTTCAGACAGGAAGAAGGTTCTGTCTTTCATAGGCTCGTTCTTGAAAGGAGAACACAGAGAATTATATAGGTGACTCTAAATTGATCTCTTATGGTGAGGAGCTAGGTAGATCCCAGAAGACCATACAAAGGGGCTTCATTTAGATTGAGGAGTTAGGAAAGCCCCAAGGAGATGATAGATAGACAGCCACTACCGCATCGTCCGCATGCGGGTTTCTGTGGCCGTTACTTCTCCTGCTGTAGTGGAGACAGCAGTTCAGTGCAGTTGGTGATGATTTTATGAGAAAATGGAAGATTTTTAATATTAATGTATACTTGGAAAACAACTAGTTAAACATGGCTCTCACGACCAAGAAGATCATTTTTTATTTTAAGGGGGATAAAGTGGCATATTTTCTGCAGTGTGCTTAGCCGCACTTTTGACTGTGAGTAATGGTCATCCCCCATGTATAGCCACATGAGTTATGCCTGCCTGGGCATGAGCATGTGACTCATGGCAAAGCTGTAGGCACTGCAGCTGTGTAAGGGACGCTGCCCGGTAGATCGTCCGCAAGTTAGAACAGTCATCTTTCCTGAGTGTGCTGATAAGCAGTTAGTCCATTTGTCCCATCTATCTGGGGATGATTTGTCCAAATCAATGATGTTCAACTATCTAAGAGCAACTTTTGCTTTGTCATGATCTGTAACCTGAGGCCCTCCCCAAAGCTGGCTTGGTGTGTCTGAGATCACCTACTTTGGGAATGGATCTGGGAAGGTGATCATCTGACTTTGTCCTGTGGGCAAATTGGAGAAATGTTATGGAGTGTGCCAGCAATCTCTTGCCGGTCCCAATACTACAGCTATTCAGAATTAGCCCTAGGAGTCAAGAAGAGCAAAGGCAGCCTGGCTCCCTCCTGCTACTTTTTTGTTCTATGACACAGCACTTCAATGTTTTTCTCTGACATTAATTTGGGCTTCAAAATACTATTTACTGTGCAAAATAAAGTATGAGATTTTCACCAAAGCGTCTTCCTTGTACTGTCCTCGGATCTGCCTTTGTCAGATGAATCGCAGAACTTTGCTCTTGCAAAGAGCTTCACACACACGGTGGGCTTTAGAGTAGCTGGAACCCACATAAAAATATTGAATGTGAGGTACAACACTTTATATCCCAGCATTGGAGAAGTGGAGACAAAGATCCCTGAAGCTCAAGGGCCAACCCCTCTAGCCTAACCTGTGAGCCACCCTGATCTCCACCCTGCTCTAGTGGAAGAACCTGTCTTAGAAGACAAGGTGATGGCTCCTGAAGAATGACACCCAAGGTCGTCCTCTAGCCTCTACACATACCTGCACACGTGTGCATTCACATCTGCACACACATGTGCAGCTGGGCATGTGCATGCATGCATACAAACACACATACACATAACAGAGAGAGAGAGAGAGAGAGAGAGAGAGAGAGAGAGAGAGAGAGAGAAACAAAACATCAAAGGCACATTCGGTTGAAGAAATCAAACTCCAGCACTCTGAACTTCCTACGTGATTGTATTTATTTGTGGAGATGCCGTAGACATTAAAGTCCCGTGAAACTCAGAGACTAAAGACAAAAAAAAGGCTCATCAAGCAGGAGGAGCTCCGGCGGTGCAGGGCTCTGCCGTGTTGCGCCATATTCATCCAGAACTCTTTGGAGTCTTAATTTATTTGTGCAGACCCTGTAGAAATTCCTGCCAGAGGGAATGAGAGGAGGTTGACAGCCAGGGGACAAGATGCCAAATGGCTCATGGTTGGCAGTGGCATCTGGATGGGGCTGGCCTGCCTCCGGGCTTGTTGGCCCGCAACACTGTTGCCTATACAGGCAGCTATGGATCTGCTCAGGAGTCCAACAACTGTGTGTGTATTTTGGTGAGCTATTATTTCTGGGCCAAGCATTTCCATGGCATTTTCGCGTCTTTTGGCATTGGTCCTGTGCGTGCCCACCCCCATTCCCACCCACTGCAACGTTTTAGTTTTCTGATCAAAAGCATCATCTAGAGGCAGAAATGTATTAAAGGAAGAAAATAAGATTTTTCTTAATGCCAATAAAACTCAGGCAGTCTTAGCATGGTCAGCATTCTAGACAGACCATCTCCTTCCAGACAAACCAGTTATGTGAATTCCAATCTCTTTGTATGTTTAACTGTTGGTTTCTTGAGATTGGGTTTCACCATGTAGCCCAGGCTGGAATTGGCTAACCTTCAGTTCATGATCCAGCAATCATAGTGCACAGCCATGTCTGACTCAAAAAAAAAAAATCCAGTTTCAATGTTTAATTTTTTCTTAATGAGTTAATTCAAACCTAATTGTAGAATAATCAGGTATTACTTTAACCACCAAAAATATGATAAAATATTAAGTAATTTGAAGTTCAGGGATTCTTTCAAGGTTTCAGAGCCTCTTTCTTTCCAGAGAAGGAAAATGATGTAATAACTTTTCAGACCCTGACCCTCCATGTCTGTTGGTCACATGCCTACCAACTGGCTTGTCAGGTCCTCACTGCCATGCAAGGCTCCCCCTCATGGCTGTCAGGGCTCCACTCTCCAAAGCTATTGACTTGTGAGAGCTCACAGTCCGATTCAGCTATACCTGGGTTTCATGCTTCCTGGATGCTCCTTCAACACAGAATGCTGAAGAATATAAGACTGAATGATTAAGATCATCTGACACAAAGGATTTCCAGATGTGTGTGTGCACACACATGCACATGTGTGCATGAAGGTCTATGTGGTGCACATGTCTGGAGATACCAGAAGCCGAACTTGAATGCTTTCTTAGCTGCCCTCTACCTTGTTTCGCTGGATTTGTTTTGTTTTGGAAACAGGGGCTTTCACTGGCCTGGAGCTTACCAATTCAAATAGACCTGCTGATCAGTGAGTCCCAGGGGTCGTCCTGTCTCTCTACCTCCAGTACTGTCGCCAGGTATGACAGGTGCATTGCCAGGCCCAGCCTTCTCTTCTCTTCTTTCTCTTCTCTTCTCTTCTCTTCTCTTCTCTTCTCTTCTCTTCTCTTCTCTTCTCTTCTCTTCTCTTCTCTTCTTCTCTTCTCTCCACTCCTCTCTCTCTCCTTCCTTCTTTCCTTTTTCATTATTTTTTAAATTTATTTTTCTCTCTTATATATTATATCCTGACTATAGTTTCCCCTCCCTCCCCTCCTCCCAGCATCCCCACCTTCCTTCTCCTACAGATCCATTCTCCTCCATTCCCAGAAAAGAGCAGGTCTTCCAAAGATATCAACCAAACATGGCATAGCACGTTACAATAAGACTAGGCGCATACCTCATATCAAGAATGGATGAGACAACCCAGTAGGAGGAAAAGTGTCCCCAAAGAGGCAAGAGTCGGAGACATCCCCACTCCCACTGTTAGGAGCCCCACAAGACACCAAGCTACACTACCATAACATATATGCAGAGAGCCTAGGTTAGACCCATATAGGCTCTTTGATGGTTGGCTCCATCTCTGCGAGCCCCTGTGAGCCCAGGTTAGTTGATTCTGTGGGCCCTTTGCTCCTGGTGGCCTTAACCCCACTGGCTCCTACAATGCTTCCTCCCTCTTTTCCGTGGTATTCCCTAAGCTCTGCCTAGTGTTGGGCTGTGGGTCTCTGCATCTGCCCCTATCAGTTGCTGGATGAAGCCTCTTTGATGACAGTTATGCCAGACTCTGATCTTCACAAGGCTCACCCTCGTAGATTCCAGGGCATTTCCATTGAACTAGGTTTCTACCTGGCCCCTCAAGTCCCCCCAATTCCAGACATTTTTTCCCAGTATTCTCTCCCTTCATTCTACTCCCCACCCCATCTCTCCTGTTCCTATCCCCCAACCACCCCCAGTCTACCCTCAAAATCTACTCTATGTCCCCTTCCCTGGGAGATCACTGTGTCTCCCCCCCACCACCCCTTGAGTCTTCCTTCTACTTATCCTCTCTGGGTCTATGGACTGTAGCATAATTATTCTCTAGCTTACAGCTAATATCCACTTATAAGTGAGTACATACAGTGTTTGTCTTTATGAGCCTGAGTTACTTCAGTTAGGATGATTTTGTTTCTAGTTCCATCCATTTGACTGGAAATTTCATGATGTCATTTTTAACAGCTGTATAATACTCCACTGTGTAAATGTATCACATTTTCTCTATTCTTCAGTTGAGGTGCATCTAGGTTGTTTGCAGTTTCTGGCTACTATGTACAAAGTTGCTATGAACATAGTTGAGCAAGTGTCCTTGTGGTAGGATGGAGCATCCTTTGGGCATATGCTGTGCCCAAAGTGGTATAACTGGGTCTTAAAGTAGAGTGATTCCCAGTTTCCTGAGAAACTGCCATATTCATTTCCTAAGTGGTCATACAAGTTTTCATTCCCACCAGCATTTAGGAGTGTTCTCTTTATTCAACATCCTCTCCATCATGAGCTGTCACTTGTGTTTTTGATTTTAGCCATCCTGACAGGTTTAATATGTAATATCAGAGTTATTTGATTTCCATTTTCCTGATGGCTAAGGATGTTAAGCCCTTTTTTAAGTGTTTCTCAACTATTTGAGACTTCTCTGTTGAGAATTATCTGCTTAAATCTGTACCCCATTTTTTAATTGGATTAATTTATTTGTTTATATCTGGTTTCTTAAGCTCTTTATATATTTTGGATATTAACCCTCTGTCAGATGTGGGGTTGGGGAAAATCTTTTCACATCCTGTAGGCTACCATTTTGTCCTCTTGACAGTGACCTTTGTCTTACAGAAATGTTTCAGTTTCATGGGATCCTATTTATTAATTGTTGATCTTAGTGCCTGTGCTGTTGGTGTTCTGTTCAGGAAGCTGTCCCATGTGCCAATGCATTCAAGGGACTTCTGCACTTAATATTCTATCAGGTTCAGTGTGTCTGGTTGGATATTGCATCTTTCATCCACTTAGACTTGAGTTTTGTGCATGATGATAGATATGAATCTATTTGCATTCTTCTACATGCCAACATTCAATTAGACCAACACCATTTATTGAAGATGCTTTTTTTGCCACTGTAAATTTCTTCTGGCTTCTTTAGTAAAAAAATAGGTATTCATAGTTCTTATGCATTATAGGCTTTTTAAGTGGTTTGTCTGATCTTGGTTTAACTTTGGTAAGTGATATCTATCAAAAAAGTTGTCCGTTGCTTTTAGATTGTCCAATTTTGTGGAGTACAAGTGTCGTAAGGAAGGCCGCTTGTTCATTTCCTGGCTGCTCAGACTCCTGAAATAATCACACAGAAACTATATTAATTAAATCATTGCTTGGTCAATTACTTAAGCATATTGCTAGCTAGGTCTTACATCTAGAATTAACTCATGTTCATTATTTTATATTTTACCATGAAGCTCGTGGCCTAACAACAAGGTTTCAGTGTGTCTGACTCTGGCGGAGGCTCCATGGCTTCTCTCTGACTCTGCCTCCTTTTCCCAAGCATTCATTTTAGTTTTCCCTGACTATCTAAGTTCTACCCTATCAATAGGCCAAGGAAGTTTCTTTATTCACCAATGGTATTCACAGCATACAGAGGGGAATCCTTTGTATTTGGATTTCCTTGTTGTCTGAGTTATGTCTCCCATTTTATTAATTTAGATATTCCTTTTCTGTCATTCAGTTAGTTTGGATAAGAGTTTGTCTATCTTACTGATTTTCTCAAAGAACCAATGTTTTGTTTCATTGATTCTTTGTATTGTTCTTTCGTTTTAGGCCTCAGTTTGAGTATTTCGTGCCCTCTACTTTTCTTGGTGTGTTTGCTTCTTTTTGTTCTAGAGCTTTCAGGTGTGTTGTTGTTAGTATGAAATCTCTCCAGTTTCTTTATGTAGTAGGCACTTAGTGCTAGAAACTTTCCTCTTAGGATATCTTTCATTGTGTCCCATAAGTTTGGGTATGTTGTGGATTTGTTTTCTTTGAATTCTAGGAAGTTTTTAATTTCTTTATTTCTGCCTTGACTCAGCAGTCATTTAGTAGAGAGTTGTTCGGTTTCCATGAGTTTGCAGGCTTCCTGTTGTTTCTATTGTTGTTGAAATCCAGCATTAATCTGTGGTGGTCTTATAAGATACGTGAGTTATTTCAATTTTATTGTATCTGTTGAGACTTCCTTTGTGACCTAGTATATGGTCAATTTTAGGGAAAGTTCTATGAGATGCTGAGAAGGTATACTCTTTCTGTTTGGGTAAAATGCTCGGTAGATATCTGTTAGGTCTATTTGAGTCATAACATCTGTTAACTCCATTCTTTCTCTGTTTAGTTTCTGTCTCCATGGCCTGTTCATTGGTGAGAGTAGGATATTGAAGTCTCTCACTGTTAAACTTCAGTAATGTTTCTTTTACAAATATGAGTGCCCTTGTGTTTGGAGCATAGATATTAAGAATTAAAGTATCCTCTTGGTGGATTTTTCCTTTGATGAGTATGAAGTGTCCTTCCCCATCTCTTTTGATTAATTTTGTTTTGAAGTCTGTTTTGTTAGCCTATGACTTTTTATTGGGGAATTTAGTTCATTGATATTAATATTATTATTTAGTTCATAGATATTAATGACGAATTATTGTTAATTCCTGTTACTTTGTTGTTGGTGGTGGAAGTAGTGGTAGTGGTAGTGTGTGTGTGTGTGTGTGTGTGTGTCCCTTCTTTTGGTTTTGCCAATGTGAGGTTATTTATTTCCTTTGTTTTCATGGGTATAGTTAACTTCCTTGGGTTGGAGTTTTCCTTCTAGTACCTTCTGTAGGGCTGGATTTGTGGATAGATGTTTAAATTTGACTTTTTCATGAAATACCTTGTTTTCTCCATTTATGGTAATTGAAGGTTTTGCTGGGTATAGCATTCTTGGTCTCTTAGAATCTTCAGCACGTGTGTCCAGGCCCTTCTCCCTTTTAGACTGAGAGTCAAGTGTAGCTCTCATAGGTCTGCCTTTATATGTTACTTGGTCTTTTTTCTTTGCAGCTTTTAATATTTTTTTCTCTGTTGTATGTTTAGTGTTTAGTGTTTTGATTTTTATATGGTAAGGGGGCTTTCTTTTCTGATCCAATCTATTGGTGTTCTGTAAGCTTCTTGTACCTTCTTTATGCTAGGGAAATTTTCATCTATGATTTTTGTTAAAGACGTTTTCTGGGCATTTTGGCTGGAATTCTTTTTCTTCTTCCAATCTTACTATTCTTAGGTTTGGTCCTTTCATAGTGTCACACATTCCCTGGATGTTTTGTGTCCGGAATTTTTTAGATTTAGCATTTTCTTTGACAAATGCCTCTATTTTTCTGTTGCATCACCAACTCTTGAAGTTCTCTCTTCCATTTCCTGCTTTCCTTTGGTGATGCATCTGTAGTTCCTGCTCAATTACCTAGACTTTCCATTTCCAGAATTCCCTCAGTGTGTTTTCTTTATTGCTTCTACTTTCCTTTTTCAGGTCTTGAACAATTTTATTCATTTTCTTCAATTGTTTGTTTGTATTTTCTTTATGGTTTGTTCATTTCCCTTTAAGGACCTCTATCACCTTCATACAGTTGGCTGTAAGGTCATTTTCTTGGCGTCAGCTGTGTTGGAATCTTCAGGTGTTGCTGTGATAGGGTAGCTGTGCCCTGGTCGTATCCTATTTCGCTGGCCTTTGTTGACTGTGTTTTTACACTGGTGTCTAGGCATCTGGGTTTGGGGTGATTATAGGTCCAGGTGCCAGTTTCTGGGTTTGTCTTTGTTGGATGGGTGTTTAATTCCTCTGTTTCTGTTTCCTCTTCTGTCTGTGTGACCAATAGGGAGTCTCCATCTGCACTGGGGGCTGGACTTCCGGTGGCTTGTGTGGCCTTTGGTCCAGCAAGGAGTCTTTGCCTGAATTTGCCTATGTGTTCTTCAGGCTGGTGTGGTCTGTTATGACTGGCATGGCCTGCATCTGAGCAGGGATATCTGCTCAAGATGGGGGAAGGGACAGGCAGTGGTGGGCAGGCAGGAAGGGGTGGCAGTGGTTTGGACCTTTGGGAACTCAATGGGAGGGTTCAGTGGGCATGTAGGCCTCTTTCCTATTCTTCTTCATGCCCAGGCTTTTCATGTGGGTGCTGGGGATCCAAACTCAGACCCATTTTACAAACTGAGCCATCTTCCCAGGCCTCTGATTTTGTTTTTTAGTGAAGAAAATTAATAAAAGAGTTATAAGCAAGCATCAAGAACATTAAGAATAAGAGGCTAAAGCCTTTACACTCTCCTAAAATGTGACATTACAAAGTGAGCCATGTTAATTTTTGGCCAATAAAAGCGTTCCCATCCAGTCAGTGTTTCAAAGTCAGAAGGGCCCATGGGGATTTGGGTACTATAACTCCAAACTTCCCTGTCTGCATTTTATTGACAAATAAGCTAGTTTGGTAACGGTGACACAGTCACACTACTAGGTCACTAGGCCAGCCCTCTCCTCTCAGTACCTGCTCCTCCTAGCTTTGGAGTTACCACCAAGTTGGAAGGACCTATGTAGGCAAGCCGTGTTAGCCACGGCGTGGTATCGCATCACAGTGATGGGTGCTGCCGCAAGGCCAAGTTCACTGTGCGATGGGGTGTGAAAAGGGGCAGCAGACACCCATAAGGACAGATACTCAGAAGACTGGAGCAGGCCGAGCACGCGGTTACAGCCCGGACAGCACAGCAAGCTTCTGTCTCAACAAACGAAATCCTGATCAACAAAAGAAGGAACAGATCTGAGGCAGAGCAGAAATCTGAAGGGAGGGCCAGTCAAGCGTAGCAGCCTAGGGCCCAGGTGATGGAAGGGGCACATGGGCAGCGCCTTTCCACGACTGCCTAGGAAACAGTGACTCACTGTTTGTCTCATGCTTGGACACCCAGGGTTCCACGGACTCTGCAGGGACTTTTGCTCCCAGTGCTGATTCCTGGGGACAGCAAACAGCTCATTCAGGAGAATATGAATCTCACATGCAAACCAAACGGTCCAAGCTCATGATTCCGAACCCCCCCCCCAACCAAATTTTTACATCCTGGACATGCGCCAGAGCCTAGGCTCTACTTCATCCAGTTAAAAACAGTCCCTGGGCCCCGGAGCCCACTGAACCTACCCCACTAGCCAACATGAAGCCAGCGAGCGCACCTGCCCTTCCCTGACCTTCCTGTAACAACCACAAGGTCTCCTGACCAGTCCAGGTCTCCCCTGCAACTGTTTCCAGGGGTCCATAATGTAACAACCCCCCCCCCCCTTCATGCTGGCCGTTTCTGTTTGCAGCTTACCAAGACTGATAAGAACAAACCTTGATGCAGCTTTTCACTGAATCATTTGATCTCACATTTGTTTGCATTTATTTTGTTATTTACCTTAATTGGCCCATAATAACCGTACCTATTTGTAGGGCACAGTGTGATAAGCCAGTATATACTGTAATTCATAATGATGAGCTTGGGTAATTAGCATTTTCTCTTTAAACATTCATCACTATTTATGTCCAGAGGCTTCCTACTTGGCTCTTGAATTGTTTTAAAACATACAATAGGGGCTGGGAGTCAGGACAAGTGCTGGCTGTATGAGCAGGAGAACTTAAGATCTGGATCCTCAGCCCACGACAAAGCCAGGCATTGTAGCATGTGTCCTGTAACCTCAGCAATGGGGGGAGGGAGGAGCGCAAGGAGAGGGTGGAGAAAATCAGGTCCTGGGTGGGAGACATCACTGAGCCTAGCTAAAATGGTGTAGTTCAATGACAGAAAGAGACCTGGCTTGACAGAGAGAAGGAGAGGGAGAGGGAGAGGGAGAGGGAGAGGGAGAGGGAGAGAGAGAGAGAGAGAGAGAGAGAGAGAAACAAAGGAGAGTGATTGAGAAAGATATCTTATTGTCAGTTCCTGGCCTCCACATATGTCTTTATGGTCAAGTACACCACACACATGCATGTGCACACACACACACCACTATAAATGATTATCAATGTTTATACACTATTGCAGTTGAATGCTAGCGGGGCAAGCCAGTACATCGGTATCAGCTTGAGGTCTCTGAACAGTCTAAGTATCCAGTGATCTCATCTCCTCCCCACTATTAGAAATAAGCCGTGCACACGCAGCCTCCCAGCGCCCTGTGGACAGGAATCGCACACTTGGGGCTCTAGGCTCCTGCTCAGTCTGTGTGCTTAGTTGAAGCGCATCCATCCTGAAAGACCTCCCCTTTACCAGACAGATCCGAGCCTCCAATGGGGAGAATTGTGGCCCAAGACTCCGATCCACCACACTGGTCCTGAGGCAGCCGGTGGGGAATGCAGAATAACAACACACTGATTCTGAAAGTGGGTCGAGAAGATTCTGTGGGATTTGTTTGCTTGTCTCAGGTGGTCCCAAACCTTGAACATCACTGTTCTTCAGTAGAAATGAACATTTTCTAAGAAGGACCACATAGTAAATATTCCTGGTTTTGTTGGACTTACTGGTTTTGATATAACAAGTCAGCAGGCAGTGAAGGAACCAACCAGATGGCCATCAGCTATGAACTATGAACATGCAGTACTTGCCTGCGAGTTAAATATTATGAACTGAAGGTGACCTGGCAGGCACATTATCTTGGGGTTTCTATTGCTGCTGTGACGAAGCACCGTGACCAAAAAGCAAGTTGGAGGAAAAGGGTTCATTTGGCTTACACTTCCACATCACTGTTCATTATTGGAGGAAGTCAGGACAGGAACTCAGACAGGGCAGGAACCTGGAGGCAGGCACTATGCAGAGGCCATGAAGGGGTGCTGCTTGCAGGCTTGCTTCCCATGGCTTGCTCAGCTTGCCTTCTTATAGAACCTACGCTATATTAAATGGACAGGGTGAGCTTGCCTTGCTACCGCTGTGTTTACTGTTGATATTTGGTAGTTATCTCAGTCCCATTTAAACACATGATGGCACTAAATGCCTCTCAGGGGTCTCTACTATCACCCAGAACTTCTCTTCAGGAGCCTGGTGTAAGGGCAGGAGGGCCTCTCCAGTTTCCGCCCCCACAGGATCAGCTTTGTGCCTCCAGAAGCCTCTCTCTCAGTGACTCCCACTGGCTCTTTGGGATGTCACTACTGGGAAGTCTCTTACCTTGATTTTTCACTCTGGGATAAATGGACATAATGTTGTTTTAATTTTGGTCGCTGGTTTATTCTGAGGAGGAAAAAGGGCAATTGGTTGGTGTTAAAGTAACTCCCCGTGTGAAGCAGAAACTGGAGGCAACGTGAATGTTGTGTGCACGTGATTAAGTTGTTACTTGGCACTGTCTGTGGCAGGCTTCATTAAGGTGCTGGATACCCACTGTCTCGTTTCCATATGGTGTATGTTGACAGTGTCCCCACTAACCCGCAAGAAAGCAAAAAACTCTGGCAGATTTAACACCGTGGCTAGGCTCACACTGAGGTTTGAAACCCCGTCTTCGGGATCCCAATCTTAACCTCTCAAGACATATTACAAATATGCAAAGCTACCACAGTGAAGGCAGTGTCTTCTATTATTATTATAATCTAAACAAAAAGGCCAGGGGCAGATCTAAGTTCATGGCCTTACACAGAGATCTAGGTTCTATCCCACACCACAGAAACTGGGTGGAGTGGGCGCGTGCATCTGCACCCAGCACCCGGAAGGAAGGAAGGAAGGAAGGAAGGAAGGAAGGAAGGAAGGAAGGAAGGAAGGAAGGAAGGAAGGAAGGAAGGAAGGAAGGAAGGAAGGAAGGAAGGAAGGAAGGAGAAACAAGAGGTCCAGGTCATCCCTCGCTACACAGGGAGTTTGAGGCCAGCCGGAGCTACATGAGAGAGACTCTCTCTCTCTCTCTCTCTCTCTCTCTCTCTCTCTCTCTCTCTCTCTCTCTCTCTCTCTGTGTGTGTGTGTGTGTATGTGTGTGTGTCTAGCCTGGGCTACATGAGACCCTGATTTCTCTCTCTGGCTCTCTCTCTCTCCATCTCTGTCTGTCTGTCTGTCTGTCTCTCTCTCTCTTGCATATGCACACACACACAAGATTTTAAGACAAAGCATGTTCCTTCCACTCACTCTTTCTTGCGGGTTAAGGTGTTGTCATTGTCTACCGCCGCCCCCCATCTCCCCTCCCAACCCCCTCCCATTCCCACCACTCCAGCTCACACTGGACAACTCCCCGAAGTCACTCGGACTGGCAGAGCCTTCGCTTTGTACACCTAGCGAACATACCTTCGCTTTGTATACCTAAAGAGAACAGCCCTTTCAACTCTGGGCTCTCACCACCAATATTCTCAGAATAAACAGAAACATTTAAAAACTAGGCTTAACGCTTCTAAGTTAGTGCTTGTGGCTTGTTTTGGTTTGTTTTTTGCCTGAACCTTCTTTAGCTATTATTGTACATATGTGTAAAGAAGTATAATGGATGTAGACACATGCATGTATACACAAACAGAGAGAGATTGCTAGCAGGTGAGCGTCAAACCAAATGTGAATCTGAGTTGTTTTTGTTGTTGTTGTTGGGTTTTTTTTTGTTGTTGTTGTTTTGTTTTAGTTTTTGTTTTTCTTCCATACCTGGTGGATTTAAGCCCCTATAGGTCATCCTGTCAAAATACAATTTTAACTTTGAAATAAAATAACAGAACAGAAATAAACACAATCCATTAGAACTCCCTGCCAGTGTTGGCAGATAAAAAAAAAAAAAATACAGTGTCTCAGACAGAAATATCAATAACTTTAACGCATGTGATGTGTTAACAGGAAGCAAACAAGCAAACTTGCTCTCCGGTGACTGTCACTAATATTTATTCGTCCAGTGACTGTTAATCAAACCAAGTTTACAGTCCCGTACAGCACCTGTCACAGGTGCTGATCGCTAATCAGCTATTGCCGCGGTTTATTCTGCCGCTGACAACTCGCAATTTTGCGCCGATTCAGCCATTTTGTCAGGTGGGAATTATGGCGCCGCACATGTGACAAAACACATCACCCTTTTTCCCCCTTTTCTCCTTTTTTTTTTCTTGCGTTTTTTTTTTTTTTTTCCAAGCTCCTCTCTCCTGCTCTCTCCCCCTTTTTAGACAAACAATATCTGGGAACTCAGAAGTAATAAGGCGGAATGCATAATTAATTACCCAGCTTGCTCTAATTAGGGATGAATAAGTTGTGTCCCTCTCACAATCACAAATGTGGTGATGGGTAACACCAGTTTATGCTGTATTACCAGCAAATATGCAATCCTTCTGAGAGCACTTTTGTTGATGAATTTGATGAATGTGACAATAATTAGCGCAGACAGATGAGAGCTAAATTACTACTGACAATGTAATGCTATCCTGCTCGAGGGCCTGGGAACGTGGCAGGGACCTGGGCCTCCATTCTAATTAATAGTCTTTTTTGTCCTTTTTCCCCCCCTTTTTTTCTTACCCCTACTGGCAAAAAAAAAATGGGGGGGGGGTCCCGGTAATTGTTTTCCTCACAGGCTGCAGGGAGTTATCAGGGTAATAAAGTTAATTAGCAGAACAAACATCTTTTCACTGCCTTACCAGTCTGAGGGAAAGAGGGTAATTCAAGCCGCGGGAAGATAGGACATGGCAGGATAAGAAAGGAAATTTTAACCAGGAAACGGCAGAAAGTTTCTCTGGCTTGATGCATCCGAAGAATGAGGTGGCCTCTTTCACGTCCCAGAGTTGCTGTGTAAAGGACTTCATGATTTTGATTTTTGGAAATAAAGTTAGTTGACAAGAAATACTACTGTTTCTTCTTGTAAGTGGTCCTGGTGTGCTCAGCTTCATCTTCATCTAAGCAGCCTCTCCCTAACATCTCCGGCAGAGAAGTGAGTTCAGGCATTTGCCAAGGAGAGCACTGGCTGTGGGGTTTGTGCTGTAGTAATGTTGAATGGTCTGGATATCTAGGGAAGAGGAAGAAATTGCCCAGCAATTCCCAGTGTATGTGTTTGTTAACCCTCCGATGTACATCCAGTTTAAACTGGAATATTCCAGGGCTGGGGGTATGGCTCAGTTGGTGGAGTGTTTTGCAGCATTCGTGAAGCCTGGGTTTGGTCCCCAGCACTACATAAAACTGGGCCTGGTGACAATGTCATCCCTGCAAGTTGGGGAGTAGAGGCAGAAAAATCATAATTCAAGGTCATTTGCTGTAGCATATTGAACACGCGGCCAACCTAGGTTACGTGAGGTACTGCCTCAGGAAAGGGTGGGAGATAAAAAAATATATGTTATTCTAGTGCAGGTGTGTAATCTCAGACATTATTTTTATTTTTTTTATGTGTATGAGTGTTCTGCTTGCATGTATGAATGTGTACATGTGCATGCAGTGACTGAAGAAACATTGGATTCCCTGGAACTGGACTTTCAGAAGGTTGTGAGCTCCTACGTGGATGCTAAATACCCCAGGTCCTCTGGAAGAACAGCCTGTGGTCTTCGCCACTGAACCATCTTGCCAGGCCTTCAAATCTTATTTTTATTAAAATATTTCAGTCTTCCTTTCTCTGTCTTCCGAGGACATGACACACATACACACATATACATACACACACGTACACACATACACACACACACACACACAAGTCCTAAAGGAAACCATGTTCCCTCTTGGAAGCCATGAGGCATCCCACAGCACAGTCTCAAGGAAATGCATCTGCTCCCAATAGCCCACATGTCACTAGTCAGAGGCCAGAACTGCAGGGTTTGAAAAGAAGTTTCCATAACAATGGCTGAAATCAAGCCTTTGGAATTTTCCTAGTTGACTTATCAGAAAAATTGTCAGGATAAAGACACTCCCAAATCCACATAAATCAAGAGAATGCAGATACGTATAATTCAGTCTGGCTAAATCCAGCCCTTTACACATAACAATAAATACAGTGAAGTTAGAAGGAAGGTACAATGGCATCTGCATAGTTAGGAAATCATGGCTTTGGAACTGGGGAAGACTACGGATTTATAACAGCAGTGTGTAAATACTTTAGTCACGTGACTGATTCATGAACGAACACAGCATCTTGTAATTTGTTCGTTTGGATTCTATTTCTGAAATGAAGCTCATCTCTACATCTAGGAAATAGGATGAAATAATAACAGCAATAATAAATTCATGCACATTTACTGATTTCAAAAAGAAAGATGCTATGGAGCTCGCTACTATTTTTGAAAGATTTTTTAAATCCTATAGCACCTGATAGTCCCGGGTAGACTCCCAGCCAAGATGGACCTGACCCTCCTTAGTTTCTGAGATCACACAAGAGCAGATGTATCAGAATGGAATGGTTATAGACATGATTTTTTTTAATTTTGTAATAGAAGATCATGCTGACGAATCAAGACTAGACAAAAATTTCACTAGCTTCAATTTTGTAATAGAAGATCATGCTGAGGAATCAAGACTAGACAAAAATTTCACTAGCCAATGTCACAACTTCACTGGGCTAAGTTTGTCAGGGAGAGACAGAAGCAAACACACCACACACATAGATATATTCAGTTACAATTTGAGTTGCTATCATTTGCTTTTTAAAAAAATGCTAAGCAAGAATTTTAGCATATAACCAGACTTTATCTTTAATATGAAACCTCTAGACCTACAAGATACTACTTGTCTACTGGTCTATGTCAATTTGATACAAGTTAGAATCATTTGGGAAGAGGGGCTCTCAATTAAGAAAATGGCCCATAAGATTTCTTAATTAGTGATTGATGTGGGAGTTTCTAGGCCACTGTAGTGGGACCACCCCTGGGAAGGTTGTTTTGGGTGCTCTAAGAAAGCAGGTTGAGCAAGCCACAAGGAGCAAGCCACTGAGCAACACCCCTCCATGGCCTCTGCATCAGCTCCTGCCTTCAGGTTCCTGCCTTCAGTTCCTGCCATGACTTCCCTCAGGGATGAAGCTTGTTCTGAGAGATTAGATCAAAGAAACCCTTTCCTTCCCAAATTGCCTTTAGTCACTGTGTTTTATCACAGCAATAGAAACCCTAGCTAAGACACTATTTTCAACAGCTTATAACCGCTATTATTTTGCTGTTAGGTGAGCAAATAAATATTTATTTGTTTATTTATATACCTAGGCATATGTCTGCATGCACGTGTGCATATATGTGCATCTGTGTGTGAAGCCCAACACCAGCCTCAGGCATCTTCCCTCAGGAGCTGTCACTTTCTGTTGAAGCAGGTCTTTAACTGGCCTGGAACTCACTCGTTAGGCTAGGCCTGGTGGCCAGGAAGTTCTAGGGATAAACCCGTGTTTGCCTCCCCAGCCCAAGATGGCATGTGCATACCACCAGGCCTAGCTTTTTAAGCCCAGGTTTTAGGGATCAAACTCAGATCCAAGGGAAGCATTTTTTTTTACCCCCTGACTGATCACCATAGCTCAAGGCACTAATAAAATGTAATATGAGTTCACTTATCAAAGGAGAAAGCCTGTGAGAAATCCTAATGTAAAATTAACTCGTATTTTTTTTTCTAGAAATGATTGGAAGTTTTTGAGAGGAAGAGTAACACGGGACACTTACTTGCATCCCCTGAGGCTTGCACGGATATTTCCCGTCTCTCCTCCAGAGTCACTTCCTCCCTCATTGGCCAACCAGGTATGTCTTCCGCTTGATCTTAGCCAAAGGCAGGAAGGGATAAGGATTCTCTCTTTGGGAAAGTGATGTGGTGGTCAATGTAGATGCTCTCCATGAATGATTGGGAGTTTCACTTGCCTGGGTGCTCTAATTTGCCAGATGCCTGAGGGGAAAGTCTGGTATTCAGAACCTCAAGAAGTTTCCCTCACTGGACAGACATCAAAATTGTACATTTTTAAGTAAACAGTTGCGTCAAATATTAGCCCGTTTACAAGTCAGAAGGGCTCGGTGAGCATGGTTGTGAGTCAGGGGCTTGCCTGACACCACGGGAGATTTATCCTTTTTCTTTATCTTTAAAAAGTTGATTGCATTTTTATTTGTTAATTTGTAGGTGGTGGGGTGCACATGCCATGGTATGTATATGGAAGTCAGAGGACCCTGTGGTAGTCAGCACTCTCCTTCCACCATGTGGGTCCTGGGTGTCAAATGTAGAAGGTTCGGTATGAAATGACTCAACCTGTGGGGCTGTCTTACCAACCCTCTCTCTATCTTTTTCTCTCAACTCCTGAGTCATCGTCTCCCCCAGTCTAACAGATTCTCAGTCCCGAGACTTTTGGGCTATCTTGCTCATTTGACTGCAGTGCAGAGGAGTATTGCAGGCATAGCTAATTGTCAAGAAGGGAAAAGCCAAGCCTTGGTTGCTTTTTTTCAGACTCCAAATTACAAAGTTACTTACCTGTTGTCCGTCACTGGAACCCCGCCTTGCTTCACAAGATGGCACAGGCACTAACGACGAGAGAGTGTGCAAAAACATGTTTGTACACAAGGTGGTGATGTTAGCAGTGGCCATACCTTCATCCTGCTCAAGAACAGAAGAGGGGGCTGGAGAGATGGCTCAGTGGTTAAGAGCATTGCCTGCTCTTCCAAAGGTCATGAGTTCAATTCCCGGCAACCACATGGTGGCTCACAACCATCTGTAACGAGGTCTGCAAACACACACAGACAGAATATTGTATACATAATAAATAAATAAATATTAAAAAAAAGAAGAAGAAGAACAGAAGAAACAGCAGCAGACTGCCTCCCTGAGTGATTGCCAGAGGCACATTCGGTTGTATTCTGTGACAGCCAGTCAGGATGCATCCGAGCTGTGGGAGACAGGGGGTGGCAGCCGGATCAAGCCCTAAGAGCAAAAGAATGCTTTGCACAGTCAGGGTTTAGGAGCTTGGCCTGTTACCCACTGAATGTGGATCCTAAAAGCAGGGTTGTGTTTGTGACCGAAATCGACCCATTTCCAGGGAGATTTCCCTCAGATCGATTGCCTTCTCCTCAGAGCCCTGCCCTGACTATGGGGTTTCCTATCCCCGTTCTTCATGCAGCCTTGATCTGCTAAGACTGCTCTCCTTCCCTTAGGCGTACCATGTGCAGAAATTCAACTTTTACTATATTAGTATAATTTAGAACCATTTTTAAAAATCAAGGTTCTTTGGCTCCCAAAGTGCTTGTCATGCAAACCTGGTGTCCTGAGTCCGATCCCCGTGTCTCTACAAAGGCTGAAGGAGAAAACCAACCCCACAAACTTGTCCTCTGACCTCCCGTATGCACGTTATATACATGCAACAATAAGACATGAAAAGTTTTAATAGTAAAACCTTGAATATATGGCATAGCTTCATTTTTTTCCTAATCGACACAAAAGTGTAAGCTAGCATATGCCAAACTTATACCAACTCACATTGATTACACCTACCCGGACCCAAGTAACTAACTTCATTAAATACTAGATCTCACAGTTCATCTCTTGGGTATATTTTCATGTATATATGTAATGTGTGTAGTTTCATGTATTTCTTATGGGAGGTAGATGAGTACGACATCGGTTTGTTGGTCAAGAGGTGGGCAGCCTGTGTGCCATGTGCCAAATATCACAAGAAGATCTGTTTTCAGCCTTAAGAGTCTCTCTTCATGGTGAAAGAGGTAACATTTGTTATTTGTGAGCTAGGAAGAGAAATAACTGCTGGTAACCATGGAAGGATGAGTCTGAAACTTAAATCCAAAGAAAAGGCAGCTTGCGCTGTCTGTAAACTGTGGCCCCGGCTTCTGGTCCCGGCTCCGTACTGAGGTGTTGATTTGCTTGGGCAAGCTGTCAGCCACCTCTCACCTGGGAGAAGTGATATCTTATCAAAGCCCAGACAGCTCCCCTTCACAACAGACAGATAACAGGGCCTTTCAATTTATCACACGGAAGTCTAAAAGAACCATGGGAACGATTGGTCAGCTGACAGCTTGACAGACAGCTTGACAGCCCTTGGAGCATCATGGGAAATGGTTGTCAGCTAATTTTCAGAGCAACCAGAGAGATAACCTTCAGAATGGGGAGGAAGACAAAAATCTGAATATTGGTATATGAGCCAGCAGCAGGCAACAGTGTGCACTGATGATAACTGTGTGACCTGGGCAGCTGGAGGGAGTTATCAAACCTGAGAGGTTCCTGGGCACAGGAGCACCCCCATCTCCTTCAAGGTCTTTTACCCCTTTATGCAAACATCATTAGAAACATACGCACATGATATAGGGCTCATGACACAGGCTGAGTATGCAGCTGCCCACTGACCGTGCCCTGGTTTATCATCTTTCCTCTGAGTGTCACTGCCTGTGTGTCATTTCCCAAACATAGTTCGTTCATCACAGCTCTGAGCAGAAAGCCACTTCCGGAAGAGTCACACTGGTCAGATTCTGTACTCTGGCTTAACCCAGCCCGGGAAGGTCACAGTCACCTTCGTGAGAAAGCAAGAAAAAGAAGCCAGTTGAAGAGCACTGAAGAGAGCATCTTCATCCATATTAACTCATACATTCCTGCAGCCAACCAGCACTGAGTGCGTACTGCGCCTGCGCATGAAGGGGCAAGGGGGAGGGGAGGAGAGGAAGAAGAAGAAAGTCCAGCTTTCAACTTCCCCGTGGTTGAGAGCCAGGGCAGACTGTTAAGTGAGAGCAGCGGCGAAGAGGTCAGGCCCATCCGAAGCTTCTGGCAGCTGAGGCCTGTGCTCCATGGCCGACTCATCTCCTGCTTACGCCCTCAAGTGTGCTACGTGTGCCCTAACTGGAGGAGACATAGCCTGAAAAAATTGGGACTTCAAAGAAACAGTAAGCACTCCGTATTTACCGTTTGCGAAGAGCCACCTAAAGTCACAGCACGGTGCCAGAGGCAGTAGAGAGGTGAAGAGAAGCAGGCGGAGTCCCCACAGTTGGATGGGACCTGACATCACCGCAGGCCCTTGGGTAGTTGAGCTACTTGTTTTCAAAGCAAACACTCTTTTTATTTTAAGATAGTCTCTACCATGCTGAAAATTCAAAGGACAAACACAAAGACCCCAAAAGAATAACACAAAGACCCCGAAGTCAGTTAACAGTTTGCTGCATTTGCGGCTGTCATACCGACTTTCTCTCCACTACATGTATATACAAATGCTGTCTTCCAAATCATATCAATAGTGAGAAACAAGGCAGCAATTGTGTCTGGCTTGTGTTTGTACTCCTTCGTGAAGTCCAGGGACGCCTTCATGTATTAAACATGAGGGACGGGAAAACCTTGAAGGTAAACCTCGTCATTGACTTTTCAATCTGTTTTCATGTGCAAGTTGGCATCTCCTGCTGTCTAAATGTATCTTGTAGCTCATAAAATGGTCATCTTGGGTCCCAAGATGTGTAAAAGCTTCCAAGGACAAACCCAGTGACCTGAAGGATCCCAGGATCCACATGGTGGAAGGAGAGAACCAACTTCTATCCACTGTCCCCTTTCTTCACTCACTCACACACACACACACACACACACACACAAATACTTTATAAAACAAAAACCTTCATCTTTCTGAAATATCTGCTCAGTCCACCCATGAATAAGAAAATTATAGTGGAGATATCACACATGAGGTGAAAGAAATTTTTCAAGGGATGCTGGATCTTGTCCTGCTCCAGCCCTTCGCATTGGACAAGAAAAACAAGACTCTTTCTGGAAAACGTTCGAGCCAGCACTGTCGCCAACCCCTGGCATCATTCCCACTGGCATCATTCAACGCTTGACACTTTGGGGATAATAATCGGCTTTCATGACTTTTCCTGCTTGAACTCACATTCCAGCATGGTCTTCCAAATCCAGAAATGCATGGCCAGACACTCCACGTGGGTTGCGAGCATGGCTAGTGTACTCCCAGGCCTGGGAAGAGTCAGTGGATGACTTAACTATTGACGATCAAATGGCCTACATGTAATTCCTCACAAGGAAATACAACATTTGAAAGAAAATGTGAATGTGCAATTTGCAAGACTAACCAAAATGTCTGGGTACCGCCCAGGCAGATTTCATAGGTGGTGGTGACCAAAAAAACCACATTGTACTTATTTCAAACTGGGAGAGCAAGATGTGGGAGGGAGATGCATCATAATTGATCCATGGGCCAGATCCAAGTGGCCACAGAGCGGCTGAATTCAGGATTCTGAATCAGAGCTGTGGTTAACATGTCTTTTCCTTTCCCTGTCGAAATAAATTCACGAACTTGGAGTCCTAACAGATCCCAGATGCAGCGCCCTGTTCACCTGATATGAATTAAGTTTCATTGTTAGCGGCTAATGTAGTCGTTCAAGCTGACTAAATGGGTTAACATAAAGCTGGCACCAAATGGCTCGTTACAAATTTCATAGGAACAGCAAAATTTGCTGTCTGGAAACAGGATACATCCCTGGAACGCCAGTTAGATTCACACGTTCACAGAAAGACATCTGCAAGCTAAAAATTCCACAAAAAATCATGAAGTGGGGAGGATCTCATGAGCCCCCCACCCTTCCCTAAGGAAATTTATATTTGCTAAGGGAGGGACAGACATTTTCTTCAGTGGTGTAGCCCCCAGAAAAGTGTCCATGTTCTTGTAAATAACCCTCAGCCATGTTCCTGTAAGCAACCCTACTTAAACTAATTGAATCAAAGAAAAAAGGAGAGAGGAAAAAAGAAGAAGGGGGGCTAGCTGGAAAGAGAGAGATTAACAGAAGAGGGGGTAGCGGGGTGAATATGATCAAAACATACATACATACATATACATGCGTACATGTATGAACAATCTTGTGAAGTCCATGTGTATAATTAATAGACTAATAAAAATATTTTAATTCCACAAAAAAATTATTTAATAAGTATCATAAAACCATTTGATTTGTGGATTATGGTTACCCACGCCCTAATCTTAACACTCTCAAGGCAAATGTAGACAGTTCTCTGTGAGTGTAGACCAGCCTGGTCTGCCTAAATTCTGGACTATCAGGGACTACACAGTTGAGACCATACTTCAAAGAAAACAAAACCTGTAACTTAGAAAATGCTCCATCGACAGCCTCGTTGTGTGTTCCCAGGGAGAAAGTGAGTGATTCAGATGCATTGCGGAAGTCCTGAAGCCGTGCCATTGGCTGACAGTTGCTTTAGGAGCTGTGTACGACCCCACATACCCAAAGCAATGACATTGGTGATGGTTTGGTTTAGACTCTGTGTCACTGTCCTGCAGGGTAACCGGGCACCTCTGTGACCCAGATGAGGAGTTAGGGTTTTATGCCAGTCTTTTCTCTATGGAGGCTTCAACATGGTGCTTCCAGTATGGACAGTTCTGCCTTCTTTACCTTGCTTTTCGGACGTCTTACCAAATTGCTAGGTCGTGGTATTTTTCAATGCCCCCATCCTTTCTTTATCTCTTCTTTTATTATTCTGTGTGTATGTGTACGCATGGGATGGGCATGCTGCCACATGCATGTGGTGGTCAGAGGGTCTCCTTCGCCCTTTGTGTGCACTCGAGGGATGAAGTCAGATTGACAGGCTTATCTGGTGACGAAAGCATTTATCCACTGAAACATCTCTCCGTCTTTAAAAGCCTTTTTCTTAAAGTTCCCTACTTCATATAAACACTGTGACATTGGGAGACTTTTGAACTATGAAAAGTAATGACGAGTACACTGGAAAGTGAGTTTAAGATGTCAAAATTCAACTGGGTGTGGTGGCTTAATCTGAACGAACCCTTGGGAGGCAGAGGCAGGTGGATCTCTGTGAGTTCAAAGCCAGCCTGGCCTCCAAAGTGAGTTCCAGGACATCCAAGGCTGTATCATGAGATCTGTCTCAAAAAGCAAAAACAAAACAGATGAACAAAAACAGAAGAAAGCACACAAAAAAGTTTTCAAAATCCTCCTGGGTTTCATAGACCAAGCCTGAGCATCCTTAGAAACATATGAGTTCAAGGCCATACAGTTCTACATGAACATTTTAAGTCTTTTTTAAAATTTATTTCTATTTTATGTGCATTGGTATTTGGCCTGCATGTGTGTCTCTGTGAGGGTGCTGGATCCTGGAGGTACAGACAGTTGTGAGCTGCCATGTAGGTGGTGGGAATTGAACCCGGGTCCTCTGGAAGAGCAGTCCGTGCTCTTAATCATTGAGCCATCACTCCAGCCCCTCAATTTTTTTTTTAAATTCAAAATGTCCTATACTGTATTAGCTAGTTTTTATGTCGACTTGACACATGCTATAGTCATCTGATACTACGGAACTTCAATTAAGAAAAGGTCAGAAACACTGGCCTGTGTGCAAGCCTATAGGGCATTGTCTTGATTAGTGATTGATTCAGGAGTGCCAACCCACCAAGGGCAGTGCCATCACTAGGCAGGTGATATTATAAGAAGCAGGTTAAATAAGCTGTGAGAAACAAGGCAGTGAGCAGAGTTCCTGCTTCTGTTCTACCCACTGGCTCCTGCCGTGACTTCCTGCCCTGACTCCCTTGGTGATGCTCTGTTCCCTGGAAGTGTAAACTGAGATAAACCTTTCCCACACACACACACTGCTTCTAGCATGGTGTTTAATCGCACCAATGGAAACCCTAAAACTCACGTTCTTCACACTTGGTCTGTTTCTTTCTGGACTCCCTGGAGGCTTGCCAGGGAAGGAGTCTTGTTTAATTTTCACAAGATGTTTAGAAAGCTCTTAAATTGTCTGAATGCTAAAAAGCATCCACACCAGAGAGTCTACCTGTGCCCGAGCCGTGATGCTTCTGAAATTTTCTCTCTTCCTGCAGCTTAGTAGTTTTGGGTTTTTGCGTCAATAAAAATTTTTAATGGAGAAAAGAAAAGGAATATGATATGTATTAACATTTGTTCTTAAATAGTTTAAGCTGCATATTTAAATTTCTGTGCCTTGCTTTTAATGTAAAAAGAGGTTTCTAGCTTTGTGTGAAATATTCAGTTATGATTTATGACCATCCAGAAGTCTCTAATGAAGTTTCTGTACTTGATATGGTGACTAAGCACCAGATTATAAAAACTAATTTAGCCACCAGGCAATGGTGGCGCACGCCTTTAATCCCAGCCCTTAGGAGGCAGAGGCAGGCAGATCTCTGTGAGTTTTTGGTTAGCCTGGTCTATAGAGCGAGTTCCAGAACAACCAGGGCTACACAGAGAAAACTGTCTCAAAAAAAAAATCAAATAATAATAATAATAACAACTTAATCTATGTGTAGTGATATTTCATTTGCATTTTAGTAAATAAAGCTTGCTTGAAAATCAGAGAGTAAAACAGCCCCACTGGTCAGCCTTACAGACCAGGCAGTGGTAACACACACCTTTAATCCCAGCAGCCATACTAGTTTGCCATAGAAACCGGGCAGTAGTTGTAACATAAGGGCCTGCTTGGTTTCTGCTCTCCCACCAGGTTCCACAGCCAGTATGTCCCAAGGAAAATCACACAGAGGTCTACATATTAGCTCTTATAACTTATATTAACCCATTATTCTTATCTATGTTAGACACATGGCTTGGTACCTTTTTCGGTGGGGTATGTCATATCTGGACAGGACTATGGGGAAAGAGTTTCCTTCTTCCCAGAATACTCCTGTTCTCATTGCCCTGCCTCTACTTCCTGTCTGGTTGTCCTACCTATACTTCCTATGGCTATTGGCCAATCAGTGTTTATTTCAAACATAATTGACAGAATACAGAATTGTCCCGCACCAAGTAGTGGTGCATGCCTTTAATCCCTTTAATCCTAGAGATGATTATAAAACAGGAGGAGACAACTCTCAGACACAGTCTCATTCTGAGATTCCTGGAGGCAGGATCGCCATTTCAGACTGAGATAGCAGTAAGAGTCAGTAGTTGGCAGTTTTGCTTTTCTGACCTTCAGGTTGAATCCTAATATATCTGTCTCTGGGTTTTTATTAATCGTGCTACACCTATGAGCTCAAAAGATGGCTCAGTAGTTAAGAGAACTGGTTGCTCTTGAAGAGGGCCCAGGTTTATTTCCCAGCACCCACGTGTTGATTCACAATCATCTGTAACTCCAGTTTCAGGAGAGTCAACACCCTCTTCTCACCTCCACAGGCATCAGGCATACATGTTGTATACAGACATACATATACTCATGTGAATAAAATCATATATATATATATATATATATAATTTAGTCATTAATGGCTCAGCACTCACTTTAACAAATGCATTTTCATAAACCCCCTGTTGTAGTTGAGAATTTTATTGCTGTGAATAGACTCCATGACCACAGCAACTCTTTTTTGTTTGTTGTTTTTTGTTTTCTTTTGTTTTTTGAGACAGGGTTTCTCTGTAGCTTTGGAGTCTGTCCTGGAACTAGCTCTTGTAGATCAGGCTGGCCTCGAACTCACAAAGATCCGCTTGCCTCTGCCTCCCGAGTGCTGGGATTAAAGGTGTGTACACTACCACCTGACCAACCACAGCAACTCTTATAAGGAAAGTATTTAATTGAAGTGGCTTACTTACAATTTCAGAGATTCAATCTATCATCATCATGGCATAGAACATGGCGGCATGCAAACAGACATGGTGCTGGAGGAATAGCTGAGAGTCCTATATCTTGCAGGCAACAGGAAGCCAACTGAGACACTGTGTGGTATCCTGAGCATAGGAAACCCCAAAGCCCACCCCCACAGTGACACACTTCCTCCAAGAAAGCCATACTGCCTAATAGTGGCACACTCTATGAGATTGTGGGGGCTAATTACATTCAAACTACCATACTACCCTTTAAATGGATGAGGGGAAAGTAACTGAAGTTAGACTTACATTGATTCTTATAATACTGGTGGCATTAGCACTCCTTCTAGGGCACTCTCCTGGGGTGTAAGGATATGGGAAAGTGAAGCCCAAACTGGAAGATACAATTGTGGCTCGTTCAAGTGGTCATTGCATCTGTACCCCCTTTCTTGGTATAGCCCCACCTCCTAGCAGGTTAGAATTTTACAGGCTCAGCTTTCCACAACTCGTTGGTTCAATGAGAGGCCCTGTCTCAAAAAACGAAATGAAAAATGACTAAGAAAAATATCTGAAGTCAATCTCTGACATCTACATACACGCTTCTGTATGCACACAAGCACACACACATACACAGGAGCACACACAAGCACACACACACATACACATGAACACACAAGCACACACACACATACACATGAGCACACACAGACATACATGTACCCAAAAGAATCATTTGTTCCTCTTCTGGAAAAAAAAAAAAAGGTTTACCTTTTTGCTATTTTTTCCTCTCTCCATCTTTCTACAATTGTTAAAGTTCTCTAAGGCTCAGTTTTCCCAGTCATGAAATGGAGACAGATGTACCTTCGATTTGCTCTGAAGGTTAACAATCCTGCTAGCATCCTGAGACTGTTTTTAGTGAACACAAAGTGCCCTCTTTGCTGGCAGGGACATCAGTGAACCCTCTCCCTTCAGTTACACAGAATTATAAATCATCACACTGGCATGCAGAGCCTCTTTCTTCTGGCTTTATTCATCCAAAAGGACTCAGGGCAAGAGGAGTCCCAAACATAAGGCTGGTCATGGCCAATGCTAAAAAGGATGAGTCTTCCAAAGACAAGAAATTATAATTTTTACCTAGCTTTCTATAAAATTATAAAAAGATAAACACAAAATCCTTCTTACAATGTTTCCTACATTCCATGAAGCAATGGTGGAAAAATTGGGGGCTATGTTTTCCAAAACACTCACACAGACATCTGAAAGTCTCCAAAAGTTGTTTCTGTGGACTGCAGGAGGGTTGCTCTCAAAACATGACCCCAGAAAGCGTCCATTCGTGCGGGTGATAGGTGTCTTCGGGGATTGTCCCATTCATCCTCATAGCTCTGCTTAGGTAGTGTTGCCAGCCTTGTCTTGTTAGCATTTCTGTCCCATGTGCAGGAGCTTGGCCTGAGTGTGGCTGAGTGGCCCAGCCAAGGTCGCAGAGTCTGCTGGGGCTATGATTCCAATGATCTCTGTGGAGTCACTGCTCATAGGGGCAGAACTTTCAAAAGTAACAGAGCAGTAAGAAATTTCAGTTAGATAAGAGGAGTAAGGTCACGAGGGCTGTTGACAATAGTTCTGCCCTTGAGAGCAGCACATTGTAAGAATTCTTTTCCACACAAAACCATAGCATCTGGGGGCTGCATCCATGTAGCAATCTTGCAATGTAATATGCATCGAAATGGAATGTTGTGTGTCCTGAATGCAAATTTGTCGGTTAAACAGTTCATCTAAATTTTAATATTTAAAGTCTCTATTGAGTCTAGTGGTTGTCATTTTAGCTTCAGAAAACTTTTTATAGTCTTTAAAATTATTGATGACTCCAGAGAACTCTGGCTGATATGTCTATCAACATTAATATTATTAGAAAATAAAATTGAGATGCTTTAAAGTATTTGAATACTTAAATTTGCAATAAGTACAATAATTCCGCAATAACATAATACCTATCTTTAAAAGTAACGATTTGTGGGAACTATAACCAACGCTAATATTGGGAATAACAATATTTCCTGAGACAAGAGGCATTGTTCTAGATCTTTTCTTTTTCTCATGTTTCCCTTTTTACTTGACGTTTTCAAGTGTAAGAAAAGAAGGCAAGAGTCTCGCACTCGGAGCTTTCCCAAATCATGTGCTTGGGGGGTTGTTGTCCTGCAACACTGCCGTTGGGATTATCTTCAAATGCAAGCAGCTGCTTGAAAAAGGGGGGCGTTTTCAAGGAATCGGGATGGTGTTCTCTGGTTCTACACTCCAACCTGACAGGTGGGTTTGCAGATTAATTTCCAGGTGACATTTGGCACCGTATCTATCAGTGACCTGTTATCACACCCATATTAAACCACACTGGTTTCTTTGGACCTTTTATATACTCGTGACTGAAATGTCACATGTTTCTCAGGTGGAAAATAGCAATTTACCTCAAACCTCCTAACACTGATATATTTCATCGTTTAATAATCAAACCACACTGATTAAGGCCACCAAGAATCTCCACCTGAACTGTGGTTCCTGTTCAAACAGCAGTACCAGCACCTTCCATGAACTGCCAGCTGACTCCAGCACGCAGAACTGCATTGTGGGTACTTGGTCATACAGAATCCTGGAAGAGACCTGCACCCAGAAGCTAATACAATTAGTGACTTTTGTTGTTTAATCAGATACTGGATTTTTATTTTGGGTGTGTAAGTAAATGGCGCAACAACTGTTGGTGTCATTTTTTAGTAGTGCCCCACCGTCTGTCACCAGCCAATCCCAGTGCAGTTTAGAGCAAGTGGAGTCTTGGTGTCACCACGGAAATAAATTGGACTTCACGGAGCCACTCAGCTCTGCACTGCATACTCAGGAACAATGACGTATAACCGTACCCACCTTTCGCCAACCAAATATCTCCTAAGCCATTGTAGCAGAGGAACTAAGGCCAGCAGAGAAGCTGAGTAGGGGGACATTACTGTGCTCCTCGATTCACGATTCTCCTTATGCCACAAAAACTAAGCGAAATCTGCATCTTCGCATGTAACAGAACTCGCACTTTCTTCTTAAATCATCTGCCTGGATTAGCTCGGCCCCTCGTCTGTGCTTGCAAGCCTACTGTACCGTCTAGAAAGGCCGTCTGCAATCCCTGAAGAGGAAAGGAGAATAAACAATAAGGTTTTCTCCGTCTGTAAATTAGTCCCTGTGTACACACTGCTCAGCAGGTAAAGTCATTTAGGTCGATAGGGTGTCTTTTACTAATCAACCTCTACATTAATTTACTAATTTCTCTGTGCCTCCCAAAGTGAGAACCCTATTCAGATGTGTTATTTGTATTTCCTCATTTGAATAGATTATGAATATATTATGATGCAATTAAATATACACAGACTGTGCACACTAGAGCTTTTCCATATCTAATTCAAGAATGAAATAATGTATGTTGCTTTGAAGCCAACTGTCATGACTAAATGGCAGAACTGGGCTCTGCTTCAACCTGAGAGAAGTTCCTTTAGCGTGGACCATTGTACACTATTTAATTTGGCGCTTCCGTCTTAAAGTGAAATATAAAAGTTATCCTAACTAATCCTTTTTGAGTAAAGGTTAAGGACTTAATCCTCCGACTTTATAAATCCGCGGTGTCTAACAAACTGCATACTTGTTTTGCTCTATTCAAATGAGCTCATAAAGGTTCTCAGACACGAAGGCTTGCAGCTTCCTTACTGACGCCTTATGATCCCTGAACCTTTGTTTCTCGGTTTTTAATATATCGCTACTTTGTTAAGTCCTGCTTTTTCTGTTTGCAGTCTGCTGGTGAGAGGCAGTGGGGGGACTTTCACCAAATTCTCTTACTTTCTATCATAATATTAAATAACTTTATTCGGAATAAAAATGCAGCTGAACTATTGGGGCTAGGGGCATGGCTCAGGGACAGAGTACCTGCCTGGCACCCACAGGGCTGAAGTCAGAGCCTTGACTTTGCAAAGCAAGATTAAATTTAAAATCAAAATGGCTTCTTGAAGTCATATTCCTTCCAGAGGAGAAGGGGTGAATGGACAGAGTAAAGGGTTGAGACCTCAGGGTATACCCACTAACTCGCCATGATGAGTTTGGCCAAGATCTCCCCACACAATGGAGCAGGCCTTCCTCTTGCAGGTAGGGTGGTATTTTCTCAGATCCCTGGCGCTCCCTCCTTCTGTCCATTGAGAACTCCTCAGCAAGGGTGGGAACTTGGATGTATCTGCCTGTCTGTGTGTATTTAGTCTTGAGGCATTGCCAGCCAAATACCAGAGCGCTCATCGGAAGAGAGCATTTCAAGTGAGGAAACTTGCTAGGGAGAGGCAAACAAAAGTTCCCCAGAGGATGATTTTCACAGATAGCCTAACAGATACTGTGATTCGGGTAAGTCAACACAATGGCAAATCCTTTCAGGGACTAAGGACACGGGTGTGCCCTTTATATACTGATTACTTCTGAGTAGTGATCTTGGGGGTCTTCAGTTTGGTTTGGTTTTGAAAAGCTGGGAAATTGTAGCTCTATGCCTGACTCCCAGAAAGGGGAGAAAGGAGAGGAAGAGAGAACGAACAATGAGTATTCTTCTCAGAAGACCACACACTTGCAGGGCAATGGTGGCGCATGCCTTAATTTAATCCCAGCACTCGGGAGGCATTGTGGATCTCTGAGTTTGAGACCAGCCTGGCCTACAAAGCAAGTTCCAGGACAGCCAGGGCTACACAGAAAAACCCTGTGTTGAAACACAAAACCAAAACAAAATGATCACACACTTAGAGGAAGAGGGCGAGTGTCACAGATTCGCTGGGTACCTGAAATCCAAAAGACAGCTTGTCCTGGCACAGCTATGACACAGAACCTAAGTCAGAAATGCGAAGAATTGCCATGGTTTCTAGGAATGAAGGGGTTGGATAAAACAGGACTTAGTTCTTAGGACAGGAAAAGCCTGAACAAGGGAGAAGTCTCCAGTAACTTTCTTCAGACCCTCCAGGTTTCAGCCACTCTGGCCTGGTCTCCCTTTGCCCAGGAAAATGGCTTTTTCTGTGAATTATCTGTAACTGTGGGCTCCTTCCCCTGCAATTGGTCTCATTCCAGGATGAAAATTAAGATTTATATGGGAGCGGCGAGATGATGGTCCAATGGTTTCCCAGAAGCCAGCTGGCAGCCTCCAGTGACCCCGTGTTCTGAAATAAGGGTCCTGCCCCGGGTCTCACTTTCCTGTCAGAGCGACTGTGAAAACATGACAGAGTAGAAGCTGGTACTTGAGTTCACGGGAAATTGGTGGCATTTTATTTAAATGTTGCTCTTTTCTCCCAAGACTGCTATTTGTTGTTGATTTTTTTCTTTTACATGATCTAATCTCATGGCATTTTAATAGAATTTTATGCCTTCAGGAAATCTTAATGTAATTTGTATTATTGACCTGAGAACGCGGGGGCATCATTAGCAAACAGTAAGCAGTGTCTAAGTGAGTTTTATTATCTGTCACAAAGGTGTCCCCACCATCTCCAGGCAGGTTAGTCAATTGTGCTAAAAGTGCTCTATTTGCTGGTTTATAGATTGTGGTTATTTTTCCTGTTCTTTTAGATATCATAAAGTGCATATAACCATGGGTTTTTTTTTCCTATTTAAGTAAGGAGTATCTTCCTCTCTCCCTCTGAATGGCAGTGAAGGTCAATTCCATTTCACAAAGCTGAGGCTGTTTGATGCAGCTGAGTCGAGCATCATCCCCTGTCATCTTTCTGGTGCTCTAAATTCCCAGAGGGGTTTGTTGGCAAGAACTGATAGATCTGGGGGTGGCAGTGAGCACCCAGAACTCAGGAGGGACGGAAATTCAAGGCCAGCCTGTGCCACAGAGAGAAACAAACAGGCAAACCCTAGCAGTGTGCACGATCGACTTCTGGTGGGCACTCAGGGGGCAGCCTGGGTAGATGGATGACAGGAGCCATTGTCAGCAAAGCAGCCTCAATGTGACCGTGTAGCTTGTTCCTTTTCTGATGAGACCAAAGCCTCTACCTCTTTCTTCCCATCCATCTTGCTGAGCAGTTCCCCAGAAGCCCATTTGGTGTTATGCCTTTATAAATGGCTCCCTGGGGTCCTCAAGAACTCTATAAGGGTTAAACTGTCAGTCGGAACATCCTGCGAGGCTTCAGTTGTTCACATGGTGTCTGATTCTTACATTTTTTCCTTCTCAGAGCTACGCTGGACTGTGAAATAAGACAACAGGTTCTCATTTCATTCTTTGGTGTGTTGCGTGTGGGGGGGGGAGGGGTGTTGTCATTTGTTTGTGTTATTAATAAGCTAAAATACATATTTTCATACTATGTTTTGGAAATTATGTAAGGGATAAGTATATTGGTTTTATCACCCTTATATTTTGTTTGCTCCGACTGTATTTTGTTGGCACACACACGAAACGGTGAGTGTCGGGAGAGCAGAGCAGAACGCAGGGATCAGTTCTCCTCTTCCACTGTGTGGGACCCAAGGATAGAACTCAGTGATGTCAGTCACTGCTCAGAGCTGCTTTGTTGACTTGTTGAAGCCTCTTGCAGATGTTGCATGTGTGTAGCTGCTCCACCACGGGGCAACAGCACTGCCGAGCTACAGGCACACCGCCCTTGATGATCCCAGATGCTTTGTAGCCACACTGAAAATCCATGTTTCCTGTTAGTGCTAGAAACATCATCAGGGGTTACTAAGTAGTAGATATTACAAGTAATAAAAACAAAAATTTCACAACGGGGATATTGAAGAGAAGGCTCAGTTGTCAAGAGCAATTGCTATTCTTGCAGAGGACCTGAGCTCAGTTCCCATGCCCATATCAAGTGGCTCACAATTATCAGTAACTCCAGTTCCAGGGGTGGGTTCTGGTGCCCCCTTTTGGCCTCCACGGGCCCCTGCACACACACACACACACACACACATGCACAAACCTACATGCACATATGCATAACTACATAAATAAATAATAAAATTGTTTTTATTTTCAAAAGGATAACTCCCATTAACTGTGGTATCTCCTCATTTTTATCATCACATCTACCCTGGGAGACGTTTTCTAGTTTCAGGTATAGAAACTATGCTTCTAAGAAGCTGTTGTTACACTCAGTGTCCTCAGGTGGCACGCCAAAACAGGACCTAAGCCAGGTCTCTCCCTTCCGAGCATTGTCAAGTATGCAACCAAAACCAGGGGGAATCCACCTCAGAGCCACCACCTGCCGAGGCAAGGTCTTGAGTTGACCTGGATAGTATCAGCATATGGTTTCATACTTGACTAAAGCGTGGGGAAGCAAGCTTTCCAGATGCTGAGTCCTCAGACTTCAGTTGGTGACACACTCTCATATGCAGACTGCCCAAGGGAAGTAATCAGGCTCACTGAAGGCAGACATAAATATCCAGGGTACAGTGAGATACCTTGTCACTTATGATCTGACTGAGAGCAAAAAGGATGGCCCCATGTGACCAAGAAGATTACACTCAACACAGTCACACTCAACCCAAGGAACTCAGTACCCCATTAGAGAGTAGCAAGGTAAGACTCCCCAAAAGCCATTTCTACCCCTGCTTCATCTTCAACCAAGCGTCTGACATGCGGTTTATTGTTTAAAGGCAGCCTTAATGAAAATATGACTGTATGTATTTTCACCAGAGGGAAGAATGTCAGAGACATCTGCCATGACCAGCGTTTACCACAGCCCAGCAGGCATTAGCATTAGATCACGCTACTCTCAATCCATAATTTCTCTATGCAGTTTATTCATGTGCATATTTAAATGGTGTGCACTTAATTGAAATTGCAGTGTGTTCGAGCTGTGTCTGACATTGACTGGCAGCTGCCGTGAAGAAATATTTGGAACCTATGAAGGGTCATTTCCCAAATAGCGCAGATGTAACTGTATGGGCCAAGCAGAACACTTGAGAAAACTGAATGGGTGACAATTCCCTGCAAGCCCCTCATCCCCTGAAGGCGGGATCATGGACCCTTTGTCCCTGCAAGCCCTGGCTTCAGAACCACAAGCAACACAGCAGACATGTCACCAATGGCTTCCTCATCTTCCCACAGAAACACTTTACTTGTAAATATAAGGCCGTGGAAATAACTCTACAAAAAATATTTGATCCTCTGAGCTTAAGGATTTATATCTTCTATAACCCATTCTTCATGTTGAGTAACTCATATTTGATTCCATTTTCCCCTTTCCATCCGGTTGTGCATCACAGGGGAAAGAGCCGATAGAAACAGGGCGCAGATGTGAGCTTGCAGAGAGGGTTCTGGACGGCTCCACAGCAGAGCAACTTGGGGGACCAATGCGATATGAGATAGCACAGGAGTTTTGAATTTAGGCCTACTACGGTTTTATAAAACAACATAATCTATCCTCCGTCCCCTTCCCTTTGAGATCATGTTGCCAATTTAGCTCTGGACCATGCCGTTGACTAAATGGGAAAAAAAAGCAAGAAATAAGAAAGGAAGGACATGATTGCTCCTAGGTGTGGTGGCGGAGAAGGTTTAGTGTAGATAAAGGGGGGAGCAGAATCAGTGACAGGGACATCTGGGAGAGTTCAGAGTGAACATGACCCGAAGCTGGGCCACGTCAGGAGAGGGGGAGGGGAGAGATGAGAGGCATCCTGGGCCAAGAGACTAAAGGGTGGGCCAGAAGGCCAGGTAACCAAAACTGCTGGCATATAGGGAAGAGCAGCTGGAGGAGGGCAGCTCAGTCCCAGGGCTGGAGGGTTGGAGCGGGCAGGGGTTGGGTATATGAGCCATACCTTGTAACAGTAGGGACTGAAGGATGCTGGGAGAACTGGCGGCCAGGTCTCTGCTTTGGTCTGTTGAAAAGGCATCTCAACCTTCTGGCAGGAATGCGAGACCTAACATTGACATCTCAGTGCCTTAGTCCGCCCCCCCCCACACACACACACTGTAAATGCGGTAATCAGCTGTGGTTACTGAGTGGCCTCGATGTAAACAGTGACAGCGCGCCGCCGCCGCCATGGTCTTGTTCTTATTCCACAGCTCACTCACAGGTCATGGCTTATGGTGGGTAAGAAACAACTGGCATACCTCTAAGACTGTAAAAATAAGTTGTAAATATAATGAGGTGATCTAGATCTCATATATATGTTGTCACTCTTACGATACTGCAGTATTTAAAAATACTGCAACAGTGCTCCTACTAAAAGCGACTTGCGGAATGCATTACATGATGTCCCAAGTGTGTGTCCCAGAACTGCCAGTCTGAGGGCTACAGTTCGGTTGGGAAGGGTGTGGCCTAGCATGCACAAAGCTTGCATTTAATCCCAGAACCACAAACACAAGCCTGGCAACACACACCTGTAATCCCAGCTCAGGGGAGGTAGTAAGGGAAGGACCAACAGGCCAAAGTCATTTTCAACTACATGAGGAGTTTGAGACCAGCCTGTGTCACAAAAAGAAAAATAAGATAGGAAGAAAGAAAGAAAGGAGGGAGGGAGGGAGGGAGGGAGGGAGGGAGGGAGGAAGGAAGGAAGGAAGGAAGGAAGGAAGGAAGGAAGGAAGGAAGGAAGGAAGGAAGGAAGGAAGGATGGATTTTCCCCTTGGATCAAATCAAATCAGATCACATCTCCTTATAATGCTTTGTGACGAAGATAATTGGTCATTTTGTTCTCTTTACATTCTTCCTAGAAGTTATTGTCTGTCAGTGCGAAAGAGTAAGAAGGCAGCATTTTTGAAGCATTTGAGATGTGCACAGAAGAGCGAGCTAGCATTTGGGGAATGCCTCCTGAGCCCGGGTTCTCTGTGCTGTGCCTGTGGTCACTGCTTCCCACGAGATTCACCTGGTCACCCGAGACTGTCTCAGAGGCACTGTCAGACCCCCAAAGCCAGGTCAGTGTGCCTGGGGCCTCTTCTCTGCTTCCATACGTGTCTGACTACTCTTGGCTGGCTGCTCTAACAAACGCCTAGTCATATGCTTTTTCAAATTCTCTGAGAATCATTTTTAGAATATGACATCAACATCTCACACACAAAAAAAAAAAACTATCAAAACGTCTTCCTTGATACGTCAATTTAGAAGGAGATTCCTGTGTAATTCTACGGATTCTGACAACATTGCTGCAGAGGAGAAATTCTTAGGTAACAGCTGTGGAGAAACCTCCATAAACGGCTCGTCAAATATTCTCGTGGTTTCCATTAATGCAAGTGTTCTGCACACCCCAGGGATGTGGACTGTGCTCCGAGAAATGCAATGAGCTGCCAATCACAGCCCCACAGGGGAGCTTAAGATTCAGACTCCTGCAAATGTTGTTTGTTTCTTTTCAGCCCGACCTGCAAGAATTATTTCATACAGAACTCTGAGCCCCCATCGATGCTGAATAGGTCATCTGAGTGGCAGGTGATTTGTTGCCAAAGTCTATGACTTTCCGGTTTGAAATAGCGGTTTTATGTGGCTCCTGCAGTTTCTGGGCCTCATTATCAAATGAAAGCAGGTTTAACCCTGTTTCAGGTGAGATACGAGGTCCTGGGTGTTTCTCCTGCTGGGATTTTCCTCTCTCAAGGGACAGTTGGAGAAGGGGGGGAGGTAAGCAGAACAGGGGCATGTCACAAGTCCTAGGCAATGCTGTCTGTCTTGAAGACCTGGCTTCACACTGTTGCTCTCCTGCTCGGTGGATGGCCAGGTACCATGAACATTAATTTATGTCTCTCACCCGCTAATTCTCCAGTCCCGAGGACGAGAGAGAAACCATTCAGAGGAGTATATGAGGCGGTACCTCTAAGAAGCACAGTGCTTACCATCCCACACCATTCTACCATCAGTGGACAGTAACACACATGTCCCATTCTATTCTGAGTGTGCGCTCTGTGATGGCCAAGAGTACTGATGTCATTCATCTAAACAAAGACCGTCTTTGTGCCCTGCTTGCCAGCGCTGTCCCTCCTCTCCCACTCAACGGCTGTGTCATTCAAATGGAAGCTCACATGCTCCCCAGGATCTTCCATAGCCGCCTCAGCCCCCAGGAATCCATGCAGCACATCCCTGCAGACGATCTTACTCGTTTCCAGTATCCTACCATCTACATCCAAGTCCAAACACCTACTTCTAAGCATGAATCGAACGCACAATATGGATACATGATGGGGCGAGTTTGTCTCTGGTTGTCAGATAGCAGTGGCCTGTTCTCAAGAGCACCGTGGCACGTCTCTGCCATCCATGTCTACACTGAGAAAGATGGAGTGCTCTGCCACATTCTTCCATCTTTCCGTTCCGTTATTCCTAAATTCTAGATATTGGAGCGGGGAGATACACAATGTCACAGCACATGCACAGGTCAGCACAGAATTCGTGTCAGTGGGTTCTCTCCTTCCATTGTGTGGGTCTCAGAAGCTGAAGTCCGATTGTCCGGCTTGGCAGCAAGTGTCCATACCACCAAGTCATCTTGCCGGCCTGACTATGCTATTTTTTTTTTTTAATAAGATGGCAACACTCACCCTGGATGGGTAGCAGCATGTGTGTCTCTAGAATGACAGACAATGTTCTGTCCCGGGAGGCAACCTTCTTCGTTTTCAGTTCCCCAGAGCATGCAGAGAAACCAGACATGATCTTAGATTCCTTTTCTGTTGCTATGATACCATACCTGGCTAAAACAGTTTAAGAAAGAGTTTATTTGGTCCAGTTCCAGGTTACAGCCCATCACTGTGGGGAGTTAAGGCAGAACTTAAAGCAACTGGGAAAGAGCAGAGGGTGATGATGCACTGCATAAATACTAGTGCTCACTCTTTCCAGGGGATAATGTCGCCCATAGTAAGTGGGTCTCCCCACCTTAACTAACATAATGAGCACAGTCCACCACAGACCAATATACTCTAGAACATCCCTCATGAACGCTTCCTTCCCAAACGGTCCTAGATCGAGTCATGTCTGGAGCAGACGACGTCCTGAGTCGTCCTGAGTGAATGTGTGTTGTTGACATGAGCATGACCATATTAAGGACCCCAGGGCCTCAGACCCACGAAAAGAGCGAGGCCTTCCCTGGGTCATGCTTTTCCTGGTCTGAGTACGGATGCTGACAATGTGTGCAGAGATGTCAACCCCAGCTCCCTGCTCCTGGAGGACTAGGAGACTGCTCCCCTGCAGAGAGAGCTCCCACCAAAATTAGTGGACCGAGAACCTGCCTCATCCTTGTCTGTGCTGTCTGAAAAAGTCAGGGTGAGTTTCAGGAGTAAAGCTGCGTCATCCAGCTCGACCTACACATGTACATACGTGCCACCTGCGACTGTGCACACACTTGCACACACAGGCGGACACACTGCACACACTTATACATACATATACACAAAGCTTTGAATTTAGAATTTAGTGAAGTGGTATTCTGGTCATCAAAATTCAGAAAAGACTGATCCAAATCACTTCTTGAAAGGTGTTGGCCAATGCTAACAAATGGTATTTAATATAAGAGTCGGACCACCCCAGCAAGGTTCTGAGAGTTAAAGTACCCAAGGGCATAGAAAACAGGAGAGTTGCTCTTTGGTCAGAGTTCTGCCCCCTTAAACTGCAGACAAATGTAATGCACACATTTCCCCTCTGTTGCTTCACACCCTGAAGTAAAGTCTCAGTGGAACAAAGGTCTGTGAGCAGGGGAAAAAGCTGTAAAACTACTGAATCGGAAACACTGGACAGCGCTTTTTATTTGTTTGTTCGGTAGCGAAAGTCTTCCACGCATGCCATGTAGCTCAGAAGACCTACAAAAGCTATCAATTTGGCCAAAACATATTTATTAATTTCTGCATAATAAATAAGCAGAGATGAAGAGATGATGTTAAAAATTAAGTAGGAGTTATTTGTGGCGCATATAACAGACCAAAGCTAATGTCTCTACAACTTTGAAAAGTTCCTACCATAGCGTGCTAAATAGATGACTGAAGAGCGACAGAAAACAGAGGTTGTGAGCCTAAGTCACAGACCAGGAAAGAAATGTGTGCCTGTGTCTGTGTGTGCACGCAGGGGAGGTAGTGGAGGCCAGAGTTCAGCTTTGGGTGTCTTTCTCACTATCTGAGACAAGGTCTCTCACGAAACCTAAAGCTTACCAATCACTGGAGTCTTAGTCAGGACTCCTGTAGCTGAGATAAACACATGACCGAAATCATCCCGGAGAGAAAAAGTTTGCATCATCTTACAGTCTATAGTCCATCAACCAGGGAAATCAGAGCAGGAACTCAAGACAGGAGCTGACGCAGAGGCCATGCAGGTGTGCTGCTTACTGGCTTGCTCCCCATGGTTCGCTCAAACTGCTTTCTTATAGAACCCAGGACCACCAGCCCAGGGGTAGCATTGCCCACATGATCTGTGTATTCTAACATCAGTCATCAACTGGGAAAATACCCCACAGGCTTGCCCACAGGCAAATCCGGTAGGGACATTTTCTCAGTTGAGGTTCCCTCTTCCCAAATGGCTTTAGCTTATATCAAGTTAATATAAAGCTAGCCAAGGCAGCTGACTATCCAGCAAGTGCCAAGGATCATCCTGTCCCCACCTCCCCAAAGCTGTGATTACAGGTGCACCATGATGCTTGGGTTTTTGCATGGTTGCTAGGGATCCAAATTCAGGTCCTCATGTTTGAAAAGCAAACACTTTGCTGACTCAGCCCTCTCTCTAAGCCCCTCATATTGCTTTTTAAATACATAAAAATATACTTTAAGTCATTTGTAGTGGCACCCACTTGCAGTCCCAGTATTTGGGAAACAGAGGCATGAGAATGGTGAATTCAAAAGTCATTTTGAGATGGGGTGGATAGAAAAAATGGTTTTTTTTTTTGGCATTTGTTTTTTACTCATTTGTTTGGTTTTTTGTTCTTGTTTTGTTTTGTACTCGATTGTCTTTGAAGTTTGATTGAACTTTGGAGATAGCAACATCATGCTGCAGTGTTGAAAGGTTCAACACCCCTGGTACAGCGCAGGAAGGAATCTTTGCCGGCTACACCCTGTGGTGGCGAGTTAACATGTAGACCATAGAAGGAACTGCAAAAAAGTAAACACGACACACAAAACAGGCCATCCTGTCAATAAATGGGCTAATGACTGAATGAAGAGTTCTTCAAATAAGAAACACAAACGGACAATTCATGCTTGAAACAATGTTCACTGTCCTCAGCCGTGGGCCGGGTGCGAATTGGAAGTACTTTGAGATTCCGCCTCCCCCAGTTAGAATGGCCATCATGGAGGCAAATGATAGCAGTGGTTGGCGAGGTGAGGAAAGAGAGGCTGCTCCTGGAGGGACTCTAGCAGGTTGGACATTAGAAGTCAGAGGAGAGGTGTCTCAAAAGCTAGAATTAGACCTTGCGTGTGAGCCAGCCATACTGTTCCTCAGCTTATACCCAAAGGACTGTGAGTTAATGTGGCGCAGAGAAATTCACACATCTGTGCTTATGCTTCTGTATTTGCGATAGCCAAGATACAGAGCTAGGCTAGCTGTCCATCCGTGGAGGAGTGGATAAAGAAAATGCGCTACACGTACACGAGGGAATTTTAGGCAGCTGTAAAGAGAAATGAAATCCTGACATTTGCAGGAAAATGAATGAAGCTAGAAATCGTCATGTTACAAAACAAACCAGACTCAGAGAGACAGTCGCCCTTTGCTCTCTGGGGAGCGCCTGCTCTCAGGGGAACCTCTGCCCTCTGGGGAGCCCCTGCAGTAAGACACTAAGCTTCATGAAGAGCCCTTCAACTTCCAGTGTGGATTCTGAGGAGACAAACTCTCAAACCTGCACGTGATAGCGCGAGCTAGATCCGGGCACTCCAGCAGAACTCTGGGCAGCCATCTTGTTTCCGTGCGTGGTGGGCTGTGTGTGCTGGTTGTGTTTCTTCATTTATTTATTTATTTGTTTGTTTGTTTGTTTGTTTATTTTCAGCACTTGGAATCGGTGCAAAACCCCAGAAAAGTTATTGTACTTTTATAGCCTTTATGTTGTTACTTCAGATTATGAAAGCAATTTTTGTAGCTAAGTATACAGGCACACAATTGTAAATCCAACTAGTGAGGACCTGGAACAAGAAGCCTGTGTGTTTGGGGCCATCCTGGGCAACTTAGCGAGATCTCATCACTTCTAACTGAGCAGGAAAAGAAGTCAAAGCCACCTGCCATTGGACAAAATGTTTCAGGAGCCTGTGTAACCCCTGCAGCCGTTTTCCACCAGATGCAGATCATGTGAGGCACAGAATCCATGGAGGACAAAGTCTAAAGGAATTTCTACCTGACCTTTCAGAAGTTTGCAAGTCTTGCTCTAATTTTCTGAAGTATTCTCTTCATTTACTGGTGCACTTTTTAAAAAGATGTATTTTTGACATGCCTTAAATACTAAAAACATACAATAGCAATTAAAAGAGACTGTGCAGCGGTTACCCAGACTCTGGTTTGATTCCCAGCATCCATTTGTCGACCTGCAACTGTCTGTAACTTCAGTTCCAAGGGAGCCAACACCCTCTTCAGGTCGCTGTGGGAACTGCACACATATGGTGCACAGACATACATGCAGGCAAAACACTTATACTCATAAATAAATCAACTCTACACAGAGTTACAAGCAACTAGTGAGTGCGTAGAGTGGGAGAAACAGTCTTCCCCAGGGAGGAGCACGCCGATTGGTTATCCAATACCAAGTGGTCAGCCCTGAAAACTTACACACAGGTAATGGTACACAGACTGAGCAGACTGTATTTATGTATTTAGGAATAGATATGGATATACATATATGTATGCGATATCAGTTAATGATAAAAGAATCATGCATCTGGAAGAGAGCTAAAGGGGGTAATTGGGAGGACTTAGAAGGAGGATGAAAATGATGGATGATGTCACATCTCAAAAAGGAAAAAAGAAAAAAGAAATCTAAAATAGTTTTAAAACCATATCCCAGCTACTACTTACCCAGTTTCACTTACATTGTCATCATTTTATATACAGTTAATAGTTATTACAAAAAAAAGATCATAGGTCAGTATTTATTTATTTATTTTTGGTTTTTCGAGACAGGGTTTCTCTGTAGTTTTGGAGCCTGTCCTGGAACTAGCTCTTGTAGACCAGGCTGGTCTCGAACTCACAGAGATCCGCCTGCCTCTGCCTCCCGAGTGCTGGGATTAAAGGCGTGCGCCACCACCGCCCGGCTTAGGTCAGTATTTTTAAGTATACTATAATAATATTCTATCTAAAAAGCCACTGTCATCGGTTAGATAATTATTTATTCCTCTATTTTATGACATTGAAATTTTCTAAAATTTTATTAGAATGACCATGAATATCTTTGCATGAAGCTGTTTCTGGGCGGTTTTATTGTGTTCATCCTTTTTCTGAGGCATCCTTACAATGTATGTGTTCTCATAGTGGACCCTCCTTGGCCTCCCAAGAGCTGGGCTGACAGACACCCATCACCTTCCACAGTGTACTGCTTGACTTGTTGTTATCTTCTTAGGCTAAGCTCCTTAAACAGTGGTCCTCAACCTGTGGGTCACGACCCCTTTGGAGATGAAAGGCCCCTTTCACAGGAGTTGCCTAAGACCATTAAAAAACACAGATATTTACATCATGATGCATAACAACTGTAAAACTATAATTATGAAATGGCAATGAAAGTAATTTTAAGGTGGGGGTCACCACGCCATGAGGAACTGGATTACAGGGTCACAGCATTAGGAAGGGTGGTCCAAAGGACTGAAGATTTTCAGTCATTGTGTTGAAACTTCATGTCTCTGTCCTGGACCTCTCTTCAGTAAGGTCCCACAGCACTGGAGGAACCCATCGAGCTGTCCTAGAGAAAACTCTGCTTTCCTTCATATTGGTGCACAGAGAATTCTCCCGAGACATTTGAGTATATTACTTCAATCATCATAGCCATAATTTGGACAGTTCCATTTCTCTCTATATTAGTGATGATGGGGTTCAAGACCTACAGCACTCCCAGCTAGAGAGTCTCACTCATTTTGACCATCCCTTTGAAGGGGTGCCCTTATTAGCCTTCTAGAAGACATATTTAGCCTCTTGGTTTGGTGACTTCAAGTTGGGAAATCTGTCTCCTCCCAGGCCTACAGAGGAGGAGGAGACTCCGGTAGTTTGCCATATCACTGTAGTTTGCTCGACACCCCCCCTTACCCTCTCTCCAGTCTCCCCTTTCAGTTTCTCTAAGATTTTCCTCATCAGCATGTGGGGGGGAGGGCCTGCTTGTTCATCCTGGCCACCCGGCTAGCTTAGCCCCGAAATAATCACAGAAAAACTGTATTAATTAAATCACTGCTTCACCTGTTGGCTCTAACTTCTTATTAGCTAACGCTTACACATTAATTTAACCTATCTCCATTAATCTGTGTATCGCCATGTGGCAGTGGCTTACTGGCAAAGTTTCGGCATGTCTGACTCCGGCCGTGGCTCCATGGCACCCCTTCTTTACCTTCCTTCTCCCAGCATTCAGTCCAGTCCTCCCTGCCTACCTAAGTTCTGCCCTATCAACAGGCCAAGGCAGTTTCTTTATTCATTAACCAATAAAAGAAACACATAGACAGAAGGACCTCCCACACCATCAGCATCCCTGGTCTCCTGACACTGATCCTGAAGACTGTGTTCTGACGCTATTCCTTTGGTCCTGATGACTGTGTTCAGATGCTATCCCTTTGGTCTTGATGACCGTGTTCTGACGCTATTCCTTTCTCCTGATGACTGTGTTCTGACGCTATCCCTTTCTTCGTCATGAACACAGAGACAGAAAGAAGCTTTTGGCAACCCCAGCAAAAATGGCATTTCCTGCTTTTAAAAAAGGCAAACTCACACATAACGTTTTTTAGTTTGATGCTGTAATTACTTCTTTCAGAGTTCTAGCTAATCTTAAAACAAATTTACACCATCCTGTGGCACGGAAAACCTCAATGATAATGCCTGCCAGCAATCGCCCTAGAATTTTCCACTGGGTAAGCCCCACTTCTTAATTTGTTAATTAGCAAACCTATGAAAATTAATTAAAACTGGAATCAAACTCCAAAATTACATACCACTGACTCCTGAGTGTGAAATCTTAATAAAACTGTTCAAAAGGGTAAACTCCAGCTGCTTTTGATAGTCTAAGCACTTGCTTGAGGACAGAAATAATAAAAGCAATGAAGGCCTTTTTCAAGGCATCTACGGGATCTTTTTCATTAATTTTTTAATTATCATGCAAGATAATAGGTCTCATCCTGACATTTTCACAAGTGCACATCACTGTAGTTTGTTCAGCCCCACATTACCCTTTCTTATTTGTCCTCTGCTTCCTGCCCACCCCCACCCCCAGATAGTGCCCCCTCGGCTTTTACATCGTATGTGTGTATTTAAATCTGGAGTCCAAGTTTAAGAGAATGTGTCTCTGCTTTTTCCCTTCCATTTTCTACCCACATTTACTAACTCCCTCCCTTCTGGTCCCTCCCCCACTTAGCTCCTTTTCGTCTTTTCATGTACCCATTTTTTAACATCTAGAGTCCACATAGGATAGAAAACACGCAGTATCTGTCTTTCTTTTTTTCTAAGGTTTACTTATTTATGTGTATACAGTGATCTGCCTGTATGTTTGCCTACAGGCCAGAAGAGTGCATCAGATCTCATTAGGGATAGGTGCGAGCCACCATGTGGTTGCTGGGAATTGAACTCAGGAGCTCTGGAAGAGCAGCCAGTGCTCTTAACTGCTGAATCATCTCTCCAGCCCAGTGTCTGTCTTTAGGTGCCAATCTGCATCTCCACAGGACTGAGCTGTGGCCGAGGATGCCAGCTTCCCCATGCCCCGCTGGTTGTTTTTGGTTTGTGGGATGAATTCACGATTTCTTGTTTTGTGTTGAAACAGGGTCTTACTAAACAGTTCAGACTGGCCTTGAACTCATAATCATCCTGCCTCAATCTCCCAGCGCTGAGATTACAGGTGTGATCACCAAACCAAGCTATGGTTTTCATAGGACTGCCCATCCCGAAGAGGGGGAAGCACTCTTAGTCCATCACCTTTGCAGGCACAACCTAAGGAAAGGATTTCAGCTAAGGTTCAAGCAAAGGGGAAAAAAAGAGAAATGCAGAGGACTTGATTGATGGCAAAAAGAGATAGATAGACAGACAGACAGACAGACAAACAGACAGACAGATAGATAGATAGGCAGGCACCCTACTAAGTGTCAAGTACAGGGCTGGGAATCATCAAGTGTTTCCTCTCATTTTTGTGAAGAATAACTATGTAGCTATGTGTCATTGTTAGTCTGGTATCAAAGGCGAAAATCAGATCTAAGGGGATTAGCTGGCCTGCAAGCCTTTCTCTCAGTCCCTCTGTCCCTTGAATGCACATGCTGTCTGGGGTGGGGGTGGGAGGCTGGGTCATCTCTCCCCTACAGCCTAGTGGGAATTTCAGCCTGGAGTGGTCACTGGAGGAAGGAGGTAGGTGTTAGAGCTGGCTCTTGAAGTGGGGATAGGTAATGACAACACTAGCAATAATGTGACATTAGGGTTCACTCCACTGTCAGGCTGTTTCAGATAGTTATCTCATTTTCTGGCCCTGAATGAGGCAGCTCCTCCCACTGTCTGCCTGTGAGAAACAACCGCTTACCTATGGCCTAATCTTGGCATTGTCCTGCAAATATGCACCAGAGTTTGTATTTCGACACAATCTAATCCTAAACTCAGGCTTTTTCTTAAAGCAGGGTTTCCTAGAGCCCAACTGGGCCTCAGATTTGCTGGGGAACTCAAGGTGACTTTGAACTCCTGATCCTCCTACCTCTACAACCACAGTGTGAGGCCAACAGGCATGTGGCACCATACCCGTTTATGTGGTGGTGGGGATCCGACTCAGACCTTGTACTTACATACTTCCACCCGTTGAACTTTAATCACCTTTTGGAAAACACATTCACACAAGCAGCTGTACACATGGACGTGCACACAGGCACACACAGTACACACGCAATCCTATGGAAGTATACAGTGTCTTTTGTTTTGTTTTCTTTTGTTGTATTGCTTATTTTGAGACGAGGTCTTGCAACATAGCCCAGGCTGCCCACACCAACCTTTATAACTTCTTAATGTTAATAAATAAATAAATAAGTAAATAAATAAATAAATAGACTTGGTGCCCAGCACTGAGGGGGCTGAGGATGCAGAATCCCAAGCTTAAGGCCAGCAAAGGCTACAGGTCGTGGTTGAGGGGAAAGCTAGAATCCAAAGTGAGGAAAAGGGAGTCGTTGATGGGGCTGCTGAGACTAACACGGCACACAGCCTAGCGGGCTGAATATCTCGCTCTTCAGGACCTCATTTATCGGGCTTAGGTACAGTCTCTGCAAGGCTCTGCTCCTTTGTAGCATTTCATCCGTTACTGTAAATACTACCAAACTGGGCCCTTCGGAGTGGATGGAAATTACCAGAGGGAAGTGGAATCCGGCATGATTAGTTGTAGGAATAATGGGAAAGCTGGTAATTAACACACGGTTGGGGCAGATTAATCGGATCGCGTGCCGCTGCTCATTTCGACCACATAAAAAAGTGAGCCCTTCTAGTTGAGGTGGGGCATGCCTGTAATCTCAGCACGAGTGAGGTGGAGACCAAAGGATCCAGAATTCAAGGTCATCCTCAGCTACACGGTGAGTTGGAGGGTGGCATGGGCTACCTCAGACACTGTCTCAACTGCCTCTTCCCCCAAAAGAGTGGATTGTGAAGTGACGCTCCCCAGTGAGTGGAGGCCGTTGACAAATGTTTACCAGTGCGCAGAAGGAACTGTTTCATTTGACTGCGAGGCCCTTCTGCACCTGCTGATCTGCATAAAATGCTTTGGAAATGCAGCCGCCTTTTATTAAGGGCTGTTTATGCAAATTAGATCATTCCTCAAATGTATTTTCAAAAAACATTTTTTGTAAGGCGATCACTGCTCCCGCTCTCTTCCCCTATTACTGCTTTATTTATTTTTGTGGTATTGTGTGTCTGTGTGTGCCTACACAGAACGCGGGGCTGTGGCCACGCGAGGAGAGCACTCCCCCGTGGTGGCAGCACCTATAGCTGTTCGCATGTGCCCAGCGCAAACATAACTTCGCGCATTCCCGTCCCCATCTCCTCCCATCAAAGTGGTCCCGGTGGAGATTTCATTTCGTCCATACATTCGGAGGGCAATACACTTCTTGCGTACAGAACTTTACGGTTTGTGAGCTTATGCTATTCCCCGACCCTTCAGTCCCACACTGATGTTAAAGGGGAGCTACTCTCGGAACGCTCCGCCACCGTCATGCTATATTTCTTGTGATAACCTTCGCTGCATGCGGAAGAGAGGTTGGCTGCGCTTATCCTCTGCTTCCGTCAGTGTCGCGAGTTCTGCCTCGAGTCCCACCAGACGGCCTGAGCTCTGCTCTGCAGTCGCCAAGAGACAACCATATCAACTCCTTTTCTGCTGTATAGATTTCTCTGAGCGGGCACACCCTGCGTTTGTGTCTGGTGCTGTAACAGTATCTCTTTAGTTCTTTTCATGTGTGATCTATAATTTCCTTGGCCTACCTGGGGCTCCTGGTACCACAGCTGCAGGACCTGAAGCGTCAAGGAAACAGGCCTGCATCTCAGATGGATGTCACTGACTGAGTTTGGAGGACCGCTCGAGGGGAAAGGATTTAGGAATAGAGAGATTGGCTGCAAGCTCATGAGAGACGATGGGAAATTAAACTTGGAACAAATGTAGAAGAAGTAAAACTGATGTTTAAAATAGGAACTATTTCCTGGACTGACAAATGAGATGGCTTCAGGGAAGGCTTCTTGCTCTGGAGACCACGGTGTTGGCGACCAAACTGCTGAGGACCCCCACGCATGCCAGAGACAGGAGTGGGCGGAGGTGGCTTTCAAGGGAGAAGCAATGAACAGTTCAATGCATAGTGAAACTTGGGTACCAGAGTTCGAGCGGACAGTTAGATGCTCGTCTGAGAGGTGGGGATGTAGCTTTGCTGGTGGAGTGTTTGTGTGGCATTTATGAGGCCCTGACTTCCATCCCCAGTGCCACTTAAATCACACCTATAATCTCAGCACTCTGGAGGGTTAACCAGGGTGATCCGAAACTCAAAGTCATTCTCAGCTAAATAGAGCATTCAAGACAAACCCAAAATACAAGAAAACCTCCTCAACAAACAAACGAAACAAAATAAAATTAATTTTTAGTGGAAGTGAAAAACCACAGAAAGATGAGGGTTTGCTATGATTATGATAACCAAACTGATGACGCCACAGGTATTTCAGAACTTGGAGACAAAAAGGAGAAATGAGGGGTGGACCATGTTCCCAAGAGCGTGTAGGAAAAGGCCTGAAAAACTCCAGGCAGTCAAGCCAAGAAGGGGAGAGCATTACAGACGTGCGCAGAGGGAGTTGATTGAGAGTCACAGGTGGAGAAGTCAAGGACAGAGGTGCTCCTCCTGTCATACGCACAGACCCTTTGCCCATGGCTTCCGCAGAGGACTGTGGATTATGAGTCTCGCTGACAAAATCCCTAAGAAACCATATTTAAAAAGGACAGGTTTGTTCTGCCCACAGTCGGAAGCAAAGTCCATCGTGGTGGGGAAGTCAGTCTTGACAGGAGCTTGAGGCGACGGCTCACGTTTTATCCACTGTCAGAAACCAAAACAGTGGGTCAGTGCTCACCAGCCTTCTCCTTTCTCTTCAGCCAGGACTTCAGCCCGTGGGATGGTGCCCCCGTTCAGGATGGGTTTTCCACCTAACCTAGAAAATCTTCCTTCGACATGCCCTGAGGTTTCTCTCCTACATGGTTCTAGATCCTGAAAGTTAATATTAAGTTTCTATGAAAAAACATAAAAACCCAAACAGCAACAGCAACAAAACCCCATGTAACTGAGTGGCCCCTCAGAGCCTCCAACAGGCTCTCCAAAAGATGGAGCCTGCCAGGCGAAAGAAGCTGACCCTCGGGCAAGCCTGGCTGGTTTTACATCTTCTTACGCCCACACACCACCCTAGTGTTTGCGCACTGAGAAGTCGGCGGGAAACACCAACTTCAAGGCTGGGAACACTCAGCCTTTCACTGTCATTTGTTTATAGAGCTTTTTTTGTCTGTGTGAACACACAGACCCATCACTCCTGTCGCAAGGAGAGGCCTTCATTGGCTCAGCACAGTCAGGACTCTGACAGTGCCTCTTGCCAGACTCTCAGGCGGACCCTAGGTTGGCTCATCTCTTGGCCTCGTAAACCTTATCTTCCCACACCAGACTACGTAAGAACCTGTCTCAATAATAATAACAATAGTAATAATAATAACAATAACAATAAACAAAACTGTGGAGAAGCATGATTAATAAAAACTCAGAGAGAGAAATTGGGGTTTAACCTGAAGGTCGGAAAAACAAAGCATCCAGTCACTGGCTCTTACCTCTACCTCAGTCTGAAGTGGCGATCCTGCCTCCAGGATTCTGAGACTGAGACTGAGAGCTGTCTCCTCCCGTTTATAATCCTATCTAGGGCTGGGAGTAAAGGCTCGCACTGCCTGGTTTCTAGTGTGAGTACTGGGATTAAAGGTGTGTGTCACCACTGCCTGGTCTGTCAGGCTGACCAGTGTAGCTGTTTCACTCTCCGATCTTCAGGCAAGATTTATTTATTAAAATACAAATGAAATGTCACTACACAGTGGAGCTGGGAAGATGTCTCAGTTAGTGTGGTGGTTTGAAAGAAAATGGCCCCCAAAGGAAGTGGTACTATTAGGAGGTCTTGTTAGAGGAAGTGCGTCACTGTGGGGGCGGGCTTTGAGGTCTCTTTTCTCAAGCTTGACCCAGTGTGACAATCAGTTGATTTCCTGTTGCCTCTGAGTCAAGATGTAAGGCTCTCAGCTCCAACAGAGCATTTGCCTGCATGCTGCCATGTTCCCCACCATGATCACAATGAATTGAACCTCTGAAACTGTCATTGAGCCACCCTCAATTAAATGTTTGCTTTATAAGAGCTGCTGTGGTCGCCAGGAAGTGATGGCATAAGCCTTTAATTCCAGCACTCAAGAGGCAGAGACAGGTGGGTGGATCTCTGTGAGTTTGAGGCCAACCTCGTCTATAGAGCAAGTTCCAGGGCAGGCACCAAAGCTACAGAGAAACTCTGTCTCAAAAAATGAGATGCTGTGGTCATGGTGTCTCTTCATGGCAATGGTAAGCCCTAACTGAGACAGATAGAAACACTTCCTGCATTGACATATTAACCTGGATCTGAGTTTGGATCCCCAGCACCCACAGGAAGTGGTGGAAGAAGAGACCCATTTCATCTCAGTGGTTAAGGAGACCTTAGTAAAGTGGGTGACTTGTAACCTGAGTGCTAACGCCACTAGTAAAAACACCAATGACAGCTCTATGTGTTACAGTTAGCTTCTCTGTTAACCTGATACACCCAGAGGACTCGCCATCCTCAGTGTCTTAGGTAGGGTTCCTGTTGCTGTGAAGACACCATGACTTGGGGAAGAAGAGGTTTATTACATCTTATAGTTTATAGTCTGTCACCCAGGGAAATCTGGGCAGAATCTGACATAGAAACCATGGAGGGGTGTTCCTCATGGCTTACTCAGCCTGCTTTATTATAGCACCAGGACTACCAACCCTAGGTGGCACCACCCCCAGTGAACCAGACCCATCCATATCAATCACCAAGAACATGCACTACATGCTTGTCTCTAGGCCAGTCTTATGGAGGCGTTGTCTAGCGTCAGAGTCCCTATCCCAACTGATTCTAATTTGTGTCAAGTTGATATAAAACTGGCCAGCATAATCAGATTGGTCTATGAGCATGTCTCTGGGCATTTTCTTGATTGACATAGAAGGGCCCAGCCCACTAGGGATGGTGCCACTCCTGGACAGGTGGTCCTGAGTTATGTAAGAAAGAAGACCGAGCATCCTTGAGGAGAATGCCAGAAAGCAGCACTCCTCCATGGTTTCTGCTTCCAGGTTCCCGCATTGAGTTCCCTCTCAATAGACTGTAATGCGGAAGTGGAAGGCAGATAAACTCTTCCCTCCCCTAGCTGCTTTTGGTCAGTGTTTTATCATAGCAACGGAAGGCACAGTAGGATGCTCTAAAAACTCTCCTGCAATGAAAAGTTTTGCAGGGCTTCTGTGGCTTATTTGGGCTGTAGCCAAAGATGAGAATCAAGACTGGAATATTGGGTTGGGGAGATGGCTCGGTGAGTAAGAGCACTTCCTAATCAAATATAAGCTTGAATCTCCAACTCTCTAGACAAAGAACCAGGCCTGGAGTTGTAGCCCGAGCATTGTAACTCCTACTGTGTGGGTGGCAGTAGAGGGTCACTAGGGATTACTTACTACTAACCCAGGTCTAGGGTCAGTGAGAGACCCTGTCTCAGGTGGGACACTCAATGTCTTTCTCTTGCCTCCATTCGTGGATGCACCCCAAAACACGTGTGTATATACCACCATACATGCATGCACGTACACACACATGTACATAAACACCATACATATACACATATACAAACAAAAAGAGAATGCATGGTTTACACTAGACATGTAATAATAGTAAGATATAGGAGCCTGCACTGGGAGAAGTGAGGAAATCCAGGTGAAAGAAGTCGTGCCTCAGGAGACCACTTCCTAAATAGAAACCCAGTAGCACAGACACTGAGAGAAACAATTAATAAATGGGACCTCCTGAAACTGAAAAGCTTCTGTAAAGCAAAGGACATGGTCAACAAGACAAAACGACAGCCTGCAGAATGGGAAAAGTATTTCACTAGCCCCACATCAGACAGAGGTCTGATCTCCAAACTATACAAAGAACTCAAGAAATTGGTCATCAAAAGAACAAATAATCCAATAAAAAATAGAGTACAGACCTAAACAGAGAACTCTCAACAGAGAAATCTAAAATGGCTGAAAGACACTTACGGAAATGTTCAACATCCTTAGTCATCAGAGAAATGCAAATCAAAACAACTCTGAGATTCCATCTTACACCTGTAAGAATGGCCAAGATCAAAAACGGTGATGACAACTTATGCTGGAGAGGTTGTGGGGTAAAGGGAACACTTCTGCATTGCTGGTGGGAATGTAAGCTGGTACAATCTCTTTGGATATCAGTGTGGTGATTTCTCAGAAACTTAGGAAACAACCTTCCTCAAGACCCAGTAATACCACTTTTGGGTATATATCTAAAAGATGCTCAATCATGCCACAAGGACATGTGCTCAACTATGTTCATAGCAGCTTTGTTTGTAATAGCTAGAACCTGGAAACAACCTAAATGCCCCTTGACTGAAGAATGGATAAGAAAAATGTGGTACATTTACACAATGGAGTACTACACAGCAGAAAAAATAATGACATCTTGAATTTTGCAGGCAAATGGATGGAGCTAGAAAACATTATGTTGAGTGAGGTAACCCATACCCAGAAAGACAATTATCACATGTACTCACTCATAGGTGGTTTTTAAACATATAGCAAAGAAAACCAGCCCACAGATCACAATCCCAGAGAACCTAGACAACAATGAGGACCCTAAGAGAGAGACATGGATCTAATCTACATGGGAAGTAGAAAAAGACAAGATCTCCTGAGTAAATTGGGAGCATGGGGACCATGGGAAAGGGTGGGGGGGGGGGGGCAGGGAAGGGAGCAGAGAAATATGTAGAACTCAATAAAGATCAATAAAAAGAAAAAAAAAGAAAGAGGCCATGCCTGAATTGTATTTTGAAGAGGACTGGGGCGTTGGGAGAGCTTAAGGTTTATGCAATGGGTAAAGGTTTTACACTGAGGTCTGAAAGCCTGGCGACACAGGACAGGAGGTGGGGAGGTGGCCATTTCGATGGCAGTGCCTCTTGGGTAGAGACACATCCAGGAACAGTTTGCAAAGAAGTTCATTAACACAGATGTCTTTAGAGCTCCCCTGAGAAATACAACCATGCTCCTTCATGAATGCCACCTGAAATGCATAAACACCATGTGTGTGACTCTGTCCAACAGCACAAGGGTCGTCTAGACTGGAAAACTCCAATGCAGGGCCAGGATGCGGCTCAGTGAGAGCATGCTTAAACAGCCCCGAATTGGATCTCGATCTACCATTACATAAAATAAAACCTCGTGCACATCTATAATCCCAACAACTCAGGAGCTGAAAACAGGAAAATCAGAAGTTCAAGGCTACCCTCAGCCTAGAGTTCAAGGCCGACCTGGGCTATGTGAGACTGTTTCATAAAAGGTTCCAGTTCCTCACGTCTTTTAGAATCAAGTGGACATTCTAAAATATTTAGGTGTGTAATGAGACCTGTGTCCTGTCTGCAAGTGGCTCTGGTTTTCTTGAGGTTTGGTTTGCATTTGTTCTACTTTAAAGACGTAACCGAAGGGGGAGGGAAGATGGACAACTGTTTGTTCCATAGCAGAATTTTCACTTCCCCCAAGGGGGGAGCCAAGGGGAAAAGTATTTAATCGCACAAGTGTGAAAACAGTGTTTGATTGACCATCCTTGACAAGACCTGGGTCTTCTGTGTGAGGATATAATCCACGTTTCCAGTGATCTTGCGTTTGTGGCAGATTCTGAAGCTGTTTCTGTCAGCATACCCTGTGAAGGAATGTCTCCTTTTCACCATGGCCTCTGCTGGAGCCTGCCTGCCTGCCTGGGGTGCCTTGCAACTTTCAAGGAGGTTGAAAAGTTGTAGAGAAGAATTCACACCTATTTGGGGCAAACTGGCTGTTCAGAATCTGGGTGGTTACTCCAGTGTTAAGGGAGAGTTCGGAGAGAAAGTCCAGGTCCCGGGGAATGGCTGGCCATGGCAGTGTTACTACAAGGCTTATCTGTATGCCCATGCTTAATTTTTTTTTCCCTAGCGCGAAGAACGGCCACTCTCTTGAGACAGGCCCAGAGCATCCTTTATTCCAGCCCCTTTATGTTCTCTTTTAAAGAAGCTGTCAAGTTCTCTTTCTGCCGCTGACAGGAAAGGCCAAATCTGTGAGGCTGCAAAGCAGGCTCAAAAAGAAAGTTTTTTGTGTTGATGTTTTTACCAAGTGAGCTAAGGAGAATTTTAGAATCATGTAATTTACTCCGGAGGCATTTACTGTACATAGCTATAGTGATGGTAATTTCCCTCATTGTTGAAGTGAAGAGATAACCATCAATCAGTTGTCAATTGGTCAATTGCAGAAGTGATGAAAAGAACCCAGTTGGAACAATCACTTCTGGGGCTACCTAGACCACTGCTAGGCTTGAGAAAAGCGTGGGAACTGGATTGCGTTTTTTAAAGGGATTGGGCCAGATCACCAGAAAGGTTAACGGGCATCCCTGCCTGCTAAAGAAGGGCTTTACCGGTATGTATTTTTAAGCTGGAAAGAAAAATGAAGTTAAAAAGTAAAAATTGTTCGTTAAGAGAAGTAATAGGTGCACAAAACCCCCAAACCCTGAAAGATGATGTTCTCCTAATAGAAAAATAATTAACAGCTCATTAATAACAACTGCAGGTTCATAACAGGAGCTGTCATCTCAACTCTGGCCCCAGGGCACTTTGCAACAACTTACTTTCCAGGTATTTTTCATAACAAATGAAAAACTCACATTAATTTTGAGTATTATTTTTAAACAAACATCTGTGGATAATTTTGTTGTTAAAGATTATGGGTCTTCACATAAAAGTTGGGGTCACAAGGCTTAAAAGTGAGTAACTTGCATGAAAGGGAATGACACCTTAGGACCTGGTGCTGTGAACATGATTTCATGCTAATTGCTCCTACTTCTAAGACTATCAAGGGTATAGATTTATTCTGAGACAGTCCCACACACATGGTGTTGTTTGGGGCTTGGGGGAGGGTGCTGTTTTGTTGTTTTGTTTTGTTTTGTTTTTTTACTGTGGTAGGTGATAAAAAGGATTACAGGCCCTCAGAAGGACACAACATCATCAGTGTGCAATCCAGCCCGTGGTTTCTTGGATACCGCATTGTCTATTCTGTTCCGCTATGTGAAAAATGTTGAATATCAACAATGGATTTCAGTGCTGTATTGTTGAGTTTTGTATGAACTAATCTAGCTTCACTAAAAAAAAAAAAGAAAGAAAGAAAAGAAAAGAAAAGAAAGAAAGAAAAGAAAAAGAGAAAGGAAAGGGAAAAGAAAGAAGAAATAAAAGGAAAGGGAAAAAAGACAGCTTTGACAAAAGTCCACAGCCAGTGTGTTCCAAGTCCCTGCACAGGGCTGGCTGTGGCAGGGGACACTCTCCTGCTGGCTCTCTGTGTCCACACTTAGCTGGCTCCTGTCCTCAGGTGCACGACCACACCCTTGCACCCAACCTTGATCCCCTGGCGGGGAAAGTCCCAGGACTTGTCAGCTGGGACAGGCCTCACCACAGGAGCTCTGCAGAGCGCAGGGAAGGTAAGCAGCTGCGCAGCTTCTCTGCCCGGGTGGGCTGGCCCAACTCGGAAACTTTGTGGAGAACCATGGATTTTTAACTTTCGCTTCTCTCTCCTCTCTTCCTTCTCCTTCTCTTCCTCCTCCTCCTCCTCCTCCTCTTTCTTGTTCTTTTTCTTCTTCTAGCAAATCTGGCAGATTTCTCCAGAAAAGTGGCCACCCATGGAATGAGTGAAATACTTTTTCTATTCCAGTAAGTAACTGACTTGTAACTAAAAAAAAAATTGAAGTGGCTGCCGTGTCAAGTTCAGTGTGAGCGGCTGCTGGCACAGGTGCCGCTTGCTCTTTAGCCTGGAGAGAAAAGAGCTTAACCTGTGATTAAGTTTCAAGTCAATTGACCTCAACATGATAGCACATAATTCTCCCTTGCCTCCCGAAAGGCCCAGGGTCCTCTTGTGACTCTGGTTCTGACACCTGCGCTTTTAATGTCTCATGATGCAAGGGCTAAGCTTGCTCTTTTTGCTGAAAAAGAAAATGAGTTCAGAGTAAATACTGGTGGTGTAGACCATAACTGTCTTGAAAATGGTGCTCACGGGTCTTTTGCGGGCTTTTTTGAATGCATTAACTCTAAGTTCATGCAAATCGTTCTTGTACATTTTTAATCTCAGAATTTATAGACAATTCCATTGGCTGCTAGGGATACAACCATCTGGGTCAGGGTGTGAGAAAGTTGATGTAAAGTGCTTCTGAGCGCTCAACTCTAATATACACGTTTCACAAGCGAGGCATGCCTCAAGCTCTGCTGATTTTGAGCTCTCGGATAAAATAGCATCGTTTCTCCGAGTTTCTCCAAATAGGGTAAAAATCTATTCAGTGTACGCGGGATGCCCCACTTGAGTTTTGGAGTCAAACTGGTATGTACCAGCCAAAAGCAAAAGACATCGGTGACATCTAAAATTACCACCCAAACTCTCCGTTCTTTTTTTACATAAACCAGTTGCCCACTAAGAGTCTCTGTAAGATTCAAGCAGCCACGGGCTGATGTGTTTTCTTCTTTTTCTTAACACAGGAATTAAAAAAAACATGCTGATGGTGGGTGCTCAGCCCTATTTTGGTACCAGGCTGTGACAAGCTTTCTGGAGCCATTTCTGACCCTCCGCTTCTAGCGGCGAGCCTGAATTTTCCCCCTTCCTTGCCCATCACTGTCAGTCAATTATAGGATTGAACTGAACCAGAAAATCTGGTACAGTCTGGTAATTAGTACAAAAGGTTGCCAGTCTAGTGTGAAGACAGAGATGCAGAAGGCCCAGCAGCCCCAGAAATCGTTTTGATTGGACATGGACATTGCCTTTTAGTGCTGCCTGGTGACTTCCTAAAGATAATACCTCCTGCCCTACAGGTCTTTCTTCAAGTACATTATGGGCCTTTTAAAAAGTCGTGTGTGTGTGTGTGTGTGTGTGTGTCTGTGTGTGTGTGTGTGCGTGCGTGCATGTGTGTGTTTCTTTTTTTAGAACCCACTTCTCCCATTTTTAGACTGTCATTTTTGCCTATCAAACAGACACATTTTGACTTGCCCAACAAAGAACCAAGTTATCAACACCCGCAGAAGCTGACATTTTTAATTCAAGCTTCATTATGGCTTTGAATTATGACAGTGAAGTACAAAGACGTTTTAAGAGGTTTTTTTCATTATTTTTTTAAATCCAGCAATGGGATGTTTATCTTCCTTTTGTAGTCACGTTTCCCTCTCTACCTTTTTTCTTGGTAATATGTAATTAGCATTATCAAAACCATCAGCTATCATCCCTTTTGACTTTTGACCTTTACTTTTTTTTTTAATACGTCTCAAACTAAAATAAGAAAAAAAATATATGACAGATCTTAATTAACTATTTTAGGGTTGTTAAAACAATGACACATTTTCAAGTATAAGTGTCTTAAAATAGAATAGGAGTAAGTAAATAACAGATCTTATAGTAAAATAACAGCAACAAAATTAATCTCATGAAAATCATTTTGTGAAGTGATACTAGCTGGAAGTGTGGTTGTACCGTGTTTATTTCATCACACATTTTTAATTTATATTCTGAGGACTTATTGGCAATTCTGGGGATAAATTGTGGATGTTTTAGAGTGGGATTTTTTTTTTTTTTGACATAAGCAAACATCCTCTTTGATTCAGAATCATAATGACCTAATGCTATATCAGATAAAATGAGTTTGGTAACCTCTCAATGTGACTAATGCCTACCTCCCAAAGATAGATATACGTCTGTGTAAGAACAAATTGGAAGATGCTGGGTACAAAATTGCAGGACCAGCAGGGTCCAAACTAAGACAAGCAGAGAACACAAGGTTCTTCATTGCCAAGACTCTTGTCTTTAGAACAATCTGCATAGCGATTCCGTAAGATACATGTGCGTACTGAATCCCCTCAAGGAAGGTTAACCCACATCTTGCTGTAGCGTTAAGTACATGTTTTATTCTGTGTACAGTCTTAAGAAAATAGCTGTGTTACCATGCCTGCCGACGATCCTTACATCTCTGATTTGCGATTACATTTCAAGAAGGTTAATATTGCTTTTGTAGCTCTGTTAGGAGTAAAGCATTTTCCCAATAAACATGTCGTGACTTCCAAGACTGTTTGTGAAGCGGTATTTCTGTTGAAATAGTTCTGTATTCATTTCTCCATTGTTTATTAATCATAGCTCAGTGTTATGCTTTGAGAATAAGCATATTTATGTAATTAACACTTTTTGTTTTTTGCCAAACCTTGCTCATTAAAAGCTAAGAGGGTCTCAGAAAACAATATAAATGGGCGACTTCTCTGGGGCGATATTTGCATTCAATTTGAACTTGCTGTCAGGTTTGCAAGTTCAACTATATCCATAAATTTACTAAGCACATTCCCTCAATATTTTCCTTATTTTTTTTAAAATCTAAGCTATATGTTAAAATTACAAAGGTGTTTGCCACATGTAATACAACACAGTTCTGTACTTGAAAAACTGAAAGCTACATGGGTCTGTATAAAATTATTGGGGTCCACAAGCTTCAGTGTGGCTATGCGCATTCGCGAACACTTCACTCTTAATCTAAGACACAAGAGTAAAACTTTTTCTATGTTTTTATTTTTTAATAAAAATAAAAGCTGGCTCCCACTGTGACAGCAGTTGATAACAGAATGTGTGTTCATCGATAAGCAACATGTCCTCTCCCTGCCTCTACCCTGTTTTCCCCTGGTAACTTCTCCTGCCTCCCAACTCTTTTCTGCTTTAATAAGAGGAAAACTTGAGAAGACCCTTAACAGTTATAAAGTCTTGTGATTTCCAAACCAAGGCTTGTGGGGAACACGCAGGCTGTAAGGCACAGGAAGCTGGTGGGTCTGTGGTCCTTTGAGCCCAGAATACCTGTGCCGTTGGCTGTTGGCTGTAGAGGAGAGGTACAGATGAAGAATTACTGAGCCCACCTTTTACAGAAATGCAGGATTTGTCCCCTGAACCAGTGACATTGTCAACTTTGTTTCTCTGTCTTGAGTTGTGGTCGACTTCCCCCACTGTGCAAAATAGCTCTGTGTTTGAAATCAAGACACGAATTTGGTCCAAAACCAACCCTTTGTTTCAGCAGTATATTATTTCTGGGGGCATGATTGTGCTATTAAAGTATTGTTTCATCTTATTCACTAAGAAAGTAATATTTTGGGGGTGATTTCTAAAATCGGAGTGTGGGTTTTCTTTTAAAGGCACAGAACATAAAGGGACCAGCATCAACATTTTAAACTGCGTGGTTCAGTGGTCTTAATTTGGAAAGATTTTTTTCAAAGTAGAAAAAATTAGTTAGGATGTAAGCTCAAATGTAAGAAACCTAAAATAAATAAAGGTAAAAATTGAGGTACAAATTTTTCCAAAGTGCATTTGATGTAATATAATTCCCACAGGCTATGTCATATGACAGGATAACATGATCAAAATATTTAGGGAAGTACAGCAATGCTATGTCTTTAGGCAATTCATAGTGAAAGTTGGAAAACACTCAGGGAAAATGTGTGTGTGTGTGCACGTATGCATGCACACACACAGGAGTGAATACTCTGAATATATATACATATTATGTCTTGTATAGTCTTGTATATATATGTGTAGTTTGTATGTATGTATGTATGATCCCAAACTATATTTTCCACAGGTTCCATTACACACATGCGTGCATGCACACACACACACACACAGCTTTTGTGCAAATTTACTGCCTTCATCCTTCAAGCCTAATACTTTACTGAATCCATTTTGGGAACTTCTTGAGTCGAATCTTTGCTGACGAGCAACAGCCAAAACAAAGCCCTATCAAACAATGTTTACGTTATCTGCGTCAGTTGTGTGTGTTTACCCATCCTTTCTTTATCTTCATCTTGTGGGCAGTAAATCCCATTAATTCACTCACTCAACAAATAGCTAAGCCCATGCTCAGGGGCTGGGATCCCAGGCATCAGTGAGGCAGAGAGTCTATTGCCCACAGTCCGGGCAGACCAGAGAGGGCCTCACAGACACAGAGTCGGAGAGCAGTTCCAACACTTCTGGGTATTCTTGACATTAGCTTGATCTGGCTGTGTTTGTCTTGCTTTTCCTGATTCCAAACTGAGAGAAGGGGCGGGGCACTAGCGCAGCAGTTCCAGTGCAGTCTGGCTCCTGAGGACCACCTATGCATCAGGAGATACCTCTGCGGTCCTTCTGTGGTAAGGTGTGCAGGAGTTGTTCAGAGGGAGGAAGCTGGTGAGCACAGGCTGCTTCCTGGCCTCAGCCCTCACTCAACTCCTAGCTGTTGAGTGCCTCCCAGACACGAAGGGTCCTTCCAGGGACTGCCGGGAGAGCTGCTGCTTTAGTCAAAAAGCCTGCATGTCTTGTCTGCCATAACTGAGAGTGTCTGTCAGAGTCAACTCTGGGTGGTACAATGGGTCCTGTCTCCGAAAGTGTTTTCTTTGCCTGGCCATCCAGTCGTCTCCCTCCAGCTATAGCCTTCTTTGGGGGCAGGAGGGGGTTCCATGTGAGTGGCACACAGTGCAGTCAGACCGTGAGTGTGATCTTTAGACCATCTTCATGTCTCTAGAACATAAGAACAGAAAATGTGGTACTCCCCAGAGAAGCTGCTGGAAGTGGCAAGAGAATTCTGCCTTTTTGTTGGACTGCTCTCTGGGGATCCAACCAGAGGAAGAGTATTTTTTCCTGTGCTCATGCTTCTGCTCAGAGACGTGAAAAACTGTAGAGATTTCAAAAGCCAAAGTGGGGAAAGCTCATAACTGAGAGAGAGCTCATAAGTAAGGTCCATGGTAGTGTCTGCCTCTGCTGCCATGGAGTCCCCATGTCCACTGTAGGGTCTGCCTTCGCTGCCACAGAGGAGTCAAAAGCGAGCCTCCAAACCATCCTATCTCTTTTGGATGTTGTGACTTGGTTTTGTTTCCTTGCTCCCTCTTGTTCATCTCAGTATTAATATCCATGGGACACTGTTAGGAAATATGAAGGAAGGAATGGGAAAGGATTTGGGGTAGTCAAGGTAAACTAAGAGCTCTGTCCGTCTCTATCTAGTTAGCTTAGATCAATTTTCTAATCTATTCTCTTGTGTCGTCTACCTATTGATACATGCTGGGCCTCAAAGTACTGGCTTTTTTTTTTACTCCTTTAATTAACTTTTAAAATCAATTATGGTTATTTGTATGGATTCCTAGTCTGTCTTCTCTTTCCTTCGCATGGCTTGGGCTTTTGCTTTGTTTTGTCTTTTTGTTTTTTTTTGCTTTTTTGTTTGTGCTCCCCACTGTTGTGAATTAACAGTCTCTTCCTTCCACCTCTTGAAGTAGAGAAACTATTAGCTAATAAGAGGCTAAATGAGCCTGAGAGGATAGGGACGCTGAGACCCTTAAATTATTTCAATTGAAAAATGGCTGGTTTTGCAATCAGAAAAACTCAAGTGGACTGTAAGCCCTACTTGACCGTCCCCTTCTCTGGATGATCCTGTCATGATAGCTGGAGTTATCTGCCGTCCACATCACCGTCCACAAAAGCCGCTGCTTTCTCGGCTAACCTCTCGGGCAGCCCAGGGGAGCTGAAGCCAGTTCAGGGAAGAGGACCCTGGAGGATGGGACATTTTACCAGGATGGGAAACAGGCTCCAATGGCATAAAAGTTCAGTGAAAGGCAATGGGTCTGACAGCACAGGCCAGGGGTGACCCGTGGAATGAAGGCCCAGTAACTCCCATGGAGGGAAAGAGGTGGGCATAGGGAACAAGAGGTGTGTGGAAACCAGCACAGTCATCTGGTTTGAAAAGCTTGCAAGTTCACCTCAAGCATCCCTAATTGTGTATGTTTTGTGGTGTGGGGGTATGTGCACCTGTAGGGGCCAAAGGTTGACACTGGGCATCTTGTTCTATCGCTTTACACTATACTTTTTGAGGCAAGTCCTCTAATTGAGCCCGGACTTTACTGTTAGACGAGACTAACCGGCCAGCAAACCCCTGGGTCCCCCCCGACTCTGCCTTCCCAGAGCTGGGATTATAGGTGGATGCTGCTGTGCCTGGCATTTATGCTAGTGATTTCGACTCAGGTCCCCAGGCTTGTGCAGCAAGTGCTCCCAGGCTTTCTCGTGGTAAGTGGGGCCAGCACCTGTTAATTTTCGGCAATCCATCACTGCCCACAGCATATGGCTTGAATTCTTTAATGTGGTCATTTACTTCACTCACTCTATGGCAATGCAGAATTCATTCACATATACACATAAATACACATACATACAGGTATTTTATACTCTCTCTCACATACACACACACACACACACACACCTACCTTAAGTGCATTTGCCTAGCTAGATCCTTTAAACAACAAAATAACAAAATAAGATCTTGACTCAGCCTCAAAACACTAAGCAGCTACCTCCCACTAGTAAATCCGAATATTGAAATTCAAAGCACACCTCAGAAATAGAGAACAGATTCCATGTGGTTTTAGTTCGAAAATACTAGGTTTTCGTAAATCTCTCATTTTACATTTAAAATTTCCTAAGAACAAAATATCACAAATTCGATTCAAAATTGTAGTTTTTCCTTTCTTTAAGTAGCCTGTCCCCTCTTTCACAGCCCTGCTTTGAAAACATTTGGCAGGAAACTTCCGACACTGTCATCTCCTTGACAACCACCAGCCAATAGCTGCTGGCGGAAGGCAGCCTCTAATCTGCCAATTCTGTTCCCTTCTTCAAGCCTTGAATTCAAGCCTCATCTATGCAGCTCTGCTCAGGAACTTTGAGGTCAGGGAATTGATGTTAAGGCTACACTACCCAGTGAGTAGACCTTCTTTTCCTGTAGCCAACGAGCTCAGGTAACAAATGAAGGAGCAGAGTGAAGCCCCGTGACATCACAACCAATATTAACATGATGACAGCTTAGACCAAAGGACCTTGAGTGTCATGGGAAGCCAGTCTGTCAGTCTAGTCACCTAGCATGTGTGTGCACCTGTAGTCTCAAATGTTTGTGTATGTATGGGTGGCATATTTATAAACTGATTTTTGGTAATGGAACATTGGTGAAATTATTTTGGACATTTTTTTCCATTTTCAGTTCAGATATAGCATAATGTGTGGCTCCCTGGGCAAGCCTCTTTCTTCATTTTAAGATTACAAGGCCATGTCTACCCCTACACCAAAGTCCCACAGTAACAGAACAGAGGCTCTTTTTGAGGTCCCCTTGAGTCCCCCATTAGCATGCACTGATGGTTTAATATCTTATAGGAAAAATTTCTTAACTTCAAGTTGGTTTTTATATGACTTCAAGATTTCTTCCTATGGCAAATGAAAGCCCCTCAGGGTTGCTTTAACTGTGCCACGTCCCCCCAACATGACAACATATTGGGAGTGAATGAACAAAGGCATCGTGATGTCAAGGATGACCTTGAACTTGCTGGGACTGATTGCTAACTGTGACCTAAACACCAAGAACTTCAGATTTCACAGTTCCTGCAAGCTCGATGCTAGTCAACACCAATCTCATGAAATTAAACGAAACACACATATATACACACACCCTCTGGGGACGGAGAGATGGTTCAGTGGTTAGGAGAGCTTGCTGCTCTTACAGAGGACCTGGGTTTGGTTCCTAGTACTTGCATGGTGTCTTATAACCATCTGTATCTCCAGTTCCAGAGGACAGGACCAAGAGTTCTCTTCTGGCCTCCAAGGGCACACAGTGAACATACATACACGCATGCAGACAAAACACTCATACATATAAAATAAAAATAAATCACAGCCAGGCATGGTGGCGCATGCCTTTAATCCCAGCACTTAGAAGGCAGAAACAGGTGGCTCTCTGTGAGTTCGAGGCCAGCCTGGTATTCAGAGTGAGTTTCAGTACTGCTAGAGCTACATAGTGAGGACCTATCTCAAAATAAAGGATAATAATAATAAGTTAATAAGTAATTTTTAAGAAAAAAGAAAAGCACATTTAACAAGAAGGAAGTGGAGACTTGGAGAAACCAGAGGGGAAAGACTGAGAGAGAAGACGAGAAAAACATAAAATCGTGTGTGTCTGAAACTGCTATACTCAAGTTCATTGAGTTGTGTGTGAGCTTAAAAATTAATAATAAAAAAGCAAGTGAAACTGGCAACCAAGCTCACAGAAGAAATCAGTCATGGGAATTCCCGAGTTCTTGGAGCTCACTGAGATGTGCGCCGGGTGTCTCTGAGCATCTCTGGCTCAGAGTGCTTCCTCCATTGAAGCTGCCCTTCTAGCCTGAGTCACAGCCACGAGTCCTGTGATAGCAGAGTTGTTACTAGAACATCACTCTACAGTCATGAGACGCTCCATTGTTTTACTACTTGTTCTGTTGGTGTGTGCTAATGTGGACTTGACAATGACAAAATATTTTTAAAGTTTTTAGTGTTCAAAATGCAATAATTTTCTCACAGCGAAACTCATAAAGTCAGGAACTCCGAGGATAAACCCACACATCAATATGTTCTGAACTCCTCTGGTGTCATCAGCACTGACTAAGATAGAGAGTCACAGGTCCAGAGATGGAAGCAGGCAGGGCAGGGGAAATCAGAAAGGATGAGAGCATGGGTTATATGACACTAGTTATGTCTGTGCTCTGTCAGGTTGTCGATCTGGCATTCCCAGACCCCACCCCACCCCCTCTTTTGAGACGAGGTTTCTCTGTAGCTTTGGAGCCTGTTCTGGAACTAGCTCTTGTTGACCAGGCTGGCCTCGAACTCACAGAGATCCGCCTACCTCTGCCTCCCTAGTGTTGGGATTGAAGGCATGCGCCACCACTACCCAGTTAGACTGCACTTCTTGTTGCTGTGCCTTGGTCTTTTTTCTTTTTCTTTTTTTTTTTTTTTTTTTTTTGAAGATTTATTTATTATGTGTACAATATTCTGCCTCCATGTATGCTGACACACCAGAAGAGGGCGCCAGATCTCATTACAGATGGTTGTGACCCACCATGTGGTTGCTGGGAATTGAACTCACGACCTGTGGAAGAACAGCCAGTCCTCTTAACCACTGAGCCATCTCTCCAGCCCCCATGTGCCTTGGTCTTTGGATGCCCAGTGAGCCAAAAGCAAAAGGAGAGTTCAGCTTCTCCATAGCTTCGGGATTCTTGTTAAAGATAGGTGGATGGATGGATGCATGGATGGATGGATAAATGGGTGGATGGATGGAGATAAATGCATGAATAGATAGATAGACAAACAGACAGACAGACAGATAAAAGTTGAAGGAGATGGCTCAATCTATAAAGTACACAAATGTAAAGACCTGGGTTCAATCCCTACAGTCCATAGTGTGTATCTGTCATTCCAGTACTGGATTCAACAAAGACAGGAGGATTCCTGGGAGTTACGAGCTAGCCAGTCGAGGCTAATCAGTGCACTCCAGGTTCAGTTAGAGAGCTTGTCTCAAAAATAAAGTGCACACCTCTAATCCCAGCACTCAGAAGGCAGAGGCAAGCCGATCTCTATGAGTCTGAGGACAGCCTGTTCTACACAGGGAGTTCCAGGTCATCCAGGGCCACATAGGGAGACCCCATCTCAATAAATCAATTAATTAATAATAAAATAAAGCAAGGGTCAGCCTGGTGGTTCAGTAAAGGTGCTTCGTGCCAAACTCAAAACCCACATTCAATCCCTGGCATCTGCATGGTGGCAAGAGAGAACCGACTCCCTCGAGCTCTTCTCTGCCCTCCACAGGCGCGGTGCGGCATGCGTGCGCACAAAGGCAATGGTGCCTTTCTAAATTAATAAGTAGGTGGAGAGCAGGCTAGGAGGACATGTGACATCAACCTCTGACCTCCACACACATGCGTAAACAAATACACACACTCACAGGGCATTCAGTCCCATGCGTAGCAGACTCAATCCAGCAAGGCCACTGTGCACCCTCTCTGGCCAGATGGGTAGACAAATCATAGCATAAACCTCTCAAGAACGTGCACGTTCAGACGAGAGTCTTAAATGTACTACAAACAAGGAGCAAAGGAGGGAATTGTTTAAATTTCAGTCTCTGCTGAGAGACGGTGCTCATCTGACCCTCCCTCCAACCATGGAAGAGAGGCTCTGGCTACACCCCCATTTTACAGATGAGTCGCCACAAAGCCGTGGAGGAAGAAAGCTGTCTGAAATCTCAGGGTCAGTGTGGGCCCCGTTCTGGAGTTCTTACCCTAAGACAGATGGAAACCTGACCAGGGGTCACCCTCGCTATTCATGGACAGCTGTCTATGTCAAAAGAACGTTCCATTCTGGAGGTGGAGAATCAAATTAGTATGCTAATTGTCTTCTGTGCCCGTGGTCCTAAGCGGGCATTCTATTCACAGACACAGGGAAGAGCCTTCCCATGCTGACACCAGCGTGCCATTTGTCCTCTTTTGAGGCATCACCACCAATCGGAGACGGTTGGAGTTTCTTTGATTAAAAAAAAAGAGAGAGAGAGAGAGGGAGAGTTGGAATAGATAAGAACAGCCCTAAGCCCAAGCCCCTGACCCCTAAGCCAAGTTTTGGTGAAACTTTGGAAGTAGGGTACCACTCCTTCCAACATTTCTCAAAATGGAAATCAGCCTGAATGAGTAGGGTAGAAAATGAGGCACAGTGTACCCCGAAGCCCTGGAACACAGTAACTTAATTGAGATCTGGCTTTGGCCCCAAATGGTGGTGACAGCCATCTGTTTCATTTGTTGTAAACTTCTCAGAAAGGAACTTCTCAGTACCGAAGAGCAGCCTGAGACAGGACCAACTCTAGACCGACCCCAAGAAAGCCGCCATTCACTTGTGTGTTCACCCAGCACTTCTCCTCCAGATCTTTCCTTCACCCCTTCCCCACCTGGCTGCCACCCCTTTTCCCTCCTCCTCTCTTGCCCTCATCCCCTGTGGCTCTACCTTCTGGGGTAAAAGCCGCCTTCAAGGTCCTCCGTGCCTAGCAGCTTTTTCTGTTAACTTGGGTTTCCAGGGTGCTGTGCGTTAAAATGGGAACCAGATCCTTTAAGCTGGGAAACCCTATCGTGGGCCAGGGCTCCTAAAACAGTGGTACCTTCTCCAGCCAGCTGTGTACACAGCACCTCTTCCTCTTCCCCCGCAAGCCACCCTGGCCTTTTCTGAGCTGCATCCCCACACTCAGCATTTTGGCAGCTCGGGGATGAGGGCAGTTCTGGCTAGACCACAAAGCCCAGGGCTGGAGAGGCCTGAGCCTGAATGGAAAGGGGCTGGATTTGTTTTGTGCCACCTGGCATCTGAAGACGCTGAGAAGGGCACTGAGAATAGAAATCAGAATCCTCTTGTTTGAATTCGTCTAAAAGCCCTTGTGAGTTTTGGGAGGACTTCCTGCAAGGGCAGGTCTGGTCTTGCTTAGGTCCCTGTCAGTTAGTTGCATTTGAGTTTCGATCACCATCAAACTACAATATAACTCAATCACTTATGAAGTTCTTATTAGACGCCTACCGTGTACCAGAATGCTGCTAGGCACTGTGAGTACTCCAAGTGGAAATCTAAACTCTGCTCTCAGAAGGCTGACACACAACTGACAGGAGCAGAGAGAATCTGTTAATTATATAGCTCAATATTTAATTGGAATTGCATTAAATGCCACAAAGGAAAAGTACAGGGTTCTAAGGTAGAATGACATAAGAGGGACAGCCAGGCAGGGAACTCATGGAAAATGAGGCCCAGCCAAAGATGCTTCCCGAATTGGGTGGGGAGCTGGCCCCGGTGCGGATCACACTGCTGAGAACCGCCTTGGCTCCTTTTCGTGACAGTGCTAAGATAGGAAACATTTTGAGGTTTCCATGGCGAGCCGTTTGTACCACAGTGTGACCTCAGGTGAGAAAACACATGGGCGTGGAGTAGGAGATCACTTCCGTGCGTGTCGGCGTCCTCTGAGACACTGCGGCTGTGTTGAGATCCCTCCCAGCTGTACTCCGAATGCCCACCTGGGTCCTTAGTGGGCGGGCGTCTGACTCATAACCACGTGCATGCTGGAATCCAACCGTTTCCAGTGTGGCAATGGTCACCAGCCGAACTCCTTTGGCTCTCTGTTCAGAAACCCTGGGTGAAAGAAGGGATTAGAAAACCTAGAAATGAGTCAAGAAACTGCGGATGTTAAGGTTGGCTTTCTCTGCGGGGCTGGCTTGACACATACCTATCTACCCTCTTGCTGACCAAGCCAGCCATTCCTTCTGTAGGCTCATGAAACATCTTCCCTGGCTCACCCTACAGTTTTCCTTAACTCCCTTGCCCCCACTCTCCACTAATTAAATTCTGGTTCCTAAAACCTCCACTCTGACATCCAGTCCCTTTGCCCCACTATGTACCTGCATTGCACCTTCACGGGCTCTGCTTCTCACTACTAAATCTTATCAGAGCTACAATAATGATAATAATAATTGATTTAGTTATCTGACTCGTCTACTTCTTGAGGGAAGACACTCTTTAAGGATAAGACTCATGTTTTAATCATCATCGAATCTCCTGGTTTCCAAAGAGCGTTTACAAAGGAACGCATTGAATGAATTAGTGTTCGGACATGGTGGCGACTTCTCAGCTTCTGGCAGGGCTTAAAGGCTTCAGATTCTGTACATCCAGGAAACAAGGCTGGGTTTGTATGCAGGGAGCTTCTGACCCGAGCTAGTCAGTCTTCACTTCTGGATAAGCCTGTGTGGCTGTTTCCCTGGGGTGCTGGTCTGTAGCCTTTCTTTAAAAATCCCTTACAGTCTTCACTTTCCCATCAACTGCTCCTGTTCCAGAACAGAACGGTTGGAATGGAGTCTTCTCCTCAGTGCATATATCAAGCTAGGAATGAGGAAGGAGTAAGCTGTGCCTGGCAGAACTATTAATAGATACTTAATAGCTACCTGGCTTAATCAAAAAGGGGGATCTTGCCACTAAGCATGCTGACCTAAGTTGGATCCACGTGGTAGAGAGAACTGACTCCCACAAATAATCCCGACTTCCATATGCTCCACGTGACACAGATGCACATATGTGTACACGCATGCAGAGGCAATGCAAATAAAGAAATATGAGAAAGAATAGTCGGGTGCATGGACCAATGTAGTATAATTCAAGCAAATCATCAAGCTATAAGTTATCATGGTGTCTTACTTGTAGTAATGGCAAGGCCATCAAAAATAAAACCTATCAGAGCATCTCATTTTCTAGCCAGACAAAACTTAAAACCTGTATATGGGACATTTAGTTAGAAGCAGAAATGTGTTCAAGACCAAGCACTAGCAGGGCAAGCTGGTGCACACCTCTAACCCCACCACTGGGAGGCAGAGGCAGGCAGAGCTCTATGAGTTCAGAGCTAGCCCCGTCTACACAGTGAATTCTAGGTCATTCAGGGCTTCATAGGGAGACATTGCCTTGGAGAGAGAGAGCTGAGGGGTGGAGAGGGGAAGGAAAGGAAAGGGGACAGGGACAAGAGAGGCCCCTAACTGAAGAAGGAAGAAGTCTTTGAACTGGAAAAGATGCATTAGAAATTCCAAAGAACCCCAAGTATTCTCCTTATGCTCCCCAAAATTTCTTCCCCTCATTCTTCAAACTTTACCCAGCTGCCCACTCACACTTACTCCAGTTCTCCACTCAAATTCCCCTCCCAGTTCTCTATCCACACTCCCTCACAGCCCCTCACACCCCTCACACCCCTCACACCCCCTCACACCCCTCACACCCCTCACACCCCCTTACACCCCTCATACCCCCTCACACCCCTCACACCCCTCACACCCCCTTACACCCCCCCACACTCCCTCACACCCCTCACACCCCTCACACTCCCCACAGCTCCCCCTCACACCCCTCACACCCCTCACACCCCCTCACACCCCCTCACACCCCTCACACCCCCTTACACCCCTCATACCCCCTCACACCCCTCACACCCCTCACACCCCCTTACACCCCCCCACACTCCCTCACACCCCTCACACCCCTCACACTCCCCACAGCTCCCCCTCACACCCCTCACACCCCTCACACTCCCCACAGCTCCCCCTCACACCCCTCACACCCCTCACACCCCCTCACACCCCCCCACACTCCCTCACACCCCTCACACCCCTCACACTCCCTCATACCCCTCACACCCCTCACACTCCCCACAGCTCCCCGTCACATTCCCCATAGCTCCCCCTCACACCCCCTCACACCCCCTCACACCCCTCACACCCCTCACACCCCCTCACACCCCTCACACCCCCTCACACCCCCTCACACCCCTCACACCCCTCACACCCCCTCACACTCCCCACAGCTCCCCGTCACATTCCCCACAGCTCCCCCTCACACCCCCTCACACCCCCTCACACCCCCTCACACCCCCTCACACCCCCTCACACCCCCTCACAGCCCTCACACCCCCCCACACCCTCTCACACCCCCCCACACCCCCCCACACCCCCTCACACCCCCTCACACCCCCTCACACCCCCCATACCCCCTCACACCCTCTCACACCCCCCACACCCCCTCACACCCCCACAGGTTTCCCTACTCTTTTATGGCCCCCCAGCTGTCCTCTCAGAGGCCTCAGCCTGTTTTCAGACAGCCCCAGCTTCCTCCCTCACAGGCATTCACTGTCACCATTGTGACATCAATGGTTACTTTGTTTTCTTGCTGATTCCTGAAGTAACTGGTTTTAAGAAGGACTCAGTTCCTTCAGGTGAAATTTCCCTTCCTCCCTCTCTGCCTGTGATTATTCAAGACTAGCAGGTCTTCTCTTTTGACTTTCAACACTTTTTTTTGAGACAAGATTTCTCTGTGTAGCCCTGACTGTCTTGGAACTTGCTGTGTAGACCAGGCTGACCTCAAACTCAGAGATGCACCTGCCTCTGCCTTCATAGTGCTAGGATTAAAGGTGTGCGCCACCACTGCCTAGCAACTTTGAACACCTTTTATCACTCACTCAGCCCTCCCCTGCTTCTGGAGTGAGAAGTCTGAAATGGGCCATCCTAAAGTAGGGTGTAGTAGAGTGTGTCTGTAAACTTGATGTTCAGGGCACTGGGGCAGGAGGCTGGTGCTTTGAAGGCCAGTTTGGACTATACAGTGTGACCCTGTCACCAAAGGAAGACAAGAAAAACCAACAGTGGGGGGTACAAGGGTATATACCAATAATCCCAGCACTCCAGAGGCTCATCCTCATCACAAAGTATATTCAAGGCCAGCCTAGGCTAAAAGAGACTTCATTGTTGTTAAGAGAGAGAGAAAGGGCGCTGTGTCTGTACCTGGTCGATTTTTTGGCCTCTCTCCTTAGCTTGGAGTACTTGGTAAAAGGAATTCAGAAAATGTTTTATGGATGGAAGGAGAAGATATTGACTAACAGATGGCTACTGTCTTTTCTTCTTTGCTTTTCTTTCCTTTTGACTCTGGTTATGGTGCTACACTTTGTTTTCTTCAGATTCCCTGTGTAGCCATGGCTGGCCTTGAACTCCAGCATGCCTGGTTCACAGGTGCTCACCGTGCTCTCTAACTTCTGTCTGCTTTATTCGGCACATCTCCTCCTCCTCTTCCCCTCTTCTGGATTAGGGTGCTCGCCTTCTCTGCACCTTCGCAGAGAGCCTGGGTGCTCTTTCCAGCCAGTGGAGTCGCTTTCGGCAGCCCCGTGCTCATTCTGTCCTCACCGCGGTTGGCATTTCCTGTAAGTGGGTCCTGTTCAGACCTCTCAGCGAAGCTCTGATCACTTCTCTAGCTCCCAGTCACCTGCCTCGGGGAGCCCCTGAGCCTGCTGGTCTACTTGGGTCTGGCTGGTTCGCCTCCAGGAATATGAGACCTGGCACATACCCACTTCTTGCCTGCTTTCTCGCCAAGAACATCCAGTTTGTCTTTAGAAATGAGAGCCGAAGTCAGCATCAGTCAGTAGCTTGCACATCCTTCATTTTCTGTTTTTTTCTGTCCCAGTGGTTCTCAACCTTCCTAATGCTGCAACTCTTTTTTATTTTTCTCTTTTTTCTTTTATTGAGCTATACATTTTTCTCTGCTCCCATCCCTGCCTCTCCCCTACCCTTCAACCCCCTCCCATGGTCCCCATGCTCCCCATTTACTCAGGAGATCTTGTCTTTTTCTACTTCCCATGTAGATTAGATCCATATATGTCTCTCTTAGGGTCCTCATTGTTGTCTAGGTTCTCTGGGATTGTGATTTGTGGACTGGTTTTCTTTGCTTTATGTTTAAAAACCACTTATGGGACTGGAGAGATGGCTCAGAGGTTAAGAGCACTGGCTGCTCTCCCAGAGGTCCTGAGTTCAATTCCCAGCAACCACATGGTGGCTCACAACCATCTATAATGAGATCTGGTGCCCTCTTCTGGCCTGCAGGGATACATACAAGCAGTACACTGTATGTATAATAAATAAATAAATCTTAAAAAACACTTATGAGTGAGTACATATGATATTTGTCTTTCTGAGTCTGGGTTACCTCACTCAATATGTTGTTTTCTAGCTCCATCCATTTGCCTGCAAAATTCAAGCTGTCATTATTTTTTTCTGCTGTGTAGTACTCCACTGTGTAAATACACCACATTTTCCTTATCCATTCTTCAGAAAAGGGGCATTTATGTTGTTTCCAGGTTCTGGCTATGACAAACAATGCTGCTACGAACATATTGAGCACATGTCCTTGTGGCACCATTGAATGCTGCAACCCTTTAACAATTTCCCGTGTTGTGGTGACCCCACCCATAAAATTATTTTCATTGCTACTTCACAATGGTAAAGTTGCCAGTGTTTTGATTCCTAATGTAAATATCTGTTTTCTGATGGTCTTGGATGACCCTTGTGGAAGGGTCAAGGGATCCCGGGGTCACGACCCGCAGGTTAAGAATCACTGGTCTACACTCTCGCCCCACTTTCCTCTGTGTACTCTGCGATGGCGACGCTAATGGCTTCCAGCCAGATCTTCAGGTGCAGTGGTCACGACGTTGTCCCTTAGAACCGGAAGTGATCTCTGAGATCTGAGCGATTGAATACCATCTCTACAGTATGCCAGACGAATACGGAGGGCACTCACGGGCAGAAATGGCTCCCTGGGACTGGAGGGTCATGGCTCCCCTTAGCACCCAGGCCTTACCAGGTGCTCCGCAACACCTGCTGCTGGGCTGATCAGCCTTAGTAGACCCTATTATTTCCCCCAAAACAGCATTTTCCAGACCTTTCTGATCTACAAGGAAATGTGCATTTTCTTAAAGCAGCAGAAATACAATAATTCATATCGCGAGGTTATTTACTACCCGCCAGACCCTCATCTTGCTCTCCGGGGCCCTGCTAATGACCTATTTCAGAAGCCATTAGCCTCCGTGTGCTCTAAGGCATTCCCCGCAGTGCCCCTGTGTGCCTTTGTGTTCTTAGGGGAGGACCAGTGTGCGCAGGGTAACAGACCTGTGTTGGCCAAGCCAGGAAGTCTTTGATGCACAAATAGTATATTAAATGCTTTTATTTGATAGTGTTGAAATTAAGCAGTGTGTGGAATTCCTGCCCGGGCATAGGAACATGTAAAACCTTTTGAAAATATGTCTGTTCATTCAAATGTTTAACACTTATGAAATGCAGCCCTATAAGAAAAATATGCATTGAAATAATGTAATAATCAAGGCTTAGCCACTTGCAGGCGGCCAGTGGGAGCCGAGTTTAACTTATTGATTTTAGAACTACAGCTAAAAGGGGGGGGGGGTGAAATATTGCCTTTACTGTTTTCAGATAATAATGACTGTTGTTGCAAATTATAAAATTTAATTAGCTATATAAATGCCAGAGGAACAAACGGTACACCATTGTCTTGATATCTTTCCAGAAATTAGTCTTTTAAAATAAATTTGCCATATTAATCATCTAAAAATATTTTTGATCACTGAATTAATGGTTTTAGGGCTGTTTTCAGGTACTCATTGCTATAGGTGATTGCTTCTTAATTACTACATGCGCTCGCTATTCTCTCCTATTAATTCATGTTTGCTGGCACAGTCCCAAAGGCAGCCTGCCCTGGATCTTCTAATTACTTCTATAATTGAATTTGCCCACTTTTTCTAACCTATTTTTTAAACTGACTGTGTTTGTTCCAGGTTTATTGTGTCTTTTTTTGTGTCAGCTCCCCGCAAGCAGAATGTACATTGATTCTTTCCTCGTTTCTCATTAATTTTCAAGAGCTTGGCCGCATGTCTGTTTTTTCAGTCTGTCAGACCTATTGCAAAACGGGGGGAAACGAAAGAAAGAAAGAAAGGAAAAAGGAAAAAAAAAGGACTTTTATTATTAAAGGTTAGGTAAAATAGACTGAAGTTAATGAATTCATTAGTAACTCTGAGCCAATTACTGAAGCCTTCTCTTATTTATATACTTGTTAACAAGACAGAAATGAGAAAGGCCAATTACAGGCACATGTCCTTCAGAAGTTCAGCCACCTCCGCGCTTACACTCTCAGTGATACCTCTCCAAGAGCTCGCCGTATGTATCCGATGTGGCGTCCCTTAAAATAGTGCAAGGACAGGGGCAGCTCTCCACCAATTCTCCTTCTTAACATAGTTGAAGGATCTCCCCAACTATACATTTTAATATGATTAATACTTGCTGGTTTCTCTTAACATTTTCCCAAAGAGTCTTGCTTAGCCTTAGGCAACTGCAGAAATAAAATTAATTTGATGGGTTCTTTTATTTACGTATTTTTAAATTTTATATTTTATTTGCTATTACACTTTAATTCTTGAGTTGGGATAACTAAGTAGCAGATTCATACAATGGAGCCTTCTAAATGTCTTCTGCTTGATTTTTGTGTCATATGCAAAGGCTGCATATGGAAAGGCAGCTTTTTCTAGATTTTTTCTAAATGATCAACAAAATGAAAATTTCGTTATTCATGGGGGAAATGTAACCTCATAGTTTACACGGTGCTAGTGCTTGCTCTGCCATGCCTGGGTACTTCCCTAATGTCCCCAGTACTTGTTCTGCCATGCTGGGTACTTCCCTAATGTCCCCAGTACTTGTTCTGCCATGCTGGGTACTTCCCTAATGTCTCCAGTGCTTACTCTCTGCTGTCCGGGCACTTCACTGATGTCTCCAGTGTTAGGAGGTGAGGAGAGAAGGATTAACCAGTTTCCTGCCCATCTATGTTCTCCTTTGTGCCGGCATGAAGCTAAAAATAAAATCAACGAAAAGTCAATTGGCACTAATGTTTCAATAAACTTACTGGTTATTGGAATGAAAATCCATAGGCATCATGGGGATTTTTTTCTTTTTCTTCACTTTACACAAACAAAGCTTATCATGGTTAAATGACCCTGAAAGAAACCTCATGGGTCCTAAAGTTTTGATTTTTATGTGTCGTAAGTATATTAAAATGTGATCAGTTGTTTTTGCATCGTAACAGTTGCAGCCAAAGTGTCAGAAAAAAACAGTCTCAGCAGATGCTTTAACTCAGGTCCTTGCTTCTTGAAAAGACCAAGTTCAACAGTCTATGGGCTACTTGATCGGAAGCATTTCTGCATACTTCTGTGTGCACAGCAAACACTGCCCATGTTCTGCCCTCCCCTGATGATGACTAGCTTTTCACTTTCTTCCCAGAACTCAAATAATTTGTGACTTTTTCTCTGCTGAGTGAGTGGCTAATGTACGACAGTCGCTGTTTTATGTACTTTGTAGCCCCAGAACTTCAGCACAATGCCTGGCAAACAGATTCCCAGTAAATATATGTCAACAGACAAGGAGCCCAAGTGGCCTACCCTTAATTCCCTCAGCATCTAATGTTCCATCCTCTGACTTCCTCTCCTTAACCCCCTATACCACAGACCTTGGTTGATTAAAGAATCTCTTGCTTTAAAAAAAAAAAAAATCAATGTATCTTAATTTTCTTCAGTAAGTGCCCTAAATTGGCAACAAATGTTCTATTATTTGTTCATTATGGAGCCATCCCTCCTCCAAAATAAAAAATCTATACTAATTTTTCAACAAATCAACTGTTTTTTATTTTTAAAATTTACTATATGAGTTTTAGAGAGTGTATGTGTGTGTCATGTCTGTGTGTGTCTGTATGTGTGTCTGTGTCTGTGTGTCTGTGTGTGTATGTGCATCTGTGTGTGTCTGTGTGTGTATGTGCATCTGTGTGTGTCTGTGTGTGTATGTGCATCTGTGTGTGTCTGTGTGCGTCTGTGTGTGTCTGGTGTGTGTGTCTCTGTCTGTGTGTCTTTACCAGTCTCCTGTGTTGCTTTGGACCAGGACCACACAGGTCCTGACTACTGTGCCTGCTTCCTTGTCTAATGCAGGCTGTGTTTTCAGAAGCATCTTGTAAACAAGAAATAAGCTTCCTGACTACAGCATGCAGGGTGAGGGGCTTTTACTCTTCAGTTCTTCCTCCAAGCTTCCAACAAGCCAAGTCTCGCTAATTTGTGAATATTGTTGGGACTTTCTTTATCTACTTCCTTCCTTCCTCCCTCTTCCTTCCTCCCCCTTCCTCCTCCTCCTTTTCTTCCTCTCCTCACTCATGAAATAGGTCCTTTCATATATAAGATCTTTCCACACATATTATCCTGTTTGGTTCTTGCAGACCAAGTGTTATACAGATAAAGAAGCTAACATTCCCAATTAAACTGATGTACCCAGGACCACACAGTCCTTGCCTCCCTATGAGACTAAGAGGTCATTGGTTTGCTTTTCAGAATGAAGTTCTCCCTTGATGAGAGAAAATGGCCTAATGTCCCAATGGCTTCTCGGGTGTGTTCTGTATAGGTTATTAAAATGAAGAAGGTGTGACCTTGTGTAATGTGCTGCTTTTCAGACTTCACTGAACATGCAGGGTCCCCTCACCCTGGTGAGGAGAGATGCAGGTCTTCCGAGCCCTGTCACGGCCTGGGCTCAGGGCTGCCAAGCAGGTCTTGCCTATCTATTATAAATCTACTATATAGATCTGAAATCAAAGCAGATGCCTTTGAGTTTGTTCCCAAGACCTTGGGCAAGTCCTTAGCACTCTAAGTCTTAACAGAGCATGGTGACTCCTTTGTGGAATCTCAGTGGAAGCCAGCTGGCCTATGGCAAACGAACTGGCAATGAGTCTCACTGTGTCCACTCCATGCCCTGACCTCATGAGTCTTCCCAATCCTCTCACCCTGTAATCCATGAGCCACATCATGCAGAATCACACGCAGGCTCTACCTTTGTCCTGAAACCTTCAATGTGACAGCCACCACCCACCATCCCTTCTGTATCTTCCTGTCCCTGCTTTATGCCTGGTCTAGGCTTCCTGGTTCTCCTTTAATCCCCATTGTCTCCTCAACCCGTCATACCTACAGAAATGTTACCTCTCTGCCACTGAGGCCAAGGGGAAGCATGTTTTCTGCTATCTCCCTTCAGAAAACTCACTATAGTGTCTGGGTAGAAGCCCCATGGCTTCTTTTTTATTATAACTGAGATCACATATGCGCCTTGACGCCCTTCTGTGCAGATGGTGTCCAGGTAGCATTCAGGTAGCAATAGAAAGGAACCCCAAGACACCCCTAAGGCTGAGGGACTCCTTCAGCTCTATTGCTGGTCTGTGTGGTTCTAAGTAACCCACCTGGGGTTCCCCATCTTCAAAGCAGGCGCCTGTAATACTCACAGACTAGAAGAACATCGTGTATTTAAAAGAATAAAATCTTCTCATGGTGCCCAACATGGAGGAACGGCTCATACCAGCAGAACCGAGTGGATCTGAAATGGCTGTTCACTCCCAGCACACCTCAGACACTCATTCTGGCTGTGTGCACAGCTGGCCTGAAGCCCAGCCCTGCAGTCTGCGCCTGCACACTCATTCCTCTGGCTCTGTGGCTGTCACTGCTATGCCTCAGTGCAGTATTCCCAGCTCACCCATTTGTTCCCCTAGCTGAAATCAATACACAGTGACAATGCTATAGTAAAAAGAAACAGAAGTCCTGGCTTCCGGGCTGGAGAGAAGGTCGACCGTTAGTACTTGCTGCTCCAGGTACCTACAGGGTAGCTCGCAGCCATTTGTGACTCTAGTGTCAGGGAATCTGACACCCTCTTCTGGCCTTTGTGGGTACTAGACACGCACATGGTGCACATACATACACGCAGATACAACACTCTACAAACAAAATTTAAAGAAAAATTGGGGGGGGTGTTTTTCCGGTTGGTTCGTGGGTTTTGTTTTTTTGAGATGGGGTTTCTCTGTTTAGCCCCTGCTGCCCTGTAACACTCAGTAGACCAGACTGGCCTGGAATTCATAGAGATCCACCTGCTCTGCCTCCCGAGTGCTGGGATTAGAGGTGTGTGCCCCCACACTCAGCGAATATAATAATTTTTAGAACATTGGTTTGTAAGTGAGCTGGCATTTGCTTCTATTCGCCTCTTTTTAGGGACTTCTTCCCTCTTTACTGTGATAACCTCAGGACTTATGTTCAAGTGGGTCATTTTATTTTATTTTGTTTTTACTTCTTTGGATTTGGGAAGGGGAATTTGAGGCAAATTTTCAGTTTATAGCCCAGGCTAGTCCAGGCTAAACAATAGCTTGTGGTGGTCCTCCTGTCTTAGCCTTTTGGGTGCTGGGATTACAGGAGTGAACTCATCTGAACGTTTTTTTAATAGAGAAAAATATGAAACAAAACATTGTTGAAATGATAGTGTATTGTTCCTGTGCCCCTAGACCCTATAATATTTTTACAGGGACAATAATTACTCTAAGTGTCCTAAATAGCCCTCCTTATAGATCAAACTTATGTATTTTAATACATAACAAAATGTCTTATACTTACATTTAATTTAAACATGTGCTCAGTGTCTATTGATTACTTATTTTATATATAAAAATTTTAATTAATGGAATGTTTTTATTTTAACTGCTTGGAAGAAATCCTTTTTTAAAAAAAATTGTAAGTATGTATGCTTGTTGTGAAAGTATACATGTATGTTCATGTGTGTGTGCATATGTAGACAGATGAAGAGGGGAGCCAGAGGGAAGCATTGGGTGCCATTCCTCAGGCACGGCCTGCCTTGGCTGTTGAAACACTCTCTCATTGGCCTGGGGCTTGCCATTGCTGATGGTCTGATTGCCTTGCAAGCAAGAAGCTCTCAGGTCGGTCCCCAGTATCTATGTGAAGCAGCAGGGTATGGTGGTGGTCATTTGAAACTCTGCACTGGGCAATTGGAGGCAGGTAGATTCCTAGAGCTAAGTCTTCAGCCAATCCCATACTTGAGTTTCAGGCCAGAAAGAGACCCTACTAAGGAATCATAATAAATAAAGTGGACAACACCGCGCACACGTGTGTGCACGCACACATTTGCATACACTGCACACACAAAAAGGAAAAATAGAAAATAGGCCAAACCCTGTTTTAATAAGGGTGTGCATGGGAAGAAAATTAGCTGCCTGTATTGGGCCCATTCTTCCAGCCTGCCAATAACATTTGTGCAGAGTCTCCAGAGAGTCTCACAAACAATGGCCCGCACAGCGTCGAACAGGAAGGAGGTGAGTTCTGAGCAAGCCTCGCTGTGTGCAAGAGGAGTTCCTTGCTTACAGGTGCTGCTGTCTCCCGTGTAAAGGGAAAAGCTCTGGAACTCTGCCTCAAGTATGTAGGCACCTTATGGTTCTCTGAATTTGCGGCTCTTAATTGCTAGAAATATTTTCATGAAATCATTCTGTGCTGCCAGGAGCTTTGTGGGATCGGGTGTGCTCACCCTCAAATCTTAACTTAGGCTGGAGCTTTGCAACATCTTGAGCTATTCAAATGAGAAGAAACTGTCTGTTGTTTGCAAATGAGACAGCCAGCCAAGCAACGTCTTGGAAACAAAGGTCTTATTTTATGTGAGGGGGGGAAATGTCCCTTTTCATTAGAAGCTAAAATAAGAACTAACTCCATGACAAAGAGAGGAACAGGCACTGGAAGGCACAGTGGGGAAGCTGCCCACAGCCGAAAGTGGAGCCAAAGTATAAACCATCTCACGGGATGATGAGATCTGGGGGAGGATCCTGGGGACTTGAGTTCTCAGCCTCAAGAAGGAGCGCTCAGTTCCATGTCATACAGTATAAGCACACAGCACACCCTGAGACACGCAATGTCACATGGTGAACACGGGCCTTCAGTTCACACTCACTTCATGTGACCTTCATATGAATCGAGATAACCGAGGGGTCTCTAATGATCTACTTCGTGAAATCTCCTCATCTGCACTATCACGGTTAAACCAGCCTACATTGGTTAAAATGAATTCTTTCACATTTTGCTGTCTCTGAGAGCCGAACACTAAATCTTACAACTAGTGAGATATCTTAGTTCAGTTAAAAAAAAATTCTATGCTTTCTTATGAATATATAAGCCGTGGAGTTATTAGCTCACGGCGTGTGAAATAAACTATTAAAAATACTATAGGCATCGTGAGGCGGGGCGATGGTTCAGCTGGGCAAGTGTGAGGACCTGAGCTTGCATCCACAGCACCCACATTTTTACAAAGCCAGACGGGGTGCATCTGTACACCCAGTGCTGGGGAGCCAGAGAAAGGGATGTCCCTGGGACCCCAGTCATTCTAACCAAGCTGATAAACTCCAGCTTCAGCGAGAACCATTATCACACCCATCTTATCAAAAAAAGAAACCCATCTTATCAAAGAGAAACCCACCTTATCCAAAAGATAAAATGGAGCCAAGCCGCGGTGGTACACACCTTTAATCCCAACACTCTGGAGGCAGAGGTGGACGAACCTCTGTAAATCCAAGGTGCCTCTAGGAGAGCCAGGGCTACAGAGAAATCCTGTCTCACAAAACAAAAACAAAACAAAATGAAAAAAACTAAGATAGAGAGCAATTTTTAAAAAAAAGACACCTGTCGTCTCTTTCCCACACATGCATGCACAGGTGCACACAATAAATAAGTAAACAAATAAATCAATCAGGACTTGTTTTAACTATGAATTAAAATCATGATGTCGGATCTGACCCCTAAGCCTGGTCCATACAGATGGCCAGTGGAAAGCACCCACCAATACTGTACAGTGTGCGTTTTTGAAATCTCCGACATTTTCCTCCCGAGTTAGTCATAACTGATGTTTGCCAGCAAGCTAGAAGCTAATTCCTTCGCAAAAATCCTTGCACTGGCACAACCTGCCTGCCGAGTGGTACCTCAGTTTCTTTCATTTGTCTGGCAGCAGGATCCTGACCCTAGGGGTTGGTCATGGTCAAAATTAAAGTTCTGTGACAGTCCACGCTGCTCTGCCTCTGACTGTCTACTGACAAGAAGAAATGTAAGCAGTGAATTTGCTTCCAGTGGGGCCTGGCCTGTTGTAAGCACTGCAGAAGTTTTACTAGCAGCAGTCCAAGAGAGGCCAAAGGGTCTGAACTGTGGAACCACACAGGCTGGATTCAAACCTTGCCTTTCTGTGGGGAACCCTAAATAAGCACTTGGCATCTCCATCACCTCCATTTCTTCTTAAGGCTTGTTGTCCATAAAAGGTGCTATATGGGTCTGACATCTGTGGTAGTTTGAATGAGAATGGCCCGCATAAGCTCAGCATGTATTTGAATATTTGGTCCCCAGTTGGTGAGCTTGTTAGGAAGGATTAAGAGGTGTGGCCTTGGGGGAGGTGTATTACTGTGGTTTTGAGGTTTTGAAACATCAGAAGCCTACACCAAGCCCAATCTCAGTCTCTCTCTGCCTACAGTTTGTGGATCAGGTGTGAGCTCTCAGCTACCGGTCCAGCACCATGCCTGATGCCGTGCTCCCCGCCATGATGGTTATGTACTAACTGAAGCTATAAGTCAGGCCCCAACTAAGTGCTTTCTTCTCTAAGTTGCCTAGGCCATGGTGTCTCTCATGGTGACTGACCAGCGGCTAAGACACCATCGTTAAAGAAGTTAGATCCCTCTTTTGTTTAACTTCCAGAGAAAGATCTGGAGTTTCTGATGCCGGGAAACTCCCTTCTGATGAAGGGTACATTCCACTAACTGGAGTTTTCAACCCGAACAATATTATCATCTTAACTCTAAGAGGCTTGTGTTGTGTGTAACACGTAACTCCAGACAGTTCCTCTGAGATGCTTGGAACTGTGTCTGTTGACAAAGCTGGCCTGTGCAGACTGAAAAGAGAACATGGGGCGCTCCTACCCAGCTTTTCCAAGGTGGAGCTCTTAAGTAGGAGACTGCAGGCTCTGAGATGTGACGATGTCAGCCTTACACAATAGGGGCTGGACGAGGAGGAGAAGCCAGTGTGCTACTAGGAGGCCCTGGTCCTCAAGGAGTCTTGTCAGGGAGCACTTCAAGGTCACGCATTACAGAGGGAAGAGTGGGGCTAGGAGAAGATCCTGTGGGGCAAAGTGCTTTCTTTGTAAGCTTGAGAGCCTAACGGATACTCAGAATTCATGAAAAAAAATCCTGCCGTGGGGCCAAGGAGAGATGCAAACAGTAACAGTGTTTGCCCAGGCTTGACCACCTAAGTTCAATGCCCAGAACCTTCATGGTGGGAGAGAAGTGAGAACTGACCCAGGTTGTCTTCTGGCATCCACACACATGTTGTACTGCACATGTACATCCACACATGTCGTAGTGCACATGGACATGCACGCACATGTGCACACACACAAATTATCTTTTAAAAGATGGTTGTGGCGGCACATCCTGGTGTTGGGGAAGAGACCAGACAGGACTCAACTCTCCAGCTACCCTATCCTACTTGGTAAGTTCCAGATCAATGAGAGACCCTGACTCAAAAACATACATCAAGGGATTCTGAGGAACAACACCCAATGTTGTCTCTAGTCTATACACACACATACACACACACACATACATTTGCACACGTGCACATGCATGTACACATTCATGTACCCGCATACACATGCATCACATGCATGCACAAGCACACACAGACACACACTCACACACTCAAATACACACACAAAAGGGAAGAGTCACCAATTCTAACTAAGTTTGTCTTCAAAGAGACTCCCAGGTCTTGGCACACCAGCTCAGCTAAGGGACGCAGCCAGCATACCCTAAGGTGAAGGACCAAAGCAGTGCGAGTACTTACTCACTTGAGTCTCGCTGGTCCCTAGGCTTAACCCTGAGCCCCAGGCTCCTGTCAGATTAGAATAACTCTGAAGAGCTCTTGGCCCAGAAACAACAGAGCTGGCGCTGGGCCTTCAGCATTTAGGTGCTGTGTGGTTCTGCACGGGCTCCTCACATCCAGGGCAGAGTGAAGGAACAGTAGTCTCAGGTTACAGGCAGGAAGCTCATCCTCTTCAGAGGATGGAAAAGCAAATCTTTACTGCTTCAAGCAATGCTCCTTCTACCTCCCCACATGGCCAGAATCTCTCCTTAAGGTCATGAACAGTTGACCAGAAGCTCCCCTCAAGGTCATGAAGGGGACGGTGCATTTTCATTGATTCTTTCCCAAACACACACACAAAAAACATCCTTATCTGTCGGTTCATGTTTGCCATTCACTTCATTGACAGATGTGAAGTGCGTGCATGTTTGTGTGTGTGTATGTGTGCATGCACGCAGGTGCTCACCTGTACATCTGTGAGCTCACATTCCTCACTTAGGACATGGAGGATGGAATTATTTTACTGAGGGTGGCAATGACTTGGGTGGAGAAAGGCGATCAGACCACAGCCCCTGCCTCCATTCTCCGAGCTCTTTAGCCCTGGAAGAGTGAGATACGGTGGGAACTGGGCCCACGCAAGCATCCCATGAAATGAGCCCTGCACCGTCCCATGCAGTGCCCTCAGGGTGTCCAAATGTTCCCAGACAGATCAAGGTATTTGGGGCTCAGCATTTTGCAGAACCAGTGTGAAAACAGGAGCCAAATGGGCGTGCATATGAGTTCACATTCCCTTGGAGTAGTGAGTGGCTGGCTCCCCGGTTCCAGCCCAGGCTCTGCCTCTGTCACCAGTGAACACTGGGATTCAACCTGATGAATCGGTACAGCACAAAGACAGCGGCTCCGTGGGCCTCTGACTTCAGCATATTCTTTAACATGAATTTGCCTAATCCGCACCAGAATGATAGGCAAGAAGTGGAGAAGTCTGGGATATTCTAGAGCCAGTCCTGACCCTGTACAGGCTGGCTTGGGGCGAGTTACTCTGGTGTGTCTCAGTTTCCTCCTGACTCCAAGGTGGGAGGTCAGTGTTGCTATCTTGGAAACCTTTTCAGAGATTAAACAACATTCAGAAAAGTGTTTTTGCAGCACACTCAGAAAAGCATTTGCACCTAGCAAGAGTTCTAGTCTCCAGCAAGGATCTTGAGAATAAGAGAAAGAGCGCAGAGAGGAGGAAGAGCCGACAAAGCCTGCAATAGGAAGATGGAGAGCTAACACGGAGCGGTGCCATTTGCCCCTCTGGTCCACATGCCAACTATGGGACAGCATCCAAATGGAGGCCAGTGCTTTGTAGTAATATTATGACGCCATGCTCTTTGGACTCTTCTGGGAGGCCTGCCAGTCAGCTCCCAAATACATCACACATGGAGGTTTATTCTTAGTTATGAATGTCCAGCCTTAGTTTGGCTTGTTTCTTGCCCACTTTTCTTAAATTATCGACCCCCTGGCCTCTGTGTTTTTCCCGTCATCTTACTTATTTAAACCTTACTCTTACTCTGTGGATTGCTGTGTAGCTGGGCAGCTGCCCCTTAATGCCCTCCTCCTTCTCGGGCTACTGCTCCAGAACCCTTCTTCGAGCTTTCTCCTTCTACATATTCTGCCTGCCAGCCCCGCCTCTCCATTCTCCTGCCTCACTATTGGCCGTTCAGATCTTTATTAGACCATCAGGTGTTTGAGACAGACAAAGTACCACAGCTTCACAGAGTTAAACAAATGCAACATAAACAAAAGTAACACACCTTAAAATAATATTCCCCAACAGTGTTTAATCTCCCTGAAGTGTGTTATCTTGTACACTAGATGGGAGTACAATTCGAGATCTCCCTCCCCCTTTTCTTTTCCTACTCCCTTCTCTCCCCCACCTCCGTGTGTGTGTGTGTGTGTGTGTGTGTGTTTGCATATGTGCGCATGTGCACATGGAGATCAGAAGAAATAACCTCTAACCTCAGGTGTGATTCCTCAGCTGTCACCCACCTTGGTTTTGGTTTTGGGACAGTGTCCCATTTACCTGTCTCTGGCTCCCCAGCGTTGGGGTTACTTATCAGGTGGTTCTGGGGATCAAACCTTGGTCCTCACGCTTGCAAATCCCCTCTCCCCCATATCCTTCATGCCTGCCAGACATGCAGTCATGCTGACACTGGAGCCTGAGACCCCACACTGAAGAGCAAACGTTTTGAGCTCACCTGTCTCTAAATGCCACCAGGGCTCTTTCTTGAGGTTGAGAAAACTTCATAGGGATCTTTCCATTTACCTAACCTCTTCCATCATGTTTGTTATCAGTCAAAAAATATTTAAACTCACCTTTGGGGACATTAGAGGTGGGTAATGGGGATAGATTTGATCATAATACATTGTATACATGCATGAATTTCTCAAAGGATATTTTTTTTAAAATTTATAAAAGAAAGCATTTAGAAGTAAGTAGTGCTTTGGAGGGAACAGAGTAGATGATTTTGAATTGCATGAAATACTTTTAATTCTCAAGCACGGAGGATTTTCCCCTTAGAACAAAAGTGAACTTCTCTTCCATCATTAATTACAGAATAAAGGATTGAGATGTTTCTGAGTGGGGTAAAATGTCCCCATCTACTTCCTAAACAGAAGGAGCCGAAGCAAGCAGCCTCCTGTTTGACTTATCCATTCCCAGGCAGTCAGGCCTGCATCTCTAACTTCACACATATCTCAAGGGAGACAGGACCAGGATGCTCCAAGAATAAGTCACTGAAGTTCTTCTTAAGAAATCTGGCTGTTAAGGGGCTTCTGACTACCGGAGTGTTTTCTCCCAGGCCAGAACTGAGCCCTAGCAAACAGCAAAGTTGGATATTATGCCAATTTGAAAACTAAATTTGGCGAAATGACATGATTAACCTTGCAATTTCACAGCTTCAGACTAAATTAATTGCTAAGTTTTCGGTCCATTTGCACACGGTTCTCTGGAGTCCTTTTACACGGAAACTAAGAGTGCGCAGATGTCAACTCTGTGGGCATATTTTAAAATACATCTGCCAGCAAAAGCAACAGGCATCATTTCTCCCTCCCTCCCTCCCTCTCTCCTTCCCTCCCTCCCTTCCTCCCTCCCTCCAGAACCTTCCTTCCTTCCTTCTCCTCCACCTCTTTCTTTCTTTTTTCTTTTGGAGGTAAGACTACATGTACCCAGGCTGGTCTAGGTCTCACTACACAGACAAGACTAACTTGATCCCATTGCATCTATCTCCCAAGTGCTGGGATTTCAGGCATGTGCCACCATATCCTGCTCATGTTGTGCTGGGGATGGACCCCAGAGCTCCAGGAATGCTACGTGACACTCTACCAACTGAACCCAGCCACCTCGTCTCTGAAAGCAGCAAAGAGATCTCATTAGCAAAGATCAAGAGTCCCAAGTCATATTTCTTGTGACTAGTGTGTGTGTGTGTGTGTGTGTGTACTGACACACAAGCGCAAGTTCAAACTAAGCATTGAAATCAAGACTTCACACTTGCGAGGCAAGCGCTCTGCCACTGAGACCACCCTCAGCCTCTAATTCTTACTTTTAATTCCACCAAATCACAAGCCAGAGCCCTTCACTGGGACTCACCAGTTTTTGTCAACAGCTTGGTAGGGCACAGCACAGGCACAAGCGCAGCAGGTTGGGAGGCACCCAGCGCAGGAGCAGCAGGCTGGAAAGGGGCTCACCTATTTGCTGGGGAGAGTGGCTGAAACAAGAATCACAGCCCCTCCGTTCCACAGCAAACACCTCTCTCCCCTGGCTTCTGCTCAGCAATACCCTGGCAACCTCTGGCCTTCACAGGCCGCATCACCCCAATCATAGTCTGTATCACCCCAATCTCCACCTTCATCTTCACACAACATCCACTCTCTGATGCAGAGCTGGGTCCAAATTCACCCTTGGATAAGGAGGTCATTCTCAGTGACTCCAAAGCCTCAATACTACAGTGGGAGTGTGGTCTCATCTTAAATGAATGAGCGGTCCACAGCCCCGTTGCGAAAGGTCACAGTTTGAAATACTAGGGGGCTAGGACTTGAACATATAAATTTGGGATGGGGAGGGCACAATTCAAACCATATGATGCAGTCCTAACCACTGAGCTATATACTTGAAGTACGGAAGCAGCCATCTAAAACACAGACAGAAACAGACATAATGGCTCACACCTGCAATCCCAGCACTTGAGAGGCAGGAGGATTGCTGCAAGTCTGAGGCCAGCCTGGTCTACATCGGGAGTTCTGAGCCAGCTAGAGCTACTTAGCAAAAGACTGAGACCCTGTCTTAAATAAAGCAAGGGCTAGGGAAATGCTTTGGTGATTAAGAGCACTTGTTGCTCCTGCGCAGGTTCCAGGTTCAATTCCCCGTACTCACATGGTAGCTCCCAACCATCTGAAACCAGTTGCAAGAGATCCGATGTCCTCTTCTGGCCTCCGTGGGCACCAGGATCCTCATGATGCACAAACACGTGCATTAAAACACTCATTTACATACAATTTTTAAAAAAGAAAGAAAATAAACAAAGGGAGATAAGGATGGAGGAAGGGAGGAGGAAGAAAGAAAAGTCATGCATACCAACGGGTCACTTGTCACGGCTGTTTAACAGCAAAACTCCTCCCACAGAGGAAGCGGCAGGCCCTAGGCAGGAGTGCGCATGCCTCAGCCTCATCTTTGGTCTTTGACACAGGAAAAGGAAAACAGAAAGTTTTTTTTATATAGCTGTTTTATATAAAGATGTTTTTTTATAAAGCTGTTTTATATTTTGTGTTCTGGTCATAATGGTTCACATTTAGGCCTTGATGTCTTATCTTTGCATTCAGATGTTATCTGAACAGATACAATTAAGCATCTTCGGCCAGTTTTCTAATGACGACCCAGGTAGTCCACACACAGTTGTTTTGCGGCTGGATCAGAGAGACAGAGAGAAAGATGTGTGCACTTAGCATTGTCCTAGACACTTGAATATGGAATATGAGTGTACCCAGCTCTGGTCATCGCTTGTGAGCTTCCCACATTGCTTCTAAGATGTATGCACGTGTGTCCTCATGAAATAGACGTTTCTTTCTGTGTCATTAATACTGGGTGCCTTCCACGGTCTGTATCAGGCTCTATGCAGTTAGCCCTGGGTAACAAGCTTTGTCTTCAGGGTCCCCTCTACACTAGCATATACAGACAGAACATCCATCCAATTTCTTGGCTTGAAAACTACCCGGAGTCAAGGATAGCTCTGAGTACAGTCCAACAAAAATTGTAAATTTATTTAAGACATGAACAATTTCTGCTGCTTTTCTTTTTCTTACTTTTTCTTTCTTCCTTCCTCTCTTTTTGTAATTTAATTGCACTGTTCTCAAGCATGAACTTTGTGGATGTTAAGGTGGTCATTATATCTCAGTGTCCAAAGACTGGACACTCCTGAGCCTAGAGCAGCGTTCAAGTACTATTCAGAGCTGCATATACCTGGTCATGAGGAGAAAAGTCCTCTTTCTCCTCCAGTGCACAAACAGTATAGGGAAGGCTGAGTTTTCCTCGTGCTGCCTTCGATGGAATGAGTCGGAGGTTCCATACTGGACCATGGGCATAAGAGCAATTGAAACAGCTTCCCGGGAATGCAAAAAGGATAACTCTGCCCTGAAGAAACACTATCAATCAGGCGATGCATGACCTAGATTTTACAAATGTGTCAGAGGTCATTGTCCTATTTAGATGGATGTCAGTCAGAGCTTAGCGATATCTTTAATCCAGCACTGATGGACCACTGAGTTCTGGACACTCCTCCTGGGATGGAGGTACTAGAACCAGGGCCAGGGTCTGCTCACATCCTGAGGGAGCCAATGAGGGTGCCACAGAGAGCAGTCTAGCTGGGGAGGAAGAATGGAGTGAGCCTACTTGAGATGTCAGAGTTAGGCGTTGGGGCTCATTTGGCTTCGACAGAAGTAGACCGAGGTAACTAGATCACTTCCTGGGACTGACCTAGGATGTTTAGAATCTGAAAGAAATACCTGTTTGAGGGTTGAGATGTTTCAACCAGTAAAGGATTTGCAGTGCAGACATGAAGACCTGGGTTCTAGCCCTGGCAGCCATGTGAAACCTTGGTGTAAGGACTATATGTCATTATTACCAGGGCTGGGTTCAGGAATCAGGAGGATGCCTGAGTTCATGGGTTTGAAAGTCTAGACAAATTAGAAAACTCCAGGAGAAGTAGGAGACTCTGCCTTAAAAAGAAAAAAAAAAAAAAAAAGATGGATGTTGACCGAGAAAAACACAAGCACATGTATCACCCACACGCACAAACACACACAAGCACTAGAAATCAGGCTCCCTCAGGGGCTTGCACACCCTTTCAAATACTACCAACTACATGGGTATACATAAAATGGTACCTAAAATGTCAAGTTTGTGCAGCTTTGAAAATTTTAAGCATTTTAAGTCCAAAGAATCATAATTGAAATGTAATTGGTGTGTGTGTGTGTGTGATTAGAGTAATTCTGTTTTTCCTGATTAATATGCCTCCAACCTTCAATAGTGCAAGCCCAAGCTGTCTGTGCACCTGCAATAAATTATGTAACTACGAATAGTTGACTTTGGATCACCGAGATAAGATTCTGCAGATATAATAATAACCATCACTAGCTAGTATGGGGGCTACAGCATTCGGAAGGCGGGGGAAGGGTCTTTGAAGTTCAAGAATAACCTGGGCTACCTAGCAAGATCCTGTCTCCAAAACAAAATATCAAAACAAGAAACCAGGAATGGAGAGAGGGCTCAGAGGTTAAGAGCACTGTACGCTCTCCCAGAAGACCTGTGTTCAGTTCCCAGCACCCACATGGTAGCTCACAACCACCTGTAACTCCAGTTCCAGAGAACCCAACTCACCCTTCTGGGCTCTGTGGGTACATGCATGTAGTGCACAGCTAAGCATGTAGCCAAAACACTCACACACACACACACACACACACACACACGTTTTTACAAAGCAAGAAACCAACAAAAAACTGTTTTAATTGGAAACTCTCAATGCCATACTGGGTATTTGACTAGGCAGGTGTGCTCTACCACTAAACTACATCTCCAGATTTTGTTGTTGTTTTTTTTTTTTCAATTTACTTGTCTTTATCTTAAAACAGGGTCTCACTAAGTTGCCCAAACTGGCCTTAAACTGGCCTGTCATAAGCCACATGTTGGGGTGACATCTGTCGTGGTCCAGGCATGGTGGATTCCTACCTTCCAGGATAGGGGCATGTGGATTAGAAATGTCAGCTAGAATAGAGAGAGATAGAAAAGCAATCCAGAGGCATAGGAGAGTGTCGGGAGGGCAGCCCAGTGAATCCTAAATGCTGGATCTGCCCTTTGTTTCCCACATGCTTATACACTTCATTCCCAAAGGGGGGGGGGGCAAGAGATTTCATTAATATGCCAGGGAAAAGACCAAGCATCCTTCAGGCAGCTACTCCCTGGAACCTCCTGCCAATCTCCTTTGAAGGAGCAGGACTAGCAAGGTAGATCCACCTCTACACTCAAAATACTTGTTAACCACACCCTGGGTCAGGATTTCTTGTTTGTAACCATACCTGTCAACAACTTTGAAAGAGCGAAAATAAACCCAAACTCTCTGACCTTTAGTCAAGTTGGAGCAGGCTCACGTCTGTGGGCCCCCAAACTCACCCTGCCTCCTTGAACTTGTGATTCTCCTGAGTAGCTGGGACCACCAGCCTGTGCCACCAAATCCGGCCTAAAAATTCTTCAATATCTCTTATTTTGGCCCAACAGTCGAAAGTTTGTATCCTATGCTAAGAACTGTCTGCATATTGTCTGGGTGTTCAGTTTCTCGGAGGTCTTTCTGTATTTACTTCAATAAAGGAAAAGATTTTGCATCTCCCCAGAACTAAACAAGAGGATAGCGCTAAACGACCTTCTTTTCTTTTCAACACTTTGCAAACTTACGCTAGGAAACGAAGCACTAGGCCATGCCAATAGAGAATACTGACAACATTAATAATGATGGCAATGATGATAATGATAAATTATCATAATGGTCTTCTTCTTCTAAGTGTGGGGCTGAAGTCCAGTGATGAAGCCTGTCTCCCAAGATCAGAGGCTCCACAATCAGAGGAGGGGCTCCTTCCTTCTCCCCTTTTCTTCAGAGAAGAACAAATACCGCTAATGTCCTCCTCACCAGGAGAAAACCACACTGGCCCATTCAATGGCCAATTAGAATAAATTGTCAATTAGAAGAAATACGATAGGTAATCCAAAAATCAAAAGCTCTCCAAAGAAACGGAACAAAAAGCTGAATAAATAAGCTTAACACTCCATTGTTTGTGGGCGAAAATGATGAAATTATCATCAAAATATTCTACAATTTGAAAAGAAAGGAAATTTTTTGTGTAAAAAGATTTTGTAAGAAAAAAACTACCTAGAAAAGTAAGACTTAAGATTGGCATTAGTTTTTGTCAAAGGGGTATACGTGTTTTTCCATTAAGAGACAAAATTTATGCTCTCTGTGTGTCTCACGGAACCAGTCAGTCGGGAGTTGTGAAGCTAACCCATACTTATGAGAATGTTTCCATGAGGATTCTGACACACACGCTCTGCCCACTGTGTCTCCAAGGCCTTTTTGATCACCCAGGGTCTGAACCATTGTGGTAAAAGGTGTTCTTTCTTTAAAGGCAATTTTGGGGCTGCAGGCTCACCGCATAAATACTACAACATGTATTGAGACCAAAATTCAGATCCCAAGCCTGTGCCCTTCTGCTCCCTGTGTGAACTCTGGGTAAGGTGTCCCCACACTCAGCAGCAAGAGTCCCTGGAATGCAGGGGGGGGGTCTTCTTTGGCCAGCGTGGCTTTCAGACAACCCCTTCTCTTATTGATTTGTTTTCTCCTGTCTCTTTTCTCCTTCTTTTGTTTCCTTATCATAGCTTCAGGTTATTGCGTGTGAGGTATTGATGGGGATGGATGGTTCTGGTCGATGGCTAGCTAATGCATCCCTAATCCTGCTATTGTTGCAGAGTTATGCTTTACTCTGCTGTCTGATGGGGGAAAGGAGCAAAGCTGTTGATCCTAGTTTTATTTGTCGCGAGCCCATCCATCAATCACGCGCACGCATGTTTGAATGCCGAATGACATGTGGGTCTCAGCTGAGAAAATTCGATAACACTGTGTTGTCGAGCCTCTCACTCTTTTTATTTTTTTTTTAATAAGAAATACATTTGACTGAAATAGATAAGCAGGCACCACTACAGACCTGAAGAGAGGGTGGCACAGGGGCAGGAAAGGTTGTGTAGCTTTGGCATTAATGATACCTAGGAGTAAAGCAAACAGGAGGGGCAGTTACCCTGGAGACATACAACTCCCTAAGGCTGGGGTTTGCTTAAGGATTGTCCCTCTGTCGTTACTTCCGATTCTCAAATGTTAGCTAGCCGTTTCACAGTTAGCTACCCTGGTTAAAATGCCCGTCAGCTGGTGAAGACAGGTGATTCCAGAAGAGAACACAGACAGACTGCATTAGTCAAGTACGGGAGATAAATATCATGAAATATTTCTGTGTACGTATGAGCTCATATGTTCCCAAGTGTCTCCTGTTGTGAGTGAAAGCATCGACATGGCTTGAAGCTTTAATTATTTTAAACTGGAAATATATATGCGTGTCATTTTAATAGTGACTTAACTTATAATTACAGACTCAAAAATGGATTCTCCGGGTCCCTGCTATTCAGCTTACTAAATTAGGTACTTTAATACATTACGAAAGCCTGTCTTTTCTGTTATGTCCAATAGTCTATTCATAGTTATTTCAAGATAATTGCATTTGGAAACAGTTAAAACATTTTTTAAAAACTGGTATAATATGATTTTAGAAGCAAAATTAATCAGCAAATCAGAACATTTTTATAGCCATTTTATTCTTTTGACATAATATGTGACAGAAATGGTTTTGAAATTACCTTAAACAGCCCATAAGCAAAGCTACATAAAGAACCATGAACTCAGGACGCAAACACTGTCCGTAACCTTGGGTGTTCTGTGACTTACAGTCAGCCTGACCCCTGTTCCCTTCAGATTCACACACCCAACCCTGTAGCCTGCCCTCTGCTCTGCAGAAGCTGCTGTGAAGAGCTGTCCACAGGAGAAATGCTTCCTGTTGACCGTGTACTTGGATAGATTGAACAGAGCTAGAACTGAGTCCACAGTGCAGCAGCCAGAGTAAGTGCTCCCTAAATCTCTAGCACTGAAATCAAGTAAGAGCCCCCCAATTTAAAATCATGGTGAGAGGTGGGAAGAGGAAGAGAAAAGATAGCAAGTTTACTTTCTAATTCTCCTCACTTTGTGGTTTGTTTCTCTTTGTTTTTTTAACATCTTTAGTTTTGGTTTTGTTTTGTTTTTTTAATTGAGGTTTTGAGGAGTTGATAGTTTGTTCAGTTGTTTTTTTGTTTTTGTTTTTGGTTTTCGTTTTGTTTTTGCTTGCTTGCCTGCTTGCTTTGGAGACAGGGTCTCAATACGTAGCCCTGACTAGCCTGGAACTCTCTGTGTAGACCAGAGTGGCTGAGAACTCTCAGAGATCTGGATTCTGGAATTGAGGTGTGTGCCACCACACCTGGCTATACATCTTTAAAAAGATATTCTATACCAAGTTCAGTGTGGTGGCATGTGCCTAGAATTCTAGCACTCAAGAGACTTGTAAGTTTAAGCCAGCCTGGCCTACCTAGCAAGATGCTGCCTCAAAAAGCAAAGACAACCAGGTGAAGGGTGTAGCTCAGTTAATAGAATGTTTGCCTAGAATGCCTGGAGCCCAGAGTTTGGTCCCCAAAATGCATAAACCATGTGCGGCCTTGCACACCTATAATCTCAGCACCCAGAAAGAAGAACAAGGTCCAGAAGTTTACAGTGACCCTTGGTTTTCAGTGTGTCTTGCTTAACTTCACAGTGACATGGTGGCCACAGTGAGTTCTGATTCTGCTTTGATAAAGCATCTGAAGCTATCACAAGGGTAAAGACTCAAGTATCCACGGATGGCTGTTCCTCTTGACACTATCTATCACTTACATAACACACACACACACATGTATCATACACAAACACACACCAAACACACATATACACATCATACACACACATACCGCACATACCCATACCATACATGACTCACTATACACACATGTATAGCACAACACACACCCACACACCATGCATATACAGATTGGTGATTTTTCACTTTAGGAAGTATTTGAGTGATTGTCCTATTTCTTCATCAGCGTTTCTTACTATGTGTTCATCGTGGGTCATATTAATTGCACAAAGCATGCCTGCTCTTGCCATGCCTCCATCTCACTGCCCGAGGACCTCCTCCATTTCTGTCCTTCCTTTGGAGTTAGTTTGTGGCATTTTTATTTTCTTTCTCTGGGTAATGATTCTCAACAGGATGAGTTCCTGTTCCGTCCATTTTTAGGAAAACGGTGTGGTTTCCCTGTTTGTGGCTGGATAAGACCCTGCACATTAGTGTATGGGTATACATGTGAACACTCATCCTTTATCTTCTCCTATGATTTCACATCTTGGCGATAGTGAACAGCACTGGGGTACATCAGATGCCCACGCGCCTCGCAAGGCTGGCTTCCTACTCGGGAATGAAATGGCTAGACTTATGCTAAGCTGGTCGGCCTGGTTGTTGAGGCCTGATGCTTGCGACTGTTGAGTTAGTGGGTTGTATTAGCTGTGTTTTTAAGCAGAGTCCAAAATTTTCCCTGCAACTTCTAGCACCTTTAAAAGAAAAGGGTGCAGCAGTTTCACAGAAAGCAGCCCGCTCAGGATTTATAGAGCACACTACAGAAAAATCTTTCTCATCTAGAGCTTAAAAACTTGAAGTCATCACATCGTATTGATCCAGCCCCAGTCTGTGGGTTTTCTGAATTCTAACTAACAGTTAAACAGACAAAGGAGCAGGCTAGCACAGAGCTGCCTGGAAACATTCTGGGATTTTTTTTATATGAATTTAAGGTTTATTTTATGTTCTGTTGGGGGGGGGTATTTTGCTTGCATATATGACTGTACACAATGTACCGGCAGTGCCCATAAAGGCCAGAAGAGGGCGCTGGATCTCCTGAAACTGGAGTAACAGATGAGCGTGAGCATGGTGCTGGGAACTGAAGGTGGGCCCCGGGGAAGGACTACATAAACAAATGGCTCTCATACACACAGCCACTGTGGACATAATATTGGAGGAGCATGAAGAGCCGGATAGTGCCTCTGTCCTGCAGCGCCGGTGCCGGGCACAGTAAGGTTTGGTGCAGTTCTTATGAGACAAAAAGATTGAAAAGTTTTAGTACAAAGAAAAAGTAGAGGCAGGAGAACTGCTGCAAGTTTAAGGCCAACTGGCTTACAAAGCAATTCCGTGCCAGCAAGGACTGTATAGAGACTCTGTTTCTGAAAACAAAGAGAAAACAGGCCAAACATGATGGTGTACACGCTGTCCCAGGACTCAGGAGGTGGAGGCAAAAGGACCAAAGGCTGAGCTCAGCTACATGGTAAATCTGAAGCCTTCCTGAGCTGCATGAGACTTTGGCTCTAAGAAGCACGATTATAACAATATCAATAATAATAAATGTTTAAGGAGAGGTACAAGGTAAATCTGATTTCAACATTGCCCATTGTATTGAAACATTGTGTTACCTGCTGGCATATACAGTCTTTACACTTTGATTTAATCAATGAAAATTAATTTGAAAGATAAATTAAACTGGGAAGTCAGTTGAGAAGGCATGGTTAAAATAGCCTGATTTATTCATGAAACAGCACAGCCCCGTCTCGGTGCTCTAGGGATGGTGAGAACCACGGTAAAAACAACCTGCCCTTGCCATGATTCTCTGGTAGGAGTCAAGCAGGTTCTGGTGTGATTGGAACAGAAGTTTTGTGGGAAAGGTGGTGAGGATTAGAAGTGTGTGTGTGCGTGCATGTGTGTATGCGGATGTGTGTGCTTACATGTGTGGGCACCTATGAGTGTGTGTGTGTGTGTATGTGTATGAGAATTTGTGGTGAGAATGAGAGAATAGGGACTTGCATGGCTAAGGTTCACATCAAGTGCTCTAGGGCATTAAGTGAGCCGAAACCAGTGAGAACAGAGACACACTTGACTCGCTTCATAATAAAGCGAGAAGTGTGTATCATACACGGAACACAGACACCTCCATGCGTGCACATGGCATATCTGTGACCGTTGTGTTCCTCAGACACATACACCGCCTCAGCGTAGCAATCTACTACAGGATCTCCAGCTTCTTCATGTTTACACTGAAGTGAAGCTACGTGTCAAAGTCTCCACTGCTCGGAGTCAACATTAAGTCCTTAGCCTGGTGTGAACAAAGAAGGTTTTTGTTTTTTTAAGGAAAAGATAAAAAGACCGTTAGTTTGTTGGTTATTTAGTCAAAGGTTGTTTTGGGAAGAACAGATGTGAACATCGTGGCAAATTCTGGGCCTTGGCTTAAAAAGTTTGCTTTCCATTTAGAAAGTTTACTTATCATATTAAATATATAATTTAATTTAATCTGAAAGTCCTGATGAAAAAATAAGGATGGGAGCTGGGACTCGTCTGGTAGCATTCTTGCTGAGCTGCATGAAGCCCTAAATTGTGTCTCTAGCATCAAATAAGCCAGACATGATGGCACAGACTTGTTTCCCTACACTCAGGAGGGGGAGGGAGAAACTTGAGAATCCCAAGTTCATCCTTGGCTACATGGTCAGTTTGAGACCAGCCTGGACTACATGGACCCTGTCTATAAAACAATAACAAAAATGTTTATGTATGACTCATATTATATAAGAAATTATAATATATATATATTAGCAATCTACATAGTCACTAGGTCGCTAACATGTATGTGTATTATAGTTCCTTAAGGACTGCATCAGTATATTCTTACATAGACAGTGTCTGTGTATTCACATGTATATGCAGCATAGATATTATACAAGTGACTGTATGTACATATTACATGTATGCATACATGTATGTACATAGATATACACAAACATAATAAAAACATGTAATGTTCAAACATGAAAGGAAAAAACCATTCCTGGTAGGCCATAGCTGATATCTGGGAGTGGTCCCTTTCGTTTGCACATCTGAGGCTCTCGTGAGACCGGGCCTACAGCCTGCATTTCCTCTGACCACGCTGCAGAGTCAGGCCTTGTAGCCTGCTGACCCCAGGCCAGGGTCACAGATTTCAAGTTTTTTCAGCTATTGACTGGGACAAGGCTTCCCCAGGTGCACACTTCCCACCCTTGACTTGGCTGCCCCTGTGAGCACTTAGAATTGTGAAACCCCGTCCTCCTGAGTTCGAATCTCTAAGGACAATGATTGCAGAGAACTGTTGAAATGAGCTTGCTAGGTAATCCTCTGGAAAATTCAAGGATCTGAACCTGGGCCAGAGACCAAGCATAACACACATGACTTGAGCACCAGCTGTATACAGGGTGTCGACAGAGTACATGCTAAATAAATGTTCACTGGCTGAATAACGTGCAGTTTTAAACCTCCTCACACCCTTTTGAACAGAGAACAACAGAACTAGCCTTGAGACCAAACATTTCTTTTATCTCCTCCAGAGCATCCCCTGGTCACAACTTTAAAATCAGAAGTCTTGGCACTCAGAGAGTAGGGAGCCTTTTTTAGCAGAGCAGAGCAGTTATTGGGGTCCAGCCTCAATGTGTGCATATGTTCCAGGGTAGGAGCATGTGTGTTAATAATGTTAGGCAGAAAAAACAGATACAAAAGAAGAAGACAGAGACACAGAAAAGAGTCAGAAGGGCAATAGTGAAATTGGCACACTTTTATTTTACATATGCTTATATACTGCAATCCAAAAGGGGGAGAAGAAGGCAGAAGACTTATCTACCATGATACAAAGAACAAACAGAGCAATCACCTCCTCAATACCTGAAATATCAAGTAACTCTACCCTGAGTTGAGTATCTACTGTTTAGGCAGGATGCGCATCCTGTAGGCAGCCACTCCCTGAGTCTAAGCTTTTATCATAACCTTGAAGGAGCAAGAACAGGATGAATTCTCTGACCTTTGGTCAAGGTAGAGTGGATCGCACAAGCAGTGCTGCCCCTGCACCCAGAAGGGATGCAGAGGTTCTTAAGCCAGCAAATTTAGACAGTTGCCTTCTGAAGAGAGAGGAATAGAGGTCAGAGTACCCTCTTCTAGGATAAAGGGGCTGGAGCTCCAAGCCAGCTAGGCAGTCATATGAGTGCTGTGTAGGTCTCCAAAGCTGAGTTCTTCATCTGTACAACACAACAACAAAAACCGTAGTATGTTCCAGAAGGTAGAGCTGAGCAGGACTGCCTGGAGATGCCATGGCGTCTACACTGCTCACGTGTTTACCTCCATTGCAGGGCAGGAACTGATTCTCCTGAGCCACAGGCCTTGCAAGGTCACAACTGCTAATTCCTAGTTATTGTCCACACGTGTGGCCCATTCCTCACATCTCAGCATTGGGTGAAGGAACTTCAAAGAAAGGCCCTGCCTTGTTTCCCTGTCAACTGTACAGAGAACACGGCTGAAACGTAGCCCCCAAATGGCCAAGATACCCAGAAATAATCACAGGCTCCTTGAACACAAGAAAAGTCCCTAGGCTTGCCCTCTGAGCTCCCTGAACCAGCTGAGACACAATTCATTAACACCTGTGGTTAACAGATTCCAGCCTCTGGGGCTTCAAATCGGAAGTTGCATATCAGAAAATATAATGAGCACAGCAGAGTCAACGGCAGGAGAGAGGCTTGTGCTGTTCATTAGGAGACACAAGAACTCCATGGCCCAGCCTCTGGAGGGCCACCCCGCTCCACCCATGTTCGTCACTGTCGCCCTGAGTCATCAAGACAGAAGGTCATCTTCTAAGCAGGACAGTAACCCAGAGACCCAGCCCGTCGTGTTGAGGGGTTCTGTCCCTATGGGCATGAGTGTCGTCTTCAAAAATAGAAAGAAGACTTCCCTAAGTCAATGAAAAAGACAAATGTCATTGCATGTCTGGGATGTGGTAGCCGATCCATCAAATGTCGTTATTCATAACGGAAAGTTCTGGACTTGCTAGGGAAGACGAATGTTTTCCGCTTGATGAGAGCCAGTTCAGGGTTAACAGAGTTTCCTCAGGAGGTACTGTATGAGTTAGTTCATGGTAGCAGGTACCATGGCTCAATGGAAGCAGAGACACAAAGGTCAAGTAGCCACACACAGCCCAAAAGCAAGAAGAGTGTGCATGGAAAATCCACACCAGAGGGGCAGGAGTACATAGGCAGGCACGGACCTGTCAGAGTGAGGTCTCTTAGAGGAACGAGAGGTTCCCAGATCCTGGAGATGCTGCTCAGTGGTAGAGCTCTTCTCTACACCCCCACAGCCCCGGGTGCCATCCCAGACACAAGCAATAAGTCACCCAAGACACCCAGGGGTGTCACTGGCCATAGTGAGCTGGGCCTGTTCATCTCAACTGTCAGTTAAGAAAATGCCTTACGGACTTTCCTCAGGCCAATACTATGGAGGTGATTTCTTACTTAAGAGTCTTTCTTCTCAGGAGTAGTACTGCGTGCCTTAAATGCCAGCACTCAGGAGGCAGAGGCAAGCAGATCTCAGGGAGTTCGAAGCCAGCCTAAAGACTCTGTTTCAAAAAATAATAATTAATTAATTAATTAAAAATTCCTTCTCCCCATATGATTCTAGTTTGTGTCAAGTTGACTTAAAAGCTAGATATAAAATATATATTAAAGAAAAAACATCACAGGGCGGGCTGGCAATATGGCTCAGAGAGGAAAGGCATCTGCCGCCACCAAGCCCATAACCCTGAGTTCAATCCTAGGGCCCGGGATGACAAAAAGAGGATAGACGCCCACAAGTGGTGTTCTAACCTCCTCTCATTCTCTCTCTCTCTCCCTCCCTCTCTCTCTCCCTCCCTCCCTCCCTCCCCTTCCCCCTCCCTCTCTCTCTCTCTCTCTCTCTCTCTCTCTCTCTCTCTCTCTCACACACACACACACACACACACACACGCACACTATTTGTACATGCACGCCAAATTACAATTTACATTTTAGGCATAATTCTATCATTTGTTTGCTTTGAGACATGGTCTTGCTGTGCAGGCCTGATTTTATGTAGTCTGGGCTTGCCTCTAACTTGAAGCAATCCTCCAGCCTCAGCCTGCCTAATGCTAGCTTCACAGGTGCATGTTTCTCAGCCTCAGCATAATTCTCTTCTAGAGAACAAACATTTTGTTCTGGATTGTTTTTAGGTTTTAGTTTTGGTTTTGTTTTTGTTGTTTTTTTTTAAATTTGTCTGCCACAGACTTTTTCACAATTGAGAGGCTATTGTCCTGAAGTCTGTGTCTTGTTGAGTCACACCCATTTTGTGTCATCAGAAGTGTTTTAGGGGGGCTGGAGAGATGGCTCAGTGGTTAAGAGCATTGCCTGCTCTTCCAAAGGTCCTGAGTTCAATTCCCAGCAACCACATGGTGGCTCACAACCATCTGTAATGAGGTTTGGTGCCCTCTTCTGGCCTGCAGACACAGACAGACAGAATACTGTATACATAATAAATAAATAAATAAATAAATATTTAAAAAAAAAAAAGAAGTGTTTTAGGCACCACTTGAAGGTTGTAAATATTACACAAATATCACGAATTTGGGCTCCAAAACCACTTGACTAATTAGGGGTCTTGCACTGCCTCTCCCAGCTAAGGAAATGTGGGTGACTTACCCTGGCTTTGCGGCTGTCCCCTCCCTGCAAGTGCTAATAGCAGGATTGCCCACATCATAGCTGGGGGGGGGTGGGGGGGTGGGGGTGGTAAATGAGTTAGCACCTGGAAAATGCACAAGCTCCCAACCCATAACAAATGTTTAATAAATCTTTATTATTATGACTACTCATGTGCCAACATTAGCCATTTAGATTGCTTTCAGTCTGTCAGTTATAAATCCTTCTGCAATAAACATATTTATAACAAATAGACTTTCAAAGAGATTCTTCATAATCTAAAGTCTCCAGCAGCTTACTTTGCTGTTTGACCATTTTTACTTATAAAGCATTGACTAAGCTATTTGCCTGGAACCACGGAACCATGAACCTAATGTATCTTTTTTATTTAAAGGAAGAACAATATATATTTCTATTGTTTTTTGTTGTTGTTGGGTTTTTTTTGTTGTTGTTGTTTGTTTGTCTTGGTTTTCGAGACAGGGTTTCTCTGTAGCTTTGGAGCCTGTCCTAGAACTTATTCTGGAGATCAGGCTGGCCTCGAACTCACAGAGATGTACCTGCCTGTGTCTGCTGAGTGCTGGGTTTAAAGGTCTGGGCCACCACCGCCCAGCCTATTGGGAATTTTGCATTGTGAAACAATACACTTAGTGCCATCGCAACCCTGTACATTATCCCAGTAGGTCTTCAGGCCACAGATCCCAAAGATTGTAACATGAAATGAAAAAATGGAGAAGTAAGCCTTGCTAGCCTTGTAACATACACACACACAAAAGGAAAGCAGCAGGGTGGAGACAGTGGGTTAATGGGCTCCAGCCTGGCAGTGCACCCCCTCATATCCCCAGCACTCCAGGTCCCTAGGCCAAGGGCCCAAACAGCTAAAGCCAGGTTCAGTGAGAGAACCTATCTCAAGGGACAACCTGGAAAGCAATTGAGGAGGACACCAGATGTTGCCCTCTGGTCTACACACGGGAGCTACAGGCACAAATGCACATGTTACCATGGGGCGGGGGGGGGGGGGGGCGGTACACTGACAGAGGACACCGAACCCAAATCCAGTCACAGGGCACAGGCATCTGACTCCTTCCTAGGGCATCCAGATCTCACCAAAATTTTAACTGCAGGAAGGAAGGTCAAAGGGCAGAGGGAGCATGCGACCAGGATATATTATACACAGACGAAATATTGACAAAGACTAGGTGAGCGTTTTCAGTCTTCCTTGTGAATTCGTAAAACAAAAAAGAAGCCTTCACTGGCTGTTCCTGCTGTGTCCGAATCAGGACAGAGGCAGCCTGCAGGAGTTGCAGTGCACTAAGGGACCAACACCTATTACCTCGCAAAGCCCCCAAGTGATCACGGCCACCCTCCTCAGGACAAAAAAGGAGACCGGGATTATGAAGCGCAAAATAATTTGTCCAAGTGCCCACAGCTAAAACAGGATGGCAGGAATGGTACCCAAGCCCAGGTCCCCACTATCAGGCCCACTCTACTTCCACAGACTTTGGTGAAGCGGGCGTGTGATGGAGTCATAGGAGATTCTGGAAGTCGCTAAAGAAACGGCAGTGAAGGCTTCGACAGAGGGGCAAGGACACGTCAACAGGCACATTACCATAGGTGCTATGTGGAGGGGCACGTTCTACCCTCAAGTCCTCCTCTCAGCATCAGATCATTCCGTGGCTGCCTTAGTATCCCCAAGAGAGCCACGGTGGCTGTCTTAGGCATGCTGGCTGACAGTCCCCCCTCCCCCTCTCCCGTAAGACACCCAAGCTTGCTGATCCAATAGGAAGCGACTTGTAGGGCTGCCTGACCAATCATCTCGGGTCTCTAGAGCTTGTCTCCTCTCCTCTCAGGTACTTTGAGGGGGGGGGGGGGGTCAGTCACATTAGACGAGAAACACACGTTGTTAAATAAAAAGGATTTTGTTGTTGTTGTTTGTAGAAAGAGGCACTGGAATTTAGCGGTTGTGGCTAGATTGGTAACTGCTTGCCTAGCATACACGAAACCCTGGGACCAATTCCCAGCAGCACATAAACAGGACACGGTGCCACATGCCTGTAATCCTAGCAGTGAGAGGCAGAGGCAGGAGAATCGACAGTCCAAGAGGATCATGAAAAGTTTGATCCTAGCCAAAGCTAAGGACACTCTGCCCAAACGTTGGCTTGTTTGTTTTTGTTGCTGTTGTTTGGTAGGTCGCTCAGTTGGGTCTGGAGTAGAACCTTGAGTTTTTGTGGTGCTGTTTCTGCTTTGCAGCTCATGACTAGATGCTGGGGCATATAAAACCATGTTCTCTCTACTAGGAAGTCTTAAGAAAACATGCCTGCAGGTCCAAGTACCTAACCCTGAGCTCAGTGCAACCGAGAAGGCTGTCCCCTGACCAGCAGCCCCCAGGAGGTGAGCCCCTTGGCTGCTCAGCTCAGCTCCCTAACTGAGGTGGAATCAGGATGCCTGGATGTTAATCAGGCATGTGGCCCTACTTCTTCCTTCCTGGCCTTTTTCTCAGAGTTCCTCTCTGCTTCTCCTGTTCCCATTTCTTTACCTCTCCTTCCCAGCCACACTCCCTATCCTGCGGCGCCTGCTTTTCATGAGCTAGTATAATCTTCCGCAAGGACAAATAAATAATTCACAGACATTGTGGCTGGGGGTGGGGGGAGACGCCACTTTCAACAGCCACACTGGCCTGCGACCCTATCCCCAGAAGTCTCTCTTCAACTTTCAACTAAGAGACAATTCTTCAGCCCTGTATCTCCTCAGCACGTTGGAGGTAAACTTTACGACCACAGCCTCTTTCTTCCCAGAATGGGAGTTACCTCATCTCTTCAGACCGCTAGCAGCAGTCAGGAACCAACACACCAAATGGTCGTTAGCAGGTTCGTCTCTAGAACACCGGGAGGAGGAGAAGAAGCTGTGGCAAACTTGGTTCCTCTTCTTTTTCTCCCTTGCTCTCCATCGTGATTTCAATAATCAATGTTTCTGGAATGTTCTACAGCTTATAATAGTAAAATATCATGGGAGCTCAGCTCAGTCTTTCAATAGATGAGAAGCATAGGAAAGGGAAGTGTTGGAGAGGCATTTTATAATTTTTAAGATGTAAGTAACTCAGAGCTGCTGGGATATGCCATCCTCTCCTGGGCTTCATGGAGAGTGCACTGGTGTGCATAGACCCCCCCCCACAGACACACGCATATAAACACAATTAAAATTTGTTAAAGTATTTTTAAAGTTATGAACACTAGGAATTATTTACTAGTTTATTTATTTAGTTTAATTTAGTTTAATTATAAACTAAAGATGGGAACAGCTCTGACTGTGGCTTTCATACAGGAATCCCCCAGGGATATCCTGCAATGGCAAACTGAGAATTCTGCTGTTTAACTAGTATGACATCAAAGTTCGTTGCATCATTGCTGAGAGGTAATAAAATGTTCTTATTGATTTGATTTTCTAGTGACCTACAGAGTATTAGTGCTTAGTTGATAAAACGGTTTGCCAGGCAACTTTTTAAGGGAAAAAAAAATGACTGAAACCTGTTCTTATGCAATCAGAGAAACATCTCTCAAGGTCGCATGCGCATATTTCACTCTGCATCTGAGAGTGAGTTAATGACAATGTTCTCCATGCATGGGACGGCAAATTCCCAGACTCACACACCCAATGGTCATAATGCTAAAGGGCTGGAGATGACGGAAATGCCCTTTAATAAGAAGTCTCTTAGGTGCGGCCTGGAGAATTGATGACTCAGAGTATGAGGAGACAGGAAAGAGGGAAGTGGCCCCCATCAGGCCTGTCTGACCCAGGATCCGTGGGCTGCCCATGGCCTGGTAGTGCCACACATACAACCCAGCACAAAATGTAAACGTACCTCTTAAGAGTTGGGATTTCAGGTGGAATTTCAGGAATTTTCTAGCACCTGAGAGGCAGAGACGGGCAGATCTCTGTAAATTTGAGGCCAGCCTGGTCTACAGAGCAAGTTCCAGGGGAGCCAATGTTACACAGACAAACCCTGTCTTAAAAAAAAAAATTTAAAGGCACAAATTAGGGCTGGAGATGTAGCTCAATGGTAGATTGCTTGCCTGCCACTCACCACAAGGCCCTGAGTTCCATTCCAAATACCACACACACACACACGTGCGCGTGCACACAACCCATTTCTCTAGAAAACTGCAATAGAAAGAAAATGATATCTGCACGAGAAGAGACACAAGGTGAGGGGACGGGGAGGTAAAGGATGAGAGCAAAAACCCTGAATATGTTTTGGATTTTGAATGGCAGAAAATAACCTGCAGAGTTGGATTAAAATGACTAATGTGGATGAAAGCAAAAAGAAAAACCCAAAGAGCTGCCTCATCTTATAAATATTTTTGGAACCAGAGTAATAAATTCCATAAAAAAGTCAAATCAACAATAGAACCCTTTGATTACATAGGTAATATATGTGCATATAGGAGATGAAAAGCGATGTTGGCATGCAGGAGGGAGATGTGTGGATTACTGCAAGTTCAAGGTCCACCTCAGCTACTCACGGAGACTGGGATTTGAAAAGTAAAACAGAAGCTGGGCATCACCATGCACGAGGTTTTCTCAGCACTGGGAAGGTGGTTGTGGGTGGATCTCTGTGATTTTGAGGCCAGCCTGATCCGGTCTACACAGTGAGTTCCAGGACAGCCAAAGCTACATAGTAAGCCCCCCATCCCCTCACACACACAGAAAGCAGTTCCATTTTTGACCCTTCACACAGTTGTGCCCATGTCATTTAGTTTCTATTGTGTGTCTGATCAATTAGGAGAATAACCACCTAATGATGCCTGTCAGAGAACAACCATTCTCTTAAGCATTTAGGGGGCACCTATAAAGAATCAAGAATGGATTGGGTTCCTTTTTTTAATTCAGTATTGAATAAAGCAGACATTGCCTCTGACCTCCTGGTTAGTTCTGATACTTCAGTTATTAATGATTTTTCTAAAAAGCCTTTTTAGCATGATACATGAGGCTCTCAGTAGCTGCTTTCCCAGCTCTGTAAAACAGTAAACATTCAAATGAAAACAGCTGGGGCAGCTGGATATGATTTAATGTTACATGAAAAAGCCCTGGGGTATACATTATTTATTCTCTCCATACATGAGCGGATTCTGGTTTGGTAGGATGTGTAGCTCCAGTGTAGACGGTCTCCACCTCCGCTCACGTTCCTGCCTCACACCAGCTTCCTCAACCCAGAAGGAGGAAATACAGAAGAGCCTTCAACAAGATTCATGATTTGGTAGTGAGTTGCGTGAAATGATACCCATCTGCCTATAAGCTGGGCTCTGGTTTTAGGGAGTTTTGAAGACGTGGCTGACGCTTGTGGGAAAATGACTGCCCAGTTCTTGTGGCCCCTCATTAGCATACTAGCTCTGTTTTGAGTAGAGACACACAATTGTACATCTCTCCAAACCACAAAGTGTACTCTGGTGGGAAGGGGCGTGGGGGAAGGTTCAAAGTACTGGGAGTGGAGAACGGATAAGGGAAGCTGCTGAGAGCAACTTCAGCCTCAAGTGCCTCCTTTGCTCACAAGAGACGTCACGCTCAAGAAACAAGATGTTCTTTCGTTAAGACAGCGAGAGTCCAGGCTGGAGATGAGAGAATAGACCGGGGGAGGCTGGAACTGCTGATGTCACCACAGACCTCTGGGTGACTGACAGGAAGGTGCGCAGGAGATCCACTTCCCGAGGAATTTGAAGCTCGTGGATGAAGCAGCAGTTAATCACAAAACACCACCAAGAACGTGAGCTGACGCAGCAGCACAGACTGTAGATTCCCGCTACCGCCGAGGCCAGGGCGAAAGGAAGATCACAGGTTCAAGGCCAACCTGGGCAACGTAGTGATAGTCTGTCTCAAACAGTGTAAAAAGGGCTGAGAGCCGAGTGCCCCCATTCAATCCTGAAATCCTGAATAACATGACACAAAGGAAGGCAAAGTGGGGGGCTCTTGTCTAACCCCACGATTCCCACCTTATTTCTAGTTCTGTCTCCAGGATTTGTGTAAACGGTTGTTGGGTAGTCACACTTCACAGTACACACAAGCTTCAGCCTCACTGGGCCTGCAGAGGAGCAGTACAGATTCCAAGAACTCAGGTTTATCTGCTGAGTCAGAGAGAAGTTTTTAAATTTTTAATTTTTTTTTTCAAGACAGGGTTTCTCTGTAGCTTTGGAGCCCATCCTGGAACTAGCTCTTGTAGATCAGGCTGGCCTCGAACTCACAGAGATCCACCTGCCTCTGCTTCCCGAGTGCTGGGATTAAAGGTGTGCACCACCCCCGCCCACCCTGCTTTAAATGTGTGTTAGACCGTCTAACAACACATAGCAAAGGAAACTGGCCTGGTTTGCACACCACTGCACTTCTTTTTCCCTTCTCCCTTTTTATTATTACTTTTAAAAATCTTTTTGAGTTAGAGTATCATAAAGCCTAGGTCAGCCTTGAGCTCCTGATCGCCTGCCTCCAGCTTCCAGAATGAGGATGGCAGGCAGCTGCTACCCCATCTGCGTACAGTCACTGTGTTCCTTTCTCCTCGCAGAGTGGTGGCTATGATTTGAAGCCACTGTGTGTCACTGGCTGGATTCCGTAAAGAATTCCATCCTGCCCCGCAGTTCTCAAGACCACACACTCTGAGAGACCTAGCGCAGAGCAAGCAGATAACTAGTGAGAACTGTGCCTGAGGCGTTGACAGGAATGAACTGGCGGGCACAGCTGGGGTGTCCCACATGACTCGTTCAGTGTTCTGAACATCCGCAAGGATGTCAAATACTATGAATGATGGGTTCATCCTAAATTAAGTCATCAAGATGCCCATGCAAGTCCTTTACGTCCTTAGACTAGTATCTTCAGGCAGGAACACTCAAGTTGTGGGAACTAAAGAGAACGAGAAGCCAGCTCTTGGTTTGCTTCCGAAGGCTAACCTGGCAGGGCACATTGTGCCCAGGGTATCCCCCACTCAGCCTTCAGAAGGCTGAGGAGGGAACACTGTGGCCCCTAACACAGCCTCGGTTACACAGTGAGATTTTTGTGGTTTTGTTTTTGTCTTTCTATTTTTTTATTGAAAATAGATTTACAGAAAATAAATTACAATATACAATATATTCTGATTACGGCTTTCCCTCCCCCAACTCGTCTGAGTTCCTCTCCACTTCCTTTCTCATCTGGATCCACACCCTTTCTGTCTCTTGTTAGAAAACACGCAGAGATCTAGAAAATGATAATGAAATAAAAATAATATAAAACACAAACAAACAAATCGAACTAGGGCAAAACAAGCAAAAGGAGGCAAAGAGTGAACGACACAGATGGAGACACACACGTTTGCACATACAGGAATCCCGTAAAAACACAAAGCCGGAAACCATGATATAGACAGAGAGCAACTTGCAGATGCTTCCCACGGTCCCAGGATAGCTCATGGGAGGTCTCCACCGTTTGGGGTACTGGAAAGACCCAATGTCAATCCCCATGCATTGTGCAGGGGAGCCTGTGACATCTCCACCTCACTGGCTTGGGCGTGCTCCTCAGATGACTCCAGAGGAAGACGGCACGGGCTGCTGAGGCACTCCCGAGCAGGCGGGCATCATACTGTTGATAATGAAAAGGCTTTTGACAAGGGCACTTCCCAGAGGCTCAGTTCCTGCTCCCCCTAGACCTGAGTGGGTGGCCATCTCTGCATAGGAATTCTCATTCCACACATATTCCAGAACTTTCTAGGCCTCCACACTTGACACAACCCAGTCTCAGAAACAGCTGTGAAAGTTAGGAGAGGCAGAAGTGGATTCTGGGCTCTTGGAGAGGATATCTGAATTCCTAGACACAAAGGCATACCTCAACTGCCCTAGACACCAAGTTTAATCTAAAATGAACAAGAAGCAGGGACTCGAGCTCACCCTCCAGAGCACAGCTCACTGTTAGAGCACTCGGTCTGCATCCTGGCTCCAGTGCTCAACAGCAGAAACCGTCCTGCAGACTCTGATGTGAGCAACATTTTTTTAAAATATTTATTTATTTATTATGTATACAATATTTTGTCTGTGTGTATGCCTGCAGGCCAGAAGAGGGCACCAGACCCCATTATAGATGGCTGTGAGCCACCATGTGTTTGCTGGGAACTGAACTCAGGACCTTTGGAAGAGCAGGCAGTGCTCTTAACCTTTGAGCCATCTCTCCAGCCCCTGTGGGCAACATTTTAAGGGGCAGTGAGATGGCTCGCTGGGTAAAGGTGCTTGCCACCAAACCTGATGACCAGAGTTCAATCCCCAGAACCCCAGAAATTGGAAAAGAGAACTGACTCCCAAAAATTATCCTCTGATCTCCACAGGTATATCACAGCATGTACTCTCATGTGCACACACAGATAGGTAGGTGGATGGATGGATGGATGGATGGATGGATGGATGGATGGATGGGTGATGGATAGATAGATGGATGGATGGATGGATGGATAGATAGATAGATAGATAGATAGATAGATAGATAGATGGATAGATGGATGGATAGATAGATAGAATAACATATGGAATAAATGTAAGAGTGTGTTGACCTTGACTAATTAGTTATTGAAGTTAGGAGTCCATAGGATGGTAATTTTTTTTACTTAGGGATAATTTAATGATGCAAGTGTATAGCTAAAATAAGTGACTTCAGGCTGGAGAGATGATGGTTCAGTGGTTACGAGCACTGGCTGCTCTTCCAGAGGACCCGGGTTCAATTCCCAGCACCCACATAGCAGCTCACAACTGTCTGTAACCCCAGTTCCAGGGGATCTGACATCTTCACACCAATGCACATAAAATAAAGTTAAATAAATTGTTTTTTAAAATGAGTTCAATTATGTCCTTTATGAATATGCATTTTACCACCATCTGTTTCTTTAACCAGTGAAAGCTGTTTAGAAGTCAGAAATGAACTGTTTGTTAGCATACGTGCGTGCCGGCAAACATGTACGCAAAGCTGTGAAATGCTTCATCCTGCAAACCCAATCACATTTTGCCCTGTTTTCCCATCGTCTGTCAGATATTTGACACTGTGTGATGAGCTGTGAACCTCTATTGCCAATAGTTTTTTTTTTGAAGGGAGATTAATGACAATTACAACATACAATAAAAGGAGCGTATGATAATTTCTGTTAAGCATGACAACTCACGAGAGAGTAATTAAGAAAATAATAAGGCACTTTGCTCTGTTATTAGTCATCAGCACTAACTATATTTCATATTATATCACATTAAATATACATTGTGACTTGCCAGATTCTGAGCCTTTGTTGGGCATTTTCTGACGCAGCCATGATTTAAGGGAACTTTGCATTCAGGAATCAGTGGGCCAGCTATAAGACCTCAGAGATAGCGCTGTCCAGCTCAGTTTTTGTTTGCATGAATAACAAAGGTTTAGTGAAATTTTCCAGTATACTGTTTATCCAGTAAAATAAGAATGAATATTCATGGGTGGTCAAAGATAATGGGTTTAATTCTTAACCATGAAGATCTTATTCAGACAAATGTCCACTCACATGGGGTAGCTCTTTTTTAGAGAGAGTGTGTGTGTGTTAGGGATTGAGCTAGAGCCTTGAGCGTGCTAAGCACGGACCCATCCACTGCGCTGCGTGCCATGCCTCATCCTCTTACCATGTTCCACTACTCAAACTGGAAGTGAAGCTCAGAGGAAAAGTGCTTGCCTTGTATGCACAAGACTCTATGTTCCTTCTTCAACACTAGAGGAAAAAATTATATATGTGTAATATGTATATTTAATATATAATTTATATATAATTATATATATATATATCTGGCAAGAAGTGCTTTTCTTAATGCAATCTTTTCTTATAAATTTTATGAAATCATTGCTAGAAAACTTTCTCCAGCTTGGTGGTGGTGGTGCACGACTTTAACCCCAGCACCCAGGAGGCAGAGGCAGGCGGATCTCTGTGAGTTCGAGACCAACCTGGTCTACAAGAGCTAGTGCCAGGACAGGCTCCAAAGCCTCAAAACAAACAAAACAAAACAAAAAGTCCAGCTTGTCTCTGTAGGGTATTTCTTTGCTTGTGTTTTAATATGGGAATATTCCTAAAGCTACAGTGCAGTCAGTCACTCTAGAGAAGAAACCACACCCTTTCTGTTTCCATCTCTCCACTCTCTTTCTTAACTTCTCCTCTTAGATAACTTCGTGGATCTCCTCCAAAGCTGTTGTTTTGAGTACTTTGCAGGGAAAATTATGTTATTCCAGCTCATGGACTCTTCACACTTAGGACACGGAAAAGATGGAGGCCACATGACAGTACATAAAACGGCCAGTAGCTCCTACAGGAGGTGGCTCCTCAGTGTGTGTGTGTGTGTGTGTGTGTGTGTGTGTGTGTGTGTGTCAACAGCTAGGTGGGTGCCTGATGCCTCTCTGAAATCTCAGCTCTCAAGAGAAAACGGCCAGTAGCTCCTACAGGAGGTGGCTCCTCGGTCTGTGTGTGTGTGTGTGTGTGTGTGTGTGTGTGTGTGTGTGTCAACAGCTAGGTGGGTGCCTGATGCCTCTCTGAAATCTCAGCTCTCAAGAGACCAAGGCAGGAGCAGCAGCACAGTGTTGTGTTTCGACCAGTGTGTGCACATACACACATGTACACAAAGGGAGGGGAGGGTGTCGATGATGAAATCTCAGCCTTCGTGTGAAAATCATATCATTTGGGCAAACTTACACACGCACACAATGAGTGCTCACGGCTTCCCAATGCATACACACACTTCTCTAGTGAGCTCCCAATGCATCACGGTCGTTACCAAATACTGTACATGATACACAAAGCCTTCCTACCAGTGCTGCACAAAACTAGTTATGGGAAAAAAATAAAGTGTCAAAATCCAACACGTGCTACTTCAACACAACCATAAAGTCCTTAGAAAAGCCACTGGGTACCGCATGACAGCGTCGCGTGGCTTGCTTACTGAACAGCATCAGATAGAAGTCTCTGACTGTCTGGGAAGGCTTTTAAGGCATTCATTACTTCAGTGTGTGGAGACAGCCTGTCTAGTGCTACTTGAATTGGAGCATCTTACCAGAGACTGAATGGGAGCGTGAACAGGGGACTCCGCTGTCCTCTGGGGCGGACACTAGGGAGGTGTGCATACTCATGACATCTCTTCCGGACTCTCACTAACATCCTGCTTTAGACTATGATCTTTCATTCAAGAATAACTATTATTCTCCAATTTTATAATACGAATTGTTTTAAACCGTTAGGTTATTTTTCATCTTGATTTCTTATGTGTCAGCTGGCAAAATGTCTTTGAAATGGTCCCATTGCTCTGGAAGCTAGAGCAGTCAGATCTCGAGTTCGAGGCCACACTGACCTACATAATGAAGCCTTGTCTCACACAAATATATAAATTTTAAAATGTTAGCATTTTATCCTTTTTTAACGCAAATATAGATAACAAGGAGATAGGGCGCTTGCCTCTCCACCTGACAGCCTTAGTTCAATCCCCAAGATCTACATGGTGGGAGCAAGAATTCTCTCACACACACAGAGTAACTAAATAAACTTTTTTAAATTAAAGACTACTGCCGGGCAATGGTGGCGCACGCCTTTAATCCCAGCACTCGGGAGGCAGAGGCAGGCGGATCTCTGTGAGTTCGAGACCAGCCTGGTCTACAGAGCTAGTTCCAGGACAGGCTCCAAAGCCACAGAGAAACCCTGTCTCGAAAAAACCAAAAAAAAAAAAAAAAAAAAAAAAAAAAAAAAAAAAAAATTAAAGACTACTTAAAGAGGTGGAAAGGTAGCCGGGCGGTGGTGGTGCACGCCTTTAATCCCAGCACTTGGGAGGCAGAGGCAGGCGGATCTCTGAGTTCGAGGCCAGCCTGGTCTACAAGAGCTAGTGCCAGGACAGGCTCCAAAGCTTGTCTTGAAAAACCAAAAAAAAAAAAAGAGGTGAAAAGGTGGCTTGGCAGTCATCGACTCTTGCTTCCAGATCAGGGTTTAGCACCTAGAACCCACACAGGGAAGAGCACAGTGGCCTGGAACTCCAGTTCTAGTGAATCTGATGCCCTCTTCTGGCCTCTGAGGGCACGTGCATACACGGGGCATATACATACACATTCACACAAATAAAAATAAATCTTAAAGATTTTTCTACAGAATGATTTAAGTGAAAAATATGTATTATAGCAAAGACCTCCGTGGTGGCATAATTTTCAATAACAAAAGACCCAACATGGCCCAAGTCTAATTTTTTTTAATGTACATGTGCTTTGCCTGCATAGCTGTCTGTGCACCGCATGCATATCCGGTCCCTGCAGGGGTCAGAAGAGGGTGTCAGATCCCTTGGAACTGGAGTTAAAGATGGTTGTGAGCGTCAGTGGTCTTAGAAGCAAATTCCATCTCAGCCGTCTGCAAACAGCCTCTCTTGTAGAGCCTTATATGGGTGCTGGGAATTGAACTCAGGGCCGCTGCTAAGGCAGTCAGTGCTCATAACTACCGAGGCATCTCTCCAGACCTGGACTTGTTTGACATAGTTCTACTTTCAGATTTTGAGCTCCACATCCAGAGACAGCAAGCTGATGACAGTCCAACTGTGGTTTCTCGGTCTTTTTTTCTTTGATCCCTCTCTCCTTTGTTTTCTTTCTTTCTTTCTTTCTTTCTTTCTTTCTTTCTTTCTTTCTTTCTTTCTTTCTTTCTTTCTTTCTTTCTTTCTTCTGTTACCCTCCCTGTTCCTCCTCAGAATATTCTTCCATGGATATGTGGATGTAGATCTGGAGATATGTTTTTAAATGTAAATTTACATCGTAAAATATGCACTGTTACTTTACAGAGAAGTGTTTTCCATTTAGATCCCCCATACCTTGTCACCTACATCTCCTCCCAGAACTGTGTTTGAGGCTTCTCTGCCCCCTCTTCATCCGTTACTGGTCACCTGCACAGTGTTCCATAGCACGCATCCTCTGTTGCTAACGTATTAACTCAGCTACTAACAGACACCTCAGATGGGGCTCACACCTTTCTCCTCTCCAAGGGTCAACCTCCACAAATGCGTCCCTCCCAAACTTCTGCTGGGTCTATGAGAAACTTGAACGAGATTATCTTTTGCCTTTGGATGTATCTGACTATTGCCAGTTCGCTTGTAGATCATATGCAACAGTGCAGACATCTTCTCTGCACATCCCAGCCCCAATACTGGGTAATATTCGCCTTTCTAATCACTGCCATTCAAATACATAGAAGGTGATGTTTTGTTAATTTGCATCTCATCTCGTTACAGAATGACAGTTTTCATAGATTTGCTATTTATTTGGACCTCTTCTGTGAGTTACCTATTTGCCCTTATAAATTTTTCTCTTGAGATCCCCACATTTTAGTAATCAAGGAGTTTTATATAATTTGAACATTTTCCTTTATTAGCTTTAAGCATAACAGATACCATTTTCTTTTTAATGATTTTATTGGCATATGTTAATAATGGGCTTCATTATATTTTCACACGTGTTTATTAACATTACTTGTATTGCATTACATTAAAAAAAATCCTTAGTTTTTGTGTAGCTGAATCTATTCTCCTTTTTTACTTTGAGTTGCTGCTTTAAGATTTTAGGAAACATTTTTCTCTCCTCAGTCAGAAAAGCTGTATCGACCATTTTCATCTCCAGCCATTGACTTGCCGCTGCCAGCATTTCTCATTCCAGTAGCCCTGCTTCTGCCCTCTGGATTCTGCTTTCTTCGTCTATTTATATATTGTAAAGTCGGCAACATCATTACCGCCATGTTTTGTGGTACGTAACACTGGAGTATTAGAGACACATCTGTCTGTCACCTCTTTCCTATGTTTCTTTTAGGACATTTCGAGCCCGTGGACATCATATAATTTTTGTGTTCCTCGAAAGTCTAGCTAAAAGACTAAGCGTAGAGCTCAGTCACAGGGTACTCACTCCTTAATCATGAAGCCCCAGCACTGAAAGCAAAATCCAGCTAGAATTACATGTTGCAATTGCATTGAGTCACGTGTGTCCTTGCAATGTGTGGTACCAACCATAGGCACCGTATTTCTTCTTCAAATCTTATTTCTGTCCTTTTTCTCTCACTAATGTAAATATTTATTATAATAATTATAAGTGTAAAATTTATATGTAAAATTATAAATGTAAATTTTTATTGGATTTTAGTGTGTTGCATGTGTGTGTGCATGCATGCATGTGTGCATGTGCACACCCATCCGTACATGCATGTATGTGTATTCTGTGGCACCCCTCTGGAGTTAGAGAGGGTGCTGTCTCTCCTTCCGCTACTTGGGTCCTAGGATTGAGTCAGAGCCTTAGCTTGACTGCAGGGGCCTTTGTCCACTGAGCTATCTCTAGGTGACCCTGTTTCTTATCATTTTACCACAATTTTATTTTGAACAAAAGTTCAGGTCAACTACAGTGCACCACACCAGTAGCCTCAGGAAGCTGATACAGTCGCATTGCCAGAGGTCAAGGCCAGCCTGTTCAGCACAGTGGACACGCATGAAGAAAGAGAAAATTAAGTTACAAGGCGTTCAGTAGGCAGGAAATACAGTTGCAAGGACCTCACTTTCAAGTAGTGTTTGTTACCTAACATCACTAACATGTGCCCTCGCAGAGGCCACGCGAAGTTAGGAAGATGCTTAGGGGGATCTAAACCCTGCCGGTCACATCATCGCAGCCTCCCAGAAGGAGCTGATTGTCTTCAGGGCATCTGTGTTCTGTGCTCCTAGCAGAAACCTCAAAGAGAACTCAGGAACCAGTCCCTGTGGGAGGCATTCGCTGTTGGCTGTTTTTCCCTGCAACGCATGTGCGAAGGTCAGAGGGCAGCTTTCTTTTTTGTTTGTTTTTTGTTTTTGTTTTTTCAAGACAGGGTTTCTCTGTGTAGCCCTGGCTGTCCTGGAACTCCCTCTGTAGACCAGGCTGGCCTAGAACTCAGAAATCTGCCTGCCTCTGCCTCCCGAGTGCTAGGTTTAAAGACCCGCCTCACCATGCCCAGCCAGAGGCCAACTTTCGAGAGTCGGTTCTCTCCTATTCTGGGTTCTAGGGACCAAACTCGGGTTGCGAGGCTCTCAATAGCAAGCTCTTTTACCCGCTGAATCATCCCCAGGGTCCCACACTCTGTGTTAGTTAAGAGTGAGAACGTGGCGAAATCTTGTTTTTCTAAAAAACCATTGCAATTCTTTCTTAAAGCGGGTAGTGATGGGCGGAGAAATAGGGCGCTTAAAAGAAATCTCACACTGGCTCAGAATTGAGAGATAGACCGTTATTTATTTAGGGGAAAACTTACAAAACCAGGATTCTCTGCTTGAACGGCAGATGAAGATGAGATCCAAAACAATTCAATCTAGCCAAACGGGAACCAGGGACGAGAGAAAAGTGCTGGACGAGCGCTTCCGCATCCAGGTAAATAGTCTATGAGGCCACGCCCCAGTAGGCCGGTAGTTATTAGCTGTAAACCTTCCCGCGGCAGGGTAGATACAACTGTAGTGAAGGTTCAGGAGTTACCTGCCCGCTACTCTTCCCAGCACTCACGGAATGAGGGGGGGCTCACAGTTGCCTGGAACTCCAGCCCCAGAGGATCCAGTACCTTCTTTTGGCCTCACGCCTGTACAGATAGTCAAATGGATTATAAATAAATAAATAAATAAATAAATAAATAAATAAATAACTTTTTTAAAGCTTACCCTCTATTTTTTTTTTTCTTTTTCTAGACAGGATCACATTTAGCCCAAGCTGCCCTCGAAATTTCTGTGCAGCCAAAGATGATCTTGAACTTCTGATCCTCCTGTCTCACCTAAAGATTACTGAGATTACAGCGGTGAGGCACGGTGCCTGATTTAAACAGTGCTAGGAATCAAACCCAGGGCCTCCTGCCCCTCTACTCTCCAGACCCTTATCTCAGTTCTTTAGATGAACAGTCAAAAATAGGATGTTAGCCAGCCAGTGGTGGTGCATGCCTTTAATCCCAGCACCCAGGAGTCAGAGGCAGAAGGATCTCAGTGAGTATGAGGCCAGCCTGGTCTACAAAGTTAGTTCCAGGACAGGCTCCAAAACTACAGAGAAACTCTGTCTCAAAATTCAACAACAAAAAATCAACAACAACAACAACAGAAATGGGATATTATTTGATCTGCCAACAGTTATGTGCCCCACTGATTTGTGCAGCACCAGCACCCCATCATCACCAGCACCCCATCATCACCAGCACCCCATCACCAGCACCCCATCACATCACCAGCACCCCATCACATCACCAGCATCCCACCAGCACCAGCACCCCATCACCAGCACCCCATCATCACCAGCACCCCACCAGCACCCCATTACCAATACCCCATCATCACCAGCACCCCATCATCACCAACACTCCATCATCACCAGAACCCCATCATCACCAGCACCCCATCATCACCAGCACCCCATCATCAGCACCCCATCACATCACCAGCACCCCATCATCAGCACCCCATCACCAGCACCCCATCATCACCAACACCCCACCAGCACCAGCATCCCATCACCAGTACCCCATCATCACCAGCACCCCACCAGCACCAGCACACCATCACCAGCACCCCATCATCACCAGCACCCCACCAGCACCAGCACCCCATCACCAGTACCCCATCATCACCAGCACGCCATCATCACCAGCACCCCATCATCATCAGTACCCCATCATCACCAGCACCCCATCATCACCAGCACCCCATCATCAGCACCCCATCACATCACCAGCACCCCACCAGCACCCCATCACCAGCACCCCATCATCACCAGCACCCCATCACCTTCCCACCAACTGTGGCCAAGTGGTCCGGCTTCTCTACATCAGGCTCCTGCAAGTTGTTCTCTGAGTGCCACACACATGCTATGACATGCATGTGCCCACATACACACATGTGCACAAGTGCATACACCCACATGTACAAATAAGTAAATGTTTCAAAGTCTAAAGAAGAGGAGAAGGAGGTCTAAGGGAAGGAACCGTAGTCTTTCCTTAAGACACCAGTCTCCTGGGAGTGAGTCTCGCTTTGGCAGTTTCCTCTTGCTTCCAGGAACCACTCACTCTGCTTGTCCTCATAGGCCTGAGGATGCTTCCATTTTTATAATTAATCTAAAAACAAATGAAAGAAAAAAATAGGTACTTCAGAGGCTGAACCGGGTGACTAAGTCATCTTAGAGCCCAAACCCCAGAGCATTCGATATAAGACAGAAGAAAGACGTTGTTTGCAAAAATGGAATGTCACGGGTGGCTAAGTAGATTTTCTGGCTGCTTCAATGCGAAGAAAAGACTGACCATGCAGACACTGTCCACAATGGATTTTGTGGCAGGAACTCGTCAAGTGGGATTGGCTGGCTCAGTGCTGGGATCGTAATGACTGTCTTTATTACACTTTGGTTGCTGTAAATGGCTTGGGATATGCAAAATAGCGTACACAGGGAGCCAGCCCATACCTGGAGTTAGTCATGGGAGGGTGTGGAGAAGCGTAATGGGTGTAAAAGTCTCCTGACCAGCAGACTTTCTGTGGCATCAGCTCCAGCCAGAGAGTGAGTCAGGGCAAGAGTTGGGGAACCTGCTTTAAAAGCTGTTAACTGGGAATTTGAGAAGGCGGGAAACGGTGGGAGAAAGGGAGGTGCTCATTATTTAAAAGGCTTTTAAATGTGATTGTATTTTCGTTGGCTTTTTGCCTGCAACATAAAATGAGAACGGTGTGCTGTAAGGCCAGCTGGCTGGAGAAGGTGGAACAAATGGGAGCTGGGCACAGGAGCCAAGACAGTGTTTGGAAATGCTTCCTCTCCTTACCACATTGCTACTGACTGTAGACAGCGATTTTCAGGGACAAAAAATGTAGTCTGCATCATCATCCCCCCCGCCACCCCGTCCTTGTGACCCTCATGACCCTGTTCACATCCGTGTGCTGTCTTTGCTGCCAGTATTATGGAGTTAGAGAATTAGCTAACCTGCAGGGAGAATGGAGAATAGGAAGAGCACTTAGAACAGCAACGGTTACCGTAAGTGCTGCAGGAATCGGCTCTGTGTTTTCCAGATGTTTCTGTCTCGCCTGTAGCCTGGTTCCTGGCCCTGTGCATATCAAGTGCTTTCTGTGGAAGAGAATTCCACGGGTCTTGTGAACGCTCACATTTCAAAAGAATGCAATCTCCTTCTGATTGCATTATATAATGATAATAGTCCTGATCGGTTAATGGCCTTGTAGGACCTCCATTTCACGTCAGGTATTGTCTTAGAGTTTCTGTTGCTGTGACAAAGCACCATGACCAGAAAGCCAGCTGGGGAGGAAAGGGCTTATTTGACTTATACTTCCACATTGCCGCCCATCACTGAAGGAAGTCAGGACAGGAACTCAAGCAGGAGCTGATGCAGAGGCCATGGAGGGGTGCTGCTTATTGGTTTGCTTCCCCTGGCTTGTTCTGATAGAGGTGGGTCTTGTATTAATCTGTTGCTTTCATTGGTTAATTAATAAAGAAACTGCCTAGGCCCATTTGATAGGCCAACCCTTAGGTGGGTGGAGTAAACAGAAGAGAATGCTGGGAGAAAGAAGCCGAGTCAGGAGTCGCCATGATTCTCCCACTCCAGACAGACGCAGGTTAAGATCTTTCCTGGTAAGCCAGCTCATGGTGCTACACAGAATATTAGAAATGGGTTAGATCAGTATGTAAGAGCTAGCCAATAAGAGGCTGGAACTAATGGGCTAGGCAGTGTTCAAAAGAATACAGTTTCCGTGTAATTATTTTCGGGCATAAGCCATGCGGGCGGCCGGGTGCTGGGGACGCAGCCCCGCTGCTCTTACTACAACATTGTTCAGCCTGCTTTCTTATAGAATCCAGGACCACCAGGTCAGGGGTGGCCCCATCCATAATGGGCTGGGCCCTCCCCCATTGATGACTAATTGAGACAATGCCTTATAGCTGGATCTCATGGTGGCATTTCCTCAGCCGAGGCTCCTTCCTCTCTGATGACTTTAGCTTGTGTCTAGTTGACACACAAAACTAGTCAGTAAGGGAATGAAAAGTGCGCCTGATTTATAAGTGTGAAGCTATGTGTTAAGTCCAGCATGGTGACACAGTCCTGTGAGGCCACCATTTGGGAGGCTGGGGTAGGAGAATTATGAGTTCAAGGCCAGCCCTGGCTACCGTAATCAACCTCTGACTCAAAATGTTGGGAGTAGAGAAAACTGACTGAATTTCACAGTACAAGGAATCAGCTTCCATTGACTGGGAATCAAGATGTCTGTCTGTCTTGTTGGTGAGTGTGAGAAAAAGGGGGGGCATTATTTATATTGCATATAAATATTTATATTGCATATATAACACAAAGGCAACTAGCTAGTAAAGTCAAAACAGGCTTGAAAAGGAAGGTAAAAGAGAAAAAGCACAGCAGCCTATTTATCCATCCATCTATCCATCTATCCATCCATCCATCTACCCATCCATCCATCCATCCATCCATCATCCATCCATCTACCTACCTATCTATCCATCCATCCATCTATCTATCTATCTATCTATCTATCTATCTATCTATCTATCTATCTATCCATCTATCTATCCATCCATCCACCTACCTACCTGTCCATCCATCCATCCATCCATCCATCCATCCATCCATCCATCCATCCATCCATCTATCTATCTATCTATCTATCTATCTATCTATCTATCTATCTATCTACTCACCCACCCATCCACCCACCCATCCATCCACCTACCTACCTACCCATCCATCCATCCATCCATCCATCCATCCATCCATCCATCCATGTATCTATCTATCTACCTACCTACCTATCTATCCATCCATCCATGTATCTATATATATCTATATATATACATACATGTATGTATGTATCTATCTATACATGTATGCATGTATGTATGGATGCATGTATGGATGGATGCATGTATGTATGTATCTATCTTTCTATCTATCTGTTTGTTTTCTCAAGGCAGGTTTTGTGCAGCCCAGTCTGGCCATGAGCTCACTACGTAGTAAGCAGCTGAGACCCTGATCCTGCTGCATCCTTCTCCAGTGTACTGGGATTACAGATGTGTACCACCACAGCTAGAGGGCAGGTTTCTGATCAACTGCGCTCCCATAACCTTCAGATCATTCTCTGTATTGATAACAAATGTTCAAGGCTACACCTCACATGGTGAGATTATTCCAAATCTTCGGAGCTCTGCCATAGTAAAGCTAATAGTCATTACACTCAAAAACGCTGCCTATGATCCTTGATTGACAGAATGCTGCAGAGTTCCTCATGTGAAGGCTTTGACATGGGAAGGACAGCAGACTGCTACAGCGAACACATTAACAGGGCCTGTTTTACACTGGTGAGCATGGCCTAGACTTCTAAACCCTCTGCCCATGCTGTCTTGAGGTGCATGTTAGTGATAAAGATAGTCTTGAGGAGGAAGGGTAATAGAGCATTGCTATGGACATGTAGACTGTTGTTAAACCAAGTTCAGGCCTCTTTCCTGCAGGACTCTTTAAAGACTCTAAGAGTCTTTGCTATTAATTTCTCCTTCTACCAGAGGATCCACAGGTGTGGAGGTGCATACCTTTAATCCCAGCACTCAGGAAGCAGAGGCAGGTGTATCTCTGAATTTGGGGTCAACGTTGTCGACAGAGTGAGTTCTATGACAGCCAGGGCTACACAAAGAGACCCTGTCTTGGGGGAAAAAGCATCTGGAAAAGTGTGTGTGTGTGTGTGTGTGTGTGATTTCTTCACCACTAGAATGTGTAGGGCCAGAAAGATGGCTCAGTGGGTGAAGACACTTGCTGCAAAGCCAGATGACCTGACATCAATTCCTGGGACTGATGGTGATGGAGAGAATCCACTCCTCCAGGCTGCCCTCTGACTTCCACATCCATGCTATGGCAGGTGTATTCATACACACACCCAAATAATGATCATTACCACCATCAAAATGTAATTTTTAAAGGTACTTGGGGGTTGTGAACATGTGAATATGATTTAAATGAAGTACATGAAATTGTCAAAGAATTAGTAAAAAAAAAAAAATTAAGGAAGGTGTAATGTTTGGGCTGACCAGGTGTGCTAGGCGGTGATGGAGCTTACTGTGCAAGTCTAACAATCCGAGTTCAATCCCTGGGACCCACAGAAAGGTAAAAGGAGAGAACCAGTCCCACACATGTGCAGTGGCATACATGTACCCATGCTCACACATCTCACACGTACAATAATTATGTTTTATTAAATAATTGTAGTATTTACAATAAGTCTCTGCTCCATACTGACAATCCCAGGGCTGGGGATATGGTTTGGCTTCAGTTAGAAGAGTGTTAACCTACAGTGCATGGGATTCTGAGTTTGGTCCTCAGTACTGAGTGAACTAGGTATGGTGGCACACACCTGCAATTCCAGTACTCAGGAAGTGGAGGCAGAAGGACCAGAGTTCAGGGTCACCCTCACTGAGGCCAGCCCAGGCTACATGAAACCATGTTTCAAAAAAAATGTGTATACAAAAAAGTGAATAAAAATAATATGACAATAAAAATCTAAAATGACACAGTAACATTCAATTGTGTGTGTGTGTGTGTGTGTGTGTGTGTGTGTGTACTGACTTGGTATATACCAAGTTTTTGTGGGCCACAAGGAAACTTGGAGAATTTGATATGGTTTCTCAGGGCTAGCTAACGTAGTGGAACAGGTGAGAGTTGCCTTTAAATTTGTCTCTTTGGTGTAATAATAATAAATATTAGTAAGGAGAAAATTGATGTCACTCTTAAAAACCCTAACCCTAAACCAGTTGTGTGGGCATGTATTTTTAATTTCAGCACAACCAAGGAAGAGGCTGGCAAATCTCTGTGAGTACCCAGTTAGCCTGGTCTACACAGTGAGTTCCTAAGCTAGACAGAGATACATAGTGAAGCCCTGTCTCAAAAACAAACACAAAAAATTAATAAAGAAATACATAACCAAAAAAAAAAAAAAACTGGGAAGTGGTGGCGCACGCCTTTAATCCCAGCATTCAGGAGGAAAAGGCCAGAAGATCTCTGTGAGTTTGAGGCCAGCCTGGTCTACAAATCGAGTTTCAGGACAGCCAGGGATACACAGAGACACCCTGTACCAAAAAAAAAAGAACACCATCTAATTTTTCTCTATCTCTAGCTAGTGGAACCTAAATATTAGCAAATATTTTTAGAAGACAATAACTCTATCGCATATAGCTAGTTTTAGGGAAGAAGACATACTTCTACAAATACTGACTAATGAGTTCATGGGTGTTATGGGAACGGCAGGCCACTGCTGACACAGAAATGACCACAGTTTGCTCCCCTTCTCCAAAGAGCTTAGGACACAGAACTCAGAACTCTGAAGTAAGCATTCAATGTTATTATTGTCACCTATTTGTTTTGAAGGATCAATCTGTGAGCCATTTATTTCCGATTTTGAAAAGCCGGAGGATGGGACAAGCCCAGGGAAGACGAGCCCAGATGCGGACTCTTCCTAAAGGAAGAGGAGGGTGTGGGGATGGATGATGACAGATTAGGACAGCAAACGGGCTGGCTGCAAACTGTCCATCCCAAAGAGCTGTGACATAGATCCCCACAGAGTCTGGCCCTGATCCGGCAGGAACAGAGTCTTACAAATAGGAAGCAGCGCCCTTGAAGCCATGGCACCTGGTGCGCACGATGCATGCTGAACATTCCCGCCCACGCCCCCACTCCAGGAGGGTGTTCCATCACGATCATCTTAGTGTTCGTCCAGATATCTTCTGTTTCTGATATGCTTGCTCTGCTTTAACCTGGTGGGATAGCAACGCCCTCACAAAGTCCAAGTCACCAATAAAATAGTCCCCAAGTTATTCAGAAAATGGTTTGCTTTCTTCTCTGTCCTTTTCCTCGACCTCAAAATACATCAAAACAGGACACAGAAAACTATCAAATGAGCCCGCTTAAACAGGTCTCAAAACCAAACGTCAAGCTAACAATTTAAAAGCATTTCTCTTTCCAAGACTTAGTCTTTGGACTGGTGACTCTCTCTAGGAACCAGCAAATCTTACGGCACCTAAGTTTCCAGCTGGTCCCTGATGCTCCGTTTGGCCATCAATATCTCCTTCTTTCCTCCTGATACCCACACTCTTTTTATTCTCTGTCAGTATCCATGTTTTTCATTTCCTTTATTCACCTGTATCCTTGGAGTTTGTTTGGTTTTGGTTTTGTTTAGTCTGATGGTTGAGGAAATGACCCACTCTGTGTGCTGCCTTAGCCTCCCGAGTGCTCCGATTACAGGCATGAGCTCCATATCATGACGTCTTTATCCTAATGTCTCCTTCGACTTCTGCCTTCTCTCTCCATCTTTAGATTATGAGTGCTGAAGTTTGTGACACAGTATTTCACCATAAGGAGCCTGCTAATAAAATATATATCCTCCACAAGATAATCCTAAAGATAGAATAATATTAAACATGTCAATTGCGATTGAAATAACTGTCTGGTCTTTACTCCATATGTATTACTCAAACCTGTGTGAGAATAGGGATTTATGCCACGATTCTACCCAGTGTTCTCCACAGACCATTTTCCTATATCTTTCCTCTTTTTTTTTTAGGGAACTCATCTTTTTAATATTTACTATTATGTTTCTTTTATTTCATGCATATGGGTGTTTTGTCTACATGTATGTCTGTCTGTGCACCACTTACATGCCTGGTGCCTGTGGAGGCCAGAAGAGTGTACTGAAACCCCAGGAACTGAAGTTATCGGTCATTGTGAACCACCGTGTGGATGCTGTGAATCAAACCTCTGCAAGAACATCCAGTGCTCTCAACTGCTGAGCCTTCTGGAGTGGTTTGAATCAGAATATTCCCCGTAGGCTCGTAGATGTGAAGGCTTGGTCCCCAGTTGGTAGAACTATTTGGAAAGGACTAGGAGGTGTGTCCTTGCTGGAGGAGGTGTGTCCTTGCTGGAGGAGGTGTGTCACAGAGTGGGCCTTGATATTTCAAAAGCCCACACCATTGGCACTTGCTCTTTCTACCCTGTGTATGCGGATCAGATACTCGCGCTCAGCTACTGCTCCAGCCTTTCCTGCCTGCTGCCGTGCTCCCCATCGTGATGGTCATGGACTCTCTCGGGAACCATGGCCCTCCCCCAAAAATGCTTTCTTTTCTAAGTTGTCTTGATCATGGTGCTTTGTCATGGCAATAGAAAAGTAACGAAGACATGTCTCTCCAGCCCCTTCTCATACCTTTCTGTGACAACATGGAAACTTTAGCAATCAGTGGTCTAGATCGAACTGCCTATGGGATGGAGATTATGACCTTCTGACTCTACCATTCGTCCTCACTCTGGGTAGAATTTATAGGACTTGTTCAACTTTTCCTTGTCTTTGCCTGAACATCCTGGAATTACAGTCTCTGACAAAAGTGGCACCCCTTTTGTAGGAGAAACAAAAGCGTATAGAGTTGGCAACCATGGCACTGCGTGTTTCGATGACAAAGCCGGGTTGTACCCAGCTCCTTCCGTGGCACTGCGTGTATCAATGATGAAGCTCCTTTATTTGTTGTGACTGGTCTTTGTCTTCCAATGAGACATCACTGACCAGCATCTTCCTCCAGAACAGGTACTGTGGAAGTCAGTCTTGTCAGTCCAAGTTGTTTAGGCTGGAAAACAGCTTCCCAGATCATGGGTATCAGCTACGAGACAGTAGCGACTTACATCTTCTAGGTGACTTGCATACAGGTTGCATTTAAAGAATGAGGAATCTGTAGGCAGTGGTCATGCACACCGCCTTTAATCCCAGCACTCAGGAGGCAGAGGCAGGGGGATCACTGGTGTGCAGAATGAGTTCCAGGACAACCAGGGCTACACAAAGAAACCCTGTCTCAAAAAACCAAGAGAAATAAAAAGATCCTTGGGTCCTTGGGCATCCATAAGGTACCTGACTTTGGTGATTAAAGTGGCACTGTGTGGGTGTTAATCTGTTTGCCCTGATGCTGTAGAATTCTAGCACTGAAGGATAGCGGAGGGGTGGCAGGTTTTAATAATTCAGCAGTGTGGGCTGTGTTAGAGTGATTTTTTAAATTTCTTATAAAAACACAATCAATTAATGCCACAGCTGTGTGGTTTTAGCAAATGCAACCTTTTATTACAAATCGCAGCACCTTCGGTTACTCGGTGGGCTAGCCAGTGGTTTCTTCCTTCCCTCGTTTGCTCTGTCTTTGCGTTCAAGCATAAGATTACAAGTGAAGTTTGCCTTTTAATACAATACAGACCCAAGTCAGCTGCCAAAAAATATTTTAAATGTGTGCTCTTTGCACTAAAGATCAGATCATTTATTCATTTTTTAGATAAAAAAATAATTACATTTATCTCAATTTTTTTCGCCAAGGGTTGAAACACTAATTTTACTCTTTCTCAAAGCTGAACTAGCAAACAGTTTATGTAAGGTGTGGGTAATTACCTCCATTATTCTACTGCTCTGACAGATGTTGGGGAAGAAAGCCTGAGATGCCCACAGCTGTGCACCCCAGGACTTCTAGTGCAGGCTCAGCCAGAAGGCCAACAGATGTTCCGAACTGTCACTCTGCCTGGGTGTTTTTAAAGTCTGAGGGCCTGCTTAAGCAGGGTCTGTTTTGGTTTCACAGATATCGTCCCAGTTCCTGTCTGTGACAATTAATGTTGGTGACATTGATAAATCAACCTGTTTTCCTTTTCCCTCAATAAATACGCATAAACAGACATCAGTTGGCACACGGCTTACTGAGCAGTCTGTGCATAGCATTCAGTAAAAATCCCTTCTTTGAACACACATTTGGGTTATCTGTACATGCAAGCTTGTTCGGAATCTTGGGAAGAACCTAGAATTTTGCTAAAAGTCGTGTGCTCCTTGGGGGCAAAGTGTTGACATTTCTAGTGAGGAAAAAAGTTGTATTATTTTTCCTAATGAGCGAACGTTTTTCTGCTTGGTTTATTTCTCACTTAACAGCCCTGCTCAGGACAACCGTTCACTGGGAAGCCTCTTAGCATGGAAGAAGCCAAAAAATGACACCCAGGAAGCGCAGTACCGCATCTCAAGCCCCATGCAGAACAACTTCCCCTTGCAGACATCCTTTCAGATCCTTCGCAGAAGCAGAAGCGCTGCCCTGTGTGAGGCCATCGGTGCCTTGTTGCCTGTTGCTCTTAGTTTTAATGGGCTGCAATCCTGGAGTACACTTACCCACCCCGTCCCCTCCCCATTCGGCATGGAAATATAACTCTAACCAGTGCACCTCTCTGGGTTTGTTTCTGCCTTAGTCCCTACACTTAATTATGAGGAAGGGAGAGATGCCTCCTTCTTCTTTGTGATAAACTAAGCTCTCAGTAATCCCAAACAAAAGAGCCAGTTCTAGAAGATACAGGATTTGCTTGCAGGATTACGGTCTCATAGATAATGCGGTGCAGTCAGCAGAGGAGAAGCTTTATTTTAATTCAAATAAGCTAGCGAACACACCACTGACACGCCTGCCAGTGAGAGGAGCCGGCCATGGTTGCCACGTCGGCAGCTAGAGTGTGAAAAATCTATTATACCTTGTTCACCATATGTTTAATTTTTATATGAGATACAAATTAAACTCTCCACGGTCCCTATTAAAAGAACAATGTATATTTTATGTTTTCCTGTCTTAAAATAAGGGCTATCAATATGGAGGGGTAATTTTGATCTAAGTAATTCCCCATGGGGAGTGTGGATAAATTCATGGAAAGCAAAGTATTGTGCTGCCTTTCTGAGAAAAATACCAATATAAATGTTCTTCAGTTTCCAGTCATTAATGAGGTTAGTTATTGCTGTATTTCCCTCCCAGCACTTTGGGTTCTAAAGCTGGAGCTTTAAGGCTGAAACTTTCTCAGCCCTGCAGCATCTGAATTCATGGAACTGTGACCTGGACCAGTGTTGCGGAAGGAAAGCCTGGAATACGATGGTGCGTGAGAAAGCCCTAAGTCTGAGGCCCAGCATTGCAGAAACGGGGTGTGGTGGCTCAGGTCTGTGACCCCAGCACTAGAAGGATAGAGGCAGGCAGGGCGATCCGAAGTTCAAAGTCATCTTCAGCTCCATAAAGAGTTTGAGGCCAGGACTGCAGAATAGAGTAATCCCAAATTCGTGTGTTGTCTGGAGACAGTATCTGCTGGCCAAATTCAAGGTTAGCTCCTTCCTTGTTCACCCTCAGGCTAACAGAAGGCTGTTCATTCTTCAAAGAGGAAAAGAATATTAGGAGACACGGTTGGGAGAAAGCAATAGACATTTTCTCTGGAATGTTCTCTTGGATTACTAATTCCTTTCTAGACAAATCCCTATGAACACGCCCCTTTTCTGTCAGCCTACGAATGTGCTTACATTCATGCGCACGGCTGAAGATGTGGCTTCATTGGTAGAATGCTTGCCTTGACGCACAAAGCCATGAGTTCAATCCTAAGCACTGGATATCCTGGGTGTGATGGTGCACACCTATAATTCCAGCCCTTGGGAGATAGAGGCAGGAGGATTACGAGTTGAAGGTCATCCTCAACTTCATAGCAAGTTCAAGGCTAGCCTAGATGGATGCTGTCCCAAAAACAATAACAACAACAAAATACCAGTAAGTTAGTTACCAGAGCTAACTGCCTACTCTCGTGCCTATAAAACAGAGGAATGGAAAGTAAGGACCACCATTTGGGGGCCTTTCCAAACCTGTGTATATGAAGACTGCGTGTGATCGTGGGTGTGTGATTATGTTTGTGGGTTTAAATTTTGCTCATTTTGGTTCAGAAAGTTCAAGTTCAGAGGCTAGAACTATGCACCAGTAACTTCAAGAGTATAAAATGCAGTCAGGCACAGCGCTGCCCATATGTAACTCCAGTCATGAAAGATTGAGGAAGGAGGAGCAGGTTGTGTTTCTGTTGTTCTTGTTGTAAGATTTTGCTTTTTTTTTTTTTTTTAGTTTTATGTATGTGAGTGTTCTGCCTGTACACATGTGTGTGCACTGTGTGCATGCCTGTTACCCATGGAGGCCAGAAGAGGGGGTTGGATCCCTGGGAACTGGAGTTAGCTTTCCATCTGCTATATGGGTGCTGAATATTGAACCCAGGTCCTCTGAAATAGCAAGTGGTGTACTTAACCACTGGGCTATCTCTTCAGCCACAAGAGGCTCAGAGATTTATTTACATATTTTTTATTGATTTTATTGAGCTATATATTTTTCTCTGCTCCCCTCTCTTTCTTCCCTCCCCTTCTACCCTCTCCCATGCTCCCAGTTTACTCAGGAGATCTTATCTTTTTCTACTTCCCATGTAACTTAGGTCCACGTATGTCTCTCTTAGAGTCCTCTTTGTTGTCTAGGTTTTCTGGAGTTGTGAATTGTAGGCTGTTTTTTCTTTGCTTTATGTCTAAAAGCCACTTATGTACATATTATAATTGTCTTTCTGGGTCTGAGTTACCTCACTCAATATGATGTTTGCCTGCAAATTTCAAGATGTCATTGGTTTTTTCTGCTGTGTAGTAGTCCATTGTGTAAATGTATCACATTTTCCTTAACCATTCTTTGGTCGAGGGGCATTGAGGCTTAGAAATTGAAGGCTGTTATACAGCAGGTTTGACCCAGTCAAAGATACCATGAGACTGTTTCCCCCAAAAAAGTAGAAGGCATGCATTGAAGCCTGCTAGAGAGCATTAGTATTTTATTCATGTGGAAATGATGGCTCCTCCTAGACTATACAACAGCAGCTTCCTATGCACGGTACCAATGACACGTCCTGTTGGGACATCCTGCAGCCCTTACTTCCTCTCCAATCTCTTATGACTCTGGGTAACGCTCAGGTGAATTCATGTATAAATAAATTAGAAAACTTATTAACATGTTCATGTGTGGCATGTTTTAAATGTTTAACAGTTTTAATTAATACTCTTTGCGGATTTTCTCTTGAAATGGGATTTCCCTCTGTAGCCCAGGATAGCCTCAGATTCCGACAATCCCCACTGCCTTAGCTTCCCAAGCTGAGACTGTAGACATGGGCCACTATGCCCAGTTTAACATGTATGCCATGTTACAGAAGCAATAAAGGAAAAAATCCTAAAGGAAAAAAGAATATTCAAAAAATTATAGAAAATAAGAGAGTAAATATGTTAGTTGGTTGGTGTGTTTGACAAATTGGTGTAACTTAATTTCATTTGTATTCTTTCATGTTTTATTTTATATTTATTTCCTTATTTGCCACAATACCAGCGATGAGGTATTGCACACTCTAGGCAAGCTATACCCTGAGCTATATCCTTAGCCCCCTGTTATAATTTGTCTTGTTTCTTTGTTTGTTGAGACAAGATCTTCTCCTTGTTCCTCTAGCTGCAACTCTCTATACAGGCTGGTCTTGAACGAGGGGCAATAGTTTATCCTGCCTCAGTCTCCCCTTCCTAAGTGATGAAATTATGAATGTGAACTACTATGCCTGGCTAAAATTAATGCTTTTCAAATACACAGATAAAGCATCTGGCTTTGTATAATCTCGATTCATCTATGAAAAGAAACCATGAAGGAAGCCATAGCATAGTCTCCCAGCAGCCCTTGCTTTTGCTGGGACTTCCTCTTAGTTATCGAGCTCACCTTCCTTGGATCCGAGTTGTTTGTCAACACCAGGAACTTCAGAGAAGGCCAGAGTATGCCATAGGTGTGAAGGCTGGCCTTGCAGAGCAGGGGGCCTCCTCACAGCCCGTAGGCTCAATGGTTGCCCACTCCTTATTCCAAGTCAGAATCTCTGACCCTCTCTGAGCTTCCCAGGCTCACCAGCAAGACTTTCCATCCCGAGTCCTTCTCCCTGGTGATTGCTCTCAAGCTCTGCCTGGAGAACCCTCCAGGCTTTTGGCCCCAAATCAGACTCTCCACAGGGGCCTGCAAATGGCTTCTGTACCCTGGAACAGAGGCCTCCCACTCAAATCTAGGCCCGGCCCTCCGTGAGCCACGCAAAAATTGGACTCTAAGGGAACCCAGCCCGGCCACCCCAACCTCTGCTTTCCAAAGTGGGAGCAATTGGATAAGGCTGGCCATAGCAGGAGCAGGGTTGGGGCGTTGGTTTCTGCAATGGTGCGCCACTTGGAGGGTGCTCAGCCTCTGGAAAACTGGATTCTAAACCCTGTCTTCCCTCGGGTGGTGTTTTGCGGGACATCAGTAGCCGCCTTCCAGTCACCTACAAGTGAGCGGTAGCAGGCAGCCATGGCGTTTGGGTTTAGATCCAAGTAACCACTTGGATGGTATAGGGCCCTTGGCATTTTAAGAGCCCTCTAACCTGTGCTGCCATCTAACTTCCGGCAGTGACTAGCCGGGTCATGGCTGGTGGCAGGTGCGGGTGGCAGCATATCACTGCCACTGTGTCGTGCCCAGGAATTACAGAGATGCCAGGGACCCTGTGCCCTCGAGCAGACCAGACTTGGTTTCATGAGGAGAGCGTGGATAGGTTCAGTGGGGGAATGGTTGTTTGCTGACTGCTTCTGGAGACTGGAGCTACAGGCTTAGGGATGGTTACCTGTAACCTGGATGCCCTCTGTAGCAGTCCCCTCCTGACAAGGTTCTCTACCTTCCTCTCCTCCTTCCCTCCCTCTTTCCTTCTTCATCCTGAATGCTTCCTTTTCAGTGTTATTCGCTCCCGTTCATGTCTGAGTTTACAGACTTGTGGGGCCCAGCTTTGGTCCCAAAGAGCCTGTCTGTACATCCAGAATGCCTCAAGAGCATCCTTCTGGTGACTCCCTTTGCTCCAAACATGGGGTGGTGGGTGTGGGAGACTAGTCAGCTTTGTCCCTTTGATGTAGAAAGCCTCTCTTGCTGCCTTCTCCTTCTCCTGTCCCCCTTCCCTCTTTCTCCCCTCTCCCCTCCCTTCTACCTTTCCCTCTTTCCTGTCCTGCCCTCCCCTCCCTTCTCTCCTTCTTCCTAAGTAGCTCTCCATGGCTCCAGATTTCTCATCTGCAAAGGCAGTTTGTCCCTTGGGCTGTCACTCTTCAGGACATCTCTGTATTCACTGATTAGCTCTGCGTTGGTCATCTTTTGAGTTGACTGCAAAGGCTTTGAATTAAGGCTTTTGAGACTTTGGATGCCTTGCCCACACACCACACACACACACACACACACACACACCTTCTTGGTCACTTAGAGGAGACAAAGAACAACTAATTTTAAATTCCTTAAACTTCTTAGAGCTGGGATAGTGCCGATTCTAAGGTATGCAGGATGTCTCACCCTGAGCCTGAGTCTTTGGTTCAATTTCCAAATCCCTCAATGTGGAGAGAGAGAGAGAGAGAGAGAGAGAGAGAGGTCATCAGCCTGAGTCTTCCTGCCGTCCATGTAAAATGGAAAGGGGTGGGGTGAACACGACAACTTTGACCATGGCCACTTGAGTCTAAATAGTGAAAACATAGGGAGAAAAATACAGTGGTCCACTCCGGACTTTCCAGAATTCGTTACTATGGCAACTTGGGCATTCATTTCACATTTGCCTTCCTCATCCCCAGTTACTGGAAGTGTTCCTACTGACTGTGTGGTGTCCCAGCTTCTCCCACAGTGCCCCAAGTAGAAAACACCAACACAACCCTCAGCCACTGATAAAGGTCCCTCCCATCTTGCGCACGAGTTATCTTTTCTTGTTGGCAGCACTGGGGATTGAACCTAACACCTCATGCTCGCTAGGTGAGGGCTTTATCATTCAGCTGCCATGACACCAGTTGGGGCTCATTTTTCAACCAATCTTAGGAAATGTTTAACCTTTTAAAGTGCTGCCCCAATTTTCATTCTTTTCAGATTTATATGAGGCTGTTTGTCTCAACAGTGTATACAATAAATAATTTAAGTGAGGTGTGATGGTGCACCCTTTTAATTCTGGCACTCCAGAGGCAGAGACTACAGGGCCAGCCTCGGCTACACAGTGAGTTCCAGGCCAGCCAGGGCTGCATTGTAAGACTGTCTCAAAATAAAGAAATATTTTAGAATATGAATTATTGAGAAATAACCTCTGAAATGACTTTGCTGCCAACGTTTTATTTGTTTATAGTGTTTAAGTAACCACCCCCCCAAATCGCTTGTGAGATGGCCATTTGTAAACCAATAACAGAATTGTTTCCAAAAGAAAAAAAAAAGAGATGATATCAGTTTTATTAAGGGATTAGTTGAGTGTTTACTTTTATTTTGGAGGTGTGTGGGAAGAAAAGAAGTAATAATGGGGGAGGGGCATTTGGAAAATTCTCTGAAGACTTGTTTTTAAGATAAAAAGCATTTTCCCAGACAATTGTCTCTTCCCAAATAACACAGACAGCAGAAGTCAGGAGAGGAAGTAACAGTCCTTTCCCGGGCTCTTGCTGGCCTAAGGGCAATGGCATCAAAGCCTCCAGAAAGGTCGATAGATAAACCAAAGAAGAAGCACTTCCTGTGGCTTTCTGGGAGCACTTTCAGACCTTGAGTTTAGAGGTTGGCTTTCCTGAGTGGGAGGGAACAGAACTGAAAGAAAGGGAGCAGCTAGCTGCAAGGGCCACCCTAAGAGTGTGAGACACCGAAGCTGGAGGTTGGTCCTCAGACCCTGAACAGTCACAAGTGGCCAGGGATGAATCAGCGAGTCAAGAGTGGGCTCCTTGAGCGCTGGAGATGGACCTTTGACAGGTTCTACAGCACCTGGGTTCCCGGCCTAGGATTTTTAGGTTAACAGAGAGGAAGGCCGGCTAGAAAGAAAACATGCCTTCCTCCCCCTCCCGTGCACATGGCAGATGCTTGCCGAGGGGAGGAGGCGCGCCTCAGGAGGGAAGAAGTCCTTGCTGATAAGCATGTGTCTGATTCAGCTGGTAGCGTGGTCAGCCAGCCTGGGGAGAGGAAAGCCTCCTTTCCTTAAGTCACCGGAGCTGGGTTTGCAGGTCTCCGCACCCCCAACCCTCCTTTAACCCAAATGCAATTGAAACTACATTGCCTTCAAGCCTGGAGTGCGCCTAAAGACTTGGGGTTTGATGAGGTTACTGCATGACTGATACAATTGCAGATTTTTAGAGCCTCCAAGAGACAGATGTTTGGGCTGATTAAGAATTGAGGAGGAAGCTTGCAGCTGCACCAAGGAATAATGTATTGGACAAATATTTTAATCAAAAAATATGAAGAGATCAGCCCAACCTTCCAAGGTCTTCTGCTTTAAAAAAAAATCTTTATCAAACCCCTATTCTATGGCTTCAATAAACAGAACCCATTACCTCACGGCATCTTTTGTTGGCCCCATACAAGAGAGAACAAAATGGTTATTCAGGGGAACGCTTTGGATTTTATTGTGAGTAGCCTGCACAAAGAGCCGTGTTATTGTATTTAAAAGAACCATCTGTAGCAGAAACAATGGCATCAAATTATCTTTGAATACCCACTGAAAAACATAAAGCTTGTTTTTTTTTTTTATTCTTCTGTACGGTGGGGGACAGAGCAGTGTTAGGATAACTGACTTTTTGTTGTTCTCTGGGTGCATTCTTCCCGCTCCCCCTCTCTCTCCCCCTCACCCTCTCTCTCTCCTCTCTCTCTCCCTCTCCCTCTCTCTCTCTCTTTTAAAAAATCAGCCATTTGGGGTTTTAAGCCATAAACGATTTTTCTTGTTGCAGGGGATTGCAGAGGCAAAGCTAGGCTAGGTCTTGGAGGCTGGTGTGAGGCGGTGCGGGTAAGGCAGGAGGCTGATGGAAGACACTGTGGAAGAAAAGCCGAAATGGATTCTCCGTGCCTTGGATGGAGGAAGAGGGGGAAGTGCGAGCTCCTTCAACTCCTTCGGTCCGGCGAGGAGTGATCCAGCTTGGGCTGACAAGAGGCTCCGGGAGCCCTCACGTTCAGGGCTTTTTTACCTGCCAATCAAACTGCTACAAGACAACACCCTGATCTGGCATGGACGTGTAAGTAGCTCGCAACCCAACTTTGACATTCAAGGCTAGCTCCCTCTCCCCACCCCCAACACGCTCTCGCTCACTTTCTTCCTCTCTCATTCTGCCTTTTTTTTTTTTTTGTGACCTCTAAGAGGTCTGCCTAACTACTCTGTGTGGTAGTCATTTAACGCAGGCCGATTTAAGTCTGAAGGTGTTAAGTTTGGGAATTAAATGCTAATTAAGATCTCGTTAACAACTGCAGAACTGAGATGACATTTTATTCCCTTCCGAGCAGTTAGTTTTAGGTTTGAACGCAACCAAGGTGGCTTGGGGTGGTGGGGAGGGTGTTTCTTTATATGTGAAAACTTAGAAACAGATGCGTGAGTCCCTATAGATAAATCCAATAATGAAAAATTTGGGGCTTCCATCTTAAAACTGTTAAACTCTAGTAGCTCTCCTACAAAGAACCTTGAGCAGACCGCTGTGACTTGCCATGAAAGGTACAGTTCCTGAAAGGCTCACGTCAATCGCCATCGGGACTGGGGGGAGGGGGGGCGGGGGAGAGGTAATTGGGGTGAGAGGGAACTTGCATTAAAAAAAAAAAGTCAGGGGACTTGGCGAACCCTCATTCTTTATGCAACTGGAATAGAGGGAGATAGGAACGCAAGGGGGCAGGATCATCAAGAAATATTACCTGCGAGGGAATGACGGGCTGACGAGGCTGGGAGCTGGGAGGGCTGAGGGAAGCTGGCTGGGGCTGTGGGTTGCTCTCTGGCGCCCTCTAACGACAATCGAGCAACGTTACCCTCGCCACCCCACGCTCAGGAAAGGGTTTTGTCGCTGCCGCTGCGAGTTTTTTTGTTGTTGTGGTTGTGGTTGTTGTTGTTTGTTTTGATTTGTTTTTCTCTGCACAGAGTAGAAGAAATAGGTATTTTTCAGCCCAGAAACTTGGTGCACGTGATTTAGACACGCGTTTCCCCTCCACGCCGAGGAGACGATGGATGGCTGTTTGATTCGTGGAGGGAGGCCCCGTGGGGATGAGCAGTGCTGGGGGAGGGAGGGCCTGCTTCTCCGCCCGAGAAGTGTGGTCGGGATGGCCAGGGTGCGGATCCAGGATCCAGCATCCTACACCCGCCCATCACCGCAGTTCAAGGAGGCTCCTGGGGACCTCTGCCACCCAGGCTTGCTGTGGTCAGGGGCCTGTTCTAACGCCTCCTTCTCCTTTCCCTTCTTTCTCCTCCTCCTCTTTATTTTTCTTCTTTTTTTTATTCAAAATTTTGGTAGATAAAGGTTAATCTTGGGCTGAATGATAGAGCTATGATTGACAAGAGAGAAGGTGTTGAGGGCAGGTCGCGCGGTCTTATTTACAGCCCACTGCTTGCTGTAGAGCCTTTGTTAGGACTCAAAAACTAATCTAGTGCTCATCAAAGCACACGGAGTTAAAGGACAGTAATGACTGCTAATTTCATTCCAGCCTCAGGCAACCCCCGCCGCTGTAATTAAAGACAAGCTATTTAAATACAGGTGAAGAGTAGTGGTTTTTTTTTAAGTTGGGGTGGGGGTGGGTGGGTTACAATTTTATTTAGAGTTCTTCTTGTACTATGATGGTTATGTGGTCCAACACCGGTTTTGGTTGTTTGTTTTTTTTTCTATTAGAATTGTTTTTTGTCATTTATACTTGGCTTTGAGGGACCGACAGGGTAAAATGCGTCCGTCACATACTTGCCACTGTTTAAAGGAAGTAGGGGAAGGAAGGAGTTCAGTAACTATTTAGCGGAGGATTTAAATATTTGGGTCTCATCTCCCACCCACCGCCAGCCCCACCCCCGACCCCAGTCTCTCTTTTTTTTCTCCCCGACCCCAGTCTCTTTTTTCCCCTCTTCGAATGAACAGAAGGGCCTTCAACACAGCTAAAAGTATTTGAAACTCGGAGCAGGGTTAACAGGCCAGCCAAAAAGATAAGCGTCCACTTTTAAAGGACTTCTAAAGGATCGTGTGAACGTATGGGAAATATATTTTTAATAATTTCACACCCACACACCTACACTGTAGCTGCGTATTGGCTCAGAAACCTCAAAATTTTACAATCCGTAGGAGTTTCTTTATAACATCAAAGCTCTACGTTTTCGTACTTGGTTAAAACTGATACCCTCTCTACACACCACACACGCACGCACGCACGCACACACACACCAAAAAAAAAAGAAGAATTTAGCCTTTAATCTCTTTTTATACGCAAAGACGAAAGCTCTACACTCGACCCCGCCAGCGGCTGTCGCGGTCGGGCCGGGAGCAGCTCAGTAGAGAAGCGACTCGGCTGTCTCGTGCCAGCGCCCCCTATTGGACGCAGTGGGAGATGCACAGCGCCCTCCCCGAACCTGCGTCAGCCCTTGCCCTGGGATTAGAGAAAACTCTTTATTGCCCTCAAAAAAAAAAAAAAAAAAAAAAAAAAGGAAGTAGGGGTGCGGAAAGTTTTTATGCCCTTAAAAGATAACTAGAATGCAACAAAAACTAAAGAGATATTCCTTTTCAATTCTATTTCTTTAAAAAAAAATGACATTCCTCCTTACACCCTAGTTTTCCCCCATCCTGGTCTGGTCTGGGGTCTTCTTTTAGAAGATATGCCGTGGTACCACAGGGAAACGTAATGAAAACTGCTTCTGCCGCTCGCCCGCTTTCCACAAAATAACAGTAAAGCGGTGGGTGCTTCGCTGAACCGCCAACCGCGGCTCGCAAGTAAAGTTCTTGGAGTCTCTAGTGAATGAAGCAACTCGGTTAATATTTGATTATTAATTCCAGAATGTAATTAAAAGTCCAGTCTCTCCTTCGAGTATTTGCTTCCCCTCAAACCAGTCTTGATCAAACTTTTCCCTCTTGGCGATTGGCTAAATCCCAGCTATTGTCTATCGCACAGGTGTCTTACATCTTTTCGACTTTTATCTCAATGTAGAATTTCGAGGGAGGTTAATCTGTGATAAATTGTATTGCTCATAAATCCAAGTTATACTGGAAACAGTTTTTGTTTGTTTGTTTAATACCTCCAAACCTGTCTGTGTTAGAAGGAGCTGTAACTTTTGCCAGGGAGGGAGGGGAAAGCAGGCTTACGACTGATTCGGAAAGAGGGACCACAAAAAGAACATAGCCTCTAGAATGCACAAAATGTTGGTTTGTTTAGTTTAAAATCAAAAAGAAACCATCAAGCGCTCCATAAACAAAACGACCATTTCCCCCTTCGCAGACATGTTTGCCGTTTAAACTTTTAACCGCACGGTTACGGCTTGCTATCGGAAACCAGCTTAACTTTCCCTAACAGAATGGCTTCTCCACATTTAATGCCGTATCTCTGCCAGTTCAGAATAGCGGATCTGAGATGGTTTTTAAAGGAATTGCTTCTCGCGAAGATGCCTCTCATCTGATCCCGGGATCGGATCTCGGAAGAGGGGGGAAAATCCAGCTTTTGAGAAATCCCTACCCGGCAGTCTGTCGAAATAATAGGCGAACAGGAGCCGCTGCCTTGGCACCTTCACCCTTTACTCCACGAAGAGGGTAGGCCTGGTTAGGAAAATTCCCACCTGGGACTAGCCTTGGGCATCTCACTCCTACCGAGGAGACTCGGGAACGCTTCTTGGGCGCCCCGGCTCCCAGGACTGCCTGCGGTCATCCCGCCTCGCGGAGCAGCGGAGAGGTCAAGACAGACCCCTGCCTCGGAAACAGATTGCCATTGGGGTGTGTGGAAAAATTGGGAGAGCCTTCCCTCCCGCGTGCGAACAGAAGATTTAGGCAAAGATCAGCAGGGGCAGGCGTGCAGCTTGCAAGTCCGCAACTTCGCAAGGTCGGAGGACTTGCGGGCCTGAGCAAGAAGCCGTTGAGCTAGTGAATGAGCCAGGCCAGAGCGCGCCACCCATGCTCGCTTGCATTGTGATTCTCCAGCCGCAGGTGGCCCAGCCCCTGCCCCAATCCCACGCCGCAGGACTGCCAGCGGGGAGGCGGCGGCTCCACCTTTGGAGACTAGGGAGGCGGCCAAAGAGGGGCTGAGTCCTCCGAGAAGGCAGAGCCTCCCCGGGCTGGCAGCCGGCCGGTTTTCCCCAGCCGCTCTGTACCCTTTAGGGGCGTGGCAGGCTCTTTGGGTCTGTAGTCGCCTCGTCCAGGCTTGAGCTCGGGCGGGTTGGCTGGGCGCCCTGCTTTGTAAAGTACTGAGTCCTATGAGCCAGCCAGCCGGGTGGGCCAACTTAGTTTAGGTCCACTGAGTCCAGGCCAAGTCCTCAACCCGTCCTTCCTTTCTTTCCCGCTACCTCCCAAGCTTAGTACGCTGAGAAGCAGGGTTTGTGGTTTGGAGTTGGACAGGCTATTTTGGAGATGGGGCGGGGGCAAGGCTCATTAATAAGAGCCAGGTTCGAGGATGTGCTTTCGTTTATTAAGTTTACTTTCTTGTTCGTTTTTTAAACCTTCAGTTCCTGGAATCCAAGTCGCAGACAAAGAGCCAGGGAGAGAGCGGGACCAGGATGAAAGGAACAGGGCTACAGATCATTCTCAATAAACTGCCAGGCTGTGGCTCCGGAATCGGGGCCCAGGGGCTACGTGGGCTGCTGAAGGGTGTAGATACCATAAGTACAACTTGACACCATTGAGCCCACGGTGCTTGTCAATAATCTGTGAATTAGGTGTGGAGACTGTCACCATAGATCATAACAGTTTCTAAAGGCTCATTACAGCATAGCTTGTCAGTGATCTCCAAATTAAGGGGGGGGGGGGGGGAGTTAAGAGGAAAAAGGAGTGGGGACCGCAAAAAGCCAAGAAGGATGGGAGGGGAGATAAAAGTCGGAGCCCCAGCTCAGAAGGAGCCTTTAAAGATTATCAGGCCAGCGATCTGAGAATTCCACAGGGATGGGTTTGGAAGCCCAGATCTCTGAGCTGGGCTGGAAGGTGCAGAAGTGGGCCTCAGGGAAACCCGACTTCTCAGACATTGTTTGTGGGGTTAGAAGAGCTTTTACAAGGGGTCTCCTGGTATCAACAGAAGGCCTGAAGGATGATGCCAGCCCGCCTGGAATGGGGGCACGTATGCGCCAAGAGCAAACCTTCCAGAAGGAGCCATGGTGGCTTTTAAATCTGGGGTGTGTGTGTGTGTGTGTGTGTGTGTGTGTGTGTGTGTGTGATTTTGTCAGACTAGCCATGGCTTCTCTTAGGTCTGGTGGTGACTACGGGTGACTTTTGGTACACAAATTTGCTTGACCTTTTTGTCATGCTACAGGTGGGGAAAGCTTTCCTCTTTTTCCCATGAGCACCGTCCAGTCCTTTACAGCGAAGCAGATCTCCCCCCTTCCCGTGGCTTGCTCTTAGGGGTGCCGGAGACCCTTGATTTCTGTGGTTTTATCACTTTCTGTTGATGTTTGGATTGCATTGGGTTGAGCTTCCGGAAGGAAGCTCATGAGTGACACAGAGCGGAAAGTTATATGAGGTCACCCCAGGAAAGAAGACCAGGATCCAGGCAAAGAGTTCCAGCCTCTTGGACTTGGCTGCGGCAGTCACGTGTCACTGGCCTGCACGGCTGTCGCTGAATATGAGTCAGAAAAACCTCAACGAAGGCTGGGGTGTTTTTTTTTTCGGTTTTTTTTTTCTGATAGATGTCACAACTAAATACAATAATTGCAGCTAGAAAATTTTTAACTAACATCTTTTTCTTTAAGTTAGGGAAACATTTATAGCCACTGGGCATACGAGGCCATATGGCTTTGGTAGGATGAATTTTGCCCAAAGTAGTTTGGCTGTCAAACAGGTGTGTGCATAGACTTCCAAGCATTGATTTGGGGGTGCAAAGGAACTAAGAACTTTCTGAAGTATTTGCACTCTCTGGTTCTCTCTCTCTCCTCTGATTTTTAGAATCAGAAGTGAAATTGAAAGCCAATAGTGCTCTTCATGTTCTCAGTTTGTCTTTAACAGGGGAATTTCTTTCTTAAAGCAGTTAGATCATTTAATGGGCAATCTACATTTTCCCCTGGACAGCCACAGCAGCGTGGGAACAGAATCTCATGGCTTGATGATTCAAACAAATAGAAATGAAAAAAGCGAAGTGTGAATACTTTGCCCAGAAAATAATTGATCTGGAGTATCTGAAAGATTCAAAAATATATGAAACACTGTGCGTTAAGTCATATTGTGTTACATACAGCCCAGAAGACTAAAACCAAGTAATGGGGGAGGGTGGTACAGTTCAAAGCAAGAGGAAAAATATATTAAGTTTCTAACTGCCAAACTCTTTTTGCAAATGTATTTACTTCACCAGTGAGAATTAGATAGAGGGATGGGTACAATGGACAGTGAGCAGACCGCCCTGCATTCCTCATTCCTTGAGCTCAAGGGTCCTTGCAGCTCTTCAGTGAAATTATTTGGTAAAATTGAGTCTGGACTTCGACAGCCCCTTGTCCATTTGTTGTGTGTAATACCACTTTTGAAAATTAGAGGCAAGACCCTGAAGAGAGACATACAAGAAAAAAATATGATTAAGTAATTTTCAATTACCAGTCTACCTTGTATCCATATGGCAAATAGAAAGTTTGTGCTTGGCTTTTCGTGACATCTTGAAAGGTGACGGTTTCTGTCAATAATCTTTCACACTTCCGAAATCTAACAAATGTAACCTAGGGAGATGGGATGGGGAAGGCACAAATGAAAGACCATTCATTATTCTCAAAGTCATAATATAAAAATTAAGGTAGCCCTATGGGCTTTCCAGTGAGGGGAAGTTCATAGCAAAAGAAAGAATGCCTCATGGCAATGGACTTCATTTTCTAATTATCACCCCAATTTTCTGTACCCTAACTTTTCTAGCATATTTCTTGTTAATTATTTTTTGGAAAGAATGTGATTTTATATACTATTTATTTGAAAAACAAATTTTCTAAATGCATTCCTTTCTCTTCATTCATCTGTGTTTCTTAACTCTTAAAGCTCTAGTCCTTCTGGAAGCCGAGTGGTACCCCACCTGCCAAAAGGAGTGACTGGGCATTTTTGTGACTTAGAGGGCAGAAGGAAGCATTTCATAAAGTCTCCTATGTAACCCTCTGTTTTCCTGTAGTATTAGGTGATAGACAGAAAGAATCTCGCCCCATCAGACCCTTTCAGCCTTTCCCTAAGCCTCGGGTACCATACTCTCTGCATCTGTGGTTTTTAAACTCACAAACCCTCCTATAGTTTCTGCACTTCACTTTTGGGCTTTATTTGCCTCTGGAACACCAGGCTCCAACGTCATTTCCCTCGCAGCAGAAGGATCCCTGCTATGGTCGTGTCCACAGGAGATGGTTAGAAGGTTAGCATTCAGAGGACTGAAAAAAATCACAAAAAGAGGAGGGGGAACCGCTTCATTTAGTTAAACATGGTTCCTGATATATTTAAGCAGTTCCAGAATTAGAAAGCCTTTCTGTACATTTTCTCCTGTTTTTCTTACTTCTTTCCCTTATGTAATGAAATTAAAACTTTTGGAGCCCACAGTTGACATTTTTCAGAAAATTGAGTTATCAAGGTACTAATTATTTCTCGGGGAGATAAAACTCTCATAGCCCTAACTGTCAAATAGGGCCCTTTTCAGAGTTTAATTACAAAATAAAATTAGTCTGCTCTTCCTCGGAATGGTTGGTGAGTGGTTAAACAGAGCTTTCCCCCAATACTGGTGGTCGTCAAACTCAGCTAATTAGCAACGCTGAGAAATTCCAGTTAACAAGGGCATTCTCCGAGACTCTGCAGGTCCCCTGCCGTTCGCCTTCATTTTCATAAGGAGATTAGGAGAGGAGGGAACCCACTCAAATGCAGATGCGGGAGCGAAGCGTTTTTAACAAGCATCATAATAGTAAGATGCTTGGCTAGTTCTCGCTAATTACTGCAACTTAAACCTCTATTTGCCACTAAGAAGAAAAAAAAATAAGTCTACAGTCCTCACCTCCACAAAATTGTCAGTTGGCTTCAGATATAATACTGGAAGGATAGGGAGCATTTAGGAGAGGAAAACTGATGCAAAAGATTTTTTAAATAAAATTGGGTTATACTTAGCAGTTAAGGCTTCTGGCTAGGGCCAATAGCAGAGCAAAATAAAATCTGATTACTCCAGGCATATGCTAATCACTAATGCTGGTCTAAAAGTGTATAGCTTTTTGCTGCCCATGGAAGGGAAGTGTTACATTCTCTTTAGATGAAGCACTTCCAATTTTCATAAACTATGCCAGTGGCAACATTTTAAATTCTCGGAGGATGAAGCACCCTGTTCCAAGTCTCTTTCTGAGTGTCTGCTAGTCAATAGTGTATTGTTGCTGCTACTGTAGTTAGCTATTATAACCCCCAAAGAGGCTTGCCTCCGTCATGGGCTGGGGCTGTTATAGTTTTTATTATACTTTGGGGACTATGATGGTGCTGGATTGAAATCGGGTGGCCAGTGATCTAATTTTTTTTTCAGTGCTTATGTTCTAAAAACCATAAACTAAAAATGGTTTTTGCTATTGCCATCTTCTTTAATCTTATTTTCATTGCACATTATTATGCATAAACAGCAGCCACAGTTAGTGCTTTGCCTGGATAAGTCTAAGTACAGCAAGCTTAATTAAAATAAACCTGTAAATAAATACTACCAAGGGTAACACAATTGTAATGTACTCCCATAGGTTATTCATATGGTAAAGCAATTAACAAAAGACCTCGCCAGAACCCTTACCCTCTATAAGTACATTATTATAGAGTTCAGGTGCAGACAGGCATTTGAGAATTGCACACCATCCGATGGTTGGGGAGGAGAGGGCGGAGCTATGCTGCTTTTGACTACTACCCTTGAAAGAACACTATCAAGATTTTAAAAAGATGTTTCTTTATCACCATCCATTATTAATATTTATCTTAATAAATATACACCACCGTTGTCCACATTAACTTGTTGGGGTTTTTTTCTTCAAACTTAATTATCCATAAGCTTTTTTAAGTTTTCAGAATAATGCTATTAAGCGCCTACCGATACATACACAATCACAAAGTGAATGCCCGGCCTGCCCTTCGTGGCGCGCGGACAATCATAATTCATTCATATGTTGAATCTCATAATTTATACCTATTTTCCCCTGGTTTAACCTTCCACTTCATCTGGCGGTTCTATGTACATTTCTAAGTTAAGCAAATTAAATTTGATTCTTATGATTTGGTCCTACGGCTTATATGGTATGTTAACTTTTCTTTTGTTTAGATTATGTGTAATTAGTCTGATCGTCCATCCTCCTTTTTTTTTTTTAACTTAATTATTTCTACACACCTTCTTTTTAAAGGCATAGTCTTGGGAAAGCTAATACACCAGCAGGGGGCGCAGCAGCTACATCCCAGAAACTAGGCGTGCTGAAAAGTCGGTGGCTGCCTTCCCCGGCTCAACCTTTTCGGTAATCTCCAGAGATTCGTGTTGAGCGTAATAGTACACCCCGATTAAGCTGAAAACAATGTTTTAATTTGAAGAGTCCCAAATATTTACGCGTTTCTGTAAGTCCCTTTCGGGTTCCCAAGAACTAAAGCAACTAAAATTTAAGGAGCACCTGGGGCAGACAGAACAGACAGAAGGAGAAGTAGCAAAGAAAGTATTTACTTCAAGTTTGCAAAAAATTCTTTACCACAACTTTTCCGGGTGTGACGTGAGCATATTTAGCTTGAGTGTGACCCTAGCAGCCAAGTCTCGGAGGACAGGAACTGGAGCCGTGGGGGTGGGAGGAGAGCAGAGGTGGACAGTGGAGAATAAACAGGGCTGTAAGGACAATGTGCGGAGCGTGGCCCGCAGATACCCTTCTGAATGCTTTCTTTAGGCCTAGTTGGGGTGGTTGAGGGGAGGAGGGGCTGAGAGAATTGCAGGGGAAAAAAAACTAACCCTGATGGTTTAAGCTCTTTATTTAAAAAGAAAAAAAAATGGCATCAGGACTCCCCCCCCCCTTCTCTCTCCCCTTTTGTACCCAAGTGCATTTTAGCCACAAAGGTTCCAACAAGAGTGGAAGGAAACTTAGACGGGGCTTTGTTTGACTCCGTGTAGCGACAACAAGAGAAACAAAACTACCTATTTGTAACGGACGTGGTGCGGTGGCTCTGGGCTTTTTTTGAGCGCCTGCCGATTGAAATCTTTACGTCTGGACAATGGGAGATCGGCTAAAATTACCCTCTCGGGTCCTGGGCGAGCAAGATTCTTGAGCCCCTACCCCCGCCCCCAGCCCATCCTCCCGCAGCCTGGGCTTGCTGGGGCCCGGCTCCCCGGGTTCCGTAGGCCTAGTCCCTGCGCATTTCGCCTGCACCTGTGCCTCTGAACCCCGCGTGCCTCCCAGGTCCCAGTGCCTCTCAGCCCTAGACCAACTCGGCCTGGCCTTCGCGGCTACCAGCGTGCCAGTCAGCAGGGGCAGTGCTGGCTGCGCAGCTCCCATCTTGGGAACGGTGCGTGGGAGGGAGTTGGTGAGCTCAGCCCAAATGCCACCTCGGTGCCTCGCGGTGGGATGCCAGGAAGTTGCGTGACCCTCCCCCTTCGCCTGTGCTTGGGAGCCTCTTTCTGTTGATTCTTTCGTCCCCAGGCTCTCATCTGAAACTGCCACCACTGAAAATCCTCTTGTGTCGGGGATGGGAGTTAGAAGGAGAGTGGGAGGAGAGTTCAATCTTTGCCTCTGCACCCTCTGGATGGGACAGACTAGTGGAGGAGGGAGTTAGGATAGAGGACACGTGCTGCGGTTCCTTAAGCCACACCTGAGCCAGGCTAGGAGAAGGCTGAGAACAAGGCCTGGCCCTAGCTCTGCTCTGCAGTGGGCCACATGGGCAGAGAACTGTCTGGGAGCCGAGCAGATAACGTGGAAGCCAGGAGGGCGCTGAGGCCCGAGGCTTGGGTCTAACTTCTTGTCTATACTGTAAGAAGAGGGGCTGAGTGGGTGTTGGCACCAAGGTAGGAAGAGGGGCTGGAACCGAGAGTAGTGCCGCGGATGAGCGGAGGAACAATGGCACACCACCTCCGGCCCTGCCAGCTTCCTGAAATACTAGTTGGACGGTCGCCCTGAACCACCCATGGGCCCTGCCCCACCCTGGCTCCAGCTCCCCGCGTCCCATCCTCCCTTATGTACCCAAGAGGGAGCCAATATTCCGTAGCAAGGGGGGGAAGGAGCTGTCGTCTTGGTGCTGTTTACCCACTTCCTTCGAACAGGCGTGCGCCGTGACCTGTTGCTGAGGAAGGGAGATACAAAGGTTCCCCCGCGGCCGGCTGCAGGCTGCGGGCCCGCCTCCCCCGCGCCGCTCCGGGCACAGCGCTCTGCTGGGCTCGGCTCGGCGGCGCGGCAGGCCCCGCCCCCTTTCATGCAAAACCCTCTGGCGAGGCTGGGCTCGGGCGCAGGAGCCGGCGCTCGCTGATTGGCCGCCGGAAACCCATTTATTCCCTGACAGCCCCCATCACATGGATGGTTGTCTATTAACTTGTTCAAAAAAGTATCAGGAGTTGTCAAGGCAGAGAAGAGAGTGTTTGCAAAAAGGGAAAAGTACTTTGCTGCCTCTTTAAGACCAGGGCTGGGAGAAAGAAGAGGAGAGAGAAAGAAAGGAGAGAAGTTTGGAGCCCGAGGCTTAAGCCTTTCCAAAAACTAATCACAACAATCGCGGCGGCCCGAGGAGGAGAGCGCCTGTTTTTTCATCCCAATTGCACTTCGCCCGTCTCGAGCTCCGCTTCCCCCCAACTATTCTCCGCCTGATCTCCGCGCAGGGCCGTGCACGCCGACGCCCCCGCCCGCGGCCCCTGCAGCCCGGCCCCCGTGCGCGGCCCCCGCAGTCCCGGCCGGGCCGAGGGTCGGCGGCCGCCGGCGGGCCGCGCCCGCGCCCAGCGCCTGCATGTATAACATGATGGAGACGGAGCTGAAGCCGCCGGGCCCGCAGCAAGCTTCGGGGGGCGGCGGCGGAGGAGGCAACACCACGGCTGCAGCGACCGGCGGCAACCAGAAGAACAGCCCGGACCGCGTCAAGAGGCCCATGAACGCCTTCATGGTATGGTCCCGGGGGCAGCGGCGTAAGATGGCCCAGGAGAACCCCAAGATGCACAACTCGGAGATCAGCAAGCGCCTGGGCGCCGAGTGGAAACTTTTGTCGGAGACCGAGAAACGGCCGTTCATCGACGAGGCCAAGCGGCTGCGCGCTCTGCACATGAAGGAGCACCCGGATTATAAATACCGGCCGCGGCGGAAAACCAAGACGCTCATGAAGAAGGATAAGTACACGCTTCCCGGAGGGCTGCTGGCCCCGGGCGGGAACAGCATGGCGAGCGGGGTTGGGGTGGGCGCCGGCCTGGGTGCGGGTGTGAACCAGCGCATGGACAGCTACGCTCACATGAACGGCTGGAGCAACGGCAGCTACAGCATGATGCAGGAGCAGCTGGGCTACCCGCAGCACCCGGGCCTCAACGCGCACGGCGCGGCGCAGATGCAGCCCATGCACCGCTACGACGTTAGCGCCCTGCAGTACAACTCCATGACCAGCTCGCAGACCTACATGAACGGCTCGCCCACCTACAGCATGTCCTACTCGCAGCAGGGCACCCCCGGCATGGCGCTGGGTTCCATGGGCTCGGTGGTCAAGTCCGAGGCCAGCTCCAGCCCCCCCGTGGTTACCTCTTCCTCCCACTCCAGGGCGCCCTGCCAGGCCGGGGACCTCCGGGACATGATCAGCATGTACCTCCCCGGCGCCGAGGTGCCGGAGCCCGCTGCTCCCAGTAGACTGCACATGGCCCAGCATTACCAGAGCGGCCCGGTGCCCGGCACGGCCATTAACGGCACACTGCCCCTGTCGCACATGTGAGGGCCGGACCGCGAACTGAGAAGGGGGAGAGAGATTTTCAAAGAGAAACAAGGGAATTGGGAGGGGTGCAAAAGAGGAGAGTAAGAAAAATCTAATATGCTCAAAGGAAAAAAAAATCTCATTGCCCGCAGCAAATTGACAGCTGCTGGTAAAAGACCACCAATCCCATCCAAATTAACGCAAAACCCGTGATGCCGACTAGAAAACTTTTATGAGAGATCTTGGGACTTCTTTTTGGGGGACTATTTTTGTACAGAGAAAACCTGAGGGCGGCGGGGAGGGTGGGGAATCGGACCATGTATAGATCTGGAGAAAGAAACTACGCAAAACTTTTTTTTTTTTAAAGTTCTAGTGGTACGTTAGGCGCTTCGCAAGGAGTTTGCAAAAGTCTTTACCAGTAATATTTAGAGCTAGACTCCGAGCGACGAAAAAAAAAAGTTTTAATATTTGCAAGCAACTTTTGTACAGTATTTATCAAGATAAACATGGCAATCAAATGTCCATTGTTTATAAGCTGAGAATTTGCCAATATTTTTCGAGGAAAGGGTTGTTGCTGGGTTTTGATTCTGCAGCGTAAAATTAGGACCGTTACAAACAAGGAAGAAAGAAATTTATTCTGATTTGAACATTTTAGTTTTAAAATTGTACAAAAGGAAAACTTCAGAACAAGTACTGGCAAGACTATCTTCTTGGTCTTGTTTAAAAGGGCAAAATTCTAGATTGTACTAAATTTTTAACTTACTGTTAAAGGCAAAAAAATGTCCATGCAGGTTGATATCGTTGTTAATTTATAAAAGCTTTTGTTCAATCCCACCTTTCCATTTTGTTCAGATAAAAGAATATGGAATTACTGTGTTTGGAATATTTTCTTATGGTTTGTAATATTTCTGTAAATTGTGATATTTTAAGGTTTTTTTCCCCTTTTATTTTCCGTAGTTGTACTTTAAAAGATTCGGCTCTGTTATTGGAATCAGGCTGCCGAGAATCCATGTATATATTTGAACTAATACCATCCTTATAACAGCTACATTTTCAACTTAAGTTTTTACTCCATTATGCACAGTTTGAGATAAATAAATTTTTGAAATATGGACACTGAAATTATGCCTGAGTCTTTTATTTCTTTGGCTAGCAATGCTTAGACATAACTTCTTGGGGAATGAGAATACCATGCTGAGCCCCCAGGCTTGACGTTCCCAGCAATGTCTGTTAGCATTAACTGCAGAAGGAAAAGATGGCTGGCTGATTAATAATGGGAAACTGAAATGCGCTGTCATTTCTAAAATAGAAACGAGAGGCATATATTGTAAGTCCACCCCCTCCTTTCCGAAGCAGCGTGAATAAGCGCGCTGTGGGCTTAAGCTAGCTTGTACCACTTGTTGCCAGAAGGAGTCGATTCTAAAATTTTCGTGTAGCTTAGCAGATGGGGTATTGAGCCAAATCAGAGCCAGGTTGGCTGGGTTTGTTTTCATTTTCTTTACAACACAATAGCCCTTTGAAATGTGGTTTATAGGGGAAAATGATGCTTCTTGTATCGGAATAATTACAAAGTAGACGCGGAGTGTTCTGCCGGGTAGGTGCTTGGGTGGCTCCATCCCTGCTATTGTGTGAGGAAACAAGTGGTTTTCTGTCTTTGTTTCCCGAGTTCATAAACTTTCTCCTCTACGTTTTCCTGTTTGGGGCGAGGGAAAAGCAAAGACCGCCTTGCAAAATTCCCTTACTTATCATGGACTTTTTATTTTATTTCCCCCTTTCTCCTCCCTCCCCACCCCCCACTCCGGATTCCACTTCTTAATTTGGCAGCGCGGGTCCAAGACTAGTCCCAAATCGGATAATCTCTGCAGCTGGCTACACGCAAAAGAGAAGCCAGGCAACAGACATATTACAGAAGAAAGCTCTCGACTCCGAGGTAGATATTTCGCTTTGTGCGCTCTGATCACATTTGGACATGATTGTGCTTTTGATCTGTTAACTGTTTTACTACAGTAATAGAGAGACGGGGAGGAGAGAGGGAGGGGAAACGAGATTGGATTTGCTGTTTTCTTTCGCCCCAGGAAAAGTAAAGAGAGGCTGGCCATGTCCTCGGCTGGAGCGGAAAAGTTGGGAACCGCCGTGGTCTTTAGGCTTACCAGCAGGTTCTGGCGGCGCATCCGAGGCCGCTGGCGGGCTCTCCCCTCCCTGCCCCCATTTCCGCTCATCCTTTCAAAGGCACCAAGAACCAGCAATCGAGCGTCCTTAGGAGTTTAGCATTGCTTCTGTTTCTAGAGAGTTGGCTCGAGGCACCTCTGCTAAAGTTAGAATCCTGCGGCGCTTTCTGCCCTGCAGCCGAATACCGGCCTTAGCCGGTTCTGTCAGCCCCTAGGCCTCTGTTGCCTCTTTTGCAAGAAAGTCTTTTCTTTCTTGAGGAGCTGCTGATGTTCTGTGGAGGACTGTGAAGGTGTCGTTTTCTGTGTTTATATTTCTTCTCGATCGCTACATTTCAGGTGTACAGTGGGTAGTTTTCTTTATTTTCGTTTTTACGGTTATGTCGTATGGGGAAGGGACATTTATTCGGTTTCCAATCCAAGCTAGGCATTTTCTCCTCTAATTAATGCAGAGACTCTGAAAGAATTTCTCTGGGCCTGGCCAGCCATTGTGATGCATATAGGATTATTCACGTGGTGATGAGCACGTTCGACAGTTCTTGCTCACACATAGGAATAAAAGAAACTTTGAATAAAGAACCAAACTCTCGTGCTGGGGGACAGGAGAAGATATTCTCGGAATTCAAGCCAATGGACAGTATAGAATGTATATATTTGAAAATAAATATATTTTAGGGATATATATACATATACATATATATATATACAGTTTACAATAAATTACCCGACTCTATCTCCCAGTTTAAAGGAACGAGAAAAAGGCTCAGTGAATCTGACCCAAGCCAAACATTGTGGGGAGATGCTCAGGTTCAAATATTTCGCAAAACAGAAGAGCACTTTTGAGAGTTAAAAACATTTAAATGATTATCACTCTTCAAGAAAGGGGGGGGAGAAACCCCATATCTCCAAACCAAATAGTTTAAAGGTAGAGGTCACCGTGTTTTGTTTCCAAGTATAGAAGCTTTTGATAAACTGCAGCTGAAGAAAAAGACTCCTTTTCTTTTGCATTATCCATTTTATTGAGTAAAACAGTTCCCAAGATGTATAATTTCATACCTAGGTTAATATTTATGAGCAAATCATTTTTAAGAATAATTTCATTTTTAAGAAAAGGGATAAGACATGAATCTGCCCAGGCAGGGATGACTTGCTTCTGTTACTGGCTGTTCACATCATTTCTAGGGATATTGTGCTGGTCAGAGAGAGTTAATTTCCAGTCAAGAGGGTGAATTTAAATATTGCTTTGACTTTATACACAGACTAGAAATGTGTAACAGGATGAGCATATAATCTGTTCTTGCTACATTTTTTTTCTCCTACCCCCGCCCCCTCCATATCTTAAAGAGTGTTAAAATATTTTGCTGAGCGGGAGTAGATTAACAAGGTTCCTTTGCCAATGCCGGAAAGCTGGTATCACAGACTATCCCAGGGGAAAATGGCTCACATTAACCACTAAATGAATATTTGACAAGGGCTCATTCGGAGGTATTATTACTATAAATGTGTCCCTACTGGACTTTTCAAGGTCAAAGAGCAATGCTTCAATTAATTATTTAGACTGCTAGTAGATTTGGATGTAATAGCTGTACTTATTTCTGGAAGCGACACATTCTTGCAGTGGGAAAACCTCCTGAGACTACCCATCAGCAGCATCTCAGTTGGAAAGGTGTGGGGAACCCTGGCACTCCAAGGCTGACTTTTTTCCTGAAACATTTTCCTGGTTTAAGGGAAAGAATTGCATTTTTTTTTAAATCCCGTTTCAGGGACTATTTTTAGTTCAAAAGGAAAAACTCCATAATAATTTACATGACTTTCTTCACCATGTCTGGCAAGATCTTTTAGAGTCTGTGATGTTGGGGAGGAACTGGATGGTGTTTTATACAACCTCTGCCTTGTCCAAATAACGAAGTCACAGGATCTCTCAGGCCCTGCCAAGCTTGAGCTTAGGTAGGGAACATACTCTTGTTTGGCAACAAAAGGAAAGGTTTGAAATGGAAGGCACCAGGCGGAGTGTTCTGAGTTCTAATAATGGCAGAGTAAATAGGGGTGCCAGGAGTCCCTTCTTCTCCTGTTGGTTTTAACACTGGGGGGGGGTATGCATTTCTGCCTTGTCACAGGTTCCCCCATGACCTTAGGTAAATGGTAATCTGGTAATCGAATGATTTTGAGAGTAAGATTCCTCCACAATAATATAAATTGAATGAACAAGAGATAAGCTGGGGGGGCAGTAATTACAGCCCAATTCATTCAGCTTCTCAGAACTTTTGTAGTAGATGCTCCATTGACTGGGTTTGAGCCGCCAGTTTTCTCACATTGAAAGGAGTTGATCAGGGCTGGGGGGGGGGCAAGAACCCCTACTAAACTGTTGGGTGATGGGGTCTTCATTTAGAGCCATTACCAGAGCGAAATTAAATCGGGCCTTTGTGTGCACGAGGTTTTACTTTTCAACTGCTCTGAGACTGAGGTCTGACTGTGGACTGGCTGTGGCTTGATCACTACTAGTTGGCATCTCTTATTATTCTCTTTATCTATTTATTTTATGTTGTGATTGAGAGCACTTCCTCTCTGAAACTCCCTTCCCCCATTTCTTGCTTTCAAAAAGTTTTGAAAAGCAGGCCTTCATATTTGTTTCTTCCTGGAATTTCTTTTGCGTGGAACCCCATTAGTCAAGACCCCAGTTTCTAATTCTCCCATACCCCCCCACACACACACACACCACCATTACTTTAAAACAATTTGCATCTCGGTGGAGTTTTTTGCTTTGTTTTTGTTTATTTTCTGCTGCTTTTCCTCGTTCAGGGTCCACCTGGGCCTGGGTTTGGGAGTTGGCTTCATACTCTTTGCTTCCTTTTTTGACCTGACTTGAAAGATGTCTGACTGCCTCTCCCTAGGGACTCTGTCTAAGAGATGGATTCCTTAAAGACTGGAGAAACTCTGTCCTTTACTGTGAGAGTCTGGATAATGTCCAAAGGCCTGTACACGGCCTCTGGAAATTTAAAATAAGCTCAACAGAGCTTTCCAAAGACAGGGAAGATGGCTCGAACTGCAGGATTACGTTGACATCTTTCATAGTTATTTTCTATTAAAAACTTTACCGGAAATGTGCCCGTGACACCAGCTGAGAGCCTCCTCTCTTCTAGGGATGCTAGCCAGCTTTAGTGTTGTTATTCTCCGCGAGGATGTTTTCCTTCTGTGGCCTTTAGAAAATAATGGCCGACTGGACTTTCTTGTTTTGACTAAAGAGACTTCTCTTGGGGAGACGGGAGTACTCAGGTAAGCTGGGATTTCTTGAGTCAGAGCCCTCTTTCTGTGTGCGGTTCCGGATGAATTGTATTTTATATTTTGGTAGAATGGGAGTAGTTCTGACTTCCTGGGCACTGCTCTCAGTTTCTCTCCAGAAGCAAGCGGTAAATCTTTCTCATCTGAGGGACACAGAGACTTACTTGCGGCTGCTGGGCCAGCGTTCAGGCTAGAGGTAGTTTTCCTAGTTGGAAGGCAGCTCAGGTGATCCAAAGTTCGGAGGGACATTCGTTTCATGACCCTATCTGAGTTCTATACCCAGTCAAGTGAGCACGGAGGTATAAAGATTTGGGCGCTTTGAAGCACCTTTGCCTCTCTAGGCCCAGGTTCGGCAGGATTGACTTGAGAGCTCCCCAGCCTCCTGCAGGTCGCCTGGGAGGAAGGGACTGAGGGCCCAGACCTAGAGCCTTGGGCTTGGGCTGGGGCAAACCTAACCCGTGGCTGACCTGGGTTGGTCAGCTTCTGACATCACCGCGGCCAGACGCCCCCCCCCATCTCCAGAGACCCCACCCCAATAAAATGCTCAGGGGTTCCCAGTCTCTCTGCCCTCCCGCAGCCCTGCGCCCAGCTGTACACTGTGTCGCTGCTACAGAGTCCCCTGCATCCTCCTGCGCGGGAGCCTGAACCCTCTGTTTGTTGACCTCCTGGCCCCAGAGATGGCTACAGGCTCCAGACCTTCCAATTCACAAGTTGTCGGAACAGGTCTTGTCTTCCGGACATCTCACCCTAGTCCTTTGCCTGTGGCCAAGCCCCACCGGGTCCTTCCCACCCAGGGTCAAAGGGGAAGAGCTGGCAGAAGTGTGGGAAGTTTTGCGAGTCTTCTGGTCTGGTTGGATTGGGGGAAGGGTGGAAGGATGCAAGATGCAGGTGGGGATGCTGAGTCAGCCCTGCGCTTCCTCAAGTGTGAAGTAGAGAAGGTCGTCGTGCAAATCCACTCCCACGCCCCCAACATCCACTGCCTTGATTCAAGCCAGAGATTTCCTCTCTGTCTCTCAGAACAAGGTGAGAGACAAGGGGTGCTGTGCCAAGTTTGTCTTGCTGGTTCTAGGCAGTGACGTTAAGCTTGGGGGCCACTCTTCCAGCGGCCTCTTTTCTACCCCCTTCTGGCTTAGGGTTAGCCTGGAAAGTCACTTGAAAACTCTGTCACCACTGTGTCTCCCTGAAGAGAAAACTATTGGCACTTGAGACTTGGGTTGCCCCCACTCCCAGAGGGCAGTAAAATAGTGACTGTATTATAAAGAGCCATGACTTCTTCCCCAACATTCTTAATCACTGGCAGCCAGGCCAGAAGGAAACCTTGTGATGTCAGGGTTTGCAGCAACTCGGGGAGATCTATGTGGACCAGAGAGTTTTTGACCAGCAGTAAAGCTGACCTCCATCACACTACCTAAAGGTCCAGTTTTAGAGGACCCTGGTCTCCCCAGCATTCAAATGTCCCTGCTCACATACATTACAGCGGGATTCTTTTTCCTTTATGTGTACTTCCAAAGGTGGAGTCATCTTACTAGTTCATTCTGAGGTCAGAATGAGTTGGTCAGCTGTGGGTTTTTTTAGTCTTTAGGCCATCAAATTAGGCCAGAGGCCTTTCTAGACGTGCCACGAGTTTCTGTTTCTGCCTTCCTGAGTCCCAGCAACAGCTTTGGACCTGGCTCTGATGCCACGGTGGTTAGGACAATTGCTCCTGGCTTACCATTGGCTTGCCAAGTCCATGTTCTCCATGCCTTCCAGTCCTGAGGATCTGTACAACCTTAAATTAGAGCAACATCAGACCCATCTCAGAATAGGAATGATACCATGTTAGAGTTAAGCACTGATTACAGACATTGGCTGGGCAAGTTACAGATGAAGCCGTTTGGTGTGTCTAAGACGGACAAAGCTGCTGGTGGAAGCCCGTTGGTGTTCCTTGGGATGTACTGCCCAGGCTTTCTTTTCAACCCCCTTAAATCAGTTATATATATATTTTTAATTCCCTTCCAGTGCAATGGGTCCAGAAACTGGGCTTTATATTCTGATATTGGCCCAGGATCTCACAAGACTAATGATTCAGCAAGAATCGGCCAACAGCTCCAATCTGGGTTCTTGCATAACATGACAGTCCAGTCAGGCAGAAGCAAGCCTATCTTTTCAAAGTCCCCTCTTTTTCCTCCCTCCTCCAGGGAAGGTCTACTTAAAATCTAGGCTCCTCAGGAGTTTGTTTACTCCAACTTCTGGTCAACTAGGCTAGCACTTTCTCCTTGGTTTTCTCAACACCCTCTCATCAGCTTTGCGAAAGAGTGCAAAACATTTTAGGATCCAAGGATGGCAAAACAAACCTGAACATATGGAGCTGAGGCTTGCTTGTCAGGAGACTGATTTAAATGTTTAGCTCACACCTCAGGCCCCCAGGGCTTCCCTCTCCTCCTCAGGAGCCTGCTCCTGGTACTTGGGTACCCCACCTCTTTTAGCTTGCTGGTTCCCCAGCATAAATTGTGAATATATATCAAGTGGGCCCTTCTGCTAAGATTAATCAGGACCTCTTTTCTCTTGCATGGTTCAGCTTTGATCCCCATAGAAAGTTCTCCCTGCTCTGTGAGTAATGTCATTTTACAAACTTACTATTTCCCTATAAACTATGGAGATAAGTTTCAATAGGAAAAAAAAAATCAGGTAATCCTCCCATCCCCCATCCAGCCCCAGGAAGCTTTCCAAGTTAAGGACACAAAATATTTCATGGTTAGTTGTGTGAGCTTCTAAATTAGCTGCATATAAAGTATTTTAAGATTTTTTTTTTTTGGCTGTCACTGGCTGGCAATACTCATTTTGTGTGTGTGTGTTGGTTTGAAAAGCAGGAAGAAATGTAATGAATTGAGTGCTGTCAGAGATGTCTTCTGTTTGAACAATCTGCGATGGGCTGAATGGCAGGGACTCCCTCATCCACTGCAGGTGCAGTAGAGCTGGGAAAGGGGGAGGGGACCCTCTGTTCAGTCAAAAAGCAGCGTTTCCCACAATAGACCACACACTGGTGGCCAGCGTGACATCGGCTCCCACTTACATACTTTCCCCATCCATAGTTCTGAACCAACAAAGTGGCCATACAGTAGCCTTGCATAGGTTCCTTTAATGAACATTTTGTGGTTCCTATGGCCAGCATTGAAATCCATGAGCCCTGGGAGGAACAAACAGACTTTTAATCGTGAGTTCCAAACTCAAATCTATAGCTGTAGATATTAAAAAGTGAGCGGATCCCTCTGCTCTCTCCCAATATCAATGCTCAGAAGGGCCAGATGTGCTGGGATCTGAAAACTCTAAGTTAAAAGTTTTTCTGAGACTACTTAGGTTCCAAGCCCGGGTCTTGCACGTCCTGTGAGATCAAACAGGAAAGGAGAGAAGGCATGAATTCCGTGTATTTGTTTAAATGTAAAAGGACCTCTAGTATTTTATTATGCAGTATGAGAGGGCTAATCCTACAAATGAAGGCACGTTAATCTCGCTGATCGCTGTCCTGTCCCCTTTTGAATTGGTTTTACTGGGGAGAGGGGTGGGGAGAAAGAGAAGGGGGTCAGGAAAGGCGGCAACTGTTTAGAAACTCTGGACAGAAAATGCGACCACCCTTTAGCCGCCCTTGCTGGCAAGGAGCAGACGTTAGAAGAGTTCATCTCGCACTGGTGTAAACGCGGCCCTGGGTGCAGCAAGTTTGCAATGGGATTATTTAAGAGTGAGAGGCTGCTGGGAACTTCGCAGTCAGGCCCTTCTTCACACACCCTGCCCCGTCGCTTTGCCAGGTTTTAGTTTTGGATCTGGACATTTAAGGGGAGGTAAGATACTTCCCGCAGCACCACCCCGGCCCGCGATATGAGGGTGTCACCGAGGTGGCACAGCTAATAGATGGTTCCCATTTGTGCTGAGAAATATTACTCCCAGTTTACTTACAGTTAAAGCGCACTCCTCTAGCCAAGAAAAACATCAACCTTCCAACGGCCCTCCCCAAGCAAAGCCTGTTTATGGTTCACTTAAACACTTGCGGGGGGGGGGGGCGGGGGTAACCTGGCAGGACCCCTTGCTCACCTCTGCATGAGTAAGAGGAGGAGCCAGAGTGCACCGGGTGGTTCTGAAAAGCAATGATAGTAAAGGCCAAATTCTTTAAAACCCCGAATCACAGGGAGAGATGTCTGAGGGCGCGACAAAGCCCACTGCCCGTGGCCTCACAGTGGGTATGCCTATGGCGCCTACTTAAAGTCTAGACCCAGAAGAAGGTTCTGGCTCCCCCATCCACAGCGGTCGCAGCTTAAGCGCTAACGTATCTTCCGGCCGGTACACACCCACAATTAATCTTTCTTATTAAAGCCTCCATTCGGTACCCAAGGGGCGACTCAAACCTATTTAGATTTCCTTGGTTGGCTGCACAGATTTAAGTGGGCAACGAGTTATAAACCTAATAACAGAGGGCGCGCGCGCGAGGGATTTGAGTAGAGAAGACGCACGATTCACGGGGGGTGGGGTGGGGTGGAAGGATGCTGTGGGCCTTACCCACGTCTGGCGTCTGCCTCGGGTTGCAGCTGGGGTTGTGGGGAAGGCAGCGAACCTCCTGCGCGCGCGCACCACGCCCAACATCATCGAACGCACCTGCATCCCAGTCCCTTTGCTCAGCCTGCAGGTACTCAAGGCGCCTCTTCCCTCCCAAAGAGGTGCAATCCCCAGAGCATTCCCAACGCGGGAACTTTCATAGAACCAGGAAAGGTTTTCACTGTTTGGGATTAATTGAGAATAATTAACACTGGACACGGTTAATCACCACCTCGCGGCTCTCTTCCCTCCTTCGGGCCTGGTGTGTCGGCCTCTTTTGCTCAGGCTGACGATGCGGGTGGGTTTGCTGGTGAAAGTGAAGACGTCGCGGTAGCTGTCACCCACTTCTGCTGTACTTTTTAAGCGCTCGCATATTGTTTGATTACTAATTCGAGTTAATATGATCTTTATGGCAACATAACAGTGGATAATTGGCCTTTTTTCTCAACAACAATGTAAATCACAATCGCTTTATTATTTAATAACGTCAAACGCTTCGTTGGATTGGCCCCGACCGAGAAGACCTTTTCTTTCTAGACAGTATTATGGGGGAAGGACAATGAAGATCTAATTGTGGAGGTTTCATAAGTTGGCTCCGGTAAACGAACAGCTTCGATATGGAAGTCCCAGCAGATGTGGGCACCGCTAGTTGTAGAAACTCCACCCTACCCCTCTGCCCACTGTCCAAACACTGTTGGAGGCATTCTGGGGTGGCGGTGGTCCACAGAACCTAGCAACCACCTGAAGTTCCCAGCAGCAATTAGAGCTTGTATCGGGCTCTTTACATTGGGGATTTATCATTAAGGCGTCCAGTCAGCTTACCAAATTAACAAGACTTGCAAACAGCCACAACCCTTTGGGCGCCCTTACGGTCAATTTGGCTGTGGGACCTGGAGAGCAGGGGCCTCGTTTTGTTTTGTTTGTCTGGTTGGTTAGTTGGTTGGGGTCTTATTTTGTTTTGGTGTGATTTCTTTAAAAGGAGTCGGTTTTTGCAGGGTCTTGGAATAGACTTGCCCCAGACAGTCTGGCAAGAGACCTGAACCCATTATCTCACAAATACCTGGAAGAGCTGAGAGTACCCAGAGAAAGACCACACTTGGAAGGAAGGCATCCCCGCTGCTAGAATAAGAGCCTCATCACCCTTGTCCTCAAAGGCCCCATTCGAACGGCATCCACCGCTGCTTCTGCCTTGGTAGGGAGACCGCCGATGCTGGGGTCTTCAGACTTCCGAATGTCTTCTAAGTGGCAAGCCCCCAGCCTTTGGAATTTGGGTCAGGGGAGAGACACTCGGAGCCAGCAAAGGTTTTGTTTTTGTATGTGCCCGCCTCTCCATTTTAGTCAACTTATACTGCCTGTCGGGAGAAGGAAGAATTCGCTCCTCACCCACCCCTCGGCGCCTTTCTAAGATAAACAGGAGGTGCGAAATGCTTCCCAGCACACGCGCCCCGGGCCCTCCTCCCACTCGGCGCACCGACCCAGCAGCTGTCTCCGCGTCCCCGACCCGGGTGACAACTGCCTGTATTTTAAAACCGTCCGCGGCCAGCCGTGTGAACGTTTTTGGCCCCCTTCGCACGATGTGCCTGTCACTTCCCTGCCCACTCCCTCCCTTTCTGAAAACCCAAAAGAAGTGAAAATTGTTGAGGAATTGCGAGGAAATCGAGGATTTTCAAAAACGAGTCTTTGCCCACAGAAACACGCACTTGCACTTTAAAAAAAAAAAAGTAATTTTTCCAGCACAAGAAGTGCGTTTGGAAACTTTGTCTTAAGAGGAGTCGGGCACATTGCTATTCTTGTGTGTCGGTTTGCTGGCCTCCCCACCCGCGGCGGACAATGCCCGCATTGAGGCGCGGTGGCCTGCAGGCAGCAGGAGGCTGGGGACTGCGCAGCCTTCCTCCAAGGGGCCCGCAGCTGCGGGAGCGTCAGGGGCGGGGAGGCCGGTCGCCGGAAGGACAGCCGTTAGAAGTACCATTTTGCCTCAGGCCTTACACTGAGCCTGGCTTTGAGGACCTAGATACAGGACTGCCTGAGACGTGTGAGTGCGTGCAGGCGTGTCACCCTAAAGAGTGATGAGTTTTGCACTTTGTTTCGTTTTAATTGCTCCCCCCACACACGCGATTTTATTTAAACACAGAATTTTGCACTCCAGGCGGTCCATGCCCCTAGTCTTCATTCTTGAGAACCTTGTCTTTTGTTATCATCTCAACCTTGGGCTCTGACGCTAAGCCTGCCTCCGCCTTGGTGCCAATTTTGTCTCACCCGAGCCCTGGCACACCGCAATCTCGCGCTGGGAGTACGGCTCCGCAGAAAACGTCCCCAGGCCAGAGACTCAGGGACATTCCTTCCTAGCTTGCTTGTTTTCTCCCCCAGAGCACACCAGCACCCACGGCCTTTGCAGAGGAACCACGAGGTCAGCAGACGCCCTCGGAAGGGCGCCACAGAAGCTGAAGCTGGCGCCTTAGGGTTTAAAACGTGCACCCTGCCGGGTGTGGGGACCACGTGCTGCGCCTTCGAAAGGTGGCTGCGGCCCCGGTGCGGTACCAGGCGGCCTGAGATGGCGCAGGGAGCGCCGCAGCCACCAGTGGCGACAGGGGCGGGCGCTGCGTGGCAGAGCTGGCCGCGGCGCTGAGTGGAGAGAATTATCTGGAGCGTGTTTGATCTGGGGCTGCGTAGTCAGCTTCTGCTTTATTTGTTTGTTTGTAATCTCATATTTAGCAAGCCAGGACGGTGGCAGCAAGGGAGAAAGGAAGGGATGGAGGAGGGGGCTTCGCGCTAACCACACCCCTTCCTAATGAGTTAATTTCCATATTTGCGTCTCCCGCTTCTAGCGCCCTCTCTTTCCGGATGCCTCCGTACAGTTGCGTCTTGCGCAGCTCAGACACTTCCACTTAGGAATGAAACAAACAAACAAAAAAAAGGCCCGAGTAAGAGCAGAAAATTGGTCTATTGATAACATTCGCTCCGAGTGTTGATCTTGGCATCGCGGGCAGCCGGTTAGTCCCCACCCCACCCCCAAATGGGTCACACACCGATTGCAGACGGTGTGCGGACTTGCTAGCTGAGTGCAGACAGACGCTGAGGTCCCTCCCGCTTCCAACCGTCCGACCCTCACTCACCTTCTTTTCTCACAACTTCACATTTTTTGCCCCTCAGAGTGAAGGCAGTGGGGAACCTAGCCAACCCAGAAAAGCAGTGTGTGTGTGTGTGGGGGGGGGGGGATAAGGATAATCTCAAACAAATGAATCAAAAGTGAAAGTTTCATACTAGGTACCGACCATGGGGCGGGGGGGTGGGGTGGGAGAAAGATGTAGTTTTGCACAAGGAAAGAAGAGTGCTGGCCGAGGGTGGGACTGGTCCTAATGTAGGCACCTGCGGGAGTGAAGGAAAGAAAGCGAAGAAACGAGCTTGCTATCCATACACTGGGTCGGCAAAAAAAAGTTGTGGCAAAGACAGTGAAGTAGTTTTGGAGACGCGGGAATTCAAAGCGACATATCGGGGCTTCTAACAGGGTTGTCTGCATTTGGGTGGAGGTTCTGTTTCAGGAAATCGATTCGAGAAACAGACCTTTTCTGTTGTTCGCCGCCCCTGTCCCTCCCCACCCTGATGGCTTCACTCCGCTCTGACTGGAGCGTCCAAATAGCTCTCTGGTCAAAGCGAACTGTCCCCAGAAACTCTTGTTTCCAAACTGGGGAGAAACTTAGGCAGGGAGCTGTAATCAAGATTTGTAGCTCTGCGAGGGGCAAGGACAGCAAACACCCCGCAGGTGTACGCTGTAACTCCACCATCCGGACTCCAATGTAGATTACTCTGGCCGCGTTTGATCGGCTCTTTGAAAGGCTTTAACAATTGCCTGTGACGAACGGCCCCGCTCAGTATTTTTCTGAATAATGCCTTGAGCATAAGTCCTCAAGGTCTTTAAAGAGCTTCAGTTTGAGGGTATTTTTTAAGCTGGGGCGGTGTGTGTGTGTGTGTGTGTGTGTGTGTGTGTGTGTGTGTGTGTGTGTGTGCTGTTTTCTGTTTTGCTTTTAAGGAAAAAGGGAAAATGTTCGATTTTAGTTTATACCTCGTCATCTTTTAGTTACTAACAGGAATCACTCAAGCAAGTCGACGCTTGATACCCGTCACCTTTGCTTGCTGTCTTCTGGAAGCTGTGTGTGGCGCATTCATTGTGTCAAGAACGTTGCTCTTCTTTTTAATAATGCATTGTGTATATATGTGTACACACACGTTGCATTAATAAAATGACACAATTACTAATTTCTGTCTTGTTAGTTACAACTGCACTCGCTGTTCACAAGCGTCTGTGGAGGTAGTTAGAATAAATTCATTATTACTAGTACCATTTTTATACTGTCCTGGTATCGTCTTTGTTCTTTCCAAACCTTATCTATTCAGAAAAAGCTTGACTTGACCATCAAAGTCTTACAAAGTAAAACTCAGTTTGCCACTGTGACCCCCAACACCTTTGCACCAAAATGAAAAAAATAAAATAAAAGGAGGTACTTTTGGACTTGTCTTGTTTGCATACAGTGTTTACATAAGGGGAGGGAAGCGAACTTTTGTCTGAAACATACACTAAGCAGAACTTTGATTTCATAAAGTGTCAACATTGCAGGGCTTATCATACTGGGTTGGGGGGCACACATTTGAATTAAAGGCCCTCTCCTGCCACTTCAGAGTATGAAGGCTTACCCACGAATGACTTTTGAATTTGCCTGTTGGAAAAGTTTTCTCTGTACTAAGTCACAACGGGAGATCAGGAAAGTTGCTGTTTATTATCCAGTTCTGGACAGGAGCAGACCCCAGTACCAAGGGGCTCTTAGCTCTGGCCAGCAGAGGAGGGGGGCTCTTCACAGCAGCCCCCTTTGTTCTCTTGAGCTCTTCCCTGATTTCAAGCTTGACTCCCACATCCCAAGTTTGTGTGTTAATGACGCTATTACCATCTGGCTTGCCCTACTTTCCAAAAGATATAAATCTCCCAGCTTGACTGCCCACATTATCATCTAAGTGCCACCATAGCCAGAAGGAAAAGATGCTTTCAAGGCTCAGATTCTTCTGCTCTGCCTGCCCTGGCACTACTCTTCGGCCACGTTTATAGACTGCACATTGAGGACAAGAGTGTGCCTCAGAGCCCTCACGTCCCCGGACCTATCCCTCCAAGCCAAAAGAGACACACACATTACCTGGAGGTGGAAAGACTCCAAATGATTTTCCCCTAAAAACTTCCTTTATTGTGGTCGATGTAACCCAAATATGCACACCAGCCTCCTTTCTCGTGTTTGCACACTTCCCTTAGCCTCCTCTTGAGCTAGTAAAAGTGTCAGCCCAACTCCCAGACATCCACAGCAATGTGCCCCTCTGCAACCTTCCTTTTCAACAGGAGAATGGATTGTCTCTCTGTGGGAATGGGGGTGGGAGAGACAAGAGGAAAAAGGAGCTCTGTGGAGCAACTTTGGGAGCTGGACAGCTCTCCCAAACTCCCGCTTTTAATGGGGCCTGGACGGGTGTGTGCCCTTCGTGCACGCAGGTCTAGAGCCTCCTCTGCCTTTCGATTCTTTCCTGGGGCACAGTCATTGGTGGGTTTTGTTTTTTGAGCACAAAAGCTGAGCACATATAACAAAAGTAGCCAGGCTGGCTTGTGCACGGTCCCACAAAGCCGGCATTTATAGGCCTGGTGTCTGTGAATGGGACAGAGCCTACTCTGCCTCTAAGCGTGTGGACTGAGAGTCCAGGCCCCTTTAGTGGTTGAAACAGTTCAGCCCCCCCCCTTACGATTTCTGGGCCATGTTTGCTTATGGTCAGTCATATCCGGGTGCTTCTGTTTCTGTAGACTCTTCTTCCCAGGGGCAGGTTCCACTCACATCAGCCAACCCTACAGCCTGGAAGATTGCAAGGGTGAACTTCCCAGATCCCTAGGGAAATCTCTTCAAATCAGAATTTTGGCCTGCGTGGGAGCTGGAGTGACAGCACACACATGCACACACAGATGAACACCTTAAAGCCTTCATCCGAAAAAGGGACTTAAAGGGAAACATTCACGTATTATGTGCTTATATCTTCCTACTACTTTGTTTGAACTAAGTACAGACTGCCCAAAACAGCGGCTAATTTAGAGCACATCGGTGAAGCTCTTTGCATGCAAGAGGCCTTTTATTCCCTTCTCAGTTCATTTTCTTGCCCTTTTCTTCCAAACTGAAAAAAAAAAACCTTGTTTAGAAATTTGTATCCCCCTTTTCCTTCTGAGAACATTATCGACTTGATACGAACAAATTGCAGAGGATATACCATTTAAGTAAGATGCACTTTTAATCACTGGTCATTAAAATGGTTATGTTAAATATACTCAATTACATGCATGACTTAACTCTAACAGTACTTTCTATTCTCCCAGCTGCTCACATATTCCTAAACGGTAGTCTGCGGTGGAAACTTGATTATGCTGAATCCATACATTTCCATGGATTTCATCAGCCTAATTAATGCCTCAGTGTGGTCCTGGGGTCTGAATGAACCTTTTACTGTCATTTGAGGTTGAAGGCAGTGTCGGAATGTAGAAGTGTTTTCTTCTTCTTCTTCTTCTTCTTCTTCTTCTTCTTCTTCTTCTTCTTCTTCTTCTTCTTCTTTCCTTTCTTTCTTTCTTTCTTTCTTTCTTCCTTTCTTGTTTACTTACTGGTACTTTGGGATTCCACTAAGCAAGGGAGGTAGCAGTCATTAAAGAGAAAGACTATTACACAGCAAGAAAGCCCAGGAAAATGCCAGGGGAAAAAATAGGCTGGTTCTTTATTTGAATATTCTTGATTTCATAGACAATCTCCAAATATTTAGAAAGGCAGAAATTACCACCATGCTATTGTATCTCAAAACTGCATTGAAGAGGAAAAGTTGAAATAGATTTACAACCGGTGGCTGAACTCATTTCTTTTGCTCATCAAAGCCGTGTCTGCTCCCTCCTTTCTTCCTGCTCCTGCACTTCTAGACTGGGTTTCCTCTCTCCTGCAACTTTCATCTTTTCCGAGGAAGCTCTCAGGGCGTGTATTCACAAGAAACTCAAATCACCCCCCAAGTGGGTGACTCCATTCTGTCTTTTCAGGTGTAAATTTACATTTGAATACATCTCAACCTCCCTGACCCCTGCTATCCCTGGCCCTGCCTCCACAGAGCCGCTGCCAATCTACAACCCCACAACTTGCAAGGGCAGGCAGAGGTCGAATTTCCCAAACCCCGCCTCTAACCCAGAGATCAACAAGTGCCCACACTTCCCAGGAGAGAAATCCTGCGAGAACTGTTCTTAGTGAACTGCATGGAGAAGAATTACTTTTAAGATGTATTTTCTTGGTGACCAAGAGTACAAGAGAGAGAGAGAGAGAGAGAGAGAGAGAGAGAGAGAGAGCTCAAAAGAAGGTGTGGAGATTCTGGACTCTCTTTTAAAAATGTAGTAACTCTGGCAAGTGAACATTGAAACTTTTCCCTTCTTTTTGAATCCCCAAGGACAGAGTGCTCCCAGGGGCAGAGACTATGCCATTGGTCTAGAATTTGGTATCCGCAGGGGAATGTCACACTTGGGCCCCCATCTGGTGGATGGAACTAGAGGATTTCAGATCTACAACCTTGGAACTTCAGGCGTATTTTGCTGATGTAATGATTTTTGAACTATAAGTGTGTTTTCAGGGCTGGGAGTTCGACTTTGTTTGGTAGCACCTTACTTGGCTAGGAGCCGGAATTAAGAAGAAGCAATGTGCCCGAATTGGTGGCACAAGACTCCTGCCTGGTGTACATCATGTGCTGTTTAAACAGATCAATGGAGACACAGATATGTCTGTAAAATTAAGCCAACAGAAAGCTTAGGGAACTGCCTTAGAAGGTGTATGTATTAAGTGTATTGGCTCACACCCCTGGTTTGGAATTTAGGAGGTAGAGACAAGAGGCTCAGACGTTGGAAATTTGAGGTCCGACTTGGCCACATGGAGGAACACTATATCAAATTTAAGGAATCAGATATAATTTTACAAGCCCCCCTGACCTCACCCACACGCACCTTTCCTGAGATTGGGGTAGGATTTAGTCATTTCCTACAATGGCAAGAAAAGCTAACCCATCAAATGTCCGGTTACAGCGAAACATCAGAATTTACCAAATTCTGGTTGCAGCTGGTATGATGTGCCTGGTCCTGACTCCCTCTGTCCCACTCCCACTGGGGGACCCCTGTCTGTTAGAGTGACTTGGTACCTGTGTAGGCTTTGTCCCTTGTATCTCCTTGTTCTAGAAGAGTCAAGGAACCGTGATCATAGATAAACCCTGCAGTGTCCACAGTCCTAGAGCAAAGTTGCCAAGAAAGACTGATTGAAGTACAGATATCACTTGGTTGATAGAGTGCCTATCTGACGTGCACAAAGCATTGCTTCAATTTCCAGCACAGCATAGACTGGGTGGGGGTAGTGGTCCATGTCTGTAATCCCAGTACTAGGGAGGCACAAGTTCAAAACCAAGTTGGGCCTGAGTCCCTGTCTCAAAAGCCTATTCATAATGAGTTGGAGACCTCTTTTTGTTGTTTTTTGTTTTGTTTTGTTTTTTGAGTGTGGGTTTCCCTGTGTAGCCCAGGCTATTCTGGAACTCGCTCTGTAGAACAGGCTGGCCTCATATTCTGAGTCTGAACTCTGATGTCTCATTGAGCTCAGTACTGTGATTAAAGGTGTTTGCCACCAGCACCTGGTGATTTGGAGACTTCTGAGAGATTGTAAATGGAGCTTGTTTGAAATACTGGCTTTTGACAGAAGCCTGAGTTCTATTTTGTTCCAGAGCTAAGTGGGTGCAACAGACAAACCTTGACTCCGGGAAGCTGAGCAAATCAGAGGTAGAGAGCTTCATTCTCAGACCAAAGATCTTAACGATGGCCGATGGAGGAAATGCAGACTCCCGCAGCCGCAGTTTAGAAATGACAAGTGTCACACGTCCACGCTATAAAACTATACGATGTTCTTGTGTCACTGATCTCCCTCTAGCTTTTATCTTTTGTGGCAGGGAGCACGTTCGAGACAGGGTATCTCTGTGTAGCCCTGACTGGCCTCCATCTCACCAAAATCCACCTGCCTCTGCTTCCGAGTGCTGGGGTTAAAGGTGTGCGCCACCATGGCCAGCCTTCCTCTAGCTTTTTCATGCATGTATTTACTTATTGCTTATGTGGATAGTTTGATCCAGGCACTGGGCAACTGTGCTGCATAGACTCTGTGACAGATTCACCAGAGAATGTTTTTACCTCTAGTGTGTAAACGATTTGTAGTGTGCCATGGTCATATGCCTTCTTAGCAAGGTTTTGAGATGAGTTAACATGTTTCCTGCATAATCCAAGTCTCCAAGCTGGTTGAACTCCAAGGTAGGTGCATCCAGTAACAGGTTTTGAAATGAGCTCCCATGAAACAAGTCCCTGAGCTGAGCAGAAAGCAGTGTCAAAATAGAAACAGAGTAGGTCTGGTCATGGGCTCCTCTTCTCTCCTCTGAACGGCATGCTAGCATGTGTGTAGCAGACTGTGCAGCAAGGCTGAGCATTGTCCCCCGAGATGGTGAGGTTGGGGCAACTGCAACTGGTAGTTGTTATGTTGTTTCCGATCAGAAATGCGCCCGGCGGTGCACCCTTGTTTCTGGAGTTGGAGGCTTCAAATGCTGCAGTGTCCTGGCAGAGGCCGGGCAGACAGGCTTTGAAACTGTTCAGCACTTCGTATCTGAATTCTACTTTTAAATCCAAATCTGAATTTTGCATTGGTTCAGGAGAGGAAAAAAAAATACCTAATTTGAAATCCTGTTATAAATTCTATGAAAGCCAACTTAGAAGAGCTTAGAAATAGCTCTGAGTCCCACATCTCAATATGCTGTGCTGGCCCCTGTGGTTGTTTCTGAAAGAAGAAAGGGAACACCTGGTCTCTAACCAGGAGAAAAGCGGATTCCAGGATCTCAGTCTCTCAGTGGGGGCAGGCCTCTGCACTCACAGAGATCAGGAAATTTAAAGCCGTTCGGGTAGATCCGCTCTTGTCATCCAAACAGCACACATTTTCCAACTCGGAAATGCCAGTTCGTGTTATTTCTGTGGCTAGAAGTTGCTTAGGATCCGTGACAGCTGAGGTTTCCCTATTGATTTTATGACAATGTAGTTCATAGCGCCGCAGAAGCGAGAAGAGAATCCAGTTTAGCAAGGTGATTCTTAATTCCAGTGCCGTTGCGGCAATCAAAGTGCCAAGATCGAAATTCAAGCCCGAGAAAGTGAAACAGGGGATTCAGCTTCGAATCTGAACTTTTTTAGCTACCTCGGCCCTCAGAGAAGGGATGGGACTGACGGTTTAATTTGAATCCGCCCGATTCGTAATTGGATGCATCACCTTGAAAGAAGAAGTATCTTATCCTCTGTGTGCATTGAGGGGAAAGAGAGATGGCTCAGCAGTTAAGAACACTTGCTGTTCTTGCAGAGGACCCGAGTGTAGTTCCCAGTACCCGTGTCAGGCAGTTCACAACTGCCTGTAACTCTAGCTCGTGAGAAACTGATGCCCTCCACCCTTGGTGGGGCACCGGCATTCACATGTGTCTATGTGTGCATACACACACACAAATGAAAATAAAAATAAAGCTGGGTGTGGTGGCGCATGCCTTTAATCCTGCCCAACACTTGGAAGGCAGAGGCAGGTGGATCTCTGTGAGTTCAAGGCCAGCCTGGTCTAGCAAACAAGTTCCAGGACAGCCAGGGCTACGGAGAAACCCTGTCTTGAAAATAAATAAATAAAAGAAAGATTTTTTTTTCTAAGAAACCCCAAATGCATATGTAGGTCATTGTATGTGTTTAATGTTCATCATGAACCCTTCATAGGCCTGTGCTAGGTCCCTTGCATATATAATATGGTTATGTAGCTGGGTGGTCTTGTGGGCCTCCTAACATTGGGAGTGGGGGTGTCTCTGATTCTTTTGCCTGCTTTTGGGACACTTTCCTCCTACTGGGTTGTCTCATCCAGCCTTGATATGAGGAATACGCCAAGTCTTATTGTAACTTGTTGTGCCATGTTTGGTTGCTATCCCTGGGAGACTTGCCCTTTTCTGAAGTGGGTCTGTGGGAGATTGGAGGTGGAGGGTAGAGCCTGGGAGGAGAGGAGAGAGGGGAAACAGTGATCGGGATCTGATACTTGAGAGAAGAATAAATAAATAAAATATATAAAAAATAAATAAAGTTACTTCTAGATGCAGCATGAGCTAGGTGGAGGAGGCTGCGACAGTGAAGAGCCACAGTGAGAGAGCGTCAGACTCTTCTTCTTAAATAGCTCGATGTGCACACACTCTCCCAGTGCATCCACAGGGAGATATGCCACGTCCGTTTTGTGCATTGTTTTCTCTAACGTAAGGAACAGGCAAGCACACCAATGTCATTGAAGTCTGGTGACTCCCAAGATGCCAGGATTTCAAACAAAAGAACCTGGGTCAAGCAAAACAGTAGGATGCTGGAGACACGGACGGGTGTGTTTAGAAAGCATCAATGCAGGTGGCGGAGAGAGCAGCGTGGTCAGGAGGAAAAAGAGCAAGCATGAGCATCGGATGCAGGAAGAGAGCTGGCAGGTACCCCATGGTCCGTGCTGATCTCAGCACAACTGGAAAGCTGCAGCCTCGCGGATGGACTGCAGTCTGCCCCACCCCACCATGCAGATCTGCTTATATTTGTAGCTTCAGCCATCCAGCTCACTACGGTCACATCAGGGACAAGCCCAGAAGGGACATTTCCGTTCCTTCTCCACCCCTTCTGCCCTTGCCCACTTTCTTCTCTCTCTTCAGCTCTGGACTCTCTTGTTTGCATTTGATGTTGACCCGACCTCAGGTAACCTAGGCTGGCCTAGAACTCACTGTGTCGCTTGGACTTCTGAGCCTCCCACCCCCACCTCCTGAGGACTAGCATCATAGGCTGTGACGCCAAGCCTGGTTTATGCAGTGAAGGATTGAACCCAGGACCTCACATGCTACACCCCAGTCCCGCTGAGCATGGTGGGGCACACCTGTAATCCCAGCCCGGGAGTGGGGGGGGGGTACGAGGAGGCAGGAGGAGAAGGAAAAAGAATGAGAAAATGTCGCCTTTTCCCTAACCCATTTCTCTTCTCGGCCCCCCTGGAAAATTTTCAGAATGAAATCATGATTATTTTCCCAAAAGTTAGACAAAAGAGAGAGAGAAATTAGCCCCCAAAAGCAATGACTAAGAAATTTAGGGCGGCTCCACAGAGAGTGACAGAACGCAGTCCACAAGTGGCAGCCCATAGCTATGGGCCGTAGCCCTGTTTGCCTACAGGCTTTTTTTCACTCTGTTCTCAAGGTTCTCCAGTCCTGAAGAAAGACAGCAAAGCTGGCGCCAAATAGGGCAGCCTTAAATCAGCACAGTGAAGTCATTTGGGGCTGAGCGGTCATCCTGTGTCTCCTAGCTCGTAGCTATTTGGGCAGTCTTTCCTGTCACTTGGAGGGGAGATAACTAAGGCCACAGGCCTCCTGTTTGACATCTAATTACAAACCCAGCCGAAAGGAGACTGAGTCCTACTAGAGAAAATTCATAGGTCGATGTTTCCTGGCTAGAACAACTGAAGAAAGAAAATTAGCTAGAGAAATACTATCGGCAACATGACCTTGCTGTGTTCCATACAGTACCTGCCCTGAGAGTTTCGAATCTGGTCAAAGGCAGTTTGCTGGGGGTTGTTATTTCACACCTGGTTTCATGAGATCTCTGATCAGGTTATTTTCCAGAGCATTTGGTACCTGAAGGACTCCAGGGCTCCAAGATATCTGCTGGTGTTGCGGAGTTGACACTTCCTGACCTATGATGACACTGAGCAGGCAGGGAGGGCCTAGCTAGGTCTGCGTGGATTCCAGCCAGTGGGGCCTCTGGAGTTGAGGCTTTGTGCCTATAAATGTATCTGCAGGTTTTACAGCACACTGATGGGATGGGTGTTTACCATCAGAGAATGTTCAGCTCAACTAGCTACTAAACAAAATATCCGTATCATTGTACAAATGTTTATACACAAAACTGAAAAATGAGAACGGGGATGCAGCTCAGTTCATAAAATGCTTTCTTTTTCTGTCTGTCTTTTCTTTAAATAATTTACTTATTTTTGTTTCATTTAAGTTGGCATTTTGTCTATATGTAGGTCTGTGTGAGGGTGCCAGACCTTGGCATTACAGACAGTTGTGAGCTACCATGTAGGTGCTGGTTATTGAACCTGGGTCCTCTGGAAGAACAGTCAGTGCTCTTAACCACTGAGCCATCTCTCCAACCTGGTAAAGTGTTTTTCTAGAGTGAGGAAGCCCTGGGCGGGATCTCCAGCACAGAATAAACTAGTACTTGAGAGGTGGAACCAGGAGATTCTGAAGTTCAAGGTCATACTCAGCTACGGAACAAGTTCAAGTTCATCCCAAAAGGAGGGAGAATGAAAAATGACTGTTTTTTTGTTTGGTTGGTTGGTTTTTGTGGGTGGGGTAAGTTTTGTGGGGTTTTTTCTTTTCTTTTTGGTGACGGAGTTTCTCTGTATAGCCCTGGTTGTCCCAAAACTCACTCATTGACTAGGCTGGCCTCAAACTCAGAGATCTGGGCCCGGCATTCTTTGTCTCCCAAGTGATGAGAATAAAGACGTGAAAAACGGCTTTTTTTCTTCTGAGAGGGAAATTTTAAAATTGAAGAAGCTAATTGAAGGGTCTTGGGAATATAGGACTTACATTTCAATTTTTTTTTTCTTTTTCAGATCAAACTTAGAAATTCTCAAGACCCATTTAAAAGAAAATGGCTGGTTCCTTTGGTTTGAGAGTGCAGACATCCCTTGTAAACCTAAGAATGGCCTCCTTTTCTGTTTGCTGCTCCTCCTGTTTTGTTAGCCCTGGACCCTATGAGAAGCTTGCCAGGAGGTCCCGGAGCTGGAAGGACCATGTGAGTTCATCTCAGACAGTGGGTGGCACCACCACGTTAGTGACTCATGCAGTGGTGAAGCTACTCTCTGGAAGATCCTAGCAACTGTGTTTGGTAACACAGCTAGGTCCACTCAAGGTCAGCCGGAGGGGCATCTGAAGCATTTCCTTCTGAGGCTGTTCTGAGAAAAAGACAAGAAAAGAAATGATTCCTGAATTATACCCTCTTTCCTTTTAAAATTGAGATGAATTAATCCTAGCCATAGAGAGGCTGAGGCAGGAGACTCTCAAGACTAAGGTCTTCCTGGGCCACACAGACAGCCGGCTGGGTGTGGTGGCGCACACCTTTGACCCCAGCACTCAGGATTTGTCTACATCAAGTACAAAACACCAAAGGGGGGGGGGAGGAGAAAAGGCAAATTACTGAATACATAGATTCATGTTCATTCTATTCCAGGAAGCCAGTGGTGATTACGAAACAGTAAAAATAGGTCATAACATTGGTCATAACAGAAGGCACACTAGCCGGGCGGTGGTGGCGCACGCCTTTAATCCCAGCACTCGGGAGGCAGAGGCAGGCGGATCTCTGTGAGTTCGAGACCAGCCTGGTCTACAGAGCTAGTTCCAGGACAGGCTCCAAAGCCACAGAGAAACCCTGTCTCGAAAAAACCAAAAAAAAAAAAAAAAAAAAAAAAAAAAACAGAAGGCACACTCAAGAGCAGCTTAGAGACTCTCCTGCCACTTCTGTGTCATTTTGGGTGTGACAGTTACTACATTTCTGTAATTTATTTTTTTGGCCCGGGGGGGGGGAGGTGGGCTTAGAATCCATATGAAAAAAAAATACATATTTACTTCTTTATTTATTTTATGAGCCAGGTTCTCCTACATTCCATGCTGGCCTTGAACTCATAATGTAGCTGACGATGGCTTTGATCTGGGAGTTTAGGTGCTGTCATTTCCAGCAGAGAAAAAAAAATGGAATTTAGACCAAAGACATTGTTCATTACATAGCCAATGCTTTCTTAAATGCCGGTCAGCTCTCCCTTCTCCAGTATGTAGAAGTGCTCCTAAACACTGGTATAAGTGAGTGGGCACATATCAAACACCCAAGAGGTGTGTGGGGGGGTACAGATTCTTCCGATGAGGTGGTAGATGAGAAAACTAAGGGTGGATCAGAGCAACAACAGCATTGAAAGCCCATGATTTCAGTTCCCAAAATACTTGTTCAGCTCTCTAGTTGGTTTGTCGTTGCTAACGTTTTGTAGGGCTGAAACTCAAACCCAGGGCCTCCCCAATGTCAAACAATCCCTCCACTAGAGAGTCTCTTCCTTAGCCTTCCCAGCTAATAAGAAACAAACACTCTTACTATGGTTCTCATTTACTTTCATGTAACATCCAGGAGTTATTTTAAGGAATGTTATGTAATAACCTGTGACCAAGAGTCAAGTAGCAGATTCTCTAATGTGTGTGCTTTTGCTCTGCGGAATGGAATGAAATGGACTATGGAAGTATCTGCATTGGCCAGGACTGTATGTCAAGATCATATTTGGAATTAGCTTGAAAGACCATTTGGTGGGTTGGGGTTTTTGTTGTTGCTTGGTTTTTGTTTTGTTTTGTTTTGTTTCTCAGGCAGGGTTTCTCTGTGTAGCCCTGACTGTCCTGGAACTCACTATGTAGACCAGGCTGGCCTCGAACTCACAGAGAAATGCCTGCATCTGCTTTCCAGGTGCTGGGATTAAAGGTGTGTGCTACCGCCACCCGGCTTTGGTGAGTATTTTAAGTTTTAAGTTTCAGTATTCGCTGCTCTTAAATAAAGTATTTTTTTCCTCTGTGTATTCTTTGTTATATATAAAGTATTCCTAGAGTGGTTGTGTTGTTGTTGTTGTTGTTGTGTGAGTGTGTCTAGGTGTTTTGTCTGCACATATGTCTATATGCCATGTGCATGCCTGGTGCCCACGGAAGTCACAAGAGGGCACTGGATCCTCTGAGACTTGAGCTACAGACAGGTGTGAGCTGCTGTGTAGGTATTAGGAATTGAACCTGGGTCCTCTGGAAGAGTGACCAGGGGTCTTAATTGACTGAGCCATCTCTCCAGCTGTGAGTGTTGTTCTTAACATATATACTATTTTTGTGACGTCATTTGTGGGTAATATATGTAATGGCAATTGTTCTTGGCTTTTTCCCCTATGTTTATTATTTCAAGGGAGGTACAATGGAGAATATCCACTCAAGAGGAAGAAGTACCTTGAGCCTGTTTTTAAAGCAAAAATGTTTATTTAGAAACTTCCCTACAATAGCTAATTAGTTATTCTCTGAGAGGAGTGGAGCGATATTAGAATTCCCAATACAATTGCATTGTTTGAAAGGTTTGCTCATGACTCGGTCATATGTTGTCAGTAATGTGGTTCCCCCACACATACACCAGAGAGAGAGAAGAGAAAAAGACAGGCACACAACAAACATGAAAACAGATCTGCTTCAAACATCAAATTTTGTAGTTTGAAAGCATCTTTTAGGACTTTATTAATATCCAAAAGAATAAACAAGTTAAGGCCATCCTCATTCTTTAAAAAAACAAAAAACAAAAAAAACTTAACTGTGATACACATTTGTATGAGGTAGGTTTTAACATATTTTTTCCTATTTTTTTCCTCCTCCATTCAGTAAGAAGGATAAGCCATTAGAGTACCCAGTCACCGTGGTAACTGCCAAAAAAATTCTCCTGAAGTTTGAAGAGGTCAGCTCTTGGGGTCGACAACTCTGCCCTCTCCCCAAGCCCGTCTGCGATGCTGGTCCCTCAGTTGGAGTGTCAGGCCAGATCCGACCGTGGGAGGTGGCCTATTCTGGCTCTGATAGAAATTTTTTGAGTCAGTTCATGGCCCAGACTCTCCAGGTGGCCTCCAAAATCAATTCTGACCTCCTGACCCTGTCTCACAGAGGCATAGCATGCACCCTAAGTAAGGATTTAGCCAGAGATGACAGCATTTGCGGAGTGTTACTGGGGACAGTATAAACATTTTGGAAGGCCGGGGAGAGGAGTTGTCAGCCGTAGAAATCATTAAAATGCGTGGAGCAAAGCAAGGGGCTCTGCTTTCAAAAGTTAGAAGTGTTAAGTATCTGATTCAGAATCCCCACCTGACTAAAATCAGTTTTATGTAAATAATAAACCAAGCATCTTTACTCTTTTATATACTTTGCTACAAATATGCAAATAGGGTAGACAGCACGGCAGCAAACTAGATACAACGTGGTTATCATGTGGCAGAAACCAATTATTATTCAAATTCAATATTAAATAAAGAACTTGTAACCTTGTTAAGTAGGAAAGTGTGTACCTGTTTTGAAAGGCTTTAAAGGAGGGATTTTTAACACCTTCTCAGGGCAAATCAACACTGGGGATTGACAAGGAATTGTTTGGCTCAAGTCCCTTGCTACTTTGTAAAGCAAATGACTAATAGGCTCCATTTGGATACAAAGTAGAGGGAATTTGTAAATAAGGAAAGTAACATCACACAGAGGTTAAAAAAAAAAGAAAAGAAAAATTGACAAGATGTAACAGTGTCTTCACAGCAGAGTTATACAGAGTCAACAGTTTAAACTGTCAAAGCTTGGGAAATAAAGCTGGTGTCTATAGACCTTTGGGATCTCTCTCTCTCTCTCTCTCTCTCTCTCTCTCTCTCTCTCTCTCTCTCTCTCTCTCTCTCTCTCTCTCACACACACACACACACACACACAATTTTGTTCAAAAAGCACCACTCAAATTTCCCTGCAGAGCAGGGACCTGGACCACTCCTGGAAGAGGCACTGAAGGGCTCTTCCTTGACCCCTGCTGAGTTCCACCCTCATCCCTGTTTGCTGTTTCCCCAGCTCTGCAAATAGCAAGTCCCTTCCCCATAGGAAGCGACCTCTGTGCCTGTGCATCTGATTCTTTTTTTTGTTTGTTTGTTTTTGTTTTTGTTTTTCAAGACAGGGAATTAGAACCTAAAGAAGGCTGAGTATCCTTTGGGGTGCAGACTAGGGGATAGGGAGGTGCTCTGTACAAATGCTCATGCTCAAAGACCTGGGACTTGCTCCTTCTCACTCCATTAAATCCCTATTATAAAACTTATCTCCACAAAGCCTATTATAGTATTCTGAGAACAAACTGGACCATGAATAACTTAGCTGGAAGTGTAGATTATTTTCTACACGAGGAAACTTAGACATGGCAACAGCTTAACTAAGGGAATAGTGATTAATCTTAAATAGATGGATTCCAAGCTTCCTTCTTAATACAGGGCACCTTTACTGTTCCCGCTTGACACTCAAGATGCCCTCCTCTATCTTAAGCCTGCCCCAGTGATGACACTGTCCTGCCAGCACTGTAGAGGTCTGACGGCAGGTGACCTCCTTCGGGCTGTGGTTCTGTGCACAGACAGCTTGGTCAAGACAGAGCCTGAACTCAGATGTCAGGCGGAAAGGCATGAACAGGACCGTACACAAACCGATTTACTTATTTTTTTTCTTCCCCGTGGAGTCCCGGGATAGTGGTACACTCAGTGAACCACAGTCCTGCAGAGGTGGAGGGCAGGCCAATCTCTGTGAGCTCAAGGCAAGTCTGGGCTGGGAGGTGAGTTCCAGCCAATTTACATAATAACCCCTCCCCCACCCCTCCCCCACCCCGCTCCCCCCCTAAAAAAGCCTTGTTTGGTTATGTTTTTATGGAATGTACTATTACAGAATATTTTAATTTTTTTTACATTTAAATTAAAAATGTGTGTGCATGCACAAATGTGTGTGTGTGTTCGTGCGCACATGCGCACGCGGGCAAATTCAAGTATTTAGGAAAGCTTGTACTGTGGAACATATGGAAATCAGAGAACAAGCATTGGCAGTTGTTTCTCCTACTCCACCATGTGGATCCCAGGGATTAACGTTAGGTTGTGAGACTTGACAGCAATCATCTTTATTTATGGAGCCATCTTGCTGGCCCTTAATACCCTTTGACTCTTAGCTTTGTTTGAGTCCTAGAAGGACATTTAAGGAAACCCCAGCACAAATTTTGTCTTGTGGTTGCACGTCATGTGTAAGTAGGGCATCGACTTAGATTATGATTTTTTTAAAAAAATTATTCTTATTGTCATTTTTAGACAGGGTCTCAGGTAGTGCAGGTTGGCTTTGAGCTTACTATGTAACTAAGGATGGCCCTGGACTCCCAATCCTCTGCCTCTGATGCTCAAACTCTGGGATGCTGGCATTTGTCACCACACCTGGCTCTGCAGTGACAAATCCAGGGCTTCTTCGTGCATGCCACACAAGCCCTCTGAAGATTAATACATGTAAAAAATGGGCTTTTAACGATCTGTGTTTTCTGTTCCTCACTACCAACATTTTGTATTAAAGAGTGGTAAAGGTTGTTGTTTTTCGAGACAGGGTTTTTCTGTGTTGCCCTGGCTGTCCTGAAACTCCCTTTGTAGACCAGGCTGACCTCAGACTCACAGAGATCCACCTGCCTCTGCCTCCCGAGTGCTGGGATTAAAAGTGTGCACCACTAGAACTGGCTGTACATGATTCCTATTTAACCGTTTTTATCGATTTATTTTATTTTTATTTATTTATTTATTTGGTTTTTCAAGACAGGGTTTCTCTGTGGTTTTGGAGCCTGTCCTGGAACTAGCTCTTGTAGACCAGGCTGGTCTCGAACTCACAGAGATCCGCCTGCCTCTGCCTCCCGAGTGCTGGGATTAAAGGCGTGCGCCACCACCGCCCGGCTTATCGATTTATTGATTAAGACACTCTCTCACTATGATTCCTTACTCACCGCAACTCACTATATAGACAATACTCTCTCAACCCCCCAGAGATCTGCCTGCCTCTGTGAGTTGTATATGATTTTAAAACAGTCTTCTGGAACTCAAGGCGCTTTGTATAATTAAATCACTACGTGAATTTTTCACCCCAGGCCTCGACCATACTACACAAGCATTCTACCTCTGTGTCCTTTGATTTTTTTTTTTTTCCTTTTTTCTGCTTTTGAGACAAGGTCTCCTGTATCCCGGGACTGACTTTGAACTTCTGTGTGTCTATTAGTATTCAGGCATCTGCACTAGCCTGCCCTTGGGGTCCTGACAGGCTATGTCCTCATCTGCAGCCACTAAGGGCACCCTTTGTGCACATTTGCTATGTTCCCTTTTAAAAGGTGGACCTGTCCACCTCCTCCCCCTCCCCTCCCCTCCCTCCCTCCCTCCCTCCCTCCCTCCCTCCCTCCCTCCCTCCCTCCCTTCTGCCACTCTTGTCCCCAGGGACTGGGCCTGTGCCCTCCTCTCTACCCCCTTCTCTCCTCTCTTCCCGTAAACCTCCTCTGTGAGCCTTGCTGCAAAGCCCGACTTCTCTTTGCAGTTTTTAAACTACAACATTATCAACAACTCACTACTTAGCAAAGCTGAAGCTGAACTTCGGAGTCTCCTGCCGCTGTTTTACAGGCTTCGGGTTTAATTTCCTTCTGCAAATCAAAGCCAGAACCTCATCGTTGTCAGGCAAGCACCCCGCACACTAAGCCATGCCCGGCCTTTAGTTTTTATGGACTGCAATTTTTTTTTCTTAGTATTTTAGCAAGATCGAAGAAGCAAAATTATATACTACTTTTGTTCTTCCTGTTTTGTTTTGTTTTTTTAATTCCTCATTTTTAAAAAGTTTGCAATGCTCTGCAGGTGTCAGACCTCTTGTATGAGTTCCCAACCAGCCTGGTCTACAGATCAATGCCAGGAAGGCCAGGGCTAGAGAGTGAGACCGTGTCTCAAAGGAGAGGGTGTGACTTTCATAGGGGTCATAGAAGGTTTTATTTACTTGTGTTCATTTAGCCTTTTTTTTTTTTTTTTTTTTTTTTTTGAGACAAGACAAGGTTTCTCTTTAGCTTTGGAGCCTGTCCTGGAGCTAGCTCTTGTAGACCAGGCTGGCCTCGAACTCACAGAGATCTGCCTGCCTCTGCCTTCCAAGTGCTGGGATTGAAAGCGTGCGCCACCACCACCTGGCTTAATTTAGCTCTTTCTAAACATAAAAATTAAAACAGACAAAATGATGCCTATGTTTGATTCTTCTTAGTTGTTTGTCAGTCCAGATTGGCTCATATATATATGAGAGGAAGGCCTGGGAGAAGGGGGAGAAGACAGAAAGGGCCAGCCCAGGTTTATCTTTCTGCCTCCACCTACCAAGTTACCAAGTGCTGGGATTACCGGCAGTGCCTAGCCTTAGGCCTGTCATTTGTCCTTTTGTCTTTCTGAGATAGGGTCTGTCTCCCTAACCAAACTGACCCTTGAGCTCCAACCTATCTTCCTGTCCCTGCTTTCTCTGTGCTGTTGTCACGGGTCTGCTGAACTTTTTTTTTTCTTTAGACAGGATTTCTCTGTGAAACAGTCCTGATGGTCCTGGAACTAGCTCTTTAGACCAGGTTAGCCTCAAACTCACAGAGATCCGCCTGATTCTGCCTCCGTAGTGCCGCGATCAAAGGTGTGCATCACCACCTTTGATCACCGGACTTCTGTGAGAACTTTTAAAAACAGAAGAAAAATGCATGTATGTGTGTGATGTAAACATGTGTGTTCAGGCATGTGTGGAGGCCAGAGGTCAATGTTGGGAGTCTTCCTCTATTATTTTTCTTTTTTTTTTTTTTTTTTTTGGTTTTTCGAGACAGGGTTTCTCTGTGGCTTTGGAGCCTGTCCTGGAACTAGCTCTTGTAGACCAGGCTGGTCTCAAACTCACAGAGATTCACCTGCCTCTGCCTCCCAAGTGCTGGGATTAAAGGCGTGCGCCACCACCGCCCGGCCTCTATTATTTTTCAAAGTATGTTTTTAAGTCAGGGTCTCGCAGTAACCTGCAGCTCATCCATTTTGGTCTGACTGAACCCCAAGGATCCTCCTGCTTCAGCCTCCTAGTGCTGGAATGCCAGGCTTGCCTGTCCCTCAGTCTTCTTCACGTGGGTGCTGGGGATCCGAACTCAGCTCCTCAGGTTTGTGACTCAGTCCCTGAGTCATTCCCCTATCTTCCCAAGCCCTTGGACCTTTCCAGTGTTCAGACTTTCCTAAAAAAAACGCCACGTTAGGCTGAAGATATTCATAGGAAGTAAAGGTAGGCGAGCAGACTACCAAACTCCTGGTGTCTCCCCATATGCAAAATAAGAGCTAAAAACAAAAAGACTTTTGGGTTGGAGGTCAAGCCTGGGTTCCCGTCTCAGCACTGAAGCAATGCTCTTGTGGTAACAGGGTTTTTGTGCAGCTATCATTGATGATTTGTGAAGTTTCTTACTCTTTCAGTAACTATCTGCGCCATGTCCCTTTGTCTTCTCATTCACTGTTCAAAACACTTTCTCTGTCCTTCTGCTTTCTCTCCTTTCTACCTCTCCCTCCTTCCCTTTTCTCTGTCCTCTCTTTCCTTCTGTTTTCTCTCTCTCTTTTTAAATAATTCATTTATTCCTATTTTATGTGCACTGGTGCACCCTCTCTGTGTGAGGGTGTCAGATCCCCTGGAACTGGAGTTACAGACAGTTGTGAACGTCCATGTGGACGCTGGGAATCGAACCTGGGTCCTCTGGAAGATGGCTTACCTGCTGAGCCATCCCTTGTCTTCTCTTTTCATCACCCCATCCTCTCTATTTCTTCCTCTTACCTTTCTCTTCTTTGTTTACTCCTCATATTTTAGCATCTTTATCTCAGTGGTAGAACACTTGTCTAGCATGCTGGGCCCTGTTTTCTTTAACCAGGAAAACTTCCACCCCAGAAAAAGACAGCAAGAAGCAAACAAATGAAATACAGGGCAGCTTGGTTTCTAGATGACACACCAAAACCTCCCCTTCCGTTTGGGCTCAAGACAGTCTGAGAACTCTCAGGAAGGCCCTCCCTGGCGACCCAATTCCAGTCCTCTGCAGGTGGTGGTCAGTGTCACTAATCTTGCCAGTTTCTTTTTGATACCTTTATCATCTTCCCAAGTTAATTTTAGGGATCAAATTTGAAAAGCAAGTAATCAACTTGTTACCTAACATTGTTTGAGACTGTAATTTAATTATATTTCTCCTCCAAACCCTCCCTAGGTTCTCTTTAAAATTCATGGCCTCTTTTCTCACTATTTGTTGTTGCAAGCATATATATGTATAAGTATACACATATATATTCCTACACACCACCTGCTAAGTCTATGTAATTATACTTGTATGTGTGCTCAGGGCTGGCTGGTGATTGGACAACCGATTGGTGTGCTCTGTCTTCTTGAGGAGGACAACCGATTGGTGTGCTCTGTCTTCTATGGGAGGACCACCGATTGGTGTGCTCTGTCTTCTTGGGGAGGACCACCGATTCTCCCCACCGATTGGTGTGCTTTTTCTCCTGGAGGACCACCAATTGGTGTGCTGTATCTTCTATGGGAGGACCACTGATTGGTGTGCTCTGTCTTCTATGGGAGGATCACTGAATGGTGTGCTCTGTCTCTGGGAGGACCACCGATTGGTATGCTCTGTCTTGTATGGGAGGACCACCGATTGGTGTGCTCTGTCTTCTATGGGAGGACCACTGAATGGTGTGCTCTGTCTCTGGGAGGACCACCGATTGGTGTGCTCTGTCTTCTTGGGGAGGACCACCAATTGGTGTGCTCTGTCTTCTATGGGAGGACCACCGATTGGTGTTGCTTTTTCTCCTGGAGGACCACCGATTGGTGTTGCTTTTTCTCCTGGAGGACCACCGATTGGTGTGCTCTGTCTCTGGGAGGACCGCCTCTCCTGCTCCCAGTGCTTCTCGAGTGTCTATAGTTCCTTGTGTAGAGTCGAGGCCTCATGGGCCTTTCTCTTTTCAGTCTGACGTGTCCATTGGTGTCATCCATGTTTAGCTCCTGTCTCGGTGGCCATGCTGGTGAAACAACCTTGGCAAACTCTTACAGTCTTTGCTATAGTATTTGCGTATGAGTATATAACAATACCATCTGTTGGATTCAACTGCCAAAGTCTCCCATCCAGGGTCCTTTGGGTATCAAAGACATACACACACAACTCACTTAGCAACCGTCAGCTGTCTGAAGATCCTCATGGAGGGCAGGGCCTTGTGAGCCTCTCTCCACTTGCCACCTTGTTTTGTTTTTCCAGACAGAATCTGATGCAAAGCAAATCACATACTTGAGATAGGTTCTCAAGGTGCTAAGGCTGGTCTTGAACTTGAAAATGACCTTCAGCCTGTGAATCTCCTGTCTCTACTTCCTGAGTTCAGGGGTGGGGTGTCCCAGAAGTACGCCTCCATGAGCAGTTTTACAAAGCTAAACACTAGATTTTTATTCTCAGCTACGTCATCCAGCAACGGTAGAACTGAGGCAAATGACATTTCCAAGTTGAAATTTTCTGTTTGTCAAACAGGATCTGTCCAATTTGTTGGGAGCTAAGGGATTCTGTCTGGAATTTTGGAAAAGCCTGGGAAATGAAGATCATGAGGACCCCACTGCCATGAGAGAGATGCTACCTTTGGAAACGTGGGAAACATGCACAGTGCTGAAGCACAGGTGGAACCCAAGAAGCTCTGTGGATTCTGAAGATGTTTCTTGGCTGTGCATGGTGGCGCACACCTTTAATCCCAGCACTCAGGAGACAGAGGTAGGCAGATCTCTAGTTCAAGGCCAGCCTGGTCAACAGAGCTAGTTCCAGGACGTCCAGGGCTGCACAGAGAAATCCTGTCTCAAAACAACCCAAATAAATAAAAAAACAAATAAGCAATCAACAAGATCAATCCATTTCCTGGATATCACTAAATTAGTTCCCTTAGCGGTCTTATCTGTCCTCTGCTTCTCTGACTGAGTTACCACAGGACTTAAGGGGCTGGCACAAATACTCATCTGTCAAATCAGCTCCATGTATCCAGCAACTAAACTACTAATCCCAATCATCTCTGACGCCAAGTAGACAACCTATGAATGGGAGTCTCAGTGTCAGATCCCAAGCCGCCGCCAGGGTGTGTGTCCCTAGGCCCCTGCTGCACGCCGCCACCTCCACCTCTGCGTTCTTGTCATCTTGAATAAGCCAACAGTCTTTGTTTTCATATCTCATTAGGGGGGATCTGTAGCAGTCAGTGGTGGCCTTAGCGAGCCCTGCAGGCAGGTGTCTCCACAGACCCGTTTGTGTGCTCTTGTTTATGGGAGAGTTCTGCGATGGCACTCTGCTGCTGATCAGGGTGGTCCTGAAGCATGGGCGCTGTGCGACAGGGACTCCCATTTGCTGGCGGCAGAAGATTGTGTGATAACTCCCCCATCCACATCTCATTTCTGGAGCCAAAACTTACGCTGCTTGCTGGGCAGGCTGCCCCTCCCTCATGCTCTTTCTGAAGATATTTTAGACCCTGTCTACATAACAGTGTGGCCTCTAACCCCAAGGACTGTTACACATAAGATCTGTACTGTACACAGCACAGACTGTTATTATGAGAGAGATAGAACTAGAATTGCATACTTGACCTGACAAACAAAATTGATGTATTTTTTCCCTTTGGAACAGAGTTGAGGTATATTAAGATATTTCAATACAGATTTAAATTTTTTTTTTTTAAATTACATTTATTTGGGAACGGTGCCTCTGAACATTCAGAAGTCAGAGAGCAACGTTGTTCTCTCCTTCCACCAGAGGCTCCCAGGCTTGCAAACCAGCTAGACAGGCTTAGCAACAATTGTCTTCACCTGCTGAGACATCTCACTAGCCTGAGAGGTTTTTTTAATAATTAATTTATTTTATGTACATTGGTGTGAAGGTGTCAGATCCCCTGGAACTGGAGTTACAGACAGTTGTGAGCTGTCATGTGGGTGCTAGGAATTGAACCTGGGTCCTCTGGAAGAGCAGCCAGTGTTCTTAACTGCTAAGCCATCTCTCCAGCCCCTTTTTCTTTTTCTTTTTTTTCAATTGGAGCTTTTTTCATGCAATGTAATCTGCCACACTTTTTTTCCTTCCCTAACTGCCCCAGATCCTCTTACCTCCACAACCATCCAACTCTATACCCTTTCTTTCTCTCCTTAAAAATACAATCAAGCAAACAAACAAACAAAAAAACAGTCAACCTACCAAACAAAGAAAATCGAGAAATTCACACACACAAATAAACCTCACAAAACCCCAAAACTAGGAACCAAAATACACAAGCAAAGGAACAGTAAGATAAACAATGCCCAAACGAAGTAACATGAGACAGAGAGTCTACAAGAATACCGATGAGCCGGGCGGTGGTGGCGCACGCCTTTAATCCCAGCACTTGGGAGGCAGAGGCAGGTGGATCTCTGTGAGTTCGAGACCAGCCTGGTCTACAAGAGCTAGTTCCAGGACAGGCTCCAAAACCACAGAGAAACCCTGTCTCGAAAAACTTAAAAAAAAAAAAAAGAATACCGATGAGCTTTTTTTTGCTTTGGCGTCTACTGCTGGACATGCCGCCTGCTCCTAACTATGCTTTGCTTTCCCAGTTAGACTCCAGTGGAGAAAACGAATTTTTCCTTTGCAAGCAGGTGTCAAGTGAAGATACCTTCCTGATTAGGGGTGGGAGCCCTGGACTTTCCCTTCTTGCATTGGAACCCTGTCTGGCTGAACCTAAGCAGGCCCTGCTGCCAGTCTCTGTGAGTGCCTCTGGGCACCAGTCCTGCCAGGTCTGGAAGACACTGGTTTCTCAGAGTCATCCCTTCCCCCTGGCTCTCACAGTCTTCCCACCTCCTTTTCTGTATCCCTCCCTGAGCCCTGAGCGGAGGGGTTTGATGCGGACATCCCGCCTAGGACAGTGTTCCCCAACCTCTCATTCTGCACTCTGTCCAGTTGTGGGCCTCTGTCTTCGTTTGCAGAAGGCAGCTTCTTCGATGCGGCTGAGCAAGACCCTGACCTATGCGTATAGCGAGCGTTCGTAGGAGTCATCTTATTGCTGTGTCGTCCCCCCCACCCCAGGCCCGTGGCCTATCCAGTTTCAGGTCTTGGTCATGTGGGTGGTGTCATACATTGGATCCTTCTTATGGAATGGGCTTTAAATCCAGAGAGCACTTGCTTACTGTAGCCTGAGAGGTCAATGCAGTTTTCAAACACTAGGGTTAGGAGAAAAAGGTACTCAGGAAGAAAATAAGACACACTGAGGACACAGATGTGAATGCAGAAGACAGCTGCTGGCTACCTCGCAGCCAATAGCGAGCCCCTTCACTTTTTCAAATGAAAACCTTCCAATATCTTCCCCAATCTATTTATTTATTTATTTATTTATTTATTTATTTAAAATTTCAAGACAGAGTTTCTCTGTAGCTTTTGAGCCTGTCCTGGAATTAGCTCTTGTAGACCAGGCTGGCCTCAAACTCACGGAGATCCGCCTGCCTCTGCCTCCCGAGTGCTGGGATTCAAGGCGTGCACCACCATCGCCCGACCACAGTACTATTCTTATAAAGGGACTTTAAAGGACAGCCACTAACACACACACACACACACACACACAGAGAGAGAGAGAGAGAGAGAGAGAGAGAGAGGGGGGGGGGGGGGATAATCTCTAGCAATGAAGTGAGTCGCTTGGCTTTATTTTGGCTTTAAGGTTTTGATTTGTTTTCAGTACTGAAAAGTGAACCAAAGGCTTCATGTGTGCTAGGCAAGAGCTCTGCTGCTTACTGGAACCCTCGCCTTTCAGGGTCTTGCTAAGTTACTCTACTAACCTCCTGCCTCAACCTCCTGGGCTGTTAGGATTGCACATACACTATACTACCTCGCCTAGCGCATGTGGGGTTGGTTTGTGGGGTTTTTTTGTTTGCTTGTTTGTTTGTTTACTTTTTTTCTTCTCCTTTTTTGTTCTTTGAGACAGGTTCTCTCTCTATAGCCCCAGCTATCCTGGATTTTAATATACAGACCAGGCTGGCATCGAACTCACAAAAACCCACGTGGCTCTGCCTTCTGAGTGCTGAGGTTAAAAGTGTACACCACCATGTCTGGTCTTAGTATATGTTTTAGACACCCAAATGTGGTCGAGCAGTGGTGGCACACATCTGTAATCCCAGCACTCGGGAGGCAGAGTTAGGCAGATCTCTGTGAGTTCAAACCAGCCTGATCTACAGAGTGAGTTCTAAGACAAGGCGACACAGAGAACCCTGTCTTGGAAAACAAAACAAACAAGCAAACACATGTCCATAGAGCAAACACATGTCCATAGAGCTGCCTCGGTATGCAGTGCAGTTGGTAGAACGCTTGCCTACAATGTACAAAGTCTGGGGGTCACTCATCAGCACTATGTAGTGACACAGTGACACGCCTGGGACCCCAGCACCAGGGCACCCAGAAGGTGGGTGGGAGGATTCTAAGTTAGGATCAAGTCTGAATAATTTAATAAATCCTGTCTCAAAAGAAAAATAAATGCCATAGGGCGGGCACAGTGACACGTACCTATGATCCCAGCACTCAGAAGACTGAGGCAAGCCTGGGTGGGCTGTGTAGCAAGAACTTGTCTCAATAGGCAAATTTTACACACACACAGACACACACACACACACACACATCCATTAGGTTTTGTCATCTTGACACACTCTAGATTCACCAAGGAAGAGGAACAGTGGTAAAGAAAATGCCTCCATCAGTCTGGCCGGTATACAAGACTGTAGAGCACTTCATGATTTATGACAGCTATGGCAGGGCACGGCCCACTATGCCACTGTCACTCTTAGGCGAGTGGACATGGGTTGTATGAAGCGGCAGGCAAGTAAACTATGGCAAGCAAGCCAGTAAGCAGCATCACTCCAGGGCCAGCCTCTGCTTCAGTTCCTGCCTCCAGGTTCCTGCCCTGCACGCCTACTTACTTCCCTGCTTGATGGACTACAAGCTGTAAGAAGAAATAAGCCCTTTCCTCACCAAATTAGTATTACAAGTTAGTAACAGCTCATGGTGTTTATCACATGTGTGTGCTTGTTATTAGTCGTCTAGGGGAAAAGACTGCAGCGGCACCGCTGATCACACATCTACCCGGATCAAAAGGTGGCCGCACTACCTGTGGAAGGGGAGGGAGGAACAAGACCCTCTCAAGCCGCCTTTCCATCATATGACAGGTCCAGCCTAATAAGGAGGAACCACACTTGAATTTGCTCACAACTACTTAACAAGAAGCTGGAAACTGCGGTTTATTCTGTCACGGACACTTTGACAACCAGAGTTGTGTGTGACATTGTGACATCTAGTCTGTGCTCACATGACATCAGGCATCACAGGTCTTCCAAGTAGGAATGGAAAAATTGTACTTCAGGGCAAGTTTTCTTTACTACTTAGAACTCGGGGTCAGGTGGGGCTCTAGCAGATAGAGGCAAACCAGTTGTTTTGGGGGGCGGTTCTTGTAGGTGACAAGCCAGGCCAGGTAACTGGGGTTCTTGCAGGCATCCAAAAGGAATGGTTACTTTCTGAACTCATCTGACTCCTTCACAGGCCCTCTGCACTAAGGCCTGGGGCAGTTTTCTCTAGTGATTTGACTGACGTGCAGCAGCTGATCCAGGCACCATCACTACCAAAAGGGTTTAGAGCTGGAATTTTCTAGAAACTGTTTGGCCACGCCGTTAATCCCAGTGCTAGAATCAGAGCAGAGGCAGAATCAGGAGGGTCTCTGAGTTCAAGGTCAGCCTGGTCTATGGGGTGAGTTCCAGGACAGCCAGGGCTACACAGAGAAACCCTGTCTTGAAAAAACAAACAAAAACCCCACCACCAAAAGCACTGTTTGGTCTGAATTACTCTAAATTTCTCTCTGTCCTTCAAAAGTTAACAGGTTGTTCTGGTGTTCTGCTTTTTCATTGTTTTTTTTTTTTCCTTTTTTCTTTTTTCTTTTTGTTTTTTCGAGACAGGGTTTCTCTGTGGTTTTGGAGCCTGTCCTGGAACTAACTCTTGTAGACCAAGCTGGTCTCGAACTCACAGAGATCCGCCTACCTCTGCCTCCCGAGTGCTGGGATTAAAGGCGTGCGCGACCACCGCCCGGCTCATTGTTTTCATAATTCTTTTCTTTAAAAAAACTTTTACTTTTATGTGTATTGTTTTGTGTATGTGTATATATATATATATATATATATATATATATATATATATATATATATATATGGTGTGTATACCTGGTACCCATGGAGGCCAGAAGAGGATGTCTGTCTGATCCCCTGGAACTAGAGTTACCAAAGGTTGTGAGTGGTCTCCAGCCCCACCATTTTTGTTTGGGGTGTTAAGTTCTAAGGTAGCATGAGGTGCTGGCAAGGTGGCTAAGTGGTTACATTACTAGCTACTCGTGCAGAGGTCTTGGGCTCACTTCCCAGGACCTACATGGAGGCTCACAAATATCTGGAACTTAAGTTCCAGGGATCTGATGCCCCCCTCTAGCTCCATGGCCAATGTGTGTGTGTTCCAAAACAGTACACACACACACATACATGCAAGCAAACACTCATACACATAAAATAAAAATATATAAATCTAGCCAGGTGGTGGAGGCACACACCTTTAATTCTAGCACTTGGGAGGCAGAGGCAGGTGAATCTCTGTGAGTTCAAGGCCAGTCTGGTCTACAAAGCTAGTTCCAGAACAGCCAGAGCTGATGCACAGAGAAACCCTGTCTCTAAATAAAAAACAAAGGGGAAAAAAATAGAAGTCCATAAGTCTCCTTTCAAAACACAATTATACAAGTTAGGAGTAGTGGCATGTGCCCTATATTTCAGCACTCAGGAAGCAGAGGCAGGTGGATCTCTGAAACAAGGCCTGGCTTACAGGGTGAGTTTCGGGACAGCCAGAGCTACATATAGTCAGATGAAATGAAGACCAATGAAGTAAACTTTTCAAAATTAATACATTTTACTTAGAACTGCTTATGGCATCTAAACCCAGCATTGGTGATTCACTCCTTTAATCCCAGAACTTGGGAGACAGAAGCAAATGGATCTCTGGGTTTGAGGCTAACCTGGTCTACCGAGAGAGTTCCAGGACAGCCAGGGCTATACAGAGAAACCCTGTCTGGAAAAACAAAAAACAAACCAACAAAAAAGAAATCCTTATTAAATTTTTCCTTACAAAGGTAGTGTCATGGAATTAAGAATACAAAACTCATGCTTCAAGTATTAACTCATTGCTACACTGTGTGTAACTTTTTGTTTTCAACAATGAATTTCTAACCCTCCTTGCTTTTTTTTTTTTTTTTGGTTTTTCGAGACAGGGTTTCTCTGTGGTTTTGGAGCCTGTCCTGGAACTAGCTCTTGTAGACCAGGCTGGTCTCGAACTCACAGAGATCCGCCTGCTTCTGCCTCCCGAGTGCTGGGATTAAAGGCGTGTGCCACCACCGCACGGCTGCTTTTTAATTTTTTGTGAGACAGGATCAGCGTGGCCCTGGCTGTTTTGGAACTTGCAGTGTCGACCAGGCTGCCCTCGCCTGCCTCTGTGCACCCCTCCACCTATGTATTTTCCGGGGTGCCTCATTCCTTACTCATCCCATCATTTTCCTAGGAACACTCCTCCTCTCCTGCAGCCGGTGTGGCAGCTTCTGGCCTTGTCTGGACCACATGGGCCTGTTAGTGAGCTTCCATGGAGCTCTGCTCTGTAAAAGGGAACGAGAAAACAGACAGAACCCACCAAGAGGTAACCACACATACAGAACTGGCCCAGCAACCCTGAACCGTCACATAGCTGTGGCTCAGGCCAGGCATCATAAAAATCCAAGTCACTTTTTAAACTGCAAAAGTCAAAATGGAGCCGGGCGGTGGTGGCGCACGCCTTTAATCCCAGCACTCGGGAGGCAGAGGCAGGCGGATCTCTGTGAGTTCGAGGCCAGCCTGGTCTACAAAGGGAGTTCCAGGACAGGCTCCAAAGCTACGGAGAAACCCTGTCTCGAAAAATCAAAAAAAAAAAAAAAAAAAAAAGTCAAAATGGTTGTCCTTTTATGTAGTGTGGAGCGGTGGACTGTGTCCCGCCACCCGGCAAACTTTACCCAAAATAATTACACGGAAACTGTATTCTTTTGAACACTGCCTGGCCCATTAGTTCCAGCCTCTTATTGGCTAGCTCTTACATATTGATCTAACCCATTTCTAATATTCTGTGTAGCACCACGAGCTGGCTTACCAGGAAAGATCTTAACCTGCGTCTGTCTGGAGTGGGAGAATCATGGCGACTGCCTGACTCGGCTTTCTTTCTCCCAGCATTTTGTTCTGTTTACTCCACCTACCTAATTTTCTGTCCTATCAAAGGCCAAACAGTTTCTTTATTAATTAACCAATGAAAGCAACAGATAAATACAAGACCCACCTCCATCATTTCCCCTTTTTCTGTTTAAACAAAAAAGAAAGGCATTCATTTTAACATAGTAAAATTAAATATAACAAAACAGTTATCAAGAATTACAGTTACAATATTTATATTTATTTTATCTTTTATCATAACTAAGGAAAACTATAACTATTTATTCTTTAACTCCATCAAAGACTTTAGAAGGATATAATATTACCTAAGTAAACAAGAAATAAGAAAACTCTAGAAATGACAGAGACATCTCGCTGCCTGGACAGTCACCCAAAGTTCCTCTTACTGTTGGGGCATCCATCTTCAGCCTACAGGCCCATAGTTTCCAGCAGACATTTCCATGAAGCAGGAAATTTTAAAGGCAGTTCAGTCACTATCTGCTGTGTCCTGTAGAATGTCTCGCAGACTCTTTCATAAGTCAGGAACCCCGAAAGACCATCTCACCTTTTGTTTTTTTTTTTTGTTTTTTTTTTTGGGGGGGGGTTTCGAGACAGGGTTTCTCTGTGGCTTTGGAGCCTGTCCTAGAACTAGCTCTTGTAGACCAGGCTGGCCTCGAACTCACAGAGATCCGCCTGCCTCTGCCTCCCAAGTGCTGGGATTAAAGGCGTGCGCCACCACCGCCCGGCCCATCTCACCTTTTGGCAAGTTTAGCAGTCCTCTCTCTGCGGGTTCTTCACGTCCAGTTTATGCAACAGTCCAGGCAAGTGCAGTTTCTTGCCCAAATGGCTATCAAACTCCTTAAGGAACCTCTTTGATGCTCATCTTCCTGTTGAAGTAAATTGGTGCTGCCAGGAGCAGACGTGTCTTATTGTCATGACTAATTTATTAAAACATTTTAAATGCCATGTTCTGTAGTCTTTGAAAGATATGAAGAATGCCTATCTAATTGAAATATATCTCTATATATCTAGAAAATCTAACATGACTACAAGCTTGACTATTATCAATGATTATCAATTAACAACTTATATACATTACTTTTTTTTTTTTTTTTTTTTTTTTTTTGGTTTTTCGAGACAGGGTTTCTCTGTGGTTTTGGAGCCTGTCCTGGAACTAGCTCTTGTAGACCAGGCTGGTCTCGAACTCACAGAGATCCGCCTGCCTCTGCCTCCCAAGTGCTGGGATTAAAGGCGTGCGCCACCACCACCCGGCTATACATTACATTTTTAAATGAACTACATAATCACAATACCTTAATCAAGATTAGAAATATGTATATACATATAACAAAACTGACTTTAAAATCCATACCAATGCAAATTATTCATATCTATATCATATCCCCCTTTAAATGTAAAAGAATATTTATAAACCATATTTGGGAACATGGGCGCAGTTTTTGGAAATGTCTGCTGGATACTATGGGCCTGAAGGCCAAAGATGGATGCCCCAACAGTACAGAGTCTTTCTTGTTACCTTAGCAGAGTCTGGGGCCAAGAAAGGGAGCAGTATCTCTTCTTAGGTCTCAGGCTGGGCCTGGACAGTGGTATAGCACCTGGAGACCCAGGGGAGGCCCTCAGTCAATCCCCATTACTGCAAGAAAACTACCCACAGGTCTTCAATGTTAAGAGTTAGATGGCCACAGTTGGTGTGTAGGAAGGAACTGGATGGCTAATCAAACTAGAATTTTTATTTTATTTATTTGTTGGTTTTTTGAGTCAGGGTTTTTCTGTAGCTTTGGAGCCTCTCCTGGAACTAGCTCTTGTAGACCAGGTTGGCCTCGAACTCACAAAGATCCACCTGTCTCTGCATCCCAAGTGCTGGGATTAAAGGTGTGCGCCACCACTGCCCAGCCAAACTAGAATTTTTAAATAATTTGTTTTTTACTGACATATACTTACACTGAAAAATGGCTATTCATCTCAAATTCAAATTTAACTGGGTGTCTGACTTTTGTTTTTTCTCTTTTTTTCTGGAGAATTTCAACAATAACAAACTCCTGGTTAGAAGGGTTTGAGGTGTTATTTTGTTTTTTAAAGGCTTCCCCCCCACACACACACACTCCTAGGGATTACATTAAGAATATCTGGCCAGGCGGTGGTGGCATACGCCTTTAATCCCAGCACTTGGGAGGCAGAGGCAGGCGGATCTCTGTGAGTTCGAGACCAGCCTGGTCTAAAGAGCTAGTTCCAGGACAGGCTCCAAAACCACAACCACAGAGAAACCCTGTCTCAAAAAACCAAAAAAAAAAAAAAAAAAAAAGAATATCTGAAAAGAAAAAAAGGGGGGGGGGGGAAGGAAGAAAGAAAAGAAAAGCCAAACCAGGTGTTGATGGCTCACACTCTTAATCCCAGCGTGTGAGAGGCAGGGGCAGGTGGGGTTTCTGTGAGTTCAAGGCCAGTCTGGTCTACAGAGTGAGTTCCAGGACAGCCAGCCAGGACTGTTTCACGGGGAAGCCCTGTCTTGGAAAAACCATTGCTGTGCCTTGCTGGAAGTTTGGAGTAGGCCACACCACCACACCATTCTGTCTCCATCCGTCAATCAGCAGGTGCCACCCATTTGCCAGTGGGTATCCCCAGAACAAGCTGAGGATGTAGCCAGAGACCTAGTCTCCAAGATGAGGAAAGCGAGACCCTAGCACACTGAGCTAGACAGCTGTGAGGGCAAGAAGCAGGACAGAAAGCTAGATGTGACCTGTCCCAGAGCAACAGGCTGAGAAATACCCACGTGTGCTAAAATCACAGGTGTCCCAGGCTTGACATAGTCACAGTTGGTAGAGTGGGGCCTGTTTTGGATCTGAGATGCCACATAAACCAAGCACAAGTGGGTAGTGGGGAACACCTGTAATCCCAGCTTTTGGGAAGGAGAGGCAAAAAAAGATCAACCATTTAAAGCCATCCTCGGCCCCAAAGAGAGCTGGGGGGCTGATTCTGGCATCTCTCCCTTAGGCAACTGGTTACGCTATTTAATAATACCACTTTAACAAATAAAGAAGAGAGAAATATTAAAATAACGCCACATTAAGATAATCACAAGTTTGTCTTTTGCTTCGGTCGTGTGTTTTTATTTAAAAGTCAAAGCACACAGGCACGTGCTGGATCCTGTTGGCCCATCCTCTGTGTCGTCCTGAAGTTTGATTTTCACTGCAAAGCTCTCAGAAACCCAAAACACCAGCAGGCCCGGTCCCAATGGGTCAGGCTGCGCCTTCCCTGCTTTAGAGGAGACCTTCCCGGTAGCGTTGAATGCAGGTCTGCTCTCCTGCTAACACATCAGCCCTTGCTTTCCTTGGCCTGCAGAGCCCTGTGGGACATAAATGCTATTATATAACCGGCCCCTCCCATCGGGCTCTCACCAGCCTTTGATCGGACTTAGAAGGTGATTACATAGCTTCATTTATTTCTTTGAATACTCAAGTTTCACGGTCATTAAAGTAATCACGGACTCATCCCAGTCTCCATGTGAGGGCCGTGTCTCCTCTAACCAGGAACTGCTTCTCTTCCACTTAGGTCATCATCTCTCTCTTGGTAGCCCCCTTTCTCTTTCACCTTCAACCCTGCCATATAAGACTGCGATAATTTAAATAGCACTTTTGGCAATGAATCATGACATTTATTCAGCTGATTTCCAAGCCATGAGAAGCTGAATCTTACACTGTTCAGAGCAAGCAAATCGCAAAGAGCAGCGCAGCGAGGAAAGGGTTAATCGGGTGAGTAAAGGCTATTTTTAAATCTGGCCCCTGTCTGCCAGGCTTGGAAACCCACCCCGTACTGCAGAAATCCTAAATTGCACTGCCCTGCACCCCACTGAAAGTCTTCAGTGCGCTGTAAGACCTCCTCAGCATGGGGAAGATTGGGGGTGAATCGCTGGAGGAGGGGCGCAGGCTCGGCCTTTGTGCTGCAGGCCAGTCGCGGAGGTCCTGCGGAGCAGGCACACAGAAACCCTCGAGGCCCGCAGGAGCAGCCCCGCACAAAAGCGCGTTACATGCTTGCAAATCGCCCCACCGCTGTTATTTTATTTACTGTGGTCTGCGGGACAATTGTTTTCTCTTTGCAAAATTTTTCAGCTTCATGAGCTTTTCTTCTCCTCTGCAGCCATGGTCACTTGTACCACAAGGCCACGTAGAGAAGTCCCTGTCTCCTCTCCACGGCCCTCCCCACCCCCATTTTCCTCAAGGAAAGGGAAAGATCCCGCCTGGGCAGGAGGCCTCGGGAGGATGCGATCGATGAGTGCCCCAGCTTTGCTTTCTCTTCCAGGGAGACGAGATTGGAGAGCTGTGTGTTTGAAATAATAACTTTTTCAGGCTTGTCTTTGCGGTTTGCGTCTCCGGTTTTCTGGCTTTATTTGATTACTGCTGTTAAAAATGATGCCCGCCCTTATCCTTGGGGGCCTGTTTATTGGGATGAGAAAAGGAAAACGAGGTCACATACACTTCATTTGTTTCAGTTTTGCCACTGTAAATACATGAACATTCTTCCCCAGGAATTTTTTTTTCCTTTTGGTTTTTCGAGACAGGATTTCTCTGTGTACCCCTGGCTATAGACCCAGGCAAGGTCTTGAATTCACAGAGATCTGCCTGCCTCCCATGCTGGGATTAAAGGCATGCCACCCCTACCTGGCCCCAGTAATTTTTTAAATTCTAAAACTGATATAAATATTATACCATTATGGTTAGATATATGTTAAGAGCTGGAGGTTTCTAGCCTGGTGGTGGTGGCCGCGCACACCTTTAATCCCAGTCCTCAGGAGGCAGAGGCAGATGGATCTCTGTGAGTTCGTGGCCATCCTGGTCTACAGAGCAAGTTCTGGGACAGGCTCCAAAGCTACACCGAGAAATCCTGTCTCGGAAAACCAAGGAAAAATAAAAAGAGTTGGCGGTTTCTTTGCTTGGAAGGTTTGAACGAAGGAAGGCAACCAAAAATAGGTATTTTAAAACCCTAAATTTGCCAGGCGGTGGTGGCGCACGCCTTTAATCCCAGCACTCGGGAGGCAGAGGCAGGCAGATCTCTGGGAGTTCAAGGCCAGCCTGGTCTACAAGAGCTAGTTCCAGGACGGGCACCAAAGCTACAGAGAAACGCTGTCTTGAAAAACAAACAAATAAATAAAATAAAACCCGAAGTTCGTGAGGAGTGGGAAACAGCCTGCTCAATGGATAAAGGAGTTTGCTATACGAGCTGAGAGGATTGGATTTTATCCTCGGGACACATGTGGTAGAAGAAACCCCAACTTCACAAAGTCATCCCCTGACCTCCTCCACACAGGGTCCATAGCATCTGTACACACACATATAATAATAATAATAATAATAATAATAATAATAATAATACATAAAATTTAATAATAAAAATCTAAATGGAAAGAAACATCTGTGAATGCAAGTTCTTGTTATCTTTGTGTGAGGGCTTTCCCTCCAGTTTATTATTTTCCAGACTCTTTTTTTTGGGCAGGGTCTGTGTAACAGCCCTGGCTGTCCTGGAACTAACTCTTGTAGACCAGAGCTGGCCTCCAACTCACAGAGATCTCTGCCTTCCGAGTGCTGGAATTAAAGGCATGCGCCACCACTGCCGGGCGAAGGGTTCCTTGTTATATCCTTTGATTGGTAATGTTGATGTTGCTCATTGCTGCCTAACAAAACAATATACACTCTCCTAAGATTTGATTGCCTGAAACAAGCTACCATTTTCTCATTTCGTATGGTGATGCTGTTCAGAGTTAGCTGAGCAACCCTTTAGCTACCCGTTGTCATCTCTGAATCTGGTTATCTGGAATGCGCATGTTCTGAACCTTTCCTGTGGTCCCTGACACAAGGCATAGGTAGACACCGGTGATATTGGGAGCTCTCAGTAAATCATTCTACTTGATTGGTCAAATAGAAAGCCATGTTTCTCCTCACAGGCTTTCCTGGTGTTTTTGGCATCCCACTCCACTATCACAGGCTAGAATCATGTTAAATTAAACTCGGGATTGGCGAAGTCTCTCGTCTGTCCTCTTCTATTGGGCAAATCAAGTCGTGGTTCAAACCATACACCACTGCAAAGGCTGGGAAGTGTGAGGAGTTTGCCTCTTTTGTCTCTTTTTGGATCAGTCCACAAAAAGCAAGCATGAGGCAGGAACAAGGGTGATGCTGTAGACTCTTCTCAGCCAGCATCTCTCTGAGAAGACGCGGAGAACACTGAGGCACAGAGTCTGGACTGCCTTTGTCCTGTTCGGTAGCATATTTGGAAAATGTACTACATTCTTGCTGGGCAGTGGTGGTTCACGCCTTTAATCCCAGCACTCAGGAGGCAGAGGCAGGTGGCTCTCTGTAAGTTTGAGTCCAGCCTGGTCTACAGAGTGAGATCTAGGATGGGCTCCAAAGCTAAACAGAGAAACCCTCTCTTGAAAAACCAAACCAAAACAAAACAAAACAAAAAAAGAAACAAATGAAAAAAAGAAAACAAAGCAAAACCAAAAAACTCTGTTCTTTTATTTATTTTTTTTGTTTTGTTTGGTTTGGTTTGGTTTTTCGAGACAGGGTTTCTCTGTAGCTTTGGAGCCTGTCCTGGAACTAGCTCTTGTAGACCAGGCTGGTCTTGAACTCACAGGCCTGCCTCTGCCTCCCAAGTGCTGGGATTAAAGGCGTGTGCCACCACCGCCCGGCTGTTCTTTTATTTTTTTATTTTATTTTATTATTATTATTTTTTTTTTTTTTTGGTTTTTTCGAGACAGGGTTTCTCTGTGGTTTTGGAGCCTGTCCTGGAACTAGCTCTTGTGCGCCACCACCGCCCGGCTTGTTCTTTTATTTTTTGAGGTTATAATTCATCATTTCCCCCTTCCATTTTCTCCCTCCAAACCCTTCCATATTCCTCCCCTCCCTCTCTTCAAATTAATGGCTTCTTTTTCTCACTGTTTTAACACATGCACACACACACATATATTTGTATACACACATATAGATATTTTCCTAAATCTATCCTGCTCCGTCTGCATAGTGTTCCTTGCGTCTATATTTTCAGGGCTGGTCATTTGGTGTTGGATAATCAGTTCAAGCGCTTCTCCTCGGGGAAGAGTATTTCTACAGCTCTGGGCATCCCCATTTGTGGTCTTCCCCACATTCATTTGGGGTGTCCATTCCTGTCTTCCCCACATTCATTTGGGGTGTCCATTCCTGTTGAACAGATTCAGCTCATATTTAGGCAGTCATGTTGGTTAGACTTTTTTTTTTTTTAATTATTTATTATGTATACAATATTCTTTCTACGTGTATGCCTGAAGGCCAGAAGAGGGCACCAGACCTCATTATAGATGGTTGTGAGCCACCATGTGGTTGCCGGGAATTGAACTCAGGACCTTTGGAAGAGCAGGCAGTGCTCTTATCCGCTGAGCCATCTCTCCAGCCCTGTTGGTTAGACTTTATGGGTGACCTCCTAGGGGACACAGTCTCACAGCACACCCCCACCCCCAATTCTTTGGCCTTTATAGCCCTTCTGCCCCTCTCTTCTGCAGTATTCCCTGAGCCTTAGGTAGGGGAATGTTTGTTTTTCTTTGTTTGTTTGAGGGGGAGGTGGTATGAGACAGGGTTTCTCTGAAGCTTTGGAACCTGTCCTGGAACTCAATTTGTAGACGAGGCTGGCCTCGAAATCTGCCCGTCTCTGCCTTCTGAGTGCTGGGATGAAAAAGACGAGTACCACCAACCCTCCTAACCCCCCACTCACCCCCCATCCCCCTACTCCCCTCAGCACGGGAATGTTTTATAGAAGTATCCTTTGGGACCGGGCTCCACAGTTCTGCAGTTTGATGGGTTGCGATTTTCTGTAGGGGTCTCCATCTGTTGCAGAGAGAAGTCTCCTCAGTGAGGGATGAGGGCTACACCTATGAGGTGAGGCTAGACCCTGAAGAAGCACGCTTTGTTACTGGTGGGCGGCGCACGCCTGTTAGCCCATCGGTTGGGAAGTGGGCGCAGAGAGCAGTTTAATGCTATCCTCAGCCAACTCGGTGAATCTGAGGCCAGCGCCTAGCTTTACACCTCTCTCAGGTTTATGCGATCAACTTCTGTCTTAAGTCAGAGGCAGCCCCGTGTGTGGTAGCCTAGCAGGGAGGAGTCACTTCTCGGTACCAGAGGAGCCCAGGTCTCCTCTGCTCAGCTGTTTACTTGTTTTTAATGGATTCCCTGTGGTGACCAGGAAGGCAGTCAGGAGGTGTTTGAGCAGGTAACTCAGGCCCAAGTCAGAGTTCAGGAAATAGTTATGCTCCCTGGAATGAAGACTATGTGATGAGCTTGCTTTGGGCGGTGGTGTGCCCAGGACAACGGAAGGAGTCGCCTGGAGCCCAGCCAGGCGTTCACAGCTCACTGCTAGTGCTGGAGAAACAGCAGCTTCCTTACCTGCAGCTGAGTGTTGGTGCCTTCTCAGCAGCCTGCTCCCTTCTCCCACACAGGGAATATACTTCCATAGAGATCCGCATGCCTCTGCCTCTCAGTGCTGGGATTAAAGGCCTGCACTACCACCTGCAGGCTCAAAGGGCTCTTACAAAACTGAATTTAGTGCTGAAATCAAAGAAACACAGGGGAGTGCAATCAATCAAAACAAGCAACAGCCATCAGCAACTCACCCTTGGCTTTTAAACCTAAATATTGCTCCAGTTTTTTTCCAGGAAGAAACTTTTGGGATTCTCAGTTCAGTTGCCTTTCTGAGTCTCTTTTTCCACCCTACGCAGACAGACTTTCCCTGTTGTAGTCCTGGCTGTCTTGGAACTAGCTCTTGTAGACCAGGCTGGCCTCGAACTCATAGAGATCCGCCTGCCTCTGCCTCCCAAGTGCTGGGATTAAAGGCGTGCGCCACCACCGCCCGGCTTCTAATTTTGATTTTTTTGTTTGTTTTCTTTTGTTTTTCGAGGGTTTCTCTGTGTAACAACCCTGGCTGTTCTGGAACTCACTTTGTAGACCAGGCTGTTAATTTTGATTTTTCAGAGCAATGAACTATGTTCCTACCCAGTTCACAGCAGAGGCTCTGAAGAGCTCCTGTTTCTACTGAGAGACGCCTCTGTGAAGAAGCACCCCAGAAAGCTAGCAACTGATGTTCTGAGTGGTTTGACAATTTGAGCTATGTTAGAGGCTTCTCTTGGATTCTCCTTGGCCCTTGGATGCTGAAAATTCTGCTGATTCCATGGCATATGGTTTGTTCATCTGCTTGGAACTGTGAAAATGCATGTCAGAAAGGCGATATCTTAGGCCTGGAGAGATGGCTCAGGGGTTAAGAACATTTGCTGCTCTTCCAGAGGACCCTGGCTCAATTCCCAACACCCACATGGTAGCTCACAACTGTCTGTAACTCTGGTTCCAGGGGTTCTGGCACCCTCACACAGATATACATGCAGGCAAAACACCAGTCAATGCTCATAAAATAAAAAGTAAATAAATTTAAAAGAAAAAAAAGAGACATGGTAAGCTCTCCTTGGGGCACAATCATTTCATAATTTCTCTCTAACTTTACAGAACGTCCCAGAGGTCACCAGGTTGGGGAAGGGAAAGCTAAGGGAGGGAAGCAGTAGTTTTCTGTTTTTCCCCTAGGAGGTGGAGTATGGAGATAAAAAGTGTTCTATGACACCCTAAAGCTAAAGGGAGGTGCACTAGTACCTGTGAAAACCAGATCCCTGGAGGGGCCTCTGGGTGGGGCTTCTTCAGCATCGCCTGGGGTGGTAACAGTTGTCTGCACCAGTGTGCAGAGGGCAAGATGACAAGGTCAGATCTCTTTTAATTCTCGTAGCTGGCCTGGATTCAGAAAAATGATTTTCCTTTTGTTTGCCATCCTCCTACCTCACCTTTCCTGATGTGGGGATTGTAGGTCTGGGCCTCCGTGCCTAGCGTGGGTATTCTTCTAAGTGAAAAGTGCCAATTTAGAGAAGAGTTAATCTGTCTACTATTTTTTTAAATGTCATTTAGCTTTAATGATTCTGTGAACCCCAGTTCAAGGCTGAAAATACCAGTTGGAAGATCACCACACGTGAAGCCGTTTAAGAGCCTTTGCTACTCTTGCAGAGCACCTGGGTTCAGTTGTGAGCATCCAAATAGCGGTTCACGACCATCTCTAACTGGTTCCAGGGAATCTGATGTCTTATTCTGACCATTATAGGCACCAGCTATGCATATGGTGCATATACATACATACATACATACATACATAATACATGAAAAATAATCACAGACATCAAATCAAAAATAAAATCTTTTAAGGAAAGATCAGAAGTGAAAAAGTTGATTTTGAGGAGCCCACAATCCCAAATCCAATAACTATTGGCCATTTATAGACGACCCAACAACAGGTAAGGATGTTTGTCCCAAGCCTGACCGACAACCTAACTTGAATCCCTAGAATTCAGAAATAGAGAAGCAAGTCCCACATTTTGTCTTATAACCTCCACACACATGCTGTGGTGTGTGTGCACATATTTACACACTTACAAAATAAATAATTAAGTAATAAAAATTGGAATTTTGTCATTTCACACCTATAACATAGATGCATCCTCCTCGTTCAGCAAACATTTAATTGCACCAGCTAGGGAAATTCCTGTATGTTCCTTTGTGGCTGTTAACTTCTAGTGGGAGAATTGGTAAGTAACAGGAGTGGGGTGTGGTGGTTTCATGCCTTTGATCCCAGCACTTGAGAAGCAGAGGTGGACAGGTATCTGTGGGTTTCAGGACAGCCAAGGCTATACAGTGAGACCCTGTCTCAAAAATAAAAATAAAGGCCGGGCGGTGGTGGCGCACGCCTTTAATCCCAGCACTCGGGAGGCAGAGGCAGGCGGATCTCTGTGAGTTCGAGACCAGCCTGGTCTACAAGAGCTAGTTCCAGGACAGGCTCCAAAACCACAGAGAAACCCTGTCTCGAAAAACCAAAAAATAAATAAATAAATAAATAAATAAATATAAAAAAATAAAAATAAATAAAAATAAAAAAGAAAGGAAGAAAAAGTCAGTCAAAATAAGGAGTTTGAGGTGGACCCGGTACACAGGGAATGTTCAAGGCCAGACTGAACGACTTGGTGAGACCGGGCCACAAAAATAAACAAGATAAGGCCTCGCAGAGTTCACGGAAGAACAGAGTTCAAACTGATTCAGACCAGATAGTGACCATGTCCTTGAAAGGGTGACACTTCTTGAGCCGAAGGAGGAAACCGAGTGACCACCAGAGTTCCCAGCAGTGGAAAAGGAAGAACAAAGACCCCTGAGGTCTGGAAAGTCTTGACTGGGGATGGGGAGGCGTCTGAAGGAGGACACAAGGACCCTCAGGCCCATTTCTGGCCTTACAACACAGCCTTGGGACTTCCGTGCCTCTGACCCTCTCTCTACCCGCTCTCCTCTGCAGGTTCTGTAGGTTAGGAGGAAGCTGTGGTCTTCAGGAGGACATTGGAGGGGGACATAACCCTGGTGCCTCATTTCTTTGACCTCATTCTCTTGACTTCACTCAGTATTTCAAAAGAAAGATGTGGACTCCAAAACCCTGAGTGCCCAGGGGTTGCTGAGAGAAGCTGGCCAGGCCCTGCATCTTACCTCACTCCCTTGAGAGTAGAAATGGCCCCAGGGGCTCTGGGAAGATCGAGGTCCCCCTGGAGTTTTTTAAGCCTTCTTAATAAAACAATTTTCAAATGGAAGCTCAAAGACGATTTTATTCGACTTTAAAGAACCTCAGCATCTGCCTGGAGGAGGAGGATGGGGGAAGAGAAGGGCACAAGCTGTGGCCTTGGTCCTTCACCAGGTGGAAGCAGCCTCGTGGAGGGGAGGAGCCTGTAGAGAAAGAGGTAGGAAGCCCACATTGTAAGAAAAAGCATCATTAGTTCAGGCCAGCGACAGACAGAAGAGAAATAAAGGGGAAGGTTGCTCTCAGAAGTGTGCAGTCTCTAGGAGCCTTAGGGCTGCTCAGCTTGACTTGAGTCCCGGCACCAGGGGCAGGAGCTCTGGGAAAGAGAAATACAGCATCTCATTACAGAACAATTGCTTCTTCGGCATGGCTTAAGGTAGCCTTATCGTCCTACGGTGTCCCTTGGCCTTGAACTGACACCGTTCAACTGGAATATGAAGTTCCACTAGGCCAGAGACTCTGACTCTCTCCCTTGCCTCTCTAGGTTTGTTTGTTTTGAGACAGGATCTTACTATGTGATGACTGGCTTGGAACTCAATGTGTAAACCAGGCCGACCTTGAGCTCACAGAGATCCTCCGGCCTCTGTTTCCCATTTCCCCAGTGTTGGGATCAAAGACTTGTGCCACCACGTCCAACATCAGATTCTATTCTTTGGACTGGTTTTCCATTAATGGGCCTTTATTGCTAGTCTAACACCACTGTTTTGCTGGTGAAGAGGGAGACTACCCGGAACTGAGCCAGGACGACGTGAAGCCATGCAAATGCTCTGTCTGCTCAGGGATAGTTCTTTTCATTCTGCTTCTCCCTTCAGACAGAGCTCATTAGGTTGCCCAGGCTGGTCTTGAACACGTGATGTTCCTGTCCCATCATCCCAAGTACCTGAGATGATAGGCCTGCCTCGCCCTACCCGATTCCATGATTACATTCTAGAAAAAAAAAAAAATAGACTTAAAATATTTTCATGGCCAGCCGGGCGGTGGTGGCGCACACCTTTAATCCCAGCACTCGGGAGGTAGAGGCAGGCGGATCTCTGTAAGTTCGAGGCCAGCCTGGTCTACAAGAGCTAGTTCCAGGACAGGCACCAAAGCTACAGAGAAACCCTGTCTCGAAAAACCAAAAAAAAAAAAAAAAAAAATATTTTCATGGCCAAATGCCTCAGTGCTTCAGAGGTACAAGGGACACTGGTATAGCCGCAGTACACCCGAACCAAGCTTGGCAGTGTCGCCACGCACATTGTAGTCACGACACACATTGACATTAGCAAGTGTATTTTCCACAAGAGTAGAGTGTATCCATCATCTTTCCAACTCAGCCACCGAAGAATGCTATTACCCTTCAGTCTTTTCCTCCATGGAGTTCACAGACGGACTCAGAGGGAAGCGTTCAGGCTCCAGAGTAGGGAGCAAAACGGTGCCTTCCCATTATCCACTTGGGAAAAGATCATTTCTGGAAATTAAAAAAGCCGAGAAAAGAAAGGAAGGAAGGAGGAAAGGGTAAAAAGAACCATTCCTATGATGCAAGGCTTTTTGTTCTGTGGATGAATAGTTCAATTGGCTAGTCTGGGCCAAGGACACTGCCTGGCAGTCACTGGGGAGACCATGGCAACTGGGCTGAGGATGTCAGCCTTGGTAGAACAATTTTAAGGCAGGTGACTTCTCCTTAATACCCTCAAAATGCTGTGGAGCCTGGGACCTACCCACCACACCTCTTCATGCTGGCACGCATCTACGCACCCAGGACAGGAAAGCTGACCAAGTAATTTGACCTGAGCTACACAGTGAAACCCTTCCTCAAAAGCCAACCCAAACCCAAACAAACAAAAGAGAAAAAAGGGTGATGGATCTATCTAGCAAAGCCTTAGGCCCCTGGTTCCTGGGTTTGACTTTAATGCATGTGACTGTCACTTTTCCCATGATGGAGGCAGGGAGCAGGGCATACCCACTTAGGAGTTCCTTTTGGGAAGACTGTAAAATATAGAATTGGGAATCAGTTAACCGAGGGGGTGGTGGTGGCCTTTGAGAAGAAGGTCAGTGCAGCGCAACCTCCCTGCCTAGCTTCAGTTCACAGTCTTCCACACGTGTGTGGCTTCCTTCCCAAAAGAAGCAGAAGTGTTCCGGAGAGAAAGGAAAAGAGAATCAAAGCCGTCAGAAACAGCCCTGCCAATATTGATCTCTCGGAGCTGAGAAAGGAAGGTTCTACTTGGAAGAATCTAAATGGAGAAGCAGAAAACACTGTAGACTGTGATGCGCAAGACAGCCTCAGTAGGGCTGAATTTCATGCCTGAAATTCCAGCACTTGGGAGGTGGAGACAGGAGGAGCAGTAATTCAAGGCTAGCCTTGGTTACCAAGTGACTTCTAGGTCAACCTAGAATGAATGCCTGTCTCAAATTAATCCAAAAAAAAAAAAAAAAAACAAACCCAATCACCAAAATGTTAGACTACTTAACTGCCAAGCAGGATGTATGTACTCTGGCACATCATGCCCATTTAGCTCCCGCAGAGCCTAGACCCTCCCAGCCATAACTTTTGTTTTGTTTCTTCAAGACAGAGTTTCTCTATGTAACAGTCATGGCTGTCCTAGAACTCACTCTGTAGACCAGGCTGGCCTCAAACTCAGAGATCCGCCTGCCTCTGCCCCGAGTGCTGAGATTAAAGGCATGCACCACTATCACCTGGCTTTTTATTTTTTATTTTTATTTATTTATTTTGGATTTTCGAGACAGGGTTTCTCTGTGGCTTTGGCGCCTGTCCTGGAACTAGCTCTTGTAGACCAGGCTGGCCTCGAACTCACAGAGATCCGCCTGCCTCTGCCTCCCGAGTGCTGGGATTAAAGGCGTGCGCTATCACCGCCCGGCTTCACCCAGCTTTTTACATTTTTTATTTATTTATCTATTTATTCATTTATTTTTCCAGTTGTAACTTTTGACCAGCTGTGGTGCCAGATGTGACGTCCTTCCTGTGGGGCGGCATCAATTCCGGTCAGAAAGTGATTGGTTACAAACTTGACTTCTGAATAATTGCATTTATCTCTGTTGTAAGCTTTGGTCAGCGAAGCTTCTTTCCACAGAGGGCAGTGGTGCCTGCAGACCAGGTGACTGGCCAAAGTGCTAACCCTAAGTGGTTGTTGAAGGCCCAAAGCCTCAATCATAAATAGGACATCAATATCATATCCTCAACGGCCCAGAGGCCTTCTTGGAAGAAAACAGGAAGAAGGTAAGAGCTGGAAGGGGTGGGGTGTTGTCATGTGCTTTTTTCCAGGCACCGCCATTGTACTCAGCCATGCTTCTCTGCAGAAGACATGCACGGTGCTGGACCCATCAACAACTATAAGGAGGCATGGATACATTCTTCACTGATGTAGCCACAGGTAAATTGCCCATGTTCCCCAAAATAATTTCTCACCCAGGATCATAAAAGTCACCTGAATGAAACCCATCGGGTCAAACACGCACATACACTCGGCGTGAAGGAAGGGGCATGAACTGGGACTAACACCTTCACAATTTTCTTGGTACTTGGAGCCCATGCTTTCCCCAACCTTACAGCCATCCTCCTGTCTGTTTCCTTAGCCCCAGTACATCTTTCTAAAGGGAAATCAATAGAAAAGTATTTTGATTTGAGAAGTTAAGTCTTTGAAACTTTTTGAGTTTTGGACTTAAAAGCCAAGGGTAGGCCAGATGTGGTAGCCTACTGTGCTGGCCACTTTTAAGTCAACTTGATACAAGCTAGAGTTATCTGAAAGGAGGGACCCTCAACTGAGAAGATACCTCCTTAAGATCCTTAGTTAGCGACTGAGCGTGGATGGTCCACCCCATTGTGGGTGGTGCCGTCCCTGAGCTATGCTCTTGGCTTCTATGAGAAAGCAGGTTCAGCACGCCATGAGGAACCAGGCAGTAAGTGACACCCCTCCATGACCTCTGCATCAGCTACTGCCTCCAGGTTCCTTCCCTGCTTGAGTTCCTGGTTCCTGCTCTCATTGCTTTTTTCGTTTTGTCTTTTCTTTATTGGCTTTTATTTTTAAGACAGGGTTTCTCTGTATAACAGTCCTAGCTGTCCTGGAACTAGCTGTTGTAGACCAGGCTGGCCTCAAACTCACAGAGATCCGCCTGCCTCTGCCTCTGCCTCCCGAGTGCTGGCTGGGATTAAAGGCGTGCGCCACCACCGCCCAGCTCCAGCCCTCACTGCTTTTGATGATGAACTATGAATGAAATAAACCCTCTCCTCCCCACAGCGGCTTTGGTCATCATGATGTTTTATCACAACAATAATAACCCCTAAGACACCCTCACCTCTAATCAGGAGGTGGAGGCCTCAGGAGCAAGAGTTCAAGGCCATTCTTGATTATTTAATGAGTCTGAGGTTAGCTTGGATTATACAAAACCTCTAGCACTCCCTCCTCTTCACAAGACGTGCAGAGAATAAAAAAAAAAAGTTATAAGTTTCAGGGGAGCTACTCATTATATTCTAGATTCTACACATTTGGAAAATGTGTATATTTATAGAAAGTTCCCAAATCTATTCTAAAGGACCACTAGGTATGGTAAGGTGCTTGTTACTAAGCCTGATGACCTGATGACCTTGAGTCCAGGGACTTTCGAGGTGGAAGAGAAAAACCAATCCTCACAGGTTGTCCTTTGGCCTCCACAGGTTCACAAACACACACATACACCAAACAAAACCCTAGTTTGGGACTGGAGAGATGGCTCAGCAGTTCAATACTTGCTGCCCTGTAGAAGACCCACAAGACAGCTTACAAATGCCCGTAACTCCAGTTTCCAGGGGTTCTGAGACCTGATGCACATATACAACATGCAGGTAAACACTCATACATATGACAATAAATACCTATTTAAGAAGCAAAAATAAATAAATGATTTAGAAAATGGTCTTGCCGTGCATGTATTCTTTCACTGAACTCTTGCCTCCACAAGATGAAGGCTTTCTGCGCCCATTTTCAAGGGGAGAAAAGTGAGGCTTGTGTGCTAAATACCCAATAACCGGTTGATAAGGAATAAGGAACTCTCTTATGTTGTCAATCCCCTGCCGTTCATGCACCCTTCTCCCACGAGCAAATTATTTTCTTCTTTCCAAACCCGAGGGACCTTATTGCCCTCAGTTAGATAGAATACTGTGTCTTAAAACATAAATGGTTCATGAACAGAGAGAACTGTTTTCCAAATCAGTTGTCCTTCCAAAGGGCACGGGTTGGGGAGTCAGGAGATCCCTAAGAGCCCAACATGCCTGCTTCCAATGGCATGGCCCTTGAGAATCTGAAGCCGAGCAATGAGACACAAGGTGAAAATTTGTCTTGAGGTCAGTCTCGTTTGATGGGCTCCATCTCTGAGTCTACACAGACTTCATGCCTTTGCCTTAATGGTGGACGTATATTGTGAACCGAAGACTCAGAAACTAAACTAATTAAAAGTGTTCAGCTCAGAGATGGGTTTGTCTGTCTTCTCCCTGTCCTTGCATCTCTTCCTGAATCCAGGCACACACAGATCCCGGCCCCCAGATTTCTCTCTGCAGAGTACACTTTACCTTTTGGATAGGACTTTAAAGTCTTGAAACAGCTTGAGACTTACAGTTTGCCACGGGAGCATGAAGCAAATTCCTGTTTCTAGTTTTTGAACCGGGAGCTGGAGTGTAAGAACCCCTCGCAGGAAGTCGCAGGTGGTGGGAAAGGGGAAACAAGGTCATTTTCAACCATGCACATTGAGGTTGGACCTTTAAAGGCAATTCTAAATTTAATTGAAAGCCGAGGGCAGAGAAGCCACGATCGGAGCTATGTGGTGATTTATTCTGAAGCCTGTAAGAAGTCGTGCGGCTGGATGTGGATGAACCGGGCTTTAATAAAATGGCCCTGGGGAAGCCGTGGGGAGAGACACAAGAATGGGAACTGGGCCAGATGAAGGGTCCCCAGGTCTGAAAGGGAGCCAGGGTCTGAGCGAGCACTGTTTGCCCAAACTCAGCTGTTTTTCTACCACGATGGATACCCTTAAGTGATCACATCAAAGAGAAAGCCCAGGACCACATGAGGCCAGACTCTGTACACAGCGAATTTTGCATGAAAACCTCAAGTGTTCAAATTGCAGAAAAGACTGGAGCAGAGGGTGACGAAGACTTGTCTAACAGTGTTTCTAGCTGGAATTCAGCTGATGAAAAATGATCTTTTATTAAGGTACTTCAGGGCCCAACAACCACACTCCCACAAATGTCTGGAAATGTTTTCCCTAGGGACTAATAATATCAAGTCTTTCGACAGAAAATCCCAAGTGAGCCCTCAGAACCAGATTCTCTATTGGCAGTTCAGGAACAATCTTTCTAAGTTTTAAGACAAAAGGGGGTGGGAGAGAAAGAAAGAGAGAGAGAGAAGAAGAAAGAGAAAGAGAGAATGAGAACAACCATGTACCCCTGGGGTTCTAGGCTCCCTGAGCAGGCAGGACACCAATTGGCTCTCCTTTGGTGGGCTGTGTGATTCCCTGCTCTCCGATACTGGCAGACTCTTGTCTGTTTGATTTTATTGTTATTTTACATTTTGCTTTTGAGAACGGATCCTGCTGTGTGTAGACCCAAGTGTCCTGGAACTCACTTTACAAATCAGACTGGCTTCAAACTTATGGTGATCCTCCTGCCTCTGCCTCCCTGCTGTTGGGATTTCAGGGCCACACCCCAGTGTCAGCTGGGTCTCTCTGTTAGATCAATTTCTCATGCTAGCCAACCCTGTAACTCCAGCTCCAAGAGGATCTAACACCTCTGAGGATAACTGTCTTCACAAGCACTTGTGCCCACTCCACCCCGCACATTCACGTAATTTAGATATAGCCCCTCCCCCTTTTTCTTTCAATGGTTTGTAAAGTTTGTCCCAGACAACCAATTTTGCTGAAGATGAACTGTCCCTTTCAGACTTTGGATGGGGTCTTAGTAGTCCTGTCTTTTTTCTTTCTCAATTTATAATTTGTGTGTGTGTGTGCGCGCGCGCTCGCATGTGTCCCTTGCGGATGAACTTATAGGTGCTTTTTTGTGCCTTTGAGCCTTACTTAACTATATTCTGTTATAGAGAAGTAAGTACTCTTTTTTAAAATAACTAACTTTTATTTTTATATCCATTGGTGTTTTGCTGGCATGTATGTATATGTCTGTGTGAGGGTGTCAGATCTTAAGGAATTACAGACAGCAAGACATGTACTTGCTGGGAATTGAACCCCAGGTCCACTGGAAGGGCAGTCAGTGCTCTTAACTGCTGAACCTTCTCTCCAGTCCTATAAGTAAGTACTCTTAACCACTGTGCCATCTCTTTAGTCACTGTTTTATTGTTTTTGATTTTTGTTTGTTTGTTTGTTTTTGTTTAGGATTTTTCAAGACAAGGTTTCTCTGTAGCTTTGTTGTTCCTGTCCTGGAACTAACTCTTATAGACCAGGCTGGCCTCGAACTCACAGAGATCTGCCTGCCTCTGCCTCCTGAGTGCTGCCGGGATTAAAGGTTTGCGCCACCACTGTCCTGCCAGTTTTATTGTTTTATTTTTCTCGAGCGGGGTGTTTTGCAGCCTACAGTGGCCTTGCACCCCTTATCCTTCTGTCTCTGCCTCCTGAGTGCGGGGAAAACAAGCGAGTGCCATCACATCTTTAGACAAAACTTTCGAGGAGACTTGGAGAGACAACTTAGTAGGTAAGAGGCCTTGCTATACAAACACAGGGCCCTAAGTTTGGGTCCAGCACCCATGTAAAACGTTGAGCACAGCCTCACACGCTTGCCTGTGACGACCCAGTCTTGGCGGAGGAGGATGGCTGGGCCTTGCTGTCTGCCAGCCTGGCTTCAGGTTCAGATTGAGTGGACACTCTGTCTGAAGGGAGGGAAGCAGAGGATGACCTGTCTTGTGCATGCACATGCACACACACACACACACGTGCGTGTGCAAAATTTTTGTAGGAAAGTTGAGTCTAGCGACACATCCTAGTCAGATAGCACTTGAGAGGTTGTAGGATCAAGAGCTACTTGGCAAATTAAACGCCAGTGTAGGCTAGATGAAATCCTGCCCCAAAAGAAAAAAATAAATTGTGAGCCGGTCGGTGGTGGCGCACGCCTTTAATCCCAGCACTTAGGAGGCAGAGGCAGGCGGATCTCTGGGAGTTCGAGGCCAGCCTGGTCTACAAGAGCTAGTTCTGGGACGGGCACCAAAGATACAGAGAAACCCTGTCTCGAAAAACCAAAAAAAAAAAAAAAAAAAAAAAAAGAAAAAGAAAAAAAGAAAAAGAAATTGTGAGACTGCTCGAAAGGTAAAGACACAAACACGCCTGGTGGCCTTGAGTTCAGTCGCTGGAACCCACCTAACAAATGCGCCACTTGTGCCCACACAATAATAATTTTAAAAATCTCTACAGGAGCGATTGCTGGCTATGAAATCTTCCCCTCGGTAGTGTCTGCAGTCACTATGTACCTGTTTCGTGATGTCAAGACTGTGTGGTGCAGGGAACACTATTCAGGGAGCTGTGGAAGACTGAGTCGGGCTCTTATGACCCCTGGCATCCTTGGTGCAAGCTCCAGCTGGTGTCCTCAAGGAGTCTGTCTGATGCTTGTGTGAGTGTGGATGAATGTTGGACGTTGTTGATGGGATATGGGATACTACTGGATGGGAATAACAGAAGCCTAAGTCGAAAGTTTATCTAGAGGTGGGATAAAATGTTCTCCTCCGACATTATCCCAGGCTTCTAAGACCTGGCCTTCTATTTGGCAGTCAGAGTCCCCAAGGTGTCGAAGGATTTCCCTCCTGATGAAGTTGCTCTGCTGTAGCTGAGAGTGTTCAGTTTGCTTCTCTTAGGCTGTCAGGGTAGAAACAGGCAAACAAGGGCAATGTTCTTGGAGTCAGGGGTTGGAAGTGTTTCAGCAGCCTGAACAAGTTACTTAGGCCCGCCAAGACTGTACTCTGTTTCGTGAAATGGGAATAGCAGCACCTGTCTTGGAGATCTGCTGACATAAAAGGCATGGTGTATATAGCCCTGAGTGTAGGGTGGACAATTGTGCTCACTGAGTCTGTGCACTCAGTAATCTTAAGACCAAATCACCTTTTTTTCTTTTCTTTTCTTTTCTTTTTTTTTTTTTTTTTTTTTGAGACCGGGCCTTAGGTAGTCTGGAATGGACCCAAATAGCCAAGAATAGCATTGAATTTCTGACCCATGACCCACCTGTTTCTAACTCCCCAGAGCTGGGATTGTCCCTATTCATGATCATACCTGGGCTTTTCAAAAAATTGTTTGTTATTGCTCTGTGTGAGTGCAGATATATTTTCAGGAGTCTTTTCTCTCCTCTCCTTCTACCATGGTTTCTGGAGAGTGAACTCAGACCCCACTCAGATGCAGGCAGATGAGCCAGCTCCACACCCTCAGTTATTCAGTGCTGAGCACCCTGGGGTTTTGTGTGTACCAAGCAAGTACTCTACCCAGCTGAGCCAGAGCCCCACAGTCCCAGCCTTGTATCAAGTTCAAGAGGCTAATCTTTTCCCTCCACGCCTCAGTTTGTGCTGCATATTATGTAAAATACAGAGAAATTAGGTGTGTGGGCGGGAGAGCTTCGTCTCCAGCGGCTGCAGGAGCTGAGGCAGGGAGGACAGCAGGAGGTCGTGCTGAGAAACAAGGAAAAGCTAAAGGAACAAGCAAAAGCAAAACAAAAAAACAAGGACATGGTGCTGCTCAGAGACTCAGGACACACCACTGCTCCAGCCCTTGAGGAAGTTTCTGGTAGTGTTCTCAGAGCAAGGCCAGTCCCTGTCATCTGCTGAGAGGTTGTGTTTGCTCAGGATTCTGCTTTCAAAAGTACTTAACAAATACTTAACAAACACGACCACAGTAAACTGGTAAACTAGTTTCACGGTAAACTGGGACTTTGCTATGAGCTAGGAACACAGAGGAAGAGCTGCAGAAAATGAAGGCTCTCAGCTGGCCACACCACAGGGATGCACATGCTCAGAAACAAGCTTCAGGCTTCTCTGTTTATTCAGAAACCCTTCTCTGAGACTGCTGACCAAGGACTGGGTCCCCAACAGGAAAGAGGCTCAGGGGATGACTTTCAGGTTTAGGGTGAGGAAGTCTGCAGTCTACTTGGGTGTAGATTTGAATGTGGTAGCATTGCTTGTTGGGTGGTGACCTTCAGCAAGCAGTGAGATCTCTCATTAGATCAACCTACGGCTGTGTGATGGACAGATCTCAGTGCTTCACACAGTTAAATAAGAAGACAAACCAGAGGGCTTGGGTGTGCAGCACAGAACTCCGAGATTAAGGTTGAAATTAGTAAAGACGGAATGAAGTTTTGATTTCTTAAAAATTTTTGTTATTAGCTGGGCATGGTGGTACACGCCTTTAATCCCAGCACTCAGGAGGCAGAGGCAGGAAGATCGCTGTGGTTTTGAGGCCAGCCCGGTTTACAGAGTGAGTTCTAGGACAGCCACGGCTACACAAAGAAACCCAGTCTTGAAAAACAAACAAGACCAAAAGACACATGTCCAAGCAGGCATGGCTGTCTCTACCTGTACTCCAAGCACTCAGGAAGCAGAAGCAAGAGGATGGGAGCTGAAGAGCAATGCGGCTATATAGTGAACTCAAGGCCACCTGGGACTGCACGAGACCCTTTCTCAACACCAGTAACACACTGAGATGAGACCCCGAGAGCTCCTTGGCCCGGCTCCACCCTTGAACACCCTTACACTTCCTTCTTACTCCTTCCTCTGTCAGACTAGCTTCCCGCCCCCTCCTCTGTTGGACTACCTTCCAAGCCCCCTCCCCCCCTTTTGCTGAGGAGGTTTCCCGCGTCTCAAGGTCAATCTGAACTGTTTCTGTCTGCGGTTTTGGAGCCTGTCCTGGAACTAGCTCTTGTAGACCAGGCTGGTCTCGAACTCACAGAGATCCGCCTGCCTCTGCCTCCCAAGTGCTGGGATTAAAGGCTTGCGCCACCACTGCCCGGCCCCACCCCACTTTCCATTTTAAATCTTACCGTCTTTAGCCGGAGCAAGGCTTGAATCCCGCACATTTAAGGCAGGTGGGGTGGGGGTGGAGGGCAGGAGAGAGACAGGAAGGCAGGGCGAAAGGAAGGGGTAAGAGAAAAGGCTTCTGCATTATATTCCACCAACTTGTATACTATTTTCATCAGGTTTCCTCTTTCTGAATATCAACTTAGTGAGGGCCAGCGGGATGGTTCAGTGTTTAGGGTGCTTGCTGGCAAGTCTGATGACCTGGGTTTGATCCCCGGGACCCACATGGTGGAACCCGAGAACCTAGTTCTTCCGAATATCCGCTTACTATGTCGTTTTAAGGTTGACCTCTTTTGAATAATTGGCTTCCAAAAACAAAAAAAACAAAAAAAAACCTCCCTGCATGCACTGCAGCTTCTTGTTTCTGCAACAGCTAAAACAAATTTTCACAGAGATATTCTTTGAAGAATAATCGCTTGAAAATCCCCCAACTCTCTACCCTCCATCCACACTTTGAGCCAGAGACCTTGAATGTTCTAGTTCCCAAGAGGAAGTGGCCGAGAGACTGCAGTCGGTGTCTTCACATAGTGATCCATTGTGACAGCCCTGGCCCACACAAATGAATCATTGATTAAAACCATGAGCAGCAAGGACTTCCTGAACTTAATTTTTTCTCTTTTAATCATTTTATGTCTGGGAGCTAAAGTTACTTGCTGTGCTATTTAAAACTATAAATGTATGAGCTACAAACTGCAGGGCGGCCTCTCCTGCTGAGACTTCACGTGTGGGTGGAGTTCTTACGTCTGGGCAGATCAGAGTTTGTGTGCTCCTCAGACTGTCTTCCATCTGAAAACTTGGCCGTCACTGGATGATGAGGTGGCCGTGGCGATTCCTATGTGTAATCCCAGCACTTGGGAGGCAGAGACAGGAACATTGCCGTGAGTTTAAATCCATCTCACGTAGATAGATCCTGCCTCAAACAAACAAGCAAAACAAAAGCCAACAAGAAGAACAACAAGCCAGGGTGGAGAAAAGCTGGGGCTTCCGTCTGTCTGTCTGTCTCGTAGATGAGTTGAGGCCGCCAGGGCTCTGAGGCCAGGGCTCATCAGCACGCAGCAGCAAGTACAAAGCTCTGCCCTCTCCCTAACAAAGGGAACTTTGGAGACTAATCGAGATGCCAAGTTGCCTTTTGCTTTCAAAATTGATTTTCAGATATGTTCGTTGAAACAAAAAATAATCCGGTTGGAACTGTGTGTCTATCAGAGTGACTGACAGACTGGAATTTGCTGGGAAAATAGATTATTTTGCTTCAAAGAGAGTAAAGTTTGGGTTTTTGAAGTCAATCAGAAAACTAACAATTTGGACAGATGAGGAGTCAGCATCCCCCTCTGCAGCAGTGTGTTTCTAGTGATTTCTATGGACACTATAATAAGGATCTGGAAACAAAAGCTGGATATGGATGTGTTTTTAGCTAGGAGACTGAAAAGAAATAATGGCATGAAATAAAGTAGGTTTCTTTTTTTTAACTGACAAAGTTCCCACTTCTTTTATATTGTGTGAAATAAAATTTTAAAAAAGTTGTTAATAGTTTAGCTCTTCAATACTGGCAGTATTTTTGTGGCTAAAACTTTGTCATATATACTTGCATATGTATCTTTTTATATGTTGTAGCAAGGTGCAATGCTTATATACAGGTTTCCCAACACTCCATATTTGTAATGTGAGTATATACGTTTATATACCTTTGTAATATAGTATATAAGTTCTTTGTAATATTACTTTTGTTTGTTTTTCAATTATTTATGTATTTATTTATTTATTTATTTTGGCTTTTCGAGACAGGGTTTCTCTGTGGTATTGGAGCCTGTCCTGGAACTAGCTCTTGTAGACCAGGCTGGTCTCGAACTCACAGAGATTCGCTTGCCTCTGCCTCCCAAGTGCTGGGATTAAAGGCGTGCGCCACCACCGCCCAGCATGTTTGTTTGTTTTTCAAGACAGGGTTTCTCTGTAACTTTGGGGCCTGTCCTGGAACTAGCTCTTGTAGACCAAGCTGGTCTCGAACTCAGAGATCCACCTGCCTCTGCCTCCCAAGTGCTGAGATTAAGGCATGCGCCACCACTGCCTGGCTTGTAATATTACTTTTATAATATATATACTCATATTCCATATATATAATATATATTTAAGAGATGATGGCTGTATTTACAGCACTCAGTGAGTTGGGATTGGGGTGGGGAAAGCAGTGTGGAAGTTTGAGGCAAGACCCTACAAAGTAAGTTCTAGGCAAGTCAGAGATATATAGCTAGAACCTGTCTCAGAAATACCCTTCCCCCCAAAAAAAAACCACAAAGAAAAAATTAAGAAAGGACATATTCAATAAAACCTCTAGCATGTATACATGATGCTAGGAATTGAATTCAGGGCCTATGTAGAGTGGTAACCACCAATGAGCTACACTCCCTAAAATTAGGATTTAACCATCAACTCTTCTGATTTACAATAGGTGGGTATATGGGTTACTCTTCCATAGTGGTGGTAAGATACTATGGCCAAGGCAGCTTGTAGAAGAAAGTTTATTTGTGACTTTTGACTCCAGAGGGACAGAGTCCATGATGGCAGAGTAGAGGTATCAAGTGGCAGGTGGCTGGAGCAGCGGCTGAAAGCTCACATCTTGAGCTGAGCCACAAGCAGGAGGCAGCGAGCATGCTGGGAATGGGAGGAGGTCTTTTTTTTTTTTTTTTTTGGTTTTTCGAGACAGAGTTTCTCTGTGGCTTTGGTTCCTGTCCTGGAACTAGCTCTGTAGACCAGGCTGGCCTCGAACTCACAGAGATCCGCCTGCCTCTGCCTCCTGAGTGCTGGGATTAAAAGCGTGTGCCACCACTGCCTGGCTTGGGAGGAGTTTTTTGAAACCTCAAAGTCTGCCTACAATGACACACTCCCTCAAACAAAGCCACACCTTCTAATCCTTTCCAAACAGTTCCATAAACTGTGATCCAAGCATTTAAATACAGAGCCTGATAGGGTCATTCACGCTCAAACACATTAATTTTGTGTTATTGGGGGTTGGAAACTAGGGCCTCACACACACTGGGCTAGAGCCTTTCCACTGGCTATACCACTCCACCTGTGGCACTTGAGGAAGCTGAGCATCACGACAGGGGCCTGTAATTGCAACTGCTTGAGAGACTGGGGTAGGAGGACGCAGGTTCAAGTCCAGCTTCAGGCACGGAATGAGTTCAAGGCCAACTAGCAGGAAATCGTCTCAAAATAAAAAAATAAGAAGAGGGGTAGGCATGTAGCTCAGTGACAGTGAAGGCTCCCATTTCACACTTCTCAGATTGAAAATCTAAGCCTTTGCAGTCTTGGGGTCACTTCTCCAGAAACTTGTCCGCCCCCCCCGTTCTTGGATGACTGACCCCAGGCATAGCTCCTGTTCCAGTGGTCTGGGTCTAGTTCACACATGTCTATGTTTTGATACCCTGACAGCCTAATTCACTGCTATTACCCAGCGTTCCCCAAAGCCTGGGTCATGGGTGCGCTCAGTTACTGTCAGTGATATTAGTAAATAAGCAACAGGTGTAAGGAAGTATTCTCAGAAGATGGAGATGTAGCCAAGCTATAGATTCAGTGATGGCAATGAGGTCTGGTTTGTTGGAAGAGGCTGCTTGTTGGTTCCCAGCTGCTTAGCCCCAAAATAATGACACAGAAACTATATCATTTTAATCACTGCTTGGCCCATTAGCTCTAGCTTCTTATTGGCTAACTCTTATACATTATTTTAACCCATTTCTATGGCTTACCATCTAAAGTTCTGGCATCTGGTCTCCAGTGGGGCTACATAGCTTCTCTCTGACTCCTCCCTTCTTTCTCCCAGCATTCAGTTTAGTCCCCCCCACCCCCCCACCGCCTAGCTCTGTTCCCCTATAGCTCTGCTATAGGCCCAAAGCAGTTCCTTTATTAACCAGTGATATTCACAGCCTACAGAGGGGAATCCCACATCACTGGTTAGCAATGACAGATTGTGTTTAACCTTCCCATAGGGCATGAGGTAGTAGACGCCAGGGACCTGTACAGTTATCTCTGCAAATAAGGTGATTTAACCCAGCCCCTGTCTTTCATCTCAGCCGCAGAGTCTCCCTGGCCCCACAATAAGACAAGAACATAAAAACATCATTCTCATCCCATCCTGTTTACACTGCAAGCCCAGCGCCTGCCTAGGTCACAACCCACATGTACTCCATAACAAGTTAGGGGATGGTGGGCTGGCTCAGCATGGCTCCTGCTTCCATCTCTCTTCAGGCTAACCTCAGCCCCAGCCAGAATTCACCAGAGAAAGATTTGTCTGTCTAGGTCTCTTGGGGTGGTGACACCCAGCCTTCAGTGTCTCTGATCCATGTCGCTTCAAACTTCGCAGGCAATCAGGAAGCTCACATAGAATCAGTGATGAGCCACCGGGAGAGTCCCGGGCACACTGAGGCGTGGCCACATCTGCCGTGACTGGACGCAGGGCCAGACTGGGCATTTTGGAAAAGGCGATGAAGTAGACCCCACCCTGGTGCCTCTGAGTGAATCAATGCCCTGTGCTCCACCCAGAACTCCCTCCAGCTCTAATTCCTGCCCCGAGGATCCATCTGTACTTTGAGGGTACACACAGCACAGATAACTCACTGTGCCTGAAGACCTTCTTGCTCAGTCCTGAATGAATGAGCCTTTCATAAACCGTGGGGTCCTGCTGAGTTATGGAGTCACCAGAATACGACTGGAAGAGGAACCCTAACACAGTAAAGTTGACACAGATACTAAATCTCCTCTCCTCTCCTCTCCTCTCCTCTCCTCTCCTCTCCTCTCCTCTCCTCTCCTCTCCTCTCCTCTCTTCTCTTCCTTTCCTTCCCCTCTTCTCTTTTTCCAATCCTTTCTTTGTTAAGGGGATGAAATATCTGTGTTTCTTTTGAGATAGGGAGAATCTCATTCTGTGGCCCAGGTGTGTCTCAAACTGTCTACTCCCCTGCCTCCGAAGTTCTGAAAGGGTAGGAATGAGTCAGCCCAGCACTCCTCCTTTAAGGTGAGAACTTTAATACTTAAATGTAACATGTTAATCCAGGACACAATATTCCTGCTCCCAGTAGCTTGTGATTATCTTTCAAATAGATTAAAATTTCAAATTAGGGGGTTCGAGAAATGACTGGATGCTTAAAGATACTGCTGCCCATCTAGAGGGCCTGAGTTCAGTTCCAGCATCCACCCGGCAACTCACAGCTGAACTCCAGGCTCAGGGGATCTGACGATCTCTTATGGCCTACTCAGTAACCTGCACTCATACCCACACACAGGCACTTACTCAAGTACATAATTTTAAAAATAATAAAATAATTTTTTAAAAGCTGGAGGAGAAGGTGCACACCTTTAATCCTAGCATGGGAGGCAGAGGCAGGTGGCTCTCTATGGGTTTGATGTCAGCCTGGTCTACAGAGTGAATTCCAGGATATCTAGAACAATATGGAGAAACCCTGTCTCAAAAAAAAAAAAAACTCATATACATGTGTACATATGTGTATATGTGTGTGTGTGTATGTATATATATATATATATATATATATATATATATATATATATATATATATATATATCCCAATTAGGAAATAGCAATGAAGGACATTCTGCTCCCGACACTGGGAAGCTTTTTCAGATTATGTTAGGAGTTTGGGTTTAATGTGGGGAGGTCACATGAATTCTTTGAGCAGAAACAAAGTCCTGATGAGTACATAGCATGAATGACACGTTTCCTTGCTGCCAACACAAAGCAAAGAGCAGGAAGGTTGCACATGGAGTTACGAGGCTGAGGCACAAAGATCACAGGTTCGAGGCCAGCCTAGGCCATGTAGTATGTTCCAGGCCAGCCAAGGCTACATAGTGAGACCCCCGACTCAAAAAAAAAGGAACCTGAAACTGAAAAGCTTCTTTAAAGCAAAGGACACAGTCAACAAGACAAAGCAACAGCCTACAGAATGGGAAAAGATCTTCACTAACCCCACATCAGACAGAAGTATGATCTCCAAAATATACAAAGAACTCAAGAAATTGGACACTAAAAGATCACATAATCCAATAAAAAAAATGGAGTGCAGACCTAAACAGAGAATTCTCAACAGAGAAATCTAAAATGGCTGAAAGACACTTAAGGAAATGTTCAACATCCTAAGCCATCAGAGAAATGCAAATCAAAACAACTCTGAGATTCCATAATATACCTGAAAGAATGGCCAAGATCAAAACCATTGATGACAACTTATGCTGGAGAGGTTGTGGGGTAAAGGGAACACTTCTGCACTGCTGGTGGGAATGCAAGCTGGTGCAACCCCTTTGGATATCAGTGTGGAGATTTCTCAGAAAATTAGGAAACAACCTTCCTCAAGACCCAGCAATACCACTTTGGAGTATATATCCAAAGGATGCTCAATTGTGCCACAAGGACATGTGCTCAACTATGTTCACAGCAGCTTTGTTTGTCATAGCCAGAACCTGGAAACAACCTAAATGCCCCTCCATCGAAGAACAGATAAGAAAAATGTGGTACATTTACACAATGGAATACTACACAGCAGAAAAAAATAACGACATCTTGAATTTTGCAGGAAAACGGATGGAGCTAGAAAACATTATGTTGAGTGAGGTAACCCAGACACAGAAAGACAATTATCACATGTACTCACTCATAGGTGGTTTTTAAACATAAAGCAAAGAATGCCAGCCTACAAACCACAATCCCAGAGAACTTAGACAACAATGCGGACACTAAGAGATACTTACATAGATCTAATCTACATGGGAAGTAGAAAATAGAAAAAGACAAGATCTCCTGAGTAAATTGGGAGCATGGGGACCTTGGGGGTGGGTTGAAGGGGGGAGGGGAGAGGCAGGGATGGGAGCAGAGAAAAATGTAGAGCTCAATAAATATCAATAAAAAAAGTATAAAAAATTTGAGAAAAAGGAAAAAGGGGGAAAAATTCATTGTATGATTGTAAGTGGTGCTGTGCTGCATAAAGAAACACAGCAACCGGGCAGTGGTGGCGCACACCTTTAATCCCAGCACTTGGGAGGCAGAGGCAGGTGGATCTCGGTGAGTTCGAGGCCAGCCTGGTCTAGAAGAGCTAGTTCCAGGACAGGAACCAAAAACTACAGAGAAACCCTGTCTCGAAAATCCAAAAAAAAAGAAAGAAAGAAACACAGCAGTGTAAAGTATGTATCCAGCATAGTGTCCACATGTCCTCTTCCCTCTCCTTTCTCAGCCTTTTCCCTGTTAGCTCCCTTTGTTCCCCAGGCAATTTGGCTTCCATTTTTCATGTTATATGTACACACACGATTTTATGTATCTCTGTAAAATCGTCTATATCTGTGTAAAACTTAGAAACTACAGTAGGGGTCAGAAGAAACCCTGAGTGTGTTGTATTGTTGACGTGGCACAACCATACTGAGAACATCGATGCCTACTCAAGCTTCGTAAGAGTGGCCAAGCCTTACCCAGGAGCAGCTCAGGAGAGCTGACAACGTTTCTTTAGGAGTCTGAAGGCAATTCAATGACCAGTGTGTGCAAAGACTAGCAACTACAGCCTGCAACTGCTCAACTACAAAGACCTGCGTGAAGGCTAGCTGGCCCCACCCACCCCCTGGGCTCTCCCTGGTGAACAACTCAAGTTCCAGGTTGCTGGTGATAGTAAGTGCCCTCTGTTAGAGTGTGACCACCCTCAATTTTCCTGTGTGTGGTGTCTGTATATCTGTCTTTTCTTCGTACCCTCACCACCCTGTTGTGGAATATTACGCTAACTATGCAAAGGTGTGTTGTATTTGTTTGATTATGTAGAGATGTGTTGCTGTTTTTTTTTTTTTACCTTGTTTACCTAAGGCACCTGACTGGTTTAGTAAAAAGCTAAATGGCCCATAGGTAGGCAGTAGAGGGATAGGTTGGACTGATAGGAAGAGAATAAATAGGAGAGAAGAGAATAATGAGGGAGAAAAAATGGAGATACCCAGGGCCAGTCAGCCAGACATGGAGTAACACATACAGAATGGAAGAAAGGGAAAAAGGCCTGAAGCAAATGTAGATGAAGAGAAACGGGTTAATATAAGTTATAAGAGTCAGCATGTTCGAGACCAGCCTGGTCTACAGAGCTAGTTCCAGGACAGGCTCCAAAGCCACAGAGAAACCCTGTCTCGAAAAACCAAAAAAAAAAAAAAAAAAGAGTCAGCATGAAACGAACATAAGATAAGACCAAGAATTCATAACTAATAATACGTCTCCATATCATGATTTGGGAGTTTGTAGTGGTCCAAATGCCTGTTACACCATCCCTAATCAGGATTCTAGGATCCAAGTCATATGGGCCTTGGTAGACTGCACATGAGAGTTAAGCCCGTCTCAGAAAAAGACTTTCTTGTAATGTGATCCCAAGAATATTTTCGTTGTTTTTGAGACATGGTCTCATGTGCCCTAGTCTGGCCTCTTGGTGAGGGTGACTTTGAACTACTTGTCTTCGTGCTCCTCCCTTCCCCTCCACAACACACACACACGCGCACACACACACGCACACACACACACACCACACACACCACACACACACCACACACACACCACACACACACACGCGCGCACAAACACACACACACACACCACACACACATACCACACACGCACACACACACACACACGCGCGCGCGCGCACACGCACACCCAGCATATGGTGGTATAAGCCTGCAATACTAACCCATACGAGGCTAAGCTACTTGGTGACTTTCAGACCAGTCTGGGATACAGTGGAAGGACTGGCTTTTTTACTTATTATTTAGTTATTATTTTTATTTATGTGCATGCATGTGTAACTGCATGTGTCCCTGTGCTTGCTGAGATCAAAAGAGTGTTGGATTCTGTGGAGATGGAATCACAGTGCATGGAGCAGTCAAACCAAGGTGCTGAGGATGCAATTGAGTTCTCTGGAGGAGCAGCAACTGCTGTTAACCATCCTGCTATCTATCTATCTATCCATCTATCTACATCTATCTATCTGTCTGTCTGTCTGTCTGTCTATCTATCTATCATCTATCTACCCATCCATCTTTTACCTATTGATCTATCATCTGTCTGTCTGTCTGTCTGTCTATCATCTATCTACCCATCCATCTTTTACCTATTGATCTATCATCTGTCTGTCTGTCTGTCTGTCTAGTTGAAGTTGATGTCATGTAGCCAGCCCAAGATAACCTTAAACTTACTATGTAGCTGAGGTTACCTTGAATCCTTGATCCTCTGTGCCTACTTCCTGAGTACTGAGATTACTAGAGAATACCACTATATTGACTAAGACTCTGACTCAAAACATCAACAAAACCAAAATGAATAAAAAAATAAATAACAAGAAGGCTAATGGCAGAGTTTAGTGGTAGGGTGCCTGTCTAGTATGTGCAGGGCCCTAGCTCAATCCCTAGTGTTGTAGCAAATTAATTGATTAAGCCGGGCGGTGGTGGCGCACGCCTTTAATCCCAGCACTTGGGAGGCAGAGGCAGGCGGATCTCTGTGAGTTCGAGACCAGCCTGGTCTATAGAGCTAGTTCCAGGACAGGCTCCACAGCCACAGAGAAACCCTGTCTCGAAAAACCAAAAAAAAAAAAAAAAATTAATTGATTAATTAATTATAAAATAAAAATTGCCGGGCGGTGGTGGCGCACGCCTTTAATCCCAGCACTTGGGAGGCAGAGATGGGTGGATCTCTGTGAGTTCGAGGTCAGCCTGGTCTACAAGAGCTAGTTCCAGGACAGGCTCCAAAGTTACAGAGGAACCCTCTTTTGAAAAACAAAAAACAAAAAAATTAAAATTAAGCTAAATATCTGGACTCATTGTTATCTATCAGTATGACTAGCGGTCACGACGCCAATCAACTGATTGACTTTGGAACCTCTTCTGTATTTTATGTATCCTTTAGAAGATTCTAACAGACTTAGGCCTGTTGGACCACCAACCGGCTCCCAAATCATAACACAGAGATTATTATTGGTTACGAATCTCAGCCTTTTCTTATGCATGTCCCACTAGCTCTTATGACTTAAACTAACTCCTGCCTGGCCCTCCCCCCCCCCCCCCAGCCTAGACTCAACTAACTCCTGCCTGGCCCTCCCCCCCCCCCCAGCCTAGACTCAACTAACTCCTGCCTGGCCCCCCCCCCCCCCCCCCCCCCCCCCCGCTCCCGAGCCTAGACTCCTCCTCCTACTTATTCTCTCCGCTTGCCAGTCCCGCCTGTCCCTCTACTGCCCAGCTATTGGCTGTTCAGCTTTTTAAAAAATTTATTTACTTTTATTTATGTGTGTTGGTGCTTTGCCTGCACGAATGTCTGTGTGAAGGCGTTACAGACAGTTGTGAACGGCAGTGTGGGTGCTGTGAATTGAACCCAGGTCCTTTAGGAAGAGCAGACAATGATCTTAACCACTGAACCATCTCTCCAGCCTGCCCCCTTCAGCTTTTTACTAGACCAATCAGGTGCCTTAGGCAGGCAAGATAAAACAATACACCTTTACATAATTAAACAAATGCAGCATAAACAAATGTAACACACCTTTGCATAGTTAAAGTAATATTTTGCCACATTGAATATCTTTTCCCTTACTATTTTTTTCTGTAATATTCTTGTTTATGTATGTCCAGCCAGGCTCGGGGATGCACCTATAATCCCAACACTCAAGAAGCAGTGGCTGCAGGGAGGCCAATGTGGTCTACACAGCAACTTCCAAGCCAGCCAGGGCTATATGGTAGTGAAACAATAGAAGATGGTAATGACGGTCAGATTGTCCACCGCAGAGTGGACATGGCAATCAGCTTCCTTTTTCCAGGTGCTTGGCGGTAGGACTGGCCAGCTGAGCCGAAGGTGAAGGTGGGAGGATGTTCTTCTCTTTCTGTCATACACTCTTGGGACTGATAGATTCTGGGAAGAAGGCAGGAAACAGAACTAAAATCTGTGTCTATGCACCGGTTTCTGCGCTACATGTTGCGGTGTCCTACCCAGAGAAAACAGCTCTTGTTTTCTGGAGTTCTGAGTTTTGCTTCTTCACGCCCCCACAAGGAAGATTGGCTGCCCGTGAGTGGGGACTTCGGCTGCCTCCGCAGATCCTTTCCTTAGGTTCAGCGGCTAGCACCCCTCAGCCCTCATTCATAAAGTCCAATCGGAAGACAAGCAATGCCGGGAGTATCCACGCTGCAGGTGGGAGCAAAGAGACCTGGGCATCGCGACTTCTCAAGAATGGCCGCGCGGTTCCTCTGGGCTGGTTTTCCGTCCCTTTGTCAGACGATTACATGCTCTTTTAGAATTCCTCATCTACAGAAAGGAGCTATTTGCTCGTGGATTTATTTGAAAGACACAGGCTTATGCAAAAGAAAAACAGAATCATGGTGAGGTAGAATGATATTTCTGGTTAGCTTTCTTAGCTTTCCTTGTGGTGTTTTTTTTGTTTGTTTTTTGTTTTGTTTTTGGTAAAACACACTGAAAGAACATAATTCATAATTTGTAATATTGGATATTCAGAGGTATGAAACAAGTCAATATGCCAGTAATTCAGTCTTTTTTTTTTTTTTTTTTTTTTTTTTTTTTGGATTTTTCGAGACAGGGTTTCTCCGTAGCTTTTTGGTTCCCATCCTGGAACTAGCTCTTCTAGACCAGGCTGGCCTCGAACTCACAAAGATCTGCCTGCCTCTGCCTCCTGAGTGCTGGGATTAAAGGCTTGCACCACCACCACCCAGCCTTGGTCCAGTTTTAGACTCAAATTCAAGGTCACCTCGTCCTTGAAGATTTCCCCAGACAAATTAAGTGTCCTCATCACTACACAATAAAAACAATTTTCCCAGAAGTGAGATGGCACCTTTGTCACACAAGCCTGGCAGTCAGAGTTCAGTCCTTGAAACTTACATAAAAAAAAAAAAAAAAAAAAAAAAAAAAAAGCTGTATGTGTTGGTGTGGTGGTAGCGGGGTGGCTGTGGCAAATCAATAATCTTTAATCTTAGCCCTCCTACAGAGGGCTGGGAGGTGGAGACAGAAGTGTCTGGAAACAGGGAAAGGGTAACATCTAGCCTGGAGCACAGCATAGCAGAAACACCAGGAGAATGCTGGCCCAGCAAACCCGAAAGAGAAAGCCATCTGCTCAAAGCTGCCCTCCGACCTTCACTCAGACTTGCTCACCTTCACACACAGTATACATACAAACATTCAAATTTTCAAACCAGGTGGTGTTCGGGTACACCTTTAACCCCAGAACTCCAGACGCAGAGGCAGGCAGATCTCTGTGAGTTCAAGGCCAGCCTGGTCTGAGAGGAAGTTTCAGGACAGCCAGGGCTTCACAGAGCAACCCTGACTCAAAAAAAAAAAAAAATTGAAAAAAAAATTGAAAAAAAGAATTGAAAAAAAAATTGAAAAAATTTAAAAATGAATTCACAGAGCACATTCACGTAACATTGTTATAAAAATCTGCTAGTCCTGGTAAATCCCAAACAAAAGTTAACAAAATAAAACAAAGTATCTTGCAGTCTGCGTGTCAGAATACACAGACATCCCAATGCCTACAAAGCAGGACTGGTTGCTTATTCATTGCTTTGTATTTTACACAGCGTCTTGCCTGGAACTCCATAAGTAGCCCAGAAAGTTGACTCCCTCAGTCTCCAAAATGCACGGATTACAGGTGTGTGCAACCATACCTGGCCTGTGGTATCACACCAGGTCAGCTGTGTCAATAGTATTTTTTTTTTGAAGATGGAAAGTCCTGGCTGCTGTCAGCACCACTCAAAATGTGGCTAGTCTAACTAGTTAACTTATTTATTTAAAATTTATTTGTTCATTTATGTATTTATTTTACAGTCTCATGAAGCCTGGCCATACCTTGAATTTGCTGTACTTCAAGGCTGGCCTTGAACTGATAACTGGACTCTTTGCTCTGTCTCTTGAGTCCTGGGATAAAGAACTTTTATCATTATGACCTACACTGTTTTGCTTTAATACGAAGAGAAATAGTTGCTCACTATAACAAAGAAAAAGAAGTTGGATGTGATGGTACACCCTTTAATCTCAGTATTTGGAAAGCAGAGACAGACAGATCTCTGAGTTCAAAGCCAGCCTTGTCAACATAAAGAGTTTTAGGCCAACCAAGGGTACATGATGAGACCTGAGGCCTTGTATCAAAACAAAAACAACCCCACTCCCCAAACGCACACAACAAAACCAAAACAGCAACAATATTTGTTTTTACAAGACAAGATTTCCCTGTGTAGTCCTGGTTGTCCTGGAATTTACTCCGTTCTCACAGAGATTGGCCTGCCTCTGCCTCCTGAGTGCTGGGATTAAAGGCTGTACTGCAACCATCCGGCGTCAACAGTTTTTCATTGAGTTGCTTCTTGGTCTTTGTGGATAGAATTCTTTTGCCAGTAGGGATGAGCCTCATTCTTTTGCTGAAACCAGCTCATGGTCTTCTCTTTGCTGTGGCTGCGTTCCTCTTTGCTGAGGCTGCGTTGGTCTCAAGGCAACACTTATTATGTTTCTCGTCTTCTGTGTTGAATTCTGGCCTACCCAGCACCATACAGAAGTCCAGGCCAGGCCATAGATCCTAACCCTCAGGTTGTATTTGATACCCAGATCAATAGGTTGTTCCTGGACTCAAAACCCACAGGTTCCCTCACACAGGCAAAACTGCCCTCCTTTCTCTTCCTAGCTACGCTGTGAACCCTGAAAGCTCATAGTTCATTTTGTATCTACTTTTTTTTTCTCGGTTTTTCAAGACACGGTTTTCTCTGTATAACAATCCTAGCTCTTGTGGACCAGGTTGATCTTCAACTCACAGAGATCTGCCTGCTTCTGCAGTCCGAGTGGCTGGGATTAAAGGTGTGCCCCACCACCACCTGGCTCATCTTGTATATGCTTAGGGAACAGTTCAATGCCTATCAAATGGCAATGTTAATAAATTTGATGAATATGTACCTGAATTCATAGACATTCTCATGGAAGACAGCATAGACAAAATCAAAAGAAACATTTTCGGACCATCTGACCTGACATCCCACCCCTCGGTCCCAGCTGACACACGTGGTACTTTGAACAGGTATGTGACATCTGAGGATAAATGATTCATCTGGTGACCACACAAGATGCTCCCTTTATCCATGGAAGTCTCCTACCAAGGCCTACAGACATGGCTGAAGTCATGAGAAATACCCGTTTTACATGTAATATACATGTATGATGAAGAACAATTTATCAAC